>NC_089982.1:70086683-70711683 GCF_036417845.1 Apteryx mantelli
CTATGCAATTACACAGTACAACTGAACAGGAATAGATAAAATTACCCCAAACTGTGGCAGGCTGTTGTAGAGTAGCATCAGATATCAATGTGCAGCAATAAAATGTGACTTTGCCAGAATGCCATGGCAGCAGAGACAGGTCCATTCTTTATGAATATTTTTTTCCTTCTCCTAATTAATAGAACATGGATTTTAATAAAGCAAAAGTAAATATAAAATAAAGAGTACAGAAGACTCTCATTTCTAGTGTAAGAAGGTGCAAATGTGAACTACTGTTCAGATTGCAAAGCTTCATCCATGTACTGCATTTAATGCTCAGTGAACAGTCCTGTTGCTTTGCAGAACCTTTGGTTAAAACATGCTCCTATGCATGACTAAGCATTGCAGGACTGAGTGGGCAATGTTTTCAGATTTCACTGTACAGTGGTTTTGGTGATGAAGAATATTAAGAATTTACATATTTTACCAACAGGTTTAATGACTTTTTCAAAGTTATACTTTTACTGGAAAATAGCTTTCTACCAATTAGCTAATAAAAAATGGCCACAGAATGAAGGTTTAAAATGATGCTTTGCACCCAAAGAAAACAGACACAGTATTAATATCATGGAGTGGTTGCCAAGTATGATGGTATCTAAGTCATGTAGCAGTTGCTGTTCTAAATTAACCCAAAATTGCACTTTGAAGTCTTTTGTTGAAATAATTCATTATGCTAAGCAAGCACAAAATTTTTATAGTGGAATGAAAATCACCACCACAACAAAAAGAACTTTTATTATCTTGTTTCTTCTTCCTTGTATTCGCTCACTGGAAGAAAACAGATGGGAACTGTAATAGTATGTGGAGATGCTTCATACTAATCCTCGTAGTGTTGAACAAGGTGAGAAGTAGACAGACATCTGAAAAGCATTTCAGAAGTCAATAGCAAATGTCACTTGAGATTTAGATCCCTGACAGACGCTGTCATTCCTACACTTCCTGAAACACCATGTTCTAAAGGATTTGCTTTATAAATATGGCCAGTCTCTGGAAGTCTGTGATGTCTCTTCTGGGATGTAGTCACAGACTCCCACAGCTGAGTTGTGGCTAATCCTCAGGGAAGCCAGTAGAGGGCAGAAACTTCTAATACATCGGGGAGATTTCTTTACTGCTAGGAGCATGTAACTGTATGTCAAATATTCTTTGTGGCAGCAAGGATATTAATTGTGCCACAGTCTCGACTAAGAGGCTCATTCTCCTTTCTTGCTTTATTCCCCATAATCCAAGCTTTCTGCCCTTTTGTGCACCTTAGTCCAAGTGCGTATAATCTATCACATATAGCCCTTCCAGAAATTACAGAAACCCTTCCATATGTTCATTTAAAACAAAATAAGAAGCGACTACAAACCAACGGATGGACAGGAAGTTAAGGCTGTGAGGGGAGTCCCACAGCAGGGTGTAACATTACTGTGGACATGTTATAACCAACGGTATTGTCAATCAGTAGTCTGTCACACAGTTTTAAGGGTTTAAACACAACAGAACTGGAAGGGGAGGGTTTAACTCCTGTACTGCATGTAAAGAGTATAAGAAGCTACAGGATTTAGCTAGCCCAAGCAGAAGAACCAGGTTCTTTTTCAGACAAGACTAGTACTAACACAGTGGTGGAATTTGGAGACATAAGAATTAATTATTATGGAGTTTTAAATGTGAAAGATTTAACTCTTTTGCCTGTGTTATGAAGAAATAACAATATCAAAACAGTATTATTTAGGAAGGAACAAAAAGTAGCAAGCCATATGACTGCCAATTGTATAGTTTAATATTCATTATCTGGGGCTTCCTGTAGATATGAACTACACTGCTGCTCACACTATTTGCCTTTTATAAATTTCTTCTTAACTACTCTTATTAAGTAGTGCCTGCAAATGGAAAGTAGACAAAAATCTTAAGACTGGAACCCCTGGTCTCTATTCCTGCTTTGGCTACTGGCCTGCTGAACACATCCTTGCTTCTGTGCCTCTGTTTCCTCATCTCCCAAATAGATCTGAGACCATTTTAAAGTGCCTTAAGATCTACTGATGAAAATCAGTACATACAAGTGAAATACAATTATCTCTCCATGAGTGCAATAATAAAAGCTCAAAATACCCTTTTTGCCATTAGTTTCATTCTGGGAAGAGAAATTAATGTAGAATTGTGAGCACAAGCCATAGTCATATCACTTTGCTCTAAGTCATACTCAGTGATTTGCAAAAAAAGTACTATGCCAAAGACTACCTCAGCCAGGTAGTTTGATGTCACTGTTTCCTCTTCCTCTAAACAGAGAGAAAAGTGTATATTTAGTAGTAGCAGGTAGCAGTAGTGTCTACCTGGCACAGCATGCATTCGTTTTTTTTTGTGACTGTCACAGTTGGAATTTAAACACAGTGTTGTTTTTTATTTTGAAGGAACCAATTACTCTTTCTACTAGTGTATCATTACAGCTTAGTGAGACAGGGCTGAGTAAATAGTACAAATGAAGTCTCTGTTAGATTCTGGATCCACGTGAGTTAGTGTGAAACTACTCTCTTTTATATAAGACCATACACAAACATCACACATATGAAAAGAATCTCGCTGACCCCCAAGAACATACCTTTTCCAGATTAAGATCTTTCTTGTACACTCAGACTCTCAGCAATTTCTTCATCCTCCATGTGAAGAATAACAAGACTTTTAAAATGTCAGCTGCTAGTTATCAAAATCAATGCATGCTATCCCAGAGAGTCGGGAACAGCTGTGTACATCTAAAATAAGTGCCACATTGGGCATATGCTCTTTACAATACTGGTGACAGTCTTATGCATATACTATTGCATGCATCAAAGGAAGGAGTCCATAATCCCCATTAAGGACTTATTTTTCCCATATTATCTGATAAATAGCTTTAACTTGAGTAATTTTAGTGAATAACAAATTTTGTTTCTCTTTACAAAAATAAAATGCTTCCTGTTTACACATGCAGGCCCAACTTCTTCCCACATGTTACCCCTGTGAACCTTTACACTTTCTGTATAGTTAGTATGTAGGGAAATCATACTATTAGCAAAATGAGACTATGCCTTTGGGTAAGCACTACTTCTTTGAGCTGAGTTTTTCAGGGTAAAATTGTAGTCCTGTCTATATCCACAACTTTGTCTCTTACAAACAGGTTAGCAGCACTGTATGTAGCTGCTGACTTTCAAATATATTTTCTTGACTTGCTGGAATACCTGCTTTGAAAAGTTTGTACCTTCTCTTCCCCAACAACACCTGAAAGTAACTCAGAGTTTTAGCACAACCAGACAGCTTCGCTAGCTCATTTTGGAAAAAACAAAGCTGAGTTACTGGAAACAGAATTCCTTATCTTCTTGCTTAAAAAAAAAGGTTAAATGGTCAGTGGGGGACATCACAATTGTATTTTTATGAAAGGCTAAAATGACAAACCCTTAGAGGCTCACAAGACAGGCCAAATATTCAGCCTTAGACACAAAATGGCTGTTTAAACTGTTTAAAAGTCAAATGCACAAGGGCAACCTTACCTCTCAACCTGGATGTCATCACTAAAACGAGTTGTTGACCCCAGGATAACTCTCTCAAAGTTCTCGAAGGTGGATACATGTTTGGAGCTGACAACCAGAAGTTTTATGTGCTGTTCAGTTTGGATCCCCTTGTACTATATTACACAGTTTTTCTAGCAAGTTAAGAAGTTTTAAGTGTTAGAGAGATAAGAAATATCAGCAAGCAGTGTTATTCCTTTAAGCTGTAACTGATGCAAGAGAAAAGCTGGGGACAGTGTGTGTGGGTTGGGAAGTATTTGCCACTGTAAAACTCTGGTGCAACAGCCCCAGCTGTGCTGCTTTGCTTTCCTGCTTTGTTTTACTATGATGAATAAATTTAATTTTCTTTTCTCAAACTATGCTTGGGAGGAAAAGACACTATTTCCTCATGTATAATATTTCTTTCAGGTAAGGTAAGGTAGACTTACAGGAAGATCTGAGGAGGACTTAGAAGGTTTCAAATTAAAACAGAGAAGGTTTCCTATCCTTTGGTTTCAGTAGTTGCTCTTAAACTCTATTATCTTTAGAAGATCATTTGCTTTTCTCTTTCAAACACCTTCCAAGAATCTTTTTTTAGGTTTTGTAGGAAGCAATGAGTCTTTTTCTCTGGCTGAGGGTTGTTGCAGGCAAAACAGTCTCCAGTTGGGGAATTTTACTTAATTTATTGCCACCAACACAAACTTTGCATCACTGACTGGGTATTAAAACCATTACACAAAGAAGTAAGAACTTCTATTCTCCCTCCTCCCCAGTCTCAACTTCCCTTACTTTTGCTGCTGGTTACAGTCAGCGCACATCCTGCGCTGCCTGTAACCAGCTCTGCGGAGAAGGACCTGGGAGTGCTGGTGGACACCAAGTTAACCATGAGGCAGCAATGTGCCCTTGTGGCCAAGAAGGCCAATGGTATCCTGGGGTGCATCAGGAAGAGTGTTGCCAGCAGGTCGAGGGAGGTGATTCTCCCCCTCTACTCAGCCCTGCTGAGGCCACATCTGGAGTACTGCGTCCAGGTCTGGGCTCCCCAGTACAAGAGGGATGTGGCACTACTGGAGCAAGTCCAGCGAAGGGCTACAAAGATGATTAGGGGACTGGAACATCTCTCTTATGAGGAAAGACTGAGAGAGCTGGGCCTGTTTAGCCTGGAGAAGAGAAGGCTGAGGTGGGATCTTATCAACGTGTACAAGTATCTTAAGGGAGGGTGTCGAGAGGATGGAGCCAGACTCTTTTCAGTGGTGCTGAGCGACAGGACGTGAGGCAACGGGCACAAACAGAAACACAGGCAGTTCCATCTGAACATGAGGAAAAACTTCTTCACTGTGAGGGTGACAGAGCACTGGAACAGGTTGCCCCGAGAGGTGGTGGAGTCTCCTTCTCTGGAGATATTCAAAACACGCCTGGATGCAATCCTGTGCAATGTGCTCTAGGTGACCCTGCTTGAGCAGGGGGGTTGGACTAGATGATCTCCAGAGGTCCCTTCCAACCTCAGCGATTCTGTGATTCTGTGATCCCTCCAGTGATCGGTCAGGCAGTGGAGGCAGTATACACATGGGGCTTTCTGCACTTTGCTTACTGGTTTTCCAGATGCACTTTGTGTCTCACCAGTTCTCCTCCGGCTCTGTTCCTCAGTGCCCTGGCGTGGGTGGCCCCATCCTGGCGTGGTCACCCACAGACCGCAGCCCCTCAGGGCTGTCCCGCGGGCAGCAGTTCCTCATGGATGTACTCACCCCTCTTCGGCACTCAGTCCCCCCCCCCCCCCCCCGAGGGTGTCCCCAGCCCCAAGCTGCTGCCAGTGTCTCCCTTTAACGTGTTTCAGCCAGTGGACCCGCACCCCCCCCCCCCCCCCCGCCGGCCTCCTCAGCGGGACGCCAGAGCCGGCTGGAACCGGTTCTGACCGGCCGGGCAGGGCGGGCTCCACCTCACGGCCGCGCCGCCCCTGCTGCTGGTGTGCGGCGCTGTGGTCCCTTGTGCCCCTTGCGAGGGGAGGTGGGGAGAACAGAGCCCGGGCAAGTCAGAGAAGGACAAACTTAGAGCTCTGCAGGGGGGAGAAAAAAAAAGATAGGTAAGTGCTGTGTTAAGCTTTTGCCACCTTTCCCTGGAGTGTTTTGAAAGATTTGCCTGATGTGACTGCACCCACACAGCAAATTACTGGGTTGAAGGGTTTTCTGTCTTCATTACGCTCGTACGGAAAAGGAGTATAAGTCAGCAGACATGCTGAATGTTCTAGAAAAAGCTTGAAGACCATGTGCAAGATATATGGGGGAAAGTATTTGTTATTAACTATGGGAGAGCTCTCTAGCTGGCATGCAGTGATGTATTCATTTTAAAACATTTTTTCTCAGTACTTACTACCATCAGGAGGTGCAAAACGGTGTTTGCCCTTACAGCAATGAGGTGGGACAAGATGTGGTTTGAAGGAGCTTGGACACTTCCTAACTCCTCGTCATGGGGCTGCTTGCCCGAAGCCGTGCAGAGCTGACGAAGCGTCCACCGTTTATATTTCTAAATGCAGACGGAGAGGCGTGCGCACAGCACCGGCGGGCATCGCTGCACCGTGTCGAGGTAAGTGGCTGCTGTAGCAGCTGGTCACTGGCGTATGTAAATTCAAAGCCACAGAGATGGATGGAGGTACCTTTAAGGGAGTAAAAGAGTTGAGTTTTCAGACAAGGTAATAGTTAATTCCTTCATGAATGTCTGATACTTTTTGAAATATTGTTTAAAATTGAAACAAAATAGGAATTGCCACTCCAGTCGCCAACTAATCACTTCCAGTGTCAACTAAATTTTTCAATGAACACCTTCTCTTAACCCTTGCACTTTCAGTTAGTAACTTGCCAGATACACTGGACCTCAGATAAAGGATGCTACTTCTGTTTTTTCTGCCTTCTAGTTCTGGAGTGGAAAAGTGGTTTTGTTCAGTACTTTCTCTTCAGAGAGCTTTATTAGGTGTACCTGCTACAACAAAATGACTTGGCTAGCACCTTCAGAAAAAAAACTTTCTAAAAGCTGCAGCAAATTTGAATTACATTCCCTCATATAATGCATTAATTTCACCTGAACTGCAGTCAACAGGGAACAGACTAAAACAGAACAATTGCTTTGTACACAGCTGCATTCTGTGGATTTCATGCAGAGACTCTGAATGCAGCTAAACATGTCATGATTAGGAAAATACTTAAGTTTTTTTCCTGTGATGGCTTTCACTGAGGGTAGCATTTACAAGGTAATTCTGAAGTTCAGCAGGAAAAAAAGGGTATTGATCTTAAGTAGTTTTGTTCCACTTACTCATTGTTAAACATTATTTGTCCTATTAATTTTTTGAGATCTCAATCAAAAACACTTTATGTGAGGGTGAATAAGGCATGATTCCAATCACTGTGGTTATAAGTTTCTTTGAATTGCTGAGCAAAGTGGAACTGTTAATGAGAGAAGGTCTCTAGTGTGGGTTAACTATTGCTAGAGTTTTAGAGCACAGTTTATTCTAATGGAGAACAAGTGGGAACAGTACTAGAGGATGATGGTGATACTGAAGACTGGGATAGAACAGATGAGTAAAATGAGAAGAACAAACACAGACATGAGGAAAAGGGGGCTACTGTTTGAGTTGAGGGTGAAAATACAAGCCTAGAACACAGGTATATGGCAAAAGACTGAGCTGCATAACCCCTGTGTTTCCCTGGTGAGTAACAGAGCAAGCTTGGGGCTGTACTAGTACCAACTGGCAGTTTTTGGTGTGAGAATATCAGCATCATACAGAAGATAGAAGTTCTGGGTAAAGGTGCAAATCTTGGACTCATGACCAAGAGGGGGAAAAAAAGCTTGCAAGATGAATTTTGAGTTAAGAATTAGCTGAAACAGGCATGAATACTAGCAAGGTACTTTCTTTTCTTGTTTGATTCTTCCCATGTTAAAGCAACCAAGACTGTGCATTCTTTATGCAGTCATGAAAAAAAAACAACTAGGGGGTTCAGTGTCCAATCCAGTGGAAATTATTGGCTAGATTCTAGAAACAAGCTGTTCCAGTGAGAAAGGGTAATATCTTAATTTATAGTTTGCATTTCTTGAACAAATAAGACTATCAAGTGTTGCTTACTGTAGAAATTGAGCCCTTTTGTAGTGATGCAGAACACCCAAATGCACTTCGCTACCTGTTTTTCATATGTGAGCACATAATGCAGCATTTTGATGGGAACCTTTCCCAGCCCTTCAAAAGTAATGTTAAAAGACAGTGCTGTCAGGTGCTAATTGGCTGCCTAAGTTGCTGTTTGTGTGAGGTCTTCAAGGCAGCCACAGTTTTCAGAAGACAGGCTTCAGCGTTGCAAGCTGAAGTCCTAAAAGCAGCACGGTAGGAGGACTTCTGACCTCTTAAGTTACATTTGATTAAATCACATGCTAGAATAGGTAACTTTTAAAGCAGAGGGAACTCAGATTTCCTAGCAGAAAGGCAATGAACCAAAAAGTTTTGAAAATAAATCACTCTCTACCCACCATGGCCTCGTAGGATAAGTCTTTTTTTTTTTTTCCTTTGCTTTTGTTCTCTAAAATCTTCCCGGATTGTGACTCTTATCTAGTTCCATTAAATCTCTACGAGATTCTCCTCCTTTCCATTACTTCTCCGCTCTTCACATATCCTGCTCAGCCTGAGTGTGCCCATTTTCTTAGGGAATGTGCAAACTCCCTCATCCTGCAGTAGTTCACAACAGCCAGGGTAAGGCGGTTATTTCCAGGTCTGTTGTAATAATAGCAGCCTCTCCATTATGTCTCTTGCCCAGTTGCCCAGTTATCTCGGGTTCTCTGCCTCCATCTTTTATTTTAAGGAGTGTAAGCGATGAAGTTCAGCCTCCTTTCAGTTCTTCCTACCATTCAGAAGACGCTTAGATAACTTGTCATCGCTAGTGTGAAGTAGAAAATGTGGAACGACTCCAAATGCAGCTATGAATGCTTCAATACTTATAGGTGATGATGAAACTGGCATTTTGAGTTCTTAGTGTCCTGAGAGGAATATTCTGCACTGCCACTGGCTTTAAACCTGACATTGTGAAAGGTTTCATGGCAAGTGCAGTGAAAATGAAACTACAGAACGTCAAGTTTGTTGCTGCTGACAACCGTTAATCTTTTCATATCAAGAGCCCTGTCTATGTAGCTATTTGGAATCATTGTTGGAAAGGCAAGTTGTCTTACATACTTTGAAAAATTAGTGTTGGAAAACTAAACACTTAAACTGTAAATTTTCAGCTAATAAGGTATTTCCAATTGTCAAATGAACTAGTTTAAGGTAGAGAAAGTTGATTTTACAGGTTTCCGAGCAGATTCTAGCAGTGTTAGTGTCACAACTGTAATGCTGTTTTTGCCAGTGGCACTAAGCTTAGACATGCCAAATTGTCTTAAAATGTCTTAAAAAATGTATATTTCTGTTTATACAATGATCTGAATTACCTGTAGGTCCTAGTCCTGAATAAGGTTTTGTGGTCTGCACTGTCAGCCAATGCAGCCGGCCATTTCAGACTAGAATACAGACTAGTTCTAAATTAGCCCAGGTATGGCAAGAGTGCAGCTCTCGTAGGTCAAAGCTCAGCCTGAGCTATTTACTCTACTTAGAAACAGTTATATATGTATATATATATATAAAACCCCTGCTGTTGTGGTCTTCTTCCACTAAAATGTCTGTCAGAGGCTTAGACTGGTCAGGAAGGAGTATGACCAAAGAAAATACGTTTGTTTAATTTTCATTTCTGTTACAGTTGCAAAGAGTGTTTCAAGTTAGTGTGCGTGTTCTATAACAATTAGTATAACCCTGCTCTTCCAGTAATTGATTCTTAAACTCTTTCCCAAAATGTTCTGTACTTCTCGCTATTGGAAACAAGATGCCAAGACAGATGGACTTTGGTTTTGGTGCAGCATGGTAGTTCTTACATTTTTGCATTTTACATCTTGCCACTCAACTGATACAGATTGAACCTGGAAATTAGAATAAAGCTCTAGAAATTAGAGTGGTGAAGTTTTGGAACAACCTCTCCAGTGGGATTAAAGGAGGGCAAAATACCGCCCTGTCTTCAAGATGGAGCTTGTTAAATTTATGAAAAGTATTGCATGACTTGACTATCTTTGACATGTGGGGCAAAGCTGTCTTGTCCTAGGACCTTCCTTCATTCCAGTGTTTCTCATGCGAAAAAACTACAATTTGCTTTTTAGAAGTACTTTTTGCACCTCTGGAACAGGAATAAAACTGTTTAAAGATGATGATATGAGTGCTGGCAGTAGAGATAGCTGCAATCTGCCTCTTTCTTGAGGATAAAACAGGAAGATGTACTCATTTGATGGCAGATGTCAAGAGTCATGGAAATTACAGATTAAAAATCATTTATGTAGGAAACAGGATTTACATCTTTTCTGAAAGAGTGTCACATTGATGCACCATCATCTAAATGCATCATGGGAGCAAAGGATATAAAAAAGGCTCTGCACTAACAGTGACCTACATCCTGGGGCATACCAGAGCCAAAGCAGTGTCAGATAGGATCTTCAGATTGGCCATTTAACTGTCAGCCATATGATTTGTAGCTGGATGGAGTAAGGACTAAAAAGCCAGTATTTCCATTAATATGCAGTAATTTAGGCTTATATAGAGAGAGGGAAAAAAATGAAGAAACTGGCAGCACTTAAAATAAGATTTTATTCAAGTTGTAACTTGAAAATGAGGACATCCAACAAACACCCCCCATTTCTCCAATTGGTGAACTGTTTGTGAGGAATGTTTCTTTTTTCTCCTCCTTCCTCCGGAAGGGAAGAAAAAATTGGATATGAAATGCAGGTTCAAAATATGTACCAAATAAAGGGGAACCCAATAGATCCATTGTCTATAGACTGTCAACTGAAACAGGCAGAGACTGACTCTGAGCTAAAGTGGGACTCGGAGCCTGTGAAGTAGCCCTGACCCTTGAAAAAAAAGACTAGGGTTTTAATCTGGGTTGGCATTTTTTAATTTTTTGAGTCTTTAAACTATTTGAGGCGCTTCTTTCCTACCCTCTTTGACCACATCAACATGTACCCTATTAATTGTAGCTTTCAGGTGTGCTCATTTGGATGCTGTCCCCTTCACCTGGTTGCTTCTTGTGGTTCTGTTCTGTACTTCATGGAGTACTGGGCTAAGGCTGCATACTGCTATTTCAGACTGCAGAGTGGAAACACATTTCTCTCTCTGTGCTGAGGAGAGGGAAGCTGACATATTGATATCCTGTCGTCACATCTGACATGCAATCGGTACCATTTTTCTCCTTTCAAAGAAAACCCGTTCCATGTCCTAGGAGGGTTGGGGGTAGCCTTATGTCATCGGTGCGTGGGCAGACTGTTCAGGTGTGGGAGCAGAGAAAGCTATTATATTGCAGAGCTCCATGGGAGAACTTGTAAGTCCCCAGTGCCATTGAACCGATCAGTTTGAGTAGATGACACATTCCTATGTTACTGCTATTACTGCAGTATGTTAGTGCTGTTCATGTAGTACCTGATTGTAGTACCATGTCCACTGTGCCCATGGAGTAAGCAGCTACGTCATATTTAGGTAGCTTGGCTGTGCTCTGTATTTTTGGTTGAACCGGATGTTTTTCTAGGGGCAGGTGGGATTTAGAAAATGGGGGAAAAAAGAGAAAAGCAGCAGTAGTTAGCAAAATGCCTTATTTAGCAGATCTTCTTGCATTTCTTCATGAAATAGCTTACTATTACTGCTGCTATGAATGATGGCTTACAGTCATGAAAAGAGCATGTTCACTTCAGATGTTTATATCACAGGCAAAGTGTGTGCAGCTTCTCTCCACCTAGTCCTTAAAGCTAGAAGCTACTCTGTTACTTTGTTAGTAAATCTTTAACTCTCACTCCTATTATCAACAGCCTGAGAGACAGGCCGGCAACCTTTCTCTGCCCTGGCCATACACAGCCTTGTCAGACACAGATAAATGTAAATTATAGCCTGTTCTATGAGACTGAAATTGCCCTCTAGCACAGCCCTACAGCCTTTATTCCTCCTCAACCTGAGATCCCTAAAGCATATGAACGGAAATTAAATTGCCAGAGTGATAAAACTACAATTCCAAATGGCCTTTATATTTACTTAATGGTCTGAAAATCTTGCTCATCATCTCTGCAGGTGAATAGAACTAGTGGTAGTGTGAAGGCAGGATGAGCCAGTCTGAGGATGCAATGAATTAGAGGAGTGCAGGAGGCATCACTAACAGCTCTGCAGTTTAATGATTGGCTAGACACAGTTTCTTTTTATAGCAGAAAATGGGAACTCCCTACCTTGCTTCAGACTGATCCTTTCTAAAACTGTTGGGTGGGAAAGGATGGGACTGGGGATCTGGGAGTGGATAGATGTTCGTCTTAGACTTTGTTTTTTGAAACGGTGAAGCACTATATGGCTCTATCTGCAATGTATTTTTTCTTCTAGGCAGCTTTTGTAGTATTTGCATGGAGATGGTTTTGATTCTAGTCCTTCTTGAAATGAGGCAAAGAAGTTAAATCCTATTTTGGATACAACTTCTTTGAAGGAAACACAAATATTTCATTCTACTCTTGCTTGTGTAATTATTGATGACTTAAATGAGCTACTGTTCTGATTTGTTGGCTCTGGCAGTAATAAGCTGGGTCCCCTCTATGTGTTCTAGTATGCTACTGTGCAGCGTAAGGAAGCTGCAGATCTAATCTGCTAATGATGAGATCCACCTGAATGTCCCCCTGTAGGCATTTATTTATTACTTAACCAAACAAGACATTGATTTATATATTGTGTGGAAATAAAAATATGTGGGGAGGAGCACTGAAAGATTCCAAAAAGTGAAATGAATCCATAGACATACATTGGCATGAAAGAATTTCAGGTTTTATTTTGGAGATTTGAGTGCTTATCTCACAAGTGTAAATGCATGATGGAGAAGCAGTGGATGTTCTGGTTTGGACATCCCCTTTATTCAGTAATTCAGTAATTAGCTTGATCTACCAAACCATGTTTTCTTTTTGAAGCAATTACAACACTGGTGATTTTAAGAAAGAGGGGAGGAGAAGGCATGAGTGGAATCAGATTTTTTTTTTTAAACTAATTTTTAAAAAATAATTTAATACTTCATGGCATCTGAAAGGCTTGATTTAAGGCAAGATTACTAGCCATTCTAGGTTATTTTTTCACTAATGTAAGGAAATTTGAATTTTTTTCTTATAGCTTAAACTGTAGTGCAGAGATTCAAGCTAATTGAAAGAGGTAAATTATATTAGGACTGCATTTTGTGAAATTACAGAAAATGAATGGAAAACTTTCTATAAGTATATTATATTAAGCTGTATCAAACAACTTTCAAAATCTCTTCTTTCAGGTGGGGAAAAAACTGTTCTCTTGCTTTACTTTCACCTAATGTTTTTAGTGTATGTATTAAAAAAAAAGTCTGAGAAAAGTCTGTTGCACACCTTTTTCTTCCTTTTTATTACAAAAGAAATGGGGAAAATGCAATGGAAATCCAAAATAGTTTGCTTTAATGGGGAACTTGATTATGAGTGAATTTTTTTTTTTTTTATAAGAAGCATGGATGGAAAAAAATTCATCTGTTTTACCAAGAAGTACTGAAACTTATCTTTTGAGCTAATTATTGATTCTGGAATAATTGAGAACACGTTTATATGCAGGCTTTTCTTTATTTCAAAAGATTAATCATCTTTAGGATGCAGTTCTCCTCCTTCCTGGGATAGGAGGAAGACTGTGACAGTGATTAATATATTTGCACACGATCTAAATGCTCTTCCAGTCTATATTTTTTTTAGAAATACACTTTATCAGAATGTTGAAAGTCCATAGATTGTAAATGCACATTATTTTAATATTTTAAGCAATCTGCTATGTATAAAAGACATAAGAACAAAAATACTGCATTTTTTTATTATTTGCATATTTTTTATTATTTGCATAATAAAAATAAAAAATTGTGCAAAATTACAGCTAACTTAAGTCCTTTAGTCACAGTAGATAAAAGTATTGTTTTTCTTACATTCATGCAGCAGCAAAATGCTATAGGATCTCAGTCTCTGTCTTCAAGATCTATCATCTTGCATTACAGCTCTGTTCATGCTTTTTAATACTTTATATTTCTGACAGTGCTTTTATTAATCTTTTTCACTGTTATCGATGCTGGTGAAATTGTACAAGTGGTAGCAAGATCGGCAATGTTAGTAGTAGAGTTCCTTGCATTCACTGAGTTTACGTGCTTCTCTTGGCTGTTCAGTGGTGTTAACCATAGGCCAGCAAAGATTGTAGATCGTTGTTGCACAGCTTTATGAAATAGGTCTTTGCTTTCACTGACTACAAAATCACATGTCTTCTTGTTGACTTGTATTTCTTTTTGACTATCCAAAGAGTTAAGGCTAAGGAACTCTGGAAGAAGAGAAGGGAGGAAAGAATGGGTAAGAGTAGCAGCTTGGATATTGGGGGTAGCTTTTTCTAATAAGAGGGATTAATAGAGTAAAACCTCTTGTAGAATCTCCCTAGACAAAAAGGATTTATTCACATTACGCCACAAGAATTTTTTCCTCCAGGCTTATGAATGTTCCTTAAATTTGCTTAAGAAAGGAATTTTTTTTGCCTTTCTCATGGTAGATATATGGAAGCTTATGTATGGACACCATTGTTTTATGCTAAATTTCAAAAAAACCTTTGGAATAGAAAGAGGGATTTTAGCAAGGCTTAATAGGCCCCATTCAGGCAACAATAGAATGGGGAGGTTTAGAATTTGAACAAAAATTCCTTGCAGGCTGTGCCTGTCTATCACATTGCCCCAGAATACGCGAGGGGCACTAGGGGGTCCTGCTTCTTTACCTAGTCATGATCTTTCATTATCTTTCACTTAGACTTAAAAAATATTCCTGTACTTAAAGAGTGAGAGGTGTAAGTTGCTAAGGACCACATGGAGACACTATATTTTATGGGATTAGAAGCAGGAATTTTAACAGGTTTTCTGCTCGGTTGCACATTTTGCCTTATACAATCCAAAATAATCTTGTCCCTTAAACATTTTGTTTTAAAAAAATCTTCCATATATGATAGGGAGAAAATAATTCCCTGAAAATATTTAATCAAGAGATTATATTTTAATAAAAGTAAAACAAAATATTTATGATATTTTCTTTTTCCTCACAACCCACAGGCAATGTCCAAGTAATACACAACAGAATATTTAATTACTAGCATATTAGAAAAAAATTGAAACAGTAGAGTACAACAGTGAGTGCTCTAATTGGTGTCAGAGCAGGGATTTTGTAGCAGTTTAATAGGGTGGACTAAAGCTTAATACAATATGCTGTTATGACTCCCTCTTCAAGCCAACACCATCCTTGCTATTAAATGGTGTCATCCCTTTCCCTTCCCTGTAAGGGCTTGGCTCATAATTTGAGATCATCATATTTGGATGTTTAGGTGAATCAGTCATACTGATTCCTCTTGAGAATTTGAGATAAGAAGAAAATTAATGATCATTAAAATATAGAGAGTAGGGTATGCCAAAACTGATATGCTCTATCATTTCTCAGTTTGTTCATTTGTTCTTTTTTTTGAGGGCGGGGGCAGAACCTTTCCTTCCTGGAAGAAGGAAAAGCCTTTTCTCTATAGAAACAATTTCTTCTCGCATAGTACAGATTGTAGCTATAGGGAGGAGAAAAATATATGCAGTCTTCCTGTTGCGGAACCAAAGACAAAAAGTCATCTATGCTCAAAGCTCTGAAAAAGAGTTTCCCTAAAAGTATAAGCTGTATATATGATGTATTTCCCAAGGAACTATTGTACCTTGCATTCTGTGCAGTGAATTTTCAAATCATGGATCTCTCTTGTGCAGCTAGGATATTGTGTATGTATTATAAACAGAGTGTCAGAAGACATGCAGAAGCTGATTTTAAGTGAAGACTATCCTGGTTGCAAAGTTTTGTTTGCTCTATATCTATGCAAAGTCAAATTTTGGCAAATTTCTTAAATAAGGGATATACAGTACTAAAATGGGGAGTAGGAAGGGACTTGGTGATCGTGGCTTTGATATAGGCTAACTCCCTTGTATACTGCAGAAGTACTCCTTTGCATAGGCATAACTTGAGTTACCTGAATTCATCCAGAAAGGTTTGACCGGTAGAAAAATGACACCCTTAACACATACAGACCAGAGCTCTTTGTGTAGGCGTAGCTATACTGACAGCAGCTTCTGCATCTTTTATTGCACCAAATCCAGAAAGGAGTAACAGGGCCTGTACTGCAGGGCTTGGACTGGCTGGGCAATATAGTGTGCATTACTTTCAAGCTACATTGTCTCACATACCGGCCACTAGCATCTAGCATGCGCTGTGTCTTCTGGTCCTCTTACTAGGGGACAACTTGGGAACGGGCTGCAGGAAGGATGGATTGACCTGTAGATGGCACCAGCATACCCCCCTGCTTGCCTGCTATCTTTCTGAGTCCCTCAAGTACCTTTCCCTTCACCTGTGCTTCAAGACTCTGGATTTACTACACACTTGCTGAATGAATGTATGATTTATGCCTGTTCTGTCCCTTAGGAGAGCAAAAGGCCAGCTGCTTTATAGGCTGGTAGGTTTACTATGTATGCACTTGGGTGAACTTTCCTGAAAACAAAGGAAAGCAAATTGCCTCTTAGAGCAGGATGAGTGGATGTGCACGTTCTGGAACCTGGCTGAAAAGGTCTCCAGGGCTTATAGTTATAAAGGAAACCTAAAGGTGTGTATCGCAATTAAGCAATATTGGAATGTAGGGTTCCAGTATTTCTTAATCTGGGTTAACAGCTCTTAGAATTGTGAAGTAGTTATTAAAAGGGACTGGGCCCTTTTCTGTTTTTTTCTTGGCCTATAATTTATTTTACTGAGCACCGAGGTTTCAGTAGGTCTGAAACTGCAGATTTGGATTGGAATTGGTGAACTGTTTCAGACAAAATGATAAAGTAACAAATTTAATTTAAATTAAAAAAGTAATTCTTGAAGAAGACCCCTCTTTCTTTCCCTTAACCCCCAGTAATAATTAGCATTCTTCCTAGGTTGGGGAGACCAATGCTCAAGATTCTGCTTTAGCTAATTTGAAGCAAGGCTAGCCAGGCATTAGCCCTACCAAACGATTTACACATTAAAAATAATTTGTAGAGATTTTTGTTTAAATTCCACAGCAATTAAAAAAGGAATTGAGACTGAAGAGTCCATTATTAACTTCACACCATCCAAAGTGTGCCCTGAACACAGAGTTATTAATTCCTGGGGTGGGTGGGGGAGAGGGTTGGTTCTAAGATGACTGTTCATTTTGGCACATAATTGAAGGTCTCAGTCAGGAGAGATGCAACCACTCAATCCTTCATCTCTTACATAAAGGAGTCAAAAACAAGTGATTTGCAGAGTCCACTGGGGCATCGGTGTTTTATGGAGGAAAAAAAGCAGATCCTTTAGGTCATATTCATATGCTACTGAGGAGGAACCAAGTTCAAGAAACATGGAGAATACAGATTATGAAAGACTGGACACAATTCTTTGCGTTCCCCAAGGTCTGATTTTTATCACTATGTTCCCCATCAAAAAACTCCAGTATGTATTATTTCATCTTACGTTCTAGAAACTTTGAAAATGTGTGATATTAAAGCTGCCTTCAGTTTCTTCAGTTTGACTATGAGGCCAAATACCACTGAAAAGCTGTGCAATGAGTAATATACAGGCCTGTTAACATCAATTCAAGAAGATTGTATTTCTTGCAATTTATAGCAGAGAAAATAATTAATAAACATTTATCTTGTCACTCCAAAAGATAACACATTTTACTTGTTTATATGCAACATCTAGTAGATGTAGCCACAGAAATGTTACAGTTCTTAATACTATTTCTGGTTTTGAAATGTCATGAAATTATATTATACCATATTAATAATTAGACATCCAAAAATAAAGTAAATGCATACAAACATGCACAAAAATTGAGAAATAAAAGATCATCATACATCTTTAATCTGCTAGAACTTCCTTCCAAACTTTAATTGCATTTTTATACCAAGGGTATAATGTTTGCTCAAGCAAATAAGACTGCCAGACACCTCTAAGCAATAAGTGACAGCAAAATAGCAATGCTGATTAAATAAGTGTGGGAAGGTTTAAGCTTGCTTTTTTTCCTTTGGCTGCTGCTTGGGCTAGTCTGCTCCTCAGTTTAAGGACCCTAGAGTAAATCTCTGAAGGAACTGCAGGCTGAGTCTAGTACCTAAATAGTGGGAAATTCATTTTAAAATCTGATGGCTTGTGAGGTAATTGCAGGAACAGGTATGTGGCAGTCTGCCATTAGCAGGCTTTTGTCACTGTAACCTGCCTTGGATCGTCCTGCTCATCTTGGCAGCCGTGGAGGGCAGTCCACAGAAGGCTCATCGGTCTCTCGTCAGACCAGATGGTGGTGAATGCGCCTATAACAAGATCACAATTTTCTCAGTGCCATCTTTGCTGCTATTGTGTTCAATAAGACAATTCCAACTGAAAGTGTTGGACACTCCTTGCTTTCTCCCTTCAAATGCTGTAAGCCAAGGTGCATATATCTGATCCAAAAACTGGAAATGTGAGCTAGCCCTATCAATGCAATGGCATTCTCCTCTGGTGGCTCACTGGCACCTTGTCTTTCAGAGTCCTTAGTATTTGAATGTCTCCTATCCTGTGGATGTTAGACCCTGAGCTCTTAAACTAGTCAAGTGTCTGGTATTCTTACTTCTGGAACTACCAAAATGGATGTACAAAAGATTAATTACCAAGTAATATTGCGTCACCAAATGCTTTATCACTTTTGAACAGTTTCCTTTATCATATGGTTTCTAACAGAGTGTCAGAAGTCTTCTTCTGTGACTAATGCTAGCACTTTTTCTATAGCATCACCAATCTTTATTTTCCCTCTTAGATATCTTTCTGATTCATAGTTTTTCAGTATTATGTCAAAATTAGTTCAGCAGAAGATTCCTGCTGGATTTAGATTGTTTGGGCTACGCTCTTGTGATTTGACATAAACAGACGTTCAAGACTGAATAGCTGTCCTGCCATCATTGCAGGCTTCTACTGTACGTATAACAGTTTGAACAAAGGCAGAATTACTCTTCTTTTAAGCATGTCTGCCTTCTGTTTCATGTATTACTGACAATTTACTAAGGAAGAAAATTGTGGACAAAAATCATGGCAACTCATGTTGCCACAGGATAGAGAGAGCAGCCATACAAAACTTGAATTGTCACAGTATGTGGAAGAAAAATTTACCCAAATTTTCCGTAAACTGAAGAGCAATGTCTTGCACAGTGTTACTTCTGAGCTAATGCTGAAATGAGCTTTGGAAAGTGAATCAGTGAATAAAGGCTTAATGCACTAGATTTATGTATGCTGTCAGTTTCTAGGCAATATAATTATTGTCAGTTTTCTGCCTCTAGCTACTTCTTTTGCTTCTGGGAATAATGAGAGAATGTGTTCAGTCATGTGACATTTTTTTTCTTTGCAGATCTAACCTCTCTTTCCCCCTTGGTGAATCTTGCATTTTAAAGAGCTCTCACACATTCTTGCATGAGACTTTTGTAAAATACTGTGTGACAAAAAATCATTTTACAATATTGTAGCTGAAGTGGCTTTCCATATCACCTAGACAGCTGAGAAATCAATGTCAAGCTTGCACCCAAGGAAGAATACTGGCTTAAATAAACTGGAAGTCAAAAGATGCAATACCTCAGCTTTATAGAAAGCTGCAGAGTGACCATATGATCGATGGCTTGATTTGTGAAGGCAATGCACTGTGTAGTTAAACCCTTCCGAAAATTATTTATTAAAGACTTTCTTGCTGTTTTCCTCTTTCTTACTTTCTTGCCTATTGTCCTGTCTTGTCACAGTTAGCCTAGTATGATCCCAAATCCTGCGATTTGAATAGCTTTCTGGTGCTGCACATCCTTACCTCAGGCTCTGAGAACTAGTAGAGTCAGTGCACTATCAAGACTACAGATTAACAGTTGTTTAGTGTTTATCCATTTCAGAAAAGCAAGGCATTTTTTTCTGAATTGTTGTCCTGACCTTGATCATGAGAACAGACATTTCCTAAATATGATTTTCGTGCTTCTTTTAAATTAAACTACAGTGGTCTTGTTTTGTAATTCTGTGATGCTGTGAGAAACGATTGATTAACTCCATGGCACTGTAAGTTGAATGCACAAAGTCATACAGGTTAAAGTAGTACATAGTTTTCATTACTGTTTATATGCTCTGTCTTCTCTTCCTTATAGGACCGTGAACTTTGGGTCAAAATACCCACAGAGGTGTATTTATAACTAATAATGTTTGTTTGTATTAGGAATAATATTCTGGCATGACTGATTTGTTAATTTCTAGTAAGAAAGGAAAGCAGATGTATTTTGCAACCTAGGGTTTAGTGATGGTAAGGGATGTGCTCAGTAATGTCTGAGATCAGACAGAGTAACTCCCTTTAGCTGCTGACTGTAGAATTAATGATCTGCCTGTTTCATGGGAGGGAGGCGGGGAAAAAAAACCTTGTGCAAAAGAAGATGAAAATTACTTGTTATCTGTAAGAACTTTAATTGAGAGATCTGGATATCTTTTCTTCTTTGCATATACAAGAGGTCGATTGGACCTCTTTTATTGCTGCTAAGAAGTAACTCTGTTTTCTGTTTTTCTGTATCTGGTTTTGGTAATTCGTATTTATGCTCCAAGCTAAAAATGTGATTGAAATTTCTCAGTAAATGGAAAAGTGATCTTAAAACCTTTTTTCAAATTTAGTGAAAAAGAGATTACATATTAAGATTTTGATATACTTTAAGGAAATTTCTAGGAAATTATAATTTCTGTAAATGATAAAAATTAAAATTAAGTGCTTAAAATACAGATATTTTCCAATAATTTCCCTGTAGTTTTAATAAGAACATTAAAAAGTTGGATCAGATCTCAGGCCAAGTATCTCAAAGACTTAGTTAAGTTTTCAGGTTATCATCTATAAAATGTATGTGCACAGAATTATACAGTTGGTAGCAATAAGTATTACCTTCGCGCTTTACAGGCTAAATAGACAAATTGTTTCAGGTGTGGTATACCTGGAATGCATTCACATTTGGGATGGAAATGTGACATCAATGCTCAGAAATATTAT
This sequence comes from Apteryx mantelli, assembly GCF_036417845.1. NCBI lineage: Eukaryota > Metazoa > Chordata > Aves > Apterygiformes > Apterygidae > Apteryx > Apteryx mantelli. The sequence goes on from NC_089982.1 coordinate 70,107,402, forward strand.
GCTAACTTAACACAGGAAAGTAAAACTACAGTGGTTAGTGTAACATGTGTCACGTATGTGTTTGGTGTGACAGTGATTAGTAAATCAGAGGTTAGCCCAGGTTCTTAATTCTGGTTTAGCTCTCAAGTGGAAATGGAGAAGGATTTGGCTGAAGGCAACACCTATTTCTGTATATCACAAAGTTATCAGAACCATTAATAGAATTTCTTTTCTTTAGTAAAAGGCTGTATTAAACCAGGATTAAAATGTGCTGTATGGAGTTATTTTAAGATATTTGTACAGTCACTTCTAGAGCCATTATTAGAAATAATAGGATTAATAATAAAAGGATAAACTTAATTTTGTGAGAGGCACAAGGTGAAACTTAGTGTTACCTGTTTTCATGGGAATAGACAAATATTTCAAGGGACTGTAAAACAACAGATATTTAGATGCCTATGGTAACGAGCAGTCAATATACACTAGCAAAGCTCAAGAGGCATCTCAGGGCTGCAGAAGTAAATTCAGAAAGTGTGTGAACTTGTTCATGTCCATAGGTTGTCTTCATTGGAAGAATATTTTTTAGAAAAAAAAGGAAAAATATTTAAGGAATATCAAACATCTAAAATACCCTTGTCTCATAAAACACATGGAATATATTTTTAGATTTTTTTTTTAAAGAAGCATGGGAAGACTGAGCAAAGGATGCTTTTATGAAGAGTTTTGATAGTCAGCTCTGGTACTGTGAAACCTTTTTTACAGGTATTTTCACATACTGTAGTTATTTACAGCTGCTTTCTCAAGCTTCCAAATAAGATAAATATTTAAGCAGATGCTTAAACTCTTGAATTAAACCCCATCAATTTTGAATGGATAGAAGCTTATATTTAGGTTGTGTTCTGCACAGAAAGATTTTAATAAGATCTGAAATAATCTGGTTTGTACAGACCACAGAGGCCATGATTTCATGTTACAAAAATTTGGCAGCAATACCAACATAAGACATTTCCATTCCTTATGACTTGCTGTTGTGCCATATGTACCTTTGCTATAGATATGGGAAAACAAGTTTGTAAACCTGATCTAGCTTAAAAAAAAAAGAAGTCTTATTTGTTTCTTTGTTTCATTTTTTTCAAGTTGGGATCAGTTTCCTGATTCGGTTCAAAGCAGAGCCCTCAGAAGGTGGTGCTGGTCGAATTGAGATGGGGCATACACCAGAGTGCAGGACAAGAGTGTTTCAAACCATTACTGCTTCTCTGCTTTGTGAAACTGTTGCCTGATATTTCCCCCCCTCCCCATCTTCTCTTTCCTATCCAGTTTTATAACTTGAACTGCTTTTCAGAATATGCTGGACTAGGGCATTAGTGGATTTTTGCCAAGCTCCACTGGGTACTTCTGTGGGGATATACTCAGCAGAAGACTGTGCACTGTCTCCAGCTCTACCTGCTTCTTTCATGGGTAAGGATGGTGGAGGCGTGATTCAGCTGGTTCCTGAGAGGCAAGGGACATGGTAATAAATATGGGATCTCTCACTGAAATTGAAAATGTTGGTGCAGTTCAGGTTCAGATTGGAATAGCCTTGTGCTGGATTGTTTCAAATACTTTCGGTAACTAGCTTGAGGTTGGCTGCTCGAACCATGAGATGGCAGAAATGTTAATGGCAAATGCAAAGGCTGATAAAGGCAGAGAATAAACTGAGCTTTGCGCAGAATCAAGCAGTGACCTCCACCCTTCTCCCACATTCCCGCAGATAAATTAAGAGGTGTCAATATGCCAGAAAATGAGTAACTGAATAATCCTGTGATTTGATCTCTGCCTTTGCTAGTTCTTCCTCTCCTTTTTTTAACATTTAAAGCTGTTAACCTCTGTAACTGTGCGGAAAAAAACCCCCAAACTTGGAAACATTAATTGAGCAGAAGTAGGATAGAGATGTCAGCAGAAAGCCTGGAATAGTAGGTCTGAGAAGTGTGAATTGCCCTATCTCCCAGTGGGCTCTGCCTAGAATAACTTCACTGACCTACTGGGATTTCTTCAGATGCACGCTGGAATAATGCAGCATGGCATTTGTCTTGGAGGAAGTAACTTTTGCCTGTCTTGAATATGTTATCAGAAACAGTAGAGAATTAAATAGCTGACAAGGTCCTTTGATCAGGTTACATAACCTACAACAGCAATTTATAATTTGTTGCAAAACCCAGCCAACAGTTTGTCTGATGTCAGTGAAACCTAGAAGACTTACAGTGAAGTGGGAAATGGTGAAGTGTATACTATGGTATTAGTGGAGAAGCTGCTATAACTGTCAAGCTAATTAAAATTTGACAAAGTTCTTCAGATCTCCACTAATACTGTTTTCAAGTAGGTTTTTATATGTCATATTAAGACAGTAACAAATTATTTGGAAGTTTTAAAATTCATGAAAGTTTATATTTTTAAAGTAAACTATTTTCAGTACCTTAAACTTTTTTTTTTAACTAAGACATTGAATAAAAATGCAGCCATCTTAGAATCTGTTATTAAATTACATAGCCTGATGTAGCTTATTATAGAATACTATTTTACCACTACTGGTTAAAAACTGTATAATAGTAGATTCCATTAGTACTCTTGGGAATCTTCTGCATAAGTCTCATGTATCAATGCAAGATGTTGTTACGTTTATTTATTTCTGATACGAAGGGCTTGTAGATTATGATGATGTCCTTCTGCAGTGCAATTTGCTCTTATTTGTTTTTTGTCTAGTCATGCAACATACTGTTTTTGATTTGAAAACCATATGCAAAGCGTTATGAGTGCCCCCAGAACTTTAACATTTGATTTCTTGTTTAAAGTTACCCACATAGCTTTAACTTTGCTACCACTTAAGCAGCTATTATATTGGTTTTTTATTTACGACTATTTTTCTTTATCTTGCCATGATTGTAGCAGCTTCTAGCACCTACGGTGTATGTCAAAGTGTATTTGTAACAAATGTTACAGTCTGTGACCTATGTAAGAAATATAAGTCTAACAGTGTAATAGCAGTCTTGTAGTTTTTCCTTTCTTTCTGGGCATAACACAGTGCATACCATGTAGTTATCTAATGACCGTGGTATCATATTTATCTGTTTTCATAGCAGAAAACATTGGATAGATTAAAAAACACTGAAATATAGGAGTCCTGTCAAGAAAATTGAAAATTATCTACTTAAGTTTTTGTTAATTTTTGGTAATGTAAACATTAAAAATTAAAATTAATTTTTTTTTATCACATCCCCCCATTGCCTCCTAGATGGTCAGTAATAACAAGTAAGAATATTAGATTGTTTTGAATACAGTCCTATTCTGAATAAATACATTCTCTTAAGAGATGCCAACCTAATGTTTATACATTTTAGAAATGAAAGCTAAGAGTTGGCAGAAAAATATGATTTCATACTTAAGAACTGAGATACTATGCTTTATAAGTAAAGTGAAGAGCCTTGAGTGAAGCTTGATGATGCAGATGTTTCCAAAGAGCTCCCTGGCATCTGGTCTGCATTATCTGGAAACCTAAAGAGAAACAGAATACGCTGTTGCGGCAACGATGACAACACCCCTCCTGGTCGTTTGATCTGAACAGTCAAACCCAAGAAATGCTGACACCTGTCCCCTAATGAATCTAACCGGAGTGGTTAAAAAGCTGCTACTGTTGTTTCTCTAGTTGTCCATTTTGTCCTTCTAATGCAGATTACTCCCATGAAAGTGCACGTGGCAGAGCCAACTGAGTAACTTTGTCAGCCACCTAAATGCAAAGTCAGGCAATCAATATATGTCTGTGTGATATTAAAGGAATCTTAAACAAACCTTTCTTTAATAGAGAATGCTATGCTAGCAGAGGTTTACAAATACACACTGCTAGGCCTTGGACAAAGTTTGAATAAAATATTGTGATTACAATCTTCTCTGAGAATTCACATACCTGCAATCAGAAAAGAAATGTCAGATTTAGAATGAAGACAAAAAGATGCAAGATGCAGATCATAGACTAGCTGTACTTTAACTTGTGCAAATGGCTAGTTTGTTCTGCACATGCATGCTACTCCTTTTAATCTTGTATTGATCTAGTAGTGCAAAGGCAAATGGCCGTGATAGTTGCAAAAGACTCTGAGTGAAAAATAAGTTCATCCCTTTTCAAAAGGATTCCAAATTTTGCGCATAGAACAAATGAATGAGAATGACTTCTAAAAAGGGCGCACAGAGTGATACCCTGGTCCTCATGAAGTCAGTAGAGAAATTTTCATTTACTGTAACTGGCCTAGATTTCCCTCTCTGTCTGCTTTAAGATTCTGAGTAGACTTCTAAAGACTTGCAGATGGTTTAGAATCAACTTTCTTAACTTTTAAGGGAAGCTGAGACAAGGCTGTCTGGAAGGTTACCTGAAACAATATGAGCTTATATAGCATTAAATATATAAAAATATATTTATTTAATACTCCAAAATAGTTTTCTCTCATTCAAAGTGGAAAAAGAAATGAATTCTATTTTATTCATCCCCAAATATTGCAAATCTACATTTTTTTCAGTACTTTTTCTTGTAACTGTAAATGGTTTATGTTATCCAGTGACTTCAAAAATGTTCTTATTGGATTTATGCAAAAGTCTCACTTGCATAAACTTCAGTTATAACCCCAGAGGTAGAGTTGCTTTAACCTTAGTTTAGGATGTGCTATGAGTATTCCTTACTATATCAAATCTAATTGTTTCACCAAATTTTTATTGCTGACAGTTGTATTTTATGAAGGTTTAGATTGTAACCTTTTTAATACGAGGGATTCGTGTTTCCTGATTGTGCTGTGACATTATCTGGAGAGCCCCAAAATAATTAAATTTCTGTCCTGTGAAGATATGAAGTTTGTTTCAGACATGGGTTTGAGCTCTCCCAGAAGAATCCATGATCTTTTGCAGCTCCACACTGGAGGAACTTGTCTTCAGACTTACCCAAACCTGATTTTTTTTACAAGTGTCTGTAGAGACCACTTCTGTGAAGTCGCCTCTCTTCCTGTAGGACATGTAATTTTAAATAGTTATAGAAAAGTATTTTTGGTAAATGAATAACAATATATGTCATTTGGAAGATATGAAATCTAGAAAACTCATAAGCCAAGAACAACGGGGGAAAACCTGAAGATAATGATAATGAGGAGGAGTCAAAGAAATTCTAGCCATGATATAAGTCCTTTACTCACTTGAGATAATTAAACTGTTGTTAATATAGAAGATGCGGAAACACTCAATAAGCATTCCTGTTCTGTAGTTAGAAAGCTATATGTTTGCATTACACAAGGATGAGAAAGTCCTTTTCAGGACGTAGATTATTACTAAAGGATAAACACTTTTATTTTGAGGGTTGCAGATAATTTGTACCAAACCGTCTTTAAAGAGCTAGAAAGAAAGACATCTGGTGTACTGGTAATTTTTAATAAATCTTGCAGTGCTAGAGAAAAGCTGTAAGAGTGGAAGAGACCAAATGCTGATATTAAAAAGAAAAAGGACAAGTTGAGTGAGGCAGCCAGCTGTAGTGTTTAGCTGGATGGAAAAGGAGATACAGGAATCTTTCTTTTATTTTTGTCCATGTATCAAAAGCCTCTATCATCTGGTAGAGAAATGCAAAACAGTATCTGGAAGTAGAAGCTGGAATACTAATATTAGAAATAATTTTTAGTAGGAGGATTAAGGCATCACAAAAAAAGAAGGTGTGGCTATTCCATACCTTGAAGTCCTCAGATCAAAATCATAGACCTTTCTGGGAGGTATGCTTGAGTTAAACAGAAGTTACTGGGTTCCATATTACAGTTGATAGGTAAAATGCAATAACCTGTACTTTGCAGAAGGTCAAAACAGATGATCTAAGGGCCTCTTCTAAGTTTTAACTTCAACAGTAAAATCAACCCCTTCCACTGTATTTCAGGATGGGAAATAGACCCGGGTAAACGCTATGCGTCAGCTTATTCTGAGGCTAATAAGGGGTGGTAAAGCATTTTATTTTAAAATATCTTGCATTATTTTTTCCATGTGATTTTTCTAATGTTTCTTGGCAGTCAAGAAAGAAACTTTCTTTTCCTGAAAATATGTAAATATATATAATGTATATTTATGTGTATGTATAGATATTTATATATACACATTTTTTCACAGAAAAGCTGGAAAGCAAATGGAAAACAAAATAAAGGCTTTCAGAGAAAGTATTTCTCATTTTCTAGAGAGAGCTATCAAACACTGATATGCATAGACATCCAAGTAATATCTGCAGTATAGGTTTTCCCTTAAATTCAGACATTATAGTGTCTATGCACTGGAAAAGTTCTAGGAAGGATAGTGGGTTTTTTTGTAAAGTTACAGGCTTTATGAAATTGCAGAACACATCTGACAATGACTGACTAAATGTTATATTATGGGGAAAGGGATTATATTCTTTTGATATATGAGATAGGATCTGAAGAAGGGCTCATGTGCCTGAAAGCTTGTCTGTTTTTCCAACTATATTGAATTAATAATACAGGCATTGTTATATTACTTTGTAGTAATATATGCAGCAATGTATAATATATTTAATACCTTTTATAGCTTGCAAATCTGTCAGTTATAAAAAGTATTATCTCTCCCCACAGTCCTTGTCTTGCTAAGATCCTTAAAATATCTTGGCTAAAACAACACTTCCTAAACATATGTTCTGTAAGCATTTGCCAGAGTTCAAAGAATGAGGAGACAAGATGTGCAATATATAAAAATGATCAAATTCTAGTGAAGAATATTCAGCTCAGTAGATTGTTGCAAATGTATTCTAGATGGAAATGTCCTTGCCCGCCTTTTTAGTTTAGTTTTGGCTTTTCTTTTGTCACACAACTGCTCTCCCTGGTTTATAAAATGTCAAGGTCAAAGAGAGGTGAAGCTGAATGGTGCTGGGAATCTGAGATGCAAATAAGTTTTAGATAATCCATGTGATGCTCAGAGGCCATCTAGTTTCACAGAGCCATTAGCATTCAGGGACGCTCATTAGCACTCAGGCATCCAGTCAGTACGCATTAGCAAAATGAGATGTGTTGATTAAAGTTACAGATTATGTGTTGAATGTTTAGACTTTAAGAAATGGTGGCTTCACATTTGTGAGAATGTACTTCTGCACTTTCACATGGAAAAATGTAGAAGCTTTCTAATCTTCAGCGCTTTCTTTTGTGTATGTGAACATGTTTGTGTGTGTTTGTGTTTATGGGGAGGGAAAGAAGTGAAAGCGTGGGTGAAAGAGAAGGTGAGAAGTTAATGCAATTTAAATATGTGATGTTTTCTTTTTGAAAAGTATTTGAAAAAACATTGGGATTGCTGGTGATCTGATAGTAGAGTAAGTGTGAAATGAGATCAAAAATATTAAGGAGACTAGGAGGATTTTAACCTTTGATCTGTGCTGTCCTAGGTACTGAGCTAGTAGAGGGAGCTTAAAGATTTTAGACAGCGAAATGCCGCTGTTTTAATGGGACTTAGGAATTCACACTTAAAAAAATCTGGCCCATACTTGAAGTGGTAATCAATATGTATTATCTGATAATATTTCAGAGCTTTAAGTGAGATATAGCTACAATCAGAGGACTATGTGGAAAGTAATAATATACTAGTTCAATGTCTGTATTAATACAAAATTTTATCATGATGTGTCGTACTCATATTACACAGTACTATCTCATGTAAACACAATAAACAATGATACTGTACTCAACATTAGGCTATCAGCATTTTGGATTACATTAGGAAAATTTATCATCCTTGTTGTGCAATGTGCATCTTTGCAGATACACTAGAACAGTTATCTTAAGCAAACATGGCAACCACTCTAATCTCTAACAACACCAGCCTTTAACACTGCCAAGATAAGGTACATCATGCTGGGAGTTCAATCAGATACCTACTTCATACCCTGAAGTATAAAAATTTCTTCTGAGTATCTTCAGATAAATGTTGATCCTAATTGCAGTATAGAAAAGGGTAAAGTCTTATTAGCTGTGCATTTACTGGTAAGTAAATATTTACTAATAGTTTTCACCTTGCCTAAACTATGAGTGGCACAAGGGATGCTGTTCCAGTACTTCCACTTGTTCTTACACTACATGGTTTTGTGGAAGGCATTCTGGGAAGACTGATTATAAGGTGCATGACTAAATTAGAAGAAACCACATTGTGCAAGGATGATGTTGTGGAAGTGACTTATTTGCAGGACTAATAAGAAAGTAGCTTATATGTCTTCCACAGACTCAGGAAGCTGTCCAGTATCTGCAGCTGAAAAGTATTATGGAGAAGTTAAGAAGGGTAGTGACTCAGCACAGAGTTTCTTTTTTATTCTGTGGCTGGGACTGAAACAGATATTTGAAAAATACACTAAATCCAGACTGAATGCTTTTAAGAAGAAAAAGGTCTTGCAGTGTTTCCTAAAACAAAGTTCTTCATGGGGAAAGCTTTGCTGTGAATCCAGGTCAACACAAGATACTGTATTGAAAGACAACATAGCATAACTATTTTTTTCCCCTTTCACAATCTTTGTGCCCTGAAAACTTTCTTAACGAATCAGATGGAAGTGCTGTTGAGCTCAGTATCCTGTTGCTGATAGTGAGCAGAATGTCTCTGCTCCTGGGCAGACCACCACTTGGCATCCTCCGCTGGCTCCTTGAATAGTGTCAGGGAGTGGTGGGTGCTGTCAGGAGTGCTCTCTTTAACGCCCTTCTCCAGATTCCTGGGTTTTCTGTTTCTGATGCTTTGACTTTTTTTATTTTATTTGTTGTCATTTGGTATTATTTGATTTCTTCATTTTGTCTTCTCCTGTAGTCCTTTTGATCCCTACAAGGAGTTTGAGTTTGGGAGAAATCATTATTGGCAGTGAACACAGTAGCTAGGCTTTGAGATGTGATCGTCAGAATTCAGAATACTTATCCTGCAGGCAATGTTCACATTTTGCATATATGTGATATTGTGTCCTTAAAGTAGACTTTTACCTCCTACGTTTACAATGATAACAGAATCTCTTTGTTAATTGGTATCTTCTTCTGGATCCTTCATTTTAAATAATCATTTTTGTTTTCTTTCATTAGTTGCCCCTGCATCATTTGAACCCCAGATTCTGTGCCTCAGGGAGAGGGCTGTTTGCCTCAGGCTAACTTTTTCTTGGAGCAATCCAGTAAAACTGGAGATGCTGAAAATAAAGAATTAAAAAGGCAGAAAGTATAGGGTAAGCCTGGTATATTTCAAGCAGTCCCTCTGACCTGGAGGTAATATCCGGGCTATCATTCTGATGGCTATCAATAGATTTCTCCACTATTTCACAGCATTTTATTTCAGATCTATTTATATTTTTTGGGCTCCATGATGTCTTGTGACACTGAGTTTCATAATTTGATTCATGCATTTCACTGGGAAAAAAATCCTTCTATTGCTTTGAATCCTTTATTCTGATTTTGCCTTAATTAAAGAATTGGCAGCTTTTCCTTTATAGTTGTCTCTAAACACCAGGGATGATTATGATTACTTCAGAAGAAATCACAGGTTGTTCTGTCAGACAGTGACTGTGTTCAAAACCATTAGAACGAGGACCTGTTTTAAATTAAATTGGGTTTATAATCGTAAAGAATGGTTTTCTTACAGCAGCAGGGTCCTTCAGACAGTACTGTGACTGAATTATTTTCCAGCTAGTCAGTAACATCATTGACATTTAGTTTTCTTACAAAGATAAAACCTGTGTGTGAAATGATGTTCCTTTCTGTACTTTTGAATCTGGAATCAATCATTAAACAAAAAGCTGAAAATTTGATCAAACTGTCACTGCAGGCTCATTTCAGATCTTTGAACTTTGGTGTCCAACTTCATAATCTTTGGAATAAGCTTTGTGATTATTCCCAAAAAAATGAGAAATAAGGCTATTAGAAAGACACGCTATTGGATGAGCTTATTGAGTTTTTTTAACATATTCTTGCTTAAGTTCCTATTTTGCACTGTTAGCAGATAGCAGAAGGCTTTATTTTCACAATAAATACATGTGTGAATTAGTATTAAATATTTTTCTGTAAGATTTTCAGTAGAAATATGCATCTGGCTTTCAGTGGTGCTGCGAATGTTTGCTTTTAACTGAAGGAAGTAAGTCAAAGTGATGAATTTTCAGCACATTTGAAAATTTGTTTTCCTCTTCCCAAATGTGATTCAGATGATTTTCCAGGGTGTGCCAGTCTCGGTGAAGATTTGTGAGATGAGAAAAAAACACATTTGGGATGGATATCAGTTGTTACCTATCTTTGCAGAAGGAGATTTGTCATCAATGCAGGGGAAGCACAGGTTGGCCCTTTTATGATAACCCGGGTGCTGTTGGTAAGAACAGGATTTTTTAAATGGAAGGAGAAATAAAATGATCTATCATACAAGTTTGCTTTCTGGAGCTTTCAAAATCAGTTGGGAAATAAGACACATAATGAATCTGTTTTTCTCCAATTCGGTCACTTTCTATCATATTTCAAACATACAGAAACATTTCCCAGGAAAAAATCATAAATGTCACAAGTGCTTTCATACTTGGGAGTTCTGAGAGGTATATTTAAGCCTTGGCAGACTTTTAACCTTTTCTAGCTTACAATAAGTTTGCCATCCTTTTAAAACCCTTTGATTGTATGGCTTTTGTTCCCCTGAAAGGGGGACAGGGCTGCCTGGTTACTCAGGCAGATGCCAGGCTTCTGATTTGCATTTGATGAAAGCCACTTGTGAAAGCAGAATCAATGCTCAGATTTGCAAACAGTAAACGTGGGTATTGGCTTGTCATTTCTTCCTAGGTTGTTGTCTTATAAAGCCACTTAAGTTCCTCTCTTCGCAAGAACATCTTCCTGCTATCTCTGCTGTCCATCTGTGTAGTCCAAGCAGTATGTTAGATCGAGATGAAGGGTGAGTAATGTTTTTTTTAACCTCCATTATTTGTTTTTTTTTTAATTCAACAGCAAAACCAAAAAAAGGAATGAAAATGCAGCCATTGAAAATAATGCATTATAAGTTGATGAACCATAATAACCAAACTGTGTGTCTGAAGGAGCCTAGTTACAGAACACCGGAGGCACAAGAGTGAGCTTATTGTGGGCAACAAAATAGTGCTCTAAAATGTTGTCGCTGTACTGAGTACAGCAGCAGCATTAATCCATGTGGTTATATCCAAGTAGACAGAGAATAGAACAGAATACATCAAGAAGAACAGCAGGAATGAATCTGAAGTGGTTATATATCAAATCAAAGTTAGCAGGGAGAGAGGCATTACTTTGAATAGGGTTAACTGAAAACAAAATGGTACTGACTGAACCAGTGTTTCTAAAATAAGAGCGTATTTGACAAGTCCTTGTGTAAACTCCTACTGATCAACGTATAAGGAGTGTATATGTATGATGAGGTGTCGATACAGGACTAAGAGAAGCAGCAAGGATATGCATTTGAGGTACAGTCTAACAGGTTTTTTTATGCCATGAGATCAGCTGTTACAGACTATATCAAGACCAGTGCCCATTAAGAAGAGCTGTGGATGTTAGATGTATCGTTTCTTCTATGAAAGTGTCCCCGTACTTTTCACTTAGTATATGTGGCATAGCATCAGGAGGAAAAACTGTGTTGTCAATAACGTGGCCTAATAAAAGGACTATGGAAGAAATGTTGCCATTTCCCCTTAATATGAGCTAGGATGAATCTCTCTTGTTCTGGCGTGGGTGTTCTACCTCAGTAGGCATGCTCAGTAAAACCCAGGTCACTGTCCTAGTACATAGCCATTCTGACAGAAAAGCTGAAGTTTCACGTGTACCAGATGAGCAACTTTTTTTTTTTTCAGTGCAGATCAGGTAGAAAACTCACCCGCAAGCAATAGGAATGAATATGAATGAATATAAATCTCAGGGTATTCAAAAGCTCCTTCTTTTGTCTTGGCTATTTGTGTTTTTCTGTACTGCACAGTGCAGTACAGTGCATGGACTCATAAGCTAGATCTAAGGGAGCTGTAGCAAGCAGCAGAAAGAGTGTACTTGGTAAAGCACCTCTTTGGCTAATTAAGCTTTCTTCCTACATTACAGTTGTCTGGTCAGTACAAGATAAATCAGCTTTAGCAGATTTACACCATGCCAGCATCACTGAACTGTTTTCAGTGTCTGAGCAAGCTTGGCTAGTGCCAGGTTGGATATCTCTCAATACAATGATTTCTTTTTTTTGTAATTCTAGACTGTATGGCCTTTTAGATTTTCTTAAAAGCATATGTAAGAAGTTTTAATGAATTTACAAATCATCACCATAGCTGTGTTAGCTGTGACTCTCACTCTTATTTCCCAAACTCATGTGTGCATTGAATACTTTAAAACATTTTTCAAATGTAATATACAGGGGTTATTTCTGTAGGTGAACAAGCACTTTAGTATGGCATAAAATGCTATCCTCTTGGTTTTGTAGTCAGAATATTTTATGCATTTATTTTTTCATAATGATAGTTTTCCATATTTTTTAGAGATTATTTGTGTAGTATTAGGCAGATTCCCTTCTTTTAAAAAGGAATTTTCCTAATTTAGTTACTGCTTGCCAATTAATACACAGGGAGATCAGGCAGGCTGTCATACAGCATAGGTATCCACATTTGGAACCTGAAGGTATGAATACCTCCCCAGAAACTCTAGGTTTAAAAAATTGGCATTGATTTTTTTAAATGTGCAAAATAAGAAGCAAGGGTCTGTTATTTGTCTATTCTAGGCCTGGCTTTTACTCCCCGAGTATGATTCTAGTTTAAAGCCTGATTGCAGGACTTAGACCATGAATTTCATTGGCTCAGTCACTTGAATCTTCATACCTTATTGATGCATATATATTTAATTTTAGGGGGTATAAACTGGAAAGTTTTCAACTTGCAGTCAGTATTATGGTGTACCCATATTTGTTGCAACACAGGAGTACGCAGTCCATGGTAGCGATGGCCAACTGAGACATATATTGAGAGTTGGCCTGGTGTGTGGAAATTTGGTTATATGTGAATATAAATGGCTAACGTGAGTGGTTATAGTGAACCCTTTTAGCTCAAGGTATTACTCTTGTCTTCTTCAAGGTTTGAATCTACACGTTCATTTATTTTGGGATCAAATCATCCTCCTAAGCCATTTACGCCTGCTCATTTTTTAGGTTTTAGGCATTCTAAAACACTTGGTTTTCAGGACCACAGTGTGGAACAGCCTCGGATAACAGCAGGCATCAGGAAACAAATAAAGGGACAGTTTCTCATGCAAATAGAAATAGTGAGCACCCTTTGCAGGCAGCCAAAATCTTTTTGTACTCCTGAGAAGCAGTCCTCTGATAGTACTCTAGTAGCTGTACCCCTCTGTTCCCTTTCTCTACAGTCTTCCACTTGCACCAAGTAGCTGAACTTGTCGTTCAGAACAGATTCCACTACAAGCTTTGCACTCTTATAGTTCTTTCCCTTTCCTGTCATTGACTCAAAACCTAATACGTCTTCATGGCCTTCCCAAAATAAGTTCCTTTCTTGTCCTTGTATTGCATACTGTGTGTTTATCTCTTTCAACCTTTATCATTTCCATTTCATGTTCCCTCTGCATGTTCCTCTTACCTGACAGCTCCTTTGTGACTTGATTCTTATGGGCTGGCTGTTCCCTACATTTGAGAATAGACTATCTTTTATTTTTGCACTGCCCACCTCGCTCCCTCTTCAAATCTCTCATTACATCCATTTCTTTCAACTTATCATCCTTCACTGCCTCTGCTCTGGTGCAATCCAGTTCTCACTTGTGACTGTGAAAACAAAAGAACCAAACACCTATAACTATAAAGGAAAAAAATTTCAAAACCTCAGAATGCTACCTTGTAAAAAAAAAAAAATCCTTCCAAAGTGGCCTGTGTGCTCCCTTACCCCATCATCAATCATCATTTGTTCATGATTATCTTATTAAGATTCCCAGCTCTTCCGATCAGGGACCTTGCTTTCTGAGTTGTCTCTAAGGAATGCCATCCATTCCAGCACACTGTGAAAAACAACAGACTCTTGTTTTGTTGGGAACCCAGTTGTTTGCCTACCTATTAAGAAAGAGAGTTGGGATAAGAGTTCAATTTTTGTGATCTCTTTTGTGTTTCAGAGGGAACAGGTGGTTCAGTAAAACACAAATCTGTATGTGAACTGTAAAGTGTTCGTATGTTAGTCTGTGCCAGTGTAAAGTAAGACTTGATGATCAGTATTAATCTCAAACTACTTATAGGAGAAGATTAGGAGATTCTAGGAGAACCTTCCATTTAACACATAAATCACGCAGTAGAAAGTTTCTGAGAAAAAACTTAAAAAAGAGCAAAGTATTGGATGTGGTTATTTCTGTGGTACCAGTAATGTGCTTGGCCCCATACAGCACAGAACTTAGCCATATGTGTCTCTGTTCTCATAGAATGTCTCTCATAACCATTTTACTGTAAGCTGTTCCTCAGGCAGAGTAAGCCAGGGGCATTGTCTGTTACCCGCTAATTGTGTGTGGCCCTGCCTCCGCTTTCTCTGAGGCATGGAAGTTACAGCACAGCCGCCTGAAACATGCTCATTAATTGCATTAGCTATATTTGTGTGGCCATGTCCCAGAAATTCTATTACATTCAGTAATGGAGCTACAATTTCTTTATTGAAATTTGGACTCTCCAGCTCTACTTTGATTCTCACCTCTCTGGTATTGGGAACAGTGCATGTAGCATGCTGTTATTTCAGTTATTGAATTTTCTACAGCCTCTCTACCATTAGTGTATTTGGGGAAAAAAAAAAAAAAAGAATAGCGTAATTTCTGTTTAATACTGAATAACATAAGCAAGGTTTGTAAGGGAAGATAATATTTTCTATTAGACCAACTGATAGCATGACAGGGAGGGAAATATAAGCAAGTTTTTGGCCACAGAGTCTCTACTGTAACATATTCAGTAGTTATTTGCTGTACTCCTATCCGTTTTTCTGTGCTATGCCCTAGGTTTTCTGTTTTGTTTCAGTAACACACAACTGCACTGTAGAAATTGTTACAAGTTGAGAAGGATTTGACATCTTGGTGTGGAATAATTGATGCTTTTGACTCCTGGAAAACTGTTGGAGGCTATTTGCTCTTATTAGGGGGTTGGTACTTCGATGCTGGGGGAGGAAGGTATTTCCTTGTTCTAAGCATTCTGGCAGAAACGGAGGTATTTTTTTCCTCTTTTTCTAGTGAATATAACTTAAACTCCTAGTCCTAAAAACACTAGATGATGTGCAACCCTAAAGCTTCTACTTCTGTAATTGTGGTTTGATCCAACAGTTATGGATAAACACAATAAACAAATTGATTAGCAGTGAAAATAATATTCTTTAATGTCACCTTTTAGATTTTCAAGATAAAACCTTCTTGGGATAAACAGGGCAGCTGAAATTTCTCAGAACTGTTTTTTAGACTGCAGAGTCTTGGATGAAGTCCTGATTCTACCAGAGTCAACAGCAGAGCACCCATTGACATTGGTGGAGCTAGGAATTTGCCCTTCAACTTCTAAGGCAATTAATGACCAATTTTAGGCATGGACTTGGAGACCAGCACACCATATTCAGGCAGTCATTCAGGCACAAAAAGTACTTTTCCTTAAATCTCAATGAATTAAGCTGGAATTTGTCTCAAATTTTTCCTAGCTCAGAATTTTCCACAGAATCACAGAATGGTTGAGGTTGGAAGGGACCACTGGAGATCATCTGGTCCAACCCCCCTGCTCAAAGCAGGGTCAGCAAGAGCAGGTTGCTCATGTCCTGCTGGATTTTGAATGTCTGCAAGGATGGAGGCAAAAGATATCACTTAGGCATAGTGATATATTATGGTGCTAAAAGGGGGTAGAGATAACACTTAGGAATTACATCATCTGAGAATCAGAAAGTTAGCTCTCATTCAGCGTCTAATGTTGGGAGAGGGACAAAAGCCCATGCCCTGAGTAGGCCATCAAAGGAGCTACCAAAGGAAGGTTTGGGCTGCAGAAAGACTTCTGTCCTGAGAACTTTTTCATCTGGGCTATGGCTTGGTGTCTTGGGCAAACACTCAGCCAAGGCCTAGTCCAGGTTAAAGTTTGGGGTTAGCTTTGGGAGATGGGGAAAGCCTAGAGCTCTGCTTGGAGTGGGGCTGGAATGGAGCTGCCAAAAGAGGATTTAAGCTGCAAAAAAACTTCTCCCCTGACTGCGTTTCATCAGAACTATGTCTGACAGCATTGAATGAAAGATGAGCCTACAAATATTATTAGGGTGTTCGTTAGTATTATGGTTAGGTTTGGGAGGGGGGCAAATTCTAAAGCTGTATTTGCAGCTGGATACAAAGGAGATGTCAAAGAAAGGCTAGGCAACAGTAAAACTTTTCTTCTGAGAAGTTTTGCATTGGTCCTGGGCTGAGGGTCTTGCGTCGTAGTTCAGCCAAGGCAAAGGCTTAGGTTTAGGGGTAGGGTTGGGAGAGAGACTAAGCCCTGAGCTGTGGTTTGAGTGGGGCTGGAAGGGGGCTGTGAAAGGAAAGTTTGAACTTCAAGTGCTTCTCCCCTGGGCAACGGCTGGGGGTCTTGGGCAAAGTATCAACTTATAACTGTCGTTAAGGTAAAGATTGTGCTTAGGGCTTGTGTTTGGAGAGGGCACTGCCTTTGCTGGGGTCAGTGCCAGCTCCCCTTCCCTTAGTGAGCATCTGGCCCTTGCTGCCCTGACTTTAGGGTTCAGAGAGAGACAAAGGATAGGGCTCTGGTTGGAGTGGGACTGCAAACATGCTGCCAAAAGAAGGGATGAGCTGCAAAATTTCTCCCCTGAGAACTTGTGCCATGCCTGGGGTCTGGGTTGAAAGAAGTTTTAATCCTCACCTAGGGAAGGGTTAAGGTTAGTGTTAGGGTTGGGAGTGAGACAAAGCCCAGAGCTGTAATTGGAGTGAGGCTTCAAAGGGGATGCCATGGGGTTTTGTTTTACTAAGTAAAAACATAACTGTTTTCTTAGAAAAGCTTGAGTGTACTTTTATTTTTTTTTGAACAGTCTCTTGAAGGGAATTTGCTGTTGTTTTCCGAGTTTTGCCATCTGTATGAAAACTCATCCAGATCTAAGCACATGAAGTTGATAAGTGAGTGTTCATGTGTGCTGAACAGAAACTATTTAACAGTTGAACCTTCCCAGAATTCAGAGAATGTTCCACTGTCGTAGTCTGAACTGATAACACTATGATTTCTAGGTAATAAATCTTGGATGAGAGGTATAAAGAGTGACGACTGGGACTAGGTGAGGAAAAAATGGAATTTGGAAAATAGGAAAATGAGGCAGGACTGAGATTTGTAGAAACTGGAAAGAATACAGCAGGAGCAGTCATCTTTGGATCAAATCCTGTATACGGAATGTATACCCTCTATGCAGACTCCCTTCCAGAGTCTGCAGTGAAAATCATGAGGCCAATTCCCCTGTTGTCAGAAAGTATTCAGAAAACTCTTAGGAAAGTGTGCCAATCCTCTCTAGTGCTGGTCCATACACAGGATGTCAATTTACTACTGCTGTTAATTTTTCTCACAGAGTTCCTGTGTGATGTAGACAAGTCTCTTAACCCAGTACCATTATGCAAAATTTGGTTTTTGTTCATCATTTCCTTAGGTACCCAGCATCTGATGGAGAGCCCTGGCCATTGCTACTGAAATCTAATGAACATATCAAACATGGGTGGTAGCACATTCTATAGGGTTTAGAAGAATTACCATATGTGTGTCAGATTAGGTCTCCAGAGTTAATTTTGATTTTAACTTTCATGCACCAATCCCAGAGGTGTAAAACTGAGATGCTACCCTCTCTTTAGAGGAGCTACTATGAACATAAATCCAGTCATGTTTCTAAAACAGTCACATCCTAGAGTGGTGAACACCATACTGGCTATTTCAGCACACAAATACCATTCCATGAGTTGTGTAAGGTAAGGGTCAGGTGTAAGAAAGTGTACATGAGCATGGATTAATGTCTTTATCATAATCCAAATGTACAAAGGGGCTTTTCTAATCCTGGGTTCCTGATTTTGTGAGCTTTAAAACTCCTTTGACTTGTGTGGTATATAATATTAAGTTGGAGAGCTTTGGATATTTACGCTTAGAGCCCAAATTAATGTATAGAGACAGATGTTTGTACATTAGTTATATTGTACTTTTATATGTAATATATTACATTCAAAATTTTTATTGGGTTATTAATATTTTACATTTTTGGAATAAATGAAGTACTTTTGAAGTGTTGCTGAGTTTGCTTCAACACAAATTACATAGGACATGACTTGAAATGGCCCTAGAAATGTGCACAGCATCAGTGAGGGCAAAATAACTTTGGCAATTCTGTTAGCTGTTAAATTGGTTTAAGCAGTTCTCTCCCTTATCTATGCACTCATTCCTACCCCAATTTAATCCCCTCAGGTGTGCCAATACAACTATTTGTAGGCCTGCTTGCTGAAGCAGATCAGCAAGCCTCTTTTTGGATTGATGTGGTTCTCAGTGTAGTCCCACAAACAGTTGAGGTGATACTGGTAAAGAATACGGTCATGGAAACTTGGGTTTAGGCAACACACCATCCTTTTCCTTGGGTCTTTGTTTACAGGCCTGCACACCTACCCCCTACCCTATTGCTCTAGCTGCCAGTGCAGTTCTTTTGGAGTCGTGGTGTGAACCAGATCTTCTTGTAGCTTTTCAACAAAAACATTAGGTAGCAATCTCTGCATTTAGCACACTAAATAGAAGATCAAGGAATGCTTACACCACTAAAAAACAAAGCATGACTTTTTATACTGACATCTCTGTCACTGCTGTATCTCCATGTAAATGTTTTTAAGAAAACCCCCCTCATAGAAAAAAAGAGTTCTGACCTTAGCTGGCCAGTGGTATTCTCTAGAAGCCCATGAAATACTTTTATTTTTACCTTTGTATCTAGTTTCCATAAACAAATTGAAATTTACACCGAGAAGGATAACTGGCAAAAGAGCCTGAACCATGGCTAATGAAATGGCTAATGAAATGTATTCCTGAGCATGATCATTCTCTACAAGCAGCAAGAAACAAAAGCTCTGTGCTTGCAAAGCCTCATGTTGAACCAAAAGAGCAGTAAAGTAAGAGGCAGCAGAGGACTTGTCAGTTTTAACTGATCAACAAATTCAGTGCTAATTGAGGATATTTTAAGCACATTCCAATTCATTTTGTTGAACTTAACAATAAGGGTCATTAGACAAAACCACTTACAAGCATATCTAAGGGATGATGCAAAGAAATGATAGATATATTTAGAAGGTTACGTTCTTGAGTCTTAACATTTCTTCCCAAAGCAAAATGCAGTTAAAATTTTTACATGGAGGTGAGAGCATTCTTATAAAATTATATACATTTCATGTTACAAAATGTTAAGAGATTGTCTCTGCCTCCCCACTGCAGCACAAGTGCACCTGGTTTCTCTGTCAATTCAGCTTTTCAGATCACAACTCTGCAAAATACAGGAGGCATTCCAGATCTGTTACGACCTCTGAATATTTAGGCTATGGGCACTGATGCCGCAGGATTTGTACAGCAATAAGCTAAATATCTATTTAATACCTCAATTTAATACCTACCATAGATATGCTGTATTATAAAACTATGATTAATGATTTTTTTGTTGTAATTAGAACTAACAGCTGTGTGATCACCTCACTTCAGATGTAATCTATAATAATTAGCAAATACATAAATTATGCTGTGAATAGATATTGACCTTTGTTTTCTGTTTATAAAAAAAAAGAAAGAAAGAAAGAAGATACCACACAAAGAAGTCTGCAGATCTTAATAAAAGTTAAAATTAAGTTGATTTCTCTTTAAGGTATAAATAAGAGATATTTCAATGAACAGCTGATTATTTCATTGTCAAACATGTTCTGTCGAACTTTTTCCAAGGTCACAGCCAGTCTGCAGTGAAGATAGGAATAAAACTCAGGACCTGCCAGTTTAAGGCAAAAAGGTTTTCATTGTTTTTCATTTTTTTGGATCCCTAAAGGTCTTCCAGAAATGATTCAGACTCTTAGAAATTTCATAGGTGTCGAATAATGGCTATATTTAACTTTCAGTGGATCCCTGAGCAGTACTGCACAGACTCAGGGCCATGGATTTCACAGGGTGAAAACTGCTGCTCAAAGGCCAGTTGCACACAGCAGCTTTCTTGAGTTCAGGCATCTATACTGTTTCTCCACTTTCAAGTGATCACTGTCTTGCCTATGGACTCAATCCACAGAAACTTCTGTTCCTGTTCAGACTTATCTGCATGCTGTACAAAACAGGTCAAGGGAACTGGCTATCCTCATTAGTTATCTCTCTAGCAGTGAGGAAAAGACTTAACAGGCGAAGTATGGGATCTTTTCCTTCCTCTTACCTTGTTGCAGTGAAGCCTGTTTCGAGGACTTCTCCAGGGCTACTTGACTGAGGTAATCAAATGGTCTCCACTGGAATTTTTTCCTCCTTTTTCTTTGAGGGGACCTCATATTATGCTGTGGGACAAGTAGGAGCACAGGTAAAGCCTAATGCGGTAGCTGTGGAGCAAATTGCTTGTAGTGAACAAAAGTAACACAGCTGCCTTTATATCTGGATGTAAAAAGTCCTGCATTTCTGACGTTGCCAGTCACTGTGCTGGATGTTTTTCTCTCAGTCAAAGCGGCAGTTGTCATCTTTTGGTAAGGCAAAACTCTTAACCTTTCCCTATCATTGGTCTCCAGTATTCCTTACCACACAAATTCAAAGAGAAAATAGTTTTCTTTTGTATTTCTGAACACTTTCACCTGTCTTGAAAACTCCCAGCAATATGGATAGCTTTTCTGGCTCCATGGTTAATGGTCTCTTTGCTGCTGGTCATGCTTGTCCCTCTCCTTTCACTCAAGTTAAGCTCTGTGTTCTTTTTCAGCCACTTCATCCATCTGCATTTCTAACTGTTTTGTTCAAGCATCCTTGCACAAATCACCAGTGTTTCTCCAGTTTGGAGTTCACAAGCCTGATTCTCTCCTGCTTTGAGGCTTAGAATCACTTTCTCTAATGAAAACTGAACATAAAGTGAAAATGAAAATGACTGATGAAGATTCCACTGTCCGCTTGTTCTGATGATACTAAAAAAAATCACTTTCTTCCACCAGGATTATGATCTGAGGTATAATGCAGAGGGAATTTGTGGCTCTGCTTCTGAACTCTATAATTGTCTTTTGATCTAGAATATGCATCTTCTGATAATCTCTTATACTATGGAATTTGCCAAGATTTTTCTTTCTTAAACTTTTTTCTATTTTGACTAATCTCTTCCTCTGGGAACTCTTCTAACTGTACTCCTGGGCATCTCTTTGATTGTTTATGCTGTCTCATAGCATTTTGCAAAACTTACAACCCAGTGCAAAACTAGAAAGCAGAAGTGTTTCTCAGGAAGAAAGTGGCATCTTTCTCCCTGAAGCAAAGCCTGGTCACATGGCAATGTATTAATCAGCATAACTGCAGTAAGCAGAGCTTCTGTGTTACAGCTACTTCGGAAGAAAATTTCCATGTGGGCACTCTGTTACAAAGTAAAGGTGATTTTCAGATTGGAGCTAGCCACCTGTTTGGGGAATGTATGCATCTTCATAGCTCTTTCTTAGTCACATAATGTAGAACATATGACTCATACAGGGCCAGGCTAATGAGAAGCTGCAGCCTTTTCAGCCTTCCCCTGCATCTGCAACTCACTGATCCAGGTAGTTACCTGTAACCAAATCATTTTTGGTCTAGAACACAAGAGAGATCTGTCCACAAAGAGATCTACTCTGGTGTAGATAAATTTGAGTAACTTATTCTAATATAGCTATGCCAGGCAGTCTTATCCACATCAGCAAGAACTTGGATGAGAATCAGTGGAGCACTGAAGCAGTTGTGCTCTGTCCAGGTAGTTATCCTCTTTGGATAAGGTGGAAAACTCAGGTTCTTCCAGCTAGGGAGTGTTCCCTGTCCATGGACATTGTTCATGTGTGGGAGTACTCTGCCCCGTAGCCTGTGCAGATTTCACTGGGGAACTACATTCTGCTTGTCAGACCATTTCATCTCTCTTTGTGAAAAGCATCTCTCCCTTTTTGAATTAAAGCACAATGCTGTTTAAAGCCCATGTAGCATTTCTATGAAAAATTAAATCAATCCATAGCTAATCTCGGTACTTCTTTGCTTTGTTTCCCTCCTGCCACACCTGAGAGTTGTGGTGGTGGTGGTGGTTTTGTCAACAGCCAGTGTCATTTTTTGTAGAGTAATCCAGCACCGCTTTATGAAAACTAGCCCTTTTCAAACGCTGCTTCTTTAGTACTCGGTCACTAGGTGTCACTACTGATCTAGGAGAAAAGCAAAGCTTTGTTTCCATTTTTGTTACAAAATTGTACAAAGCAGAAAAACATTTGTATGTAAAAACTTTTGTATTCTCTTTAAAAACTCATACCCCAAAACTCTATAGCATGGTTGGTAAGGGGCATCGTGGAGGCATTCTGTTCCCCAACTTCAGCAAAAAGTCTGTTCTCTGATCCGCTTTTAACCACAGAAACAAGGGTTAGATACTTTCCCTTTTCAGTACATGTTAACTGCTCTTAACACAGAATGATTTTAGCTGCTGCTCAAATCAAGAACCATAACTGTAAAAGGCACAGTATTTTACCTTTTTTGTAGGGTGTACGGAAAACTAGGTTGTAACAGAAAAGAAGTCAGACTATAATGCAAAAATCAATTGTCAGTAAACCTCCTGGTTGGAATTCAATTTTGAGTTTCTGGATTCCTCTTTGTGTGCTGGAATCTGTAGTTGGAAGGATTAATCAGCCTACACACAATATACGGTGATCTCAAGCGAGGCTGGAAAAATCAGACTCAAAACCTGAGCAAGTATTGAATGTTCTGGCATTTTACTATTGCATGTAGTAGAACGAAATTTGAATCTGGAGGTAAATCTCAGTCTGTTGTTGACTGATAACTCTTGGTAAATGTGAGGCACCATTTTGGAATGTATGCTGCTATTCTAAGAAAATGAACTTTCACCTTTTAGTGAAGGAAAACCTGCTTCCTTTGCTGCAGTGCTGTATAAACATCTCCTACTCATGTCTATTCTCTGCTCTTGGGATTCGACAGAGCTTAAGAAAAATAATTTAATGGAGACTGATTTCTAACCCCTGCTGAACACCTTAAAAATAAATGACTAATGATTACATTCACATTTTTCCCTTCTAATCATTTAAAGATCTGCAACTGACAGCAAAGTGTCCCACTTGAAGGGGAAAGGGGGGTTAAGTGATCCCTACGTGGATGGAATGACCAGTTATATGTTTTGTCATTCTTTGTTTTTTTTTTTTTTTTTTGAGGCAAAAGCTAAATTTTATGTGCCTAAGACACCTTGTGCTGGTCATAGTTCAGGGTGACTGCCTGAGCTATCAGTGGTTTCATTTTCTCTACCAGGGAGTGGCAAGTTTTTAAATAAATAGTAAAGTGGTGGTTTAGTCCTGCCTGTTGCAGATGCTTTTGAATACAAAGATGTTTCCATGGGACACAGGAAACAGCTCAGTTTCTATCATTATACCTTTACTGTGCAGTTGTGTATGTATATATTTATTTTTTGGCTATTCAGGAAAATTACCCCCCAATGCTGCTGAAGCAGCATTCAACAGAATTTTTTGTGTACAGCCTTACCGGAAGAGAAACACTTTATTTCCCATACTACTGCATGAATTATCTCAGTGCTGAAGTCTGCTAATGCACTCGTGATTATACTATGTTAATAAAACACTTTCTGGGTAAAGGGACCTGGCTTGTCACTGGGAAAATCTGTGAGTGCCCGATAGGTACCTTTGCTTGCTGATTTATTACAGAGGGCATCACCCAACTTCCCTGTTGTGACATGGAAGCTGGAAAGAATTCTATAGCACTATACCTTTCTAAATGTTAAAATGTAGAGCTTCTTTCTAGGATCACAGGTTCATATCCCAGCAGGATGACTCAGCCCCTTAGTTGGCCAAGGCACATAAGCTTAGAATTAAGAAATTCTTTGTGTTAGTCTTCTGAAAATAACCATAATAACAGAAGTCCTGTGTCCATACTGAGAAAGCTAATCATTCTCTGGACTTCTTCCTCAAAATACCTCTCCTTTCTTCCTCTTCTCTGCCTTCTTCTCTATCTTCTTCTCCATTATTTACAAGTTTAGCTGCCTCGCTCTGCTTGTTTGTCACTCAAGAAGTCTCGGACAGTTGTGCAACCTTCAAGGTAAAATCTGCTCTCATGTCCTAAAACATGGAAATACTGAGAAAAGGAGAAATCTGACTGCTTTGCCAGCAAGGGAGACAGAGGAGGGAGACAGAAATATGTAAGAACAATCGCAAATGATTTGCAAATTAGAGTCTGTGGAACTTCAGTTGGATGACATGTCAGTAGCTCCAAATTTATGTTCTTTTAAAGGTATTTGCTCCCATATTTCCTCCTGAAGCTTTCATATGTCCTATGTACACAGAAAACTCTGAACACCCTCCCCACAGAGCCAAGAAAACGTTTCCTTTAAATCTGCGACAGCAACAGCACTGTTGTCCATGTGTTTAATAAGAGCAGAATTACACTAATGTTCCTGTTACATGTGAGCAAATATAGTAAGTATTTCCACAATGGCTACATCTGGGATTTTGTAATGCTCACTGCTTTAACCAGTTTAAATAAAGCAAGGCAAGCCTGAACCTAAATACCCCAATCTGGTTTGCTAAACAAGTTCTGTCCTGAGTCTTTGTGTATATCCTAAATCTTTCTCCAGCTGTTAGGCAAAACAAATGCATAATTAAGGAGAACTGCCCCTTATTACTATTTTATTTCCTGATAAAGACATTAAATTAAATTAAAAGGAATTTCCCCAAAAGCCCCCATTCCAAACCCAATCCCTACACTGACAAGCTATTAGATTTTTGCAAAACAGAATGAGAAACAAAAAATCTACTTTCAGGCTTTTAGATTTGTGCAGTTTAATTGTTGGTCTATTTCCCTGATAAGGTGAGGCTAGTCCCATGTCACTGGGGGAATGGTATCCTGCTGTGTTTTTCCATCCTCATTTACAATGATTATGTTATCAGGCTAGCCAGGCAAAAGGGTGGAGCAACTATAATTTCAAAGCAGGATTAGGTTGAAATAACGAGGTCACCAAGTTGTGGTTGTCATGGCAACGTCACATCTAAGAATATGGGATGCTTCTAGGAGATGAGGCAAGCCTAGAGTCTCTCTCCCTTTCCACAAAATCCCAGGCTATTTCTATAAAATTGCTTAATTGCTTTTAAACATTTTTTTTCCAAAGTAGCTTTTGACACAACAGTGAATGCAAATTCTATTTCTTTTTATTGACAGTGTCTTAAGGATATGTTTATCTCTGACTTGCTATTGATTCTGTTTTCTTGTCTTCTTTTGAGTGTATATTTTGGCTGTCTTTAACAGATCTTTTGTTTTAAATATATTACAAAAGCTTGAGATAATTCAACCAGCATTCAGGTGTTTTGATTCTACCTGAGGCTTCACTATCTGCTGAAACACAGGGTTCTCTGTCAGATCATATACTGCCCTGGGACCTTTCCCACACTCACACCTAAAGGACAGTGTTTTTATTAACTCTACTAACTCTTGGATTTCCATGCTAGCGATAGTTTGTATCTGTTTCTTTGTATTGTTTTATCTTTTTTACTTACGTGTTAAAATCCTCTTTTTTAT
Organism: Apteryx mantelli; assembly: GCF_036417845.1. Classification (NCBI taxonomy): domain Eukaryota; kingdom Metazoa; phylum Chordata; class Aves; order Apterygiformes; family Apterygidae; genus Apteryx; species Apteryx mantelli. The sequence continues at coordinate 70,133,121 of NC_089982.1, forward strand.
TGTGGCATCTAAAAATTACTGTTTTTAAACACAGTTTTTGTCATTGTTTCAGGTTGTACTGAGTCGGACAAATCTGCATGGCTGTAGAGCCTTACCGCATAGTGTCACCGCTCCTTACAGGCTTTCATGGGAACTTTGTGGTACAAACTCCTAATAAGCAAAATAGGCAGTAGCCAGGTTAGGTTGTTTGTTTTTGTTTTATTATGCAAAATCGCACCAAAAAGACTTTTCTTATCTTTCTCAGCTTTTACCCTTGCTTTAATGTTGGTGAAACATTATCATGTAAATCTCATGACACACAGTTTTATTGCAGTCAATTTGATTTTGTGATTTTTGTTGCCAAACAACTACTGCTATCAGTGTAATATGGTGTTTAAGTGTACAGGGCTCAGGGGTTTGTGAAGTAAGGGAGCAAGTTACAAAAATTGTAAAGGAGTTGGGATAGACTATAATGGTAGGGTATAGTTTTTAGAAGTGCATAGTTTGGGAGCAGTGGCTCCGAAGAAGCCTAAATTGTTTCACAAGATCTTGTTGAAGCCTTTTGTCAATGATGTGGCGTTTACAAAGGGAAGTCGCTGGGTATCTGGGTTCCATGCACTGTGCCATCACTGTGGTGGGTCAGGATGTGAGATCTTGCTGTAACCGTCTCCTCCGCTGTGCCAGTTCCCTCCCTTTCTTTACATATCAGCCTAGTTACATGGAACCTGCAGCAACACGATGGACCTTGAGACCGCTATGCTTTTCTCAGATTTTGGTTGAAATAAGCAGGTGGATGTTCAGACAGATAAAGACATACACACAAATGATCAGATAAGGCCCATTGCCTTGGGGCTTATGGAAACCGTAGGGTGGAGGTTCCTAGGAATAGGAAACAGACTGAAAAAAGATGGCTTTTGTAACTCTGTAAGAACACCATCAAGCTTGCCATATATCTGACTTCTGTGGTCAGAAACTCCTTGGTTTAAAAAAAATGAAAGCAGACAAAAAATACCTTAGTGTCTTGTTTCAAGGACAGGAGATGCAAGGTTTAAAGGCATGTGGTGTTTTTAGACAACCTGATTTTTGGCTGACATCAGACTGCCTTCATGAGGCAGTGTGGATGATGTTTTCCGTTTCCCTTCTTCCTCTTCTCCACTGTTCCGTTAGTGTCCGGCATCTTGCTCTCTGACCTGCTGGGGAGTCAGCTGCAAGGTGCATGATTTCCATCAGTAGCTAGACCAGTTGCTCAGTTCTAGGAGTAACAGGAAAAAAAAAAATCTCAGCTTTGGTGTGGAATGCGCTGTTGAACCAGTGGGTAGCAGGGTAGTGCTTGCTCTCTGACTTTGTTCTGATGAGGCCACTCTGTTATTTTTCACAAAGGATGAGAGCCTTGCATGGCATCATGTCTATGATTGTTGATGGATTCCAGCCAGCTGAATAAGTTCCATATTTAACAGGTCTGCCACCTATGATGGTGTATGCAAATAAGATTTTTTCCTTGTTTTGGCAGGTTTGTACCTTGTCCTGAGAGAAACTATAGATTACTTTTGAATGGATTGAGTGTTTTTTTTATGACTTTATGATCTAATTTTCTTCAGTGAGCTGAAGAACTGATCTGGGAAAAAGGAAAAATTTAAAACCAAATTGTCAGTGAGTGTATCCACCAGATGGTGATGTTCTACCAAATTATTTGCACACTGATCTTGCAGTAAAAATCTTGTATTTTGAGAGAATTCTGAATACTTTTTAAATTTGAGATGAGTGAGTCTTCCTGTTGCTTCACTGATAATTAGGCTTGGAAAAAGACTGTATCTGTGCCCATGATAAACATACTATCTTGTATGTGCCCTGTACAGTAAGGAATGGGAAAAAAATCTATAGCTTATACCATACTGAAACTGGGCAAATGCTATCAAATGTAGCAAGTTTTACATGGCTGTTTTACAGTTGCAGAAGACAGTGAATCTGACAGACTTGTTTACTGTTTGGGGCAATTTATTTCTGTGAGAAAGTGTCAGGATGAGAAGGGTGAGGAGGGTTTGTATTGCTCTATTTTTCCATGGTTCCTCTTTCCTTAGCCTGGAGGATCATATGGATGAATGCCAAAGGTTTGGTTTTCTGGGTGGGGCTTCATCTGCATCTCAAGCAGGAAAGGAACAGATCTGCTGCATTTATCCTCCCTTTTCCTTGGCTGCTTGTTGAGTTGAACAGCCCTCAGGAAAACTGTTATGGAAAGTTACACAATTTAAAGTCTAGCTTTTCCATCTTGATATACAATAAACATCAGTGCAGCTTATGCACATGCATTACAGCCACCCGTATGGAAAGAACTTGGCTATTAAAAATTGTTAGAGTTATTGATTTAGTTTGTGGAATAACTGCCAATAAAATTGAGTCCTTCAAAAGTCTTCCACTTTTGATTTAACAGATTAAAAGTTTCTTGAAAAACATGCACAGAATGTTTTTCTGTTTGGTCCTAAATTATAATCAGAAAAATCAAAATGAAAATTTGTTATTCTGTTTTATTTGTCTCTTTCCAGTTGTCAATGATACTGTTATGCACTCAGAACTCCAGCAAAGCTATTCTATAGGATATCAACCATCTGTAAATACAAACCGTGCCATATTTGATCCAAAAAGGTAGTAAGGGGGCCAGTTAACACACCTGCTAAAATCACAATTCCTAGTGGGAATGCTCTTCCCAGACAGAATATCAGGGAGAGCAAAGCTAATCTTAAAGTTAAGTTTGCCAAAGAAAACACTTGTTCTTAGCTTAAAAAAAAACACAAAAGAATGAAATCAAAGTGTTATTGTAACATGATACTTTCTGTACAAAACAGCAAATTAGAATAAGTGTTTCAGTAAAAGTGACTTCTGTAAATGAATTCTGAATTTCAAGGATGCTTTGCCTTTTCTGAAAGTAATGTCCTGGTTTGGGAAGGTTCCAGCAGTAATGTTGGGGCAGGTCTGATTGTGGGAATACTGATACTGTTGGTATTGATATGGTTCACATGTCCAGATTCAATTCTCCTCTTCGCCACAGACTTCCTGGTAGAGGTGGAGCACCAAGGGCCACAGTGCATTTGAAGGGAAATGGGATGATGTTCCTTCTTCCTGTCAGGATGACATTAATTACAAGCTGCAGATGCTGCCCATCTCCGTCAATACTGTTGATCCAGTTCTCTTCATGTCCTTAACTTTTTTGTTCTTAGCAGGACAGCCGGGCCGATTTTGTGTGGTTGCATCAATACCATGAACACAAGTGTGATATTCTCCCCATCCCTAGCTACAGTTAGCTGCATTTGCAGAGCTAATGTGTATATGCCCCTCGTTTTGTGTTTTTTCTTTTCCTTTTGAAGATAGAAAGATAAATAGACCTCTCTCATGACCAGTATTCATTGGTCACTTCTTTGACTTGTTCTCACCAGCCTGTTTTTCCTTTTTTCATTCTGCACTGCCATTTGTTGAAGGAGAAAAACAACTCAGTTTGCTGTATGGCGTATCTCTGACGTAGAGTTTTTAATGGTGTAACTTTGTAAGTAGCCTTATCAGTGAAATGACTTGAGGTACTTGGACTGGACTGTACCAGCCAGGAGAAGCAAAGTGATTCAGGCTTTTTTTTTTGGTACTGTACAGGTCCATGGATGACTTGCTCATTGAGTTGTTTTCCTCCTGAGGGGAAGTGCAATTTGAATCCTGGTTTCTGTTTGATGGACATCACTGAACATTCAGGAGTGCGTGAGAGAGCTTACAGGAGTCTTCCAAGTACTGTAACATTCACTAGGAAATTACTGAGGGACTTGTGAAATCTCAAAAACCTAACAGATATTCCTATGCACTCTTGCTACGTGTAGGTGGATGGCACTGTGTTTGCCCTGTATTGTAGCTGAAAACATGCCGCCCGTTTATTTTGCTACACACATGCAGTGTTTGAGTGGTGGCCAGAAATGTTTGTAAACTCACTGAGATTCTTCAGCATTTGTCTTCAGGTATTTGGTTTGGTCACATACTTTGACAAAAAGTGTGATCAAAAACAAGTTGTTCTGTGAGCAACTGTCCTCTGTATTATGGATTTGTGTATGATGGTTGGATTCCCTGCTGTCTAATATCAGTGAAGTTCTGACAGTAGCTTTTCCCATGGGTAAGACAGCATTCACCCATGTAGATTTTCTGTTGTCTAATAAGGATTTAGTTCACACTCTTGGTCTTCCATCAGTAAATACACTGATAAGGTCTCTCTTCTCTGACCAGCTGTTTATTTCAATGAAATGTATAGGAAAATAGTAACTTTTAAACCATTGCTGTTCTGTCAGATCTGGTTGAGATTTGCCAAACTTTTGTAAGAAAGAAGAGGGCAGACTGACAGATAAGGAGTCACACTGTGATTGCATAACCTTGTTTCCTACGAAACCAGGCTAACAGAGAGGCATTAGATGGCCTATGTTCAAACCTGTCCCAGACAAGGGAATCTTGAAAAGGAAATGGTGCTTGCAGTGTCATTCAGGCTATCTCTGTGAAACGTATGCTGGGTTGGCACCTAGACTTCAGTGAAACTGCCCAACTAAATTGTTAGTGGGCGCTCTGCCATTTGAACAGATGGGTATGTGTAGGCAGTGAGTAGTCATGTTTGTTCTTCATTTGTGGGAATTTAGACCAGAATTTGAAATACCATGAAGCATAAAAAGGAAAATGCTTGGTTAGGGTATCCTCAGGTTTACATCCAAACAGCTAGGTATCTTGACCATTTGCCCTGTTGCAGAGGGGGCAGTCAGTAAGCTAGTCTAGGACAGGACATGTGACAGAAATAGTTTTTGGCTTGAATACTTCACCCATCTCTATACCCATATTTCTCAATTCATTCTGTCTCACCAATCCAATCCATTTTCCCTGTGACTCTTTAGACAATGTTATTTTTACTTTTGAATCCTTTTTAACGACTTTTCCATATCTGTTGCGTTTAGTTCCAGCTTCCCTGTGGTTGTAATTGTGAGCTATTCCAGCTGTGCCTGGAATTCTGCTCAGTTCTTCCCATCTTGCCTATTTACTGGGATAAAGTTACTTGTCAATGCGTGTGGGTATATAAACAAATTGCTATGAGTAAGTTAGGCTGGAAACCTACAGTGTGTCAACATAACTGTGGGACTGCATTCTGTTACCTGGCTGTAAATATAAGTCATTTTCTCCCAATCTCTTAGCATTTTCTGCATATGCACTATTGAGTGTGATGAGGCATATAAGTAGTTATTGCGGCATAGTTATCACATTATATGTAACCTTATGGTAACTTCCATGTATACTCAATGCAGGCTTTCTTCAAAACATTTATCCATCTCCAGTTTTGTAGCTGGTATTAAAAGCAGTTTTAGGCTCTGTGTACATTAGGAGGGATTTGCAATGTTGCTGTGGCAGCAAAACCTTCTAGTAGAGACATAGGTTATACCAACAAAACAATTTTTTGGCTACAGTGGTCTATACTTGTTCATCAAACAATAAGCTAGGTCATTTAAAAGAAAGACTTTTTTGTTTGTGATTTTGGTCTATGCGAAGGTTTTGGCCAGAATGTTTATGTCAGATAGGTCTGATTTTTAACACTTTCCTTCTTGATGTCAGTAATCTAAGCAAATCTTTAGATGCACACCTGGTCTTACTGAAAGCACACATGTTCTGTAATAATGTGAGATAGTAACACGGAGCGATGAAATTTTGAGCCTGGCCCTTCATCTGTTCACGCTGTGTGGTATTACTTTGAATGTCTGCACTACGTATTCTGTCTCATTTAGATCAAGTCTCATGAGACAGGGACCACATCTTTCCCGCTGTATCTCTCAGCCTCAGACACCTTGATGGCACTCAAGAAATAATAAATAATTTAAGGCCAATACTGTTGAGGGTTTTACCACATATGGAGTGTTTCTGGCCCATTTGAAGCAGAGGAAATAGTATGCAGGAAGTCAAAGGGGTGGCTAAGGTCAGAGTCAGGGCTTGCAGAGTCTCTGGCAACTTTCTTAGGCACATGTTAAAACAAGTGTCCTTCAGATTCCAGGGGAAACTGACTGGCAATGTGCATCGCCTTCTGTAGGCTTACGTGTGTGTAGAGCCCGTCTCCCAGATAGGGCCTTTCATGCATATTTCTGTCTGCTGGTTTGGAAGCTTTCTCTTCTATTTATGCAAAATCGTACTAACACAAGGGATAGCCATGTGTTTTGTGACTTAAAAGGGACCTATGTAAACATAATTTTCTTGGTTCCTTGTTCATAAATGAACGGATGCACACTTGCACAAATGCAGTACATCATACACAGAACAGCTGCTCTACTGCAAGTAAGGGGAGGGGAAAAAAACCCAGATGTCCAGAACAGGGTAGCCTGAGCAGTCAGTCAACAGCCTTAATCGCTTGCTAGGCAGGGACAACTTGAGAGCCGCCAGAATAACTGCCTGTGGATCTCGCCAAGGAGCCAAATACCCTGGCTGAGACTGTAATATACAGGCTGGCATCTGGGCTCTCTGATTGTCATCAGTCCCTGAGCACCAAAGAGGAGGAAGAGGATAATAGTAATTGAAATGCTCGCTGCAGCATTTTAAAATAAATTATTTCAAATATTTTCATTAAAAATCCCAGTATTGGGAAAATAATTAAACGTGTTTTTTAAGACAGGGGAAAAGTAGTGGTATCAAAGCAATGTAAGGCTGCTTTTAAGGGACTGTTGTTTAAATCGCTGTGTATAGTTTCCTTTGCTTAGATTTTCCCTCCACACTGCACTTCCACTCTTCATTTAGGCTCAAGATCATTTGCATTTATTCCTGTAGGCACAATAATTGCTATTTGTATGGAGATAGGTGTAATACAGTCAAGACACTGTGGAAGTGCATGACTGCACCTCAGTTTCCCTTTATGTGCCCCTGGGATACTTGCGTGCAGCAAAGTTGATATATTCACCAAGTCACCTCTTTGAGTGTGCTTTGCTCTCCCATTCATTGTTATGTCCCTTTTGCAGGCTCTCTTATATGATGTGAAAGCCAGCAGCCTTAATGTGATGTGAGAGAAGTCAATTCTACCCTACATCTTTACCTCCAGTGCCTTGTAACATGGAACATATGTTAAATTAGGGCTAGAGTGCCTAGTCCCAGGTCTGCCATTAAGCTAAGTTAAAATGTCTGAGACTTACCATCCTTGTATGACTCTAGGCTCTATACCTTGAAGCATGTGACATTGTTTAATAGTTTCATAGATGTAGCAACTGAAAACTTGAGAAAAGTTGGCCAAGCCAGAGGCAGAGCACAAGTTTCCAGTAAGCTTAATTGTTTCATCTACTTTGCCGTAATATAGACTTTAACAGAAAGAATGTCCTGAGCCCAGCACTTGTGTAATCCACCATTACATTTTATGCCTCTGTTTCTCTACAGCAGCTAAACCTGCACTGAGGTTTCCGAATCTGCTGCTGTGAAGGTGAGGAGAGCTCTGCCTGCTGCTATTGGTAATAGGTGTAGGGGTTTACACATGCTTGTTTAACCAAGTGGGAAAAGGTAATGCTTTTCATATCTAGGGGTCCTGAGTTCTGTCTTCTATTGTGATCCAAACACAAGCACATTTTAATTTCCTTCTGACATCTGTAAACAGTATACAGGCATACCTCGGAGATATTGCGGGTTCGGTTCCAGACCACCACAATAAAGCGAATATCGCAATAAAGCGAGTTACACGAATTTTTTGGTTTCCCAGTGCATATAAAAGTTATGTTTACACTATACTGTAGTCTATTAAGTGTGCAATAGCATTATGTCTAAAAAAACAATGTACATACCTTAATTAAAAAATACTTTATTGCTAAAAAATGCTAACCATCATCTGAGCCTTCAGCAAATCGTAATCTTTTTGCTAATGGAGGGTCTTGCCTCAGTGTTGATGGCTGCTGACTGATCAGGGTGGTGGTTGCTGAAGGTTGGGGTGGCTGTGGCAATTTCTTAAAATAAGACAGCAGTGAAGTTTGCCACATCAATTGACTCTTCCTTTCACAAAGGATTTCTCTGTAGCATGCGATGCTGTTTGATAGCATTTTACCCACAAGAGAACTTCTTGCAAAATTGGAGTCAATCCTCTCAAACCCTGCCGCTGCTTTATCAACTAAGTTGATGTAATATTCTAAATCCTTTGTTGTCATTTCAACAATGTTCACAGCATCTTCACCAGGAGTAGATCCCATCTCAAGAAACCACTTTCTTTGCTCATCCATAAGAAGGAACTCCTCATCTGTTAAAGTTTTATCATGAGATTGCAGCAATTCAGTCACATCTTCAGGCTCCACTTCTAATTCTAGTTCTCTTGCTATTTCCACCACATCTGCAGTTACTTCCTCCACTGAAGTCTTGAATCTCTCAAAGTCATCCATGAGGGTGGGAATCAAATTCTTCCAAACTCCTGTTAATGTTGATATTTTGACCTCCTCCCATGAATTACGAATTTTCTTAATGGCACCCAGATTGGTGAATCCTTTCCAGAAGGTTTTCAATTTACTTTGCCCAGATCCATCAGAGGAATCACTATCTATGGCAGCTGTAGCCTTACAAAATGTATTTCTTAAATAATAAGACTTGAAAGTCAAAATTACTCCTTGATCCATGGACTGCGGAATGGATGTTGTGTTAGCAGGCATGAAAACAACATTAATCTCATTGTACATCTCCATCAGAGCTCATGGGTGACCAGGTGCAGTGTCAATGAGCAGTAATATTTTGAAAGGTATCTTTTTTTCTGAGCAGTAGGTCTCAACAGTGGGCTGAAAATATTCAGTAAACCATGTTGTAAACAGATGTGCTGTCATCCAGGCATTGTTGTTCCATTTACAGAGCACAGGCAGAGTAGATTTAGCATAATTCTTAAAGGCCCTAGGATTTTCAGAATGGTAAATGAGCATTGGCTTCAACTTAAAGTCACCAGCTGCATTAGCCCCTAACAAGAATGTCAGCCTGTCCATTGAAGCTTTGAAGCCAGGCATTGACCTCTCCTCTCTAGCTATGAAAGTCCTAGATGGCATCTTCTTCCAATATAAGGCTGTTTCATCTACATTGAAAATCTGTTGTTTAGTGTAGCCACCTTCATCAGTTGTCTTTGCTAGATCTTCTGGATAACTTGCTGCGGTTTCTGCATCAACACTTGCTGCTTCACCTTGCACTTCCATGTTGTGGAGACGGCTTCTTTCCTTCAACCTCATGAACCAGCCTCTGCTAGCTTCAGACTTTTCTGTTGCAGCTTCCTCACCTCTCTCAGCCTTCACAGAATTGAAGAGCGTTAGGGCCTTGCTCTGGATGAGGCTTTGGCTTAAGGGAACGGTGTGGCTGGTTTGATCTTCTATCCAGACCACTAAAACTTTCTCCATATCAGCAATAAGGCTGTTTCGCTTTCTTATCGTTTGTGTGTTCACTGGATTAGCACTTTGAATTTCTTTCAAGAACTTTTCATTTGCGTTCACAGCTTGTCTAACTGTTTGGCGCAAGAGGCCAAGCTTTCAGCCTGTCTCGGCTTTCCCCATGCCTTCCGCACTGAGCTTCATCATTTCTAGCTTTTGATTTCAAGTGAGAGACGTGCGACTCTTCCTTTCACTTGAACACTTAGAGGCCATTTGTAGGGTTATTAATTGCTCTAATTTCAATATTGTTGTGTCTCAAGGAATAGGGAGGCCCGAGGAGAGGGAGAGAGAGGGGGGAACAGCTGGTTGGTGGAGCAGTCAGAACACACACAACAGTTATCAATTAAGTTCTCCATCTTATATGGGTGCAGTTTGTGGCGCCCCAAAACAATTACAATAGTAACATCAAAGATCACAGATCGCCATAACAGATATAATAATAATGAAAAAGTTTGAAATATTGTGAGAATTACAAAAATGTGACACAGAGACATGAAGTGAGCACATGCTGTTGGAAAAATGTCGCTGATAGACTTGCTCAATGCAGGGTTGCCACAAACCTTCAATTTGTAAAAAACACAATATCTGCAAAGCGCAATAAAGCGAAGCGCAATAAAATGAGGTATGACTGTACCACAGTTTCCTCCCGAAACCAGGAAAAGAAATTGAGTGGCCGCAATCTGCCAGCACTGCTGTGTTAATGTGTAATCCACTGGCAAAGAGGACTTGTAGATGTAGGGACAGAATATCTCTGTATGAGCTAGTCCACAGAGATGTGATCAGTTCTTTCTCTTTATGCCACCTGTTTTTTCTGAAATGGAAGAGATTAGTGTGATTATGAAGGCCTTGAACTCAATCCTTTGCTTTTGTTATGGCTTCAGGGGATGAAGTGTGGAAAAAACCCAGCATGCTACAAAAGAGTTATTAAAAGGACCACTGGAATAATTTTTAGAATGATTTTCTGTTGTTGGATGTTGTACTCAAAAAATAATTTAGCTTTCCTAGCAATTTCAGTTTTGCCAATGTGTTTTGCAAAACTGTTTCATATTTTATCTGGTGTGTGTTGTTTTAAATACCCACAGTCTGGGTGCTGCAGACTTAGTAGGTTCAACAACCAGAGCAGTATAGAAGATAAAGTCTTGTCAGTGCAATCAGAGAATGGACTATCTTGCCTGTTTGAGTTTTGTAAAGGCCAAAAATGTTTAATATTTAATATTTAAATGCCTTACCTTTCCAGAAAGTAAGATCTTTTTCAGCTTAAAGCTAGTGCTTATATCACAAGACACTGCTAATTAGCTGTAGAGCCTTTCACTGTCTATCCCCTACTTTAATAACACAATGTAAGAATATCAAAAAATTGTACTGCGTGAGACCACAGATCCATTTGCTTATGTAACATCCCTCAAAATAGACAGTAATGGATGACTAAGAAAAGAGCACAAGAATAAGTCAGTATACTACAATATTTCTTTTCCATGCCTTCTCCATTTTTGTTAACTTGCAGCTTAGCAACTTTCTGAATCTTAAGTTATATCCAATTGTTTATATTTAGTATCCGTAACAAGTTTTTCTTTTGCTAATTTATCTGATCACTATTTGAATCCATCCATATTTCTGGCATCCAAAGCATCCTGTTGCATTGAGTTCCAGGGTTATTTAGACATTAGGTAGAAACCTGATTCTTTTTGAATCCTGCCTGGATCAGCAGGGATTAATATTTGCTCCTATTAAATGGAAAATTCTTGAGATAGTAGTCTGAGCTGCTCATCAGACTGTCCAACGTACTTTACTTTGAATTGTAAACTCTTAAGGAGTGAGAGCACGTTCTGTGTGTTCAGTGCCAGATTCACTTGGGTCAATTAGTAAGAGCTTTTGTAGCAGGTTGCTAAATTGCCTCTTGTTAGAATTTATGAAGAGTGGTAACAGGTGTATTTGTCAACATAGTAATGGACTGGGAGAGATCAAAACTCTGTAGAGCATATATCCAGTTATTAAAAATTCAGACTCATGGCATAATTTTTGAGTGATTTTCTGATATCCCCAAAATGGGCTGAAAGGAGACTTGAGATCACTACCTGTTGCATCTTAATGATTGTGTGCTTAATCATCTTTTTTCAGTCCTTTTGTCAGTTGTACATAGAGAATAAATAGGACTCTGCTTTCTGTTCCTTCCCTTCTTTGGTGTAAAACTTGGCTTCTTCGGTTTTATTTTTCCCCTTCTCTGAAGTATGATAGCTTGGCTAGCCACAGAGCACTGAATGAGTTGTACTAGTGTTCATAGCAATATTAAAAATGTCTCATATTTCAAGTTAGTAAGTAATTTTCCCCCATGTCAGATTGTGACCATGCAGGGTATTTTGCTTTCATCTTCTATAGTGAGGAGAGTATCCTAGGATACTAGGATACTACACATTCTCTAAAGAAATTCCCTGCTATCATAAGGGCCTATGAGACTGAATCTCCAACTCTTTTCCTTTATAACATTGTAGTATGTGGCTTTTGTGATTTTCTGTTATGTTTCAGACAGCAAGATGGGGAGCACATTAGGGTCAATTAGTGACAAGAAGCATGTATGTTCATGTGTTCTTCTGAACTAGGTATCTATTACATGATTAACTGTGATGATTGCGATTCAGGTATGTAGTTAGCCTAGATTTCTAGTTTTACACACACACACACACACACAGAGGCACATGTGTGCATGTGCAACACACACACACACACACACACACACACAAACACACACACACACACACCCCACATACAAAATTGCAGATTTTTCAAGCTCTGACATAATTTTTACATTTTTCAGATTGGCTACACTCTAGTGGCTCTCCTAGGAAGTATTCACCTTTGCTCTTTGGACTTTTAAATGTTTCTTCAGGCCCTTAACTCTGACTTTGCAACTTTACCAGAGCAAAGACGCCAGTTCATCTTGTTCTGTGCCAGCGTTTTTTGCCAGTCCACTCCAGAACTTTGGCCACTGTATTTCCTTAGGCAGCTGTTCATCTCTCAGCCTCTAAAAGGCTTCTCATCAAGTCTGTTTCCACAAAGGAGGAAAGCAGTTAATTCCACAGTAAGCACCATTTCTAGCCTGCTGTCCTTTTCTACCTGAGAGGTTAGGAAGGTTTTACCCTCTGAGTGTGGATTTCACTTTGGGGAAATTTCAGATCCTTTGATTCAGAATAAAATCTGACCAAAGAAGAGTTGAGGCTAATCTCTCTTTAAATGCTAGTTCACCAAGAAATCATATTTCATGCTCAAAGTTCTTTGTCGTGTAATAAGTACAATTAAAGTAGTCTACCACATCAAAGTGGCATGGGGATAAGCTAACTGAAGATTTCCTTATACCTGCTGAGTCCTCTTCTGCTTCCTAGAGTAGAAGGGAATCTCTCTAGGGAGAGATTCTTTTGGAGGAAATAAGCTTCTGTATGCTTCTGTCTCCTAGCTCGGTGTTTCTGCTTGAAGAAAGAAGCCACAGATTAGCTAGGGCTCAACTGAGAATGGTGTTCATATGGTCAGAAGATACAGCCTGAAGAGGGGGCACTCCTGCCTTTCCTGGCTAAAGAAGTACAGCCCTTTCTACCCCAAGCCTGTTAGGTTAATAGTGGTGATAGCTTTGTAGTTATCTTCCAGGTTTTGAACCTTCAGGATATACTCAGGGCAGGTTCAAGGTTTTCTCTGCCAAAAAGGCAACCCTCCCCCTTTTTTCTTTTTAAAGTCCAAATTCTCTCAAAATAACAGGCCTTAAGGAACTAGAGTATTAAAAATAGATAAGCAGATAACATCTCAGTATCATGATTGGTGCTAAAATCACAGGGGATTGTCAGTGTCACTTGGTCTTTGCTTTTTTTCAGTCCTTAGTAGAACCAATATTCTTCCAAATTGCAACTGTATGGGTACAGGAGCATTCGTGAAGTGACATGGGCAGGCACGGTGTTAGGTTTAAATCTGATGTGCTCAGATATACATTTGAGCAAGGTCGGGGATTCAGAGAAGAGGTTGGGACAAGGGAAAATGAATGTATTTCAGCTTCACCAACTACACAAATATAAGCCCTTTTCAGATGTGAGGACCTTTGCATTATGTATCTTACCTCCAAGAAGTTAACTTTTGGGCCTGGTTGGGTTTGGAAATGTTGTGCTGTCATAACAAGTGATGGCATGTGAAAAACAAACTCTCTCAGCTAGCTCTGAGACTCCCTAAAGCATTGGGTGAAGTTCTGCTTGGGAGTGTGCCAGCTTCCTTTGGCATAAATCCTGGCAAAAATGCCTGGCACTAGAAAGTCTGCCAGGAGGAAAGGTTACAACAGCAAAAAGCTGCTGCAACAGTCCTTCTGCCAAAGGCTGTTCCAAGAGGCCACTGCAACCCAGAGGACAGGTAGTTTGAAAGAGAGGCAAGCATGGCCTGCAGATGTGCAGAAATGGCAACTCTTATCAGCGGTGCTCTGCTGGAACACCTAAGTTCACATAAATCTATTTATCCTGGCATACAGCCTGAGAGAGAGGTAGCATTAACATGACCTATTCTTCTCATGGGGCCAAAAGGGCATCACTGCTGGAGGGAATTGTAACTCCCTTCTCAATGCACTACCTTTAGTAAATCCAACTTTACTAGCCTTTGTAGCCCACGCAACGTTAAAAGGTCAGGAGTATTTTGCTCTGAGTAGGTTACTTGGAAGATCTTCCCATGGAGTCCTGAATCTTAGGCCTGAGGGTGCCATGGATTATTTTGCAAGGCCTAGTGCAGGCAACAGAAACAAGATCAAGATGTCTCCTGCTCAGTTGCCAAGTAAAGAAACTTTGCCCAGGACTAAAAGGTGATGCAGTCTTAAGGAGAAGCAAGAGTAATAAAGTAAATCATGACATGGAAATGCGATTGGCTTTTTGCAACGTACTGCAGAATGGGGCTTTGCAAAGATGTTAGTCTAAGAGCAGTGGAGGACCTATATTACACAGCCTGCTCAGAGATTTTGATAGAAATCCTTGTGCCAAATCAGACAGAATTTGAACCTGTTTCTTCTCTGAGCAGAAGCCTAGACTTGAAATTGTCCAAGGTAATGGAAGTCCAGTCCAGCTCTTACATAAAATTGCTTGCAAAAGCCAAGATGACAAAAAGAGACTGAGGCTATGGTTCTATGATTATTAATAGCAGATCTGTGCTCTGGAGAATCATCTAGTGGGACTAACTGGATCTGGATCAGGCATAGGCACATAAATGCATTTCTGTCAATTTAGTCAGAACATGATAGGAGGTTTGTGCCGCCTTTTTTACTTTTATACTGATTTTATGCTGATTGTAGAAGGACAGGTTATATCTGATCTAAAATAAAGCCTGACAGTACAAATGTTTTTGAACAAATATGAACTGTCAAAGTGAGTTTAAGCTCTTTTATAAGTCCTGTAGACACAGCATTTTTGGTCTGCTTACTTAGGAACCCTTAAGTTACATTTATTGTCTCATTGAACCGCAGCATGAGTTTTTCCAAACCGAAAGTCCTACTGACATAACCTACAAATTATATTGCATGAATTTCTGGTAAACAGAACCACTTCCTCTCTTGGTACTTCTCTGCCTGGTGTGTGCTTTTGTTCACATAACTGGGTGTAGACGAGCAGATGAAAAGCTCCCTGTGATATCTCAGCACCAGCCAGGCCTCCTAGAACAGCAGACTGAACAGAGGGAGCTCAATCAACATAGTTGCATCTTCCTACTAAGACTGATTATTGCTAAGACACCTTATTCCTAAGAGCAGTTACCCTGGTTATACAGATCTGGACCAGAGGAACCACATTTGTTGTGGTATTTGGTTCTCCTATCATCTCTACATGTTGTGACCTTCTCCTTTTCCACTCTCTTTCTTTTCTTCTTTGCCTTCTGTTTATGGAGAGTCCTATTTAGCTGGTCAAAAATGCCTCTTTTTGTTACACTTGCGTGAGGTCATAATTTGGAAGGCAACTGAAAGCCTTCTGTCTTAAACAGGTTGATGGTGGTACATGTTCCCCATTCTCACAATAGCTGATAAAACTTTGTGCGGCATCTGACTCTCACCAGTGACGTTCTCAGCAAAAACTGCATTTCCAGTCTTTGCTGTTTGTTGTTCTTTTCCCTCACCTTCTTGTGTCTGTTTGTATTGTTTTGTTTTCAAGGAACCAACACTGAACTGTAATAGCAATTCCCACCCATACTAACTGTTGCTATAAGGGCAGTTCTTGCCAACTTTCATAACACCTGAAAGATTATCAGGACTGTTTTGCTTTTAAAAACTTTCTGCAAGTAAAGGGCAAAGGAATAAGGGGTAATTAATATGAAAACATAAGTTAATACTTTACAGGTTTAGTGCTTTCACTGTTTTTTGTTTTTATCTTTAAGAAAAGGTTAAAGTGATTTCTGATGGTTCCTGTTGCCAGGGGACTAAGAAGTCTAAGATCAAAGTCTTCTTTGGCTGCTTCGTTTTAGGCAGTGACAAGATTTTGCACTGCCCAGGTCTATTTAAAAATAATTTAAAAATTTAACCCCAAATCATTTGCCTAAACACTGGACTACAGGGCATAAACAGGATCTCCTCACTTCCATGTTTGTACTGTGTACTAAAAATGCCCCCAAAATTGTCACAGATGAAAAAAACATTTTATTTAACCTGAAATGAATCTCAAGTCAGAAAACTACCTAGATTTCTGATTTTAGGTTGAGCTGTAACTTTTTTTTTTCCAGTTTGGTCCATGTAACCAAACCCCCTGTCCTTTGCCTCACTTTTTTTTCCAAAATCGCAAACCACAATCCAACACCTTACTATTCTTTTCCTCAGTGCTAGGTTGACAACAAAGTGTCTCTCAGGAGATTGTATTTTCTCTTCTTTGAACTAGGGAAAAGTAGAGAGGAAAAATAAGTGACCAGACTCAACATTCATTTGTATATCTGTAACTAACTTGCTTTAGTTCATCATTGTTAGTTAGCCCGTTGTGATTCTTGTCATGCTGACACAGAAATTGGAAAACAAAAGCCACACAAATGAAACAAGTGAAGTAGTTTGTGCTTATTGTTTTCACCTTACCTCAGCCTAAACATATCAGAATTGCAATGAAAGAAAAACTGCCGTGCTATCAATATTTTATTTTGTTACAAGACAGTATAAATACAGGCTGAATCCTGCCTCTATATGGCAGTCTACAGAATTAAATTACTGGGAACACAAAGAAAGACACTAAAAAGGACTTAATAGATATTTCACTGTAGAGAAGGATACCATCTTAGTGATAATTAGTTATTTGATGACTTTGTGCCAGTCTAATCTCTTTTATGCCCATTTGTCCCCTGACCACATATGTTTGTAAAGGAGATTCTGAAATCTCTCATGATGTTTTTATTTTTTCCTTTCCTTCTGGCTTAAAATGGACCTTTCACCCATTTCAGCCTTTGATCATTTAAGAGAGAGAAATGTGTTTTTCATATTAGAAGTGCTTGGCCTTCCCTGGTTTTACAGATAGTATCTATAGTGAGGCTAGCTAAATTGTGAACCATGAAATATCCCTAGGGTAACTTGGTCAAGGTACGCCAACTTCTGTAGCCAGCAACACACAAGAGAACAATCTTACAAGCATCACCAGCCATCAGATGGCAACTTCTGAAGCCTAGTCCAAATTATGAAATACCCTTTCATGGTTGGGTAGACTGAATCTGGGGAGAGCTAGATGCCTTACCTGCCTTAACTGCTTTGCCTCTGTTTATCATGAGGTATGTAGCCAGAAATGAAGTGTTGAATATTTAACAAAGGCTTCATTTATCCAAAATGTTCACTTGTCATTGTAGACAAGTATGTGTTAATAAGTACCAGAAAAACACCAATAGTTTAAATAGTATTAGCAAATATGCCTTCCTCTCTTAATTGGTGTATGCTACACAGGAAGAGGAGCTGACTTTTGAATGTACAACCAAATGTTGAAAAGTTGTTTCCAAGCCTTACTCTCTCCTCAATGAGACATCAAGCTGTTGTCACCTGGTCCTTTATACTTTATTTTTTAGTTTAATACTTTGATCATTCCTCTCTGACACGGTTCCTGCTGTACCAGATTAGCTAGCAGCAAGTTGCTAGCTAGATGAAAAAAGCCTTTAATGGGGTCTGTTTAGTACTTCATCTGTAAATCATTTACGTAAAGAAAATGTAACTAAGTCACAAATTGGCAGATAATTTCTAAGACACTTACATTTCTTATGAAATCACTACCCAACTTTCCCTTCTGCTAAGTACTCTTTAAAATGTTGATACAAACATTTTTTAAAAGGCAAACATATGGAAGATTGCTGCAAGCTAACCTAATATTTTTCTTTGAGAAAATAATATACCTTTTAAACAAAGGAAATGCACTCTTTAATTGACTGGGACTCAGTAAAGCAACTGATATGGTGCAATAAATAAAACGTTATTTGAGTTGGAAAAATGGAAAATGGTACAAAGAATGTATAGTAGCTGTGGAACTGTTTAGAAGAGGAAAAAGTAACAAGTAGTGTTGAAAGGAAGGCCCAGGAAAATGATCAGAGTTGTGGTAGGAGACCCTTAAAGCTAAGGGAAATCCAAAAAAGCCTTTTCTAGACCACAGAGGAGTTGAGGAAAGAAACCCTTGGTGTTATTGCTTATTTGAGACTATTTCTACATGACATTTTGTTAGTACAAGTGTTAGAAGCCTGGAGGGAAAAATAATTTGGGTTATTGAAGGAATAGGACTGGAGGAAAGGTCTTTTTGAGGATTGAAATCTGTTAAAGGTTAGGAAGCAAAGGCTTGGGCTTTAAGGTCACTTCAGAAAGAAGAGAGTAAATTGTGGCAGTTCCCAGAGAATGGTGCTAGAACCATTTTTATTCTACCTCTTCGTTGGTGATCAGGAGACATGAATGTGCAATGAAATCTCCAGGTTTATGGACAATACTGTGCTCTTTCAACTGGTCAAATGCCATGTTGATGGTAAGGAATTCCAGGAGGACCTTGCAAAATTGAGTGAGGGGTCCAAAATGTTTCAGATGAACTTCACTATAGATAAATGTACAGTAATGCATCTGCAGAAAACCAGCATAAAACATATTTGTATGCTGCTGATCTTGGAACTTGTAGTTCCAACTCAGGAAAGAGATCCTGGGAGTCATCACTGACTTCAGTTCTCTGAAGTAATTGTCTAAATGTGCAGTGGCAGCCAGAAAAGCCAATAAAATGCCAGGCATCATCAGGGGAGGTTTGAGATCAAGACAGAGAGTATCATTTTGTTGCTGTATAACACCTTAAAGAACCCACATCTAGAATACAGTGTGCTGTTCTGGTCTCTGCACCTCTAAGAGGACACTAGGGAACCTACAGAAGAGGGCAACTGAAATGATTAAGGGGATGATGAAGCTGCTGCGTTGCAAGGAGAGACTAAAAAGACTGGGTCTCTTCACCTTTCATCTGGGAGAGATGAAAACTTAAAAGGATATGCCTGAGATTTGCAAAAAATGCATACCTTTTGTTCTACAAATTCTGCAATATTAGATCTAGGGGCACTCTTTGAAAGTAGCAGGAAGATAAAAACACATAAAAGAAAGGTTTTTTTAATACAGTGGATAGTGAACTTGTGGGACTGTTGGCCCAGGACTTTGTGGAGAAGAGGCAGATGGCATCAGCAGGTTCAGAAAGGGCTTGGACAAATTCCTGGCCGACATGGTCAAGGCAGATACTAAAGACAGAGTAGGGATGTCCCCTCCAACACCCCTATTCTGAGCTGCTGGTATAGTCAGAGAGGCCTGACCTGCAGTGGCCAGGCTGCCGTGCTCTCCCTCACTTGGAGGCTTGGCTGTGGCGGGAGGCAGAGAACTGGGCTACTTGGTCTCACGCAGCAGAGCCTTTTCTGTGTCCTTGTGTTAGACTGGGTGTAAAGGAGGTTCTCCATGCCAGTTCTTTGAGGTTTTGTTCCAGTTACAATGCAATAACACATGTGAGGGTATTGTTATAGATCTTTTAGGTGAAAGCACAGGGTAGGTAGTTCTTCATAAGTTACAGAGCAACCCTGCTTGGGTGGATGCTGAGCAATAAGGGGGAAAAAGATCCTTAAGCAGTTCAAGGAACAGGGTGATTTCAGTTACAAATTGGCAGAGAAGTAGTTTCAGTGAGTCCTTTGAACTTGATAGGCTTAAAGGTTGAACCAAAAAGGTTTTCCCTTATGTACACTGTTTACATACATATTTCTATTTCTGACATACCCATTGAAAATACCATTTTTATGTATGTTCATAAAGTGTTTAGTATTGTTTTTGGTTTTGCTGCTTAAATATACTTGCTTCCCTGGATTTTTTTCAGGTCTGGATTTTCTTGTTGTATCTATTATTATTGTGGTTTTCAGTAAATAAATACCATTATCTAATGCAGCTCAAAATGAGGAAGTTTTAGAAATTTAAAGTATAAAACTGAATTTGGATTTTTGTTCTTAATTCATCCCACTCTTCAAAGTCATCATGCCCTGATACAGTCCTAAATGTTCCTTTCTCTTCTTGGTGTTTATGCCTTTTGAATAATTGTTTTTGCTGTCTAAAATGTTCTCTTTAATACTGCATCTGATGTGTTACTCCTGGGGAAAAAAAGATAATTTGGGATCTTTCACATTTGCAGATGATGCGGTGCCAAAAGAGTTCCAGTATTTTACAAATGTGCAGATCCCAGTGGTTGCCATAGGGCTGCCTAAAAGTGTGTGTTTTAGTTTATAAACATTCACATTTAATTTGAGATGTTGATGATTTTGTTAGTTACTAAGGGATGTCTACCTTGAAAGCTAAAGATAGAATATGCTTCAGGTTTTTTGAATCTGTTTATGTGCAACTTTCAGCATATCAATTGCAGTGTTATTTGAATTGTAACTATCTAAGAAATATTCTAAATTTGCTGTGTGTTCGATGCATGCTTATATGACAAACTTTTGCCAGCATAGCTCTGTCAGCCAGTTGTGTGAAGAAATATAGTGCAGTCTCTGACCAGCACAGTTCTGCTACACTGGCTAATCCCATTCAGACTCATGGGGATGAGTTTATCTGAAGTAAGACAAGATGCTACTGACCTTAACTTTTTTCACTTACCCCATTGCAGGAGGTAAGCAGAAGCAGCAGAAGGGGAACAGGCACCTGTGTCAGGGGTATTCCAGTTCACAATCTAGTATATTTGCTTAAACTACTGCTGAAGACAGGCCTGAGCTAATATGACCATTAAGTGTGAATTGGAGAAGCTGAGGTGCAAGCATGTGTTTGCTTTTGCTGACTCTGCTGAGGGGGCAGTTACCTCTGGCAGGTGGGTGAGGCAGACAACTGCAGGCAGTAATGTCTTAAATGACCCCACAGCAGTTTTCTTTGCCTGACAGTCAGTCTGTTATATCTAAACACTGTATTTGACTACTACATGCTACTTTGACTTCTTTAACCCCTGTGAGGGTGGTGGCTGCTCTAGATTAGTATGAAGCTTTAGTTTGTCAGTATAGCAGCATCCAGATTAGGAGCATGCTTTATAGAGTATGCAGGTATAAAATACTGGTGTTTATATCAGTAAACTGATACTAATATAGATGTGGTCTAATGGAAATGTGTGGATATGGTCTGATTGAAATAGCTGTGGGATGGGAGAGCAGGGATTATAATTTATTGATTTGATTATTTCTCACTTTTGATTATTCTTACTCTTATGAGTTCCAGGCTGCTAATTCTACATGCAAATCTCAGGATTGGATTTCACATGGTTTGCCTTCCTGCAGCAGCCAGAAAAGGTGGAACCTCCTTTAAATAGATGTTAACAAAGTACATTTATGCAACAAAAAGTCTTGGAGAAAACATCAAAATATTGGGCAGAAGCAATCCCTTGCTGGATTTTTTTATGATTCCAATGAAACCTTTTAGTATTGTGTAACATGAACAGGAGAACCAGACTGCTATTTTGATGTTATGTCTCATCCTTCAAAGGGTTACATGCTTGCATTAGCTTTCTGTAGTAAAGAATGGGTGTTGTTCCCAGATTTTGTATGGTCATGGCAGCTCAGAGCAAGCTAAAAGGCCCACTCTTGAGATACTGGCTAAATAAGTAGGTAGTTGGTGCCACATTCTGTGTTGCAGCAGCTACATTATGAGTGACGTGAACTAGCTAGTTTTAATCTAGCTCATGGCTGCTTTTAAGAGCTACAATCACTACAAGGCAGTCAGACCTTGAATCAGGCTAAGGGGTAGGTCTAAGAGTCATCTGAACTGTCTCTCTAGCATTCCTTTATGAAGGAAACCAGAAAGGCATTTGCATAAATGTTGCCTGTGAATGCTCTTAAATTCCAAGATTTTTAGATGTTTTGGCACCGTTCCTGGATATACACCCTTCCAGCCTCAGGATATAGTAGTGAAGCACTGATTGTGCTGATTTGTGGTGCATCAGCACAGAGATGCTTCTTTGGTGCAGTCACCCTCTTCTCCAGACTCTACGTTTTCAGTTTTAATATAAAAGTCAACCCCTAGCAGTTAGCCTTGAAACCAGGAACCGGATGCAGAGATCTGAAACAATAGCTCTGACAGATGTGACGGGTCCATTCATTTCAACAGTATTAATGCTGATGCCTAGTTATACTGTAAATGTCAGTGCTGTTAACTATTTCACTGCTCACCAGAAGCATGTTAAAGTGGGATTGTAAACAGCTGCAAAACCTATTAAGAGCCACAGCTCAGTTGGTACCACTAATGAGGGTAGTGTGGGAGATATGCCGCCTCTTTAACTTCATCAGGAAGGAGCCCGTGATCCCACTGAGACAATAAGTCTTCCCACTCTTGCTTTCTTCTCTTTCTTATTAGTCCCCATTATCTCCTTCTGCTTAACAAAAGCTGAAAAGCACCCTGGGACATACGAAGTTTACTGAGATGTCAAAAATGAGAAGCCCATAAAGCTGATCAAAATAGTCAAATCCAAGTGATGAGAGCCTGCAACTAAGGATCCCAGACCATACTGAGAACGTCTGCACTACAGACAGTAGGTGACTTCTACAATAGAATAGATGAATTGAATAATCTATCAAATGGTCAAAATCTGGAAGAGTAATGTTCTGCTCTGATATGTTGAGTGGTTGTAGGCACAATAATATGGCCTTGCCCAACGCTGAGTGTACTACTTTAGGGAAATGCCTAACTGAGAGAAGAGAAGCTGGGAACAAATGACGACAAAACATCTGAATTGAATTCCAGTTGAATTCTTTATAGGAAAACTTCGTAGTTTGCTAAAGCTAAGCATAACAAATAACTAGATTTTGCTGAATTATTACAGTACGCTGTACAGGGTTAAACTTCTGAATAATACTACACAAGACTATCTGCTTTTCCTCTTTATTTTCCATGGAGACGTACGGTGTAACGATATACCAGAGAAAGTTGACGTTTCCTTTTGATTGCCCTTACTTGTAATGTGAAAGGACAAGCCTTATTTCTGTTCTTCGTGGCACCTGTTCAATAATGCCTGTTTTGAAAGGGCTACCAGTAATGTGACACAGAGTCACTGCAGCTTTCCATCGCTTTGCTCTACCTCTACACTGATCGATTCTTCTCGTACCCTTGGAAGAAGAGCAGCTTTGTCCTTTACTGCTGCTTTAGTTCATAGGTATCAGCGAGAAAACTCATTACTAACCATGAATCAGAGTAGTTGTCTTTCAGTTTTGTTTCTTATCTGGTTATTTATGATCAGTGTTTAATTTTCTTTCTTAATTGATGCACTTGTAATACCAGGAAAATTCATGTGGACCCCTTCCCCTTTTTGATAAACCAGGCACAAAGAAGTAAAGTTACTAAATATGTACAGTGTCACAGTTGTAAGGCATGTGGTTTTAATTAAGTTTTAACTAATTCCCTTTATCTTGTCATAGTAATTATGACTGTACAAGTCATGTCACATTAATATGTGAAAGCAGCTCTTTGGCATGGCTGGTCAAGGAACAAAGCCTTTATGACTTGCCTTGTTAAATTAAGCCAGAGAGACTGATCAACTTGTATTTTGCTACCTTCTTTGATAAATTATGTTAAAGGTGAAGAAAAGTGCTGAAGGGCCAACACACATTGGTGCTGAATATTGCTGAACTACATCAGCAAACAAATTGAGAAGAGAGATCTTGCAGACCTTTTAAATTTATGCTCCAGGCATTGATAATGAAAAATGAAATGACATGTAGCAATGAAGCAGCTTAAGTGAACTGATAATGCTTGAACAATTCTCAACTTTATACTTTTTATATGATAGAGTTAGATCTTTCTAACTAATTCTTCCCTCTTCTGTTTAAGCAGAGGGCATGTCTATACAGAAGGTAACTCTGAAGTTAGCTAGCATGTGAATTCACAGCACATTCACTAGTCTGTACTACCAACTCATCCAGATATTCAGTGTGAAGAGTTAAGTGCAAAGTAGCCTTCTCCACCTTTCGTAGGACATAAGGTCTGCTCCACTTGCTGTAAGCTAAAGCTTTCCACTTTTCGTGTTCAATGGGGAAGCTGTATGGAATGGCATACTAAAATTTTGTGTCCTAGCTCACTTTGCAGTAAAGTTCCTGTGTAGGCAAATTCTGTCAGCAACATGGTAGCTTTGGTGAGTTTTCTTAGTTTTGGTGTCTGTAATTCCATGTGTGAACCTCACACCTGTAATGACTCATATAGTTGAACTAGACCACAGTAGTAGTTTGTCTCTTCTTTACAATACAAGATCACATTCAGAAAAAGCTAGGGAAAAAAAAGAAAAGAAAAAAGAATGCCTAGCTGGTTGCAAGTTCTTCCTGTGGATAGCCTGCTTTCCCCCTTGCTGTCCGCTTCTCCACTTTGAAGGAGCAACAGAGAGGTGCTCTCTCTTTCATGCTACGCCAGTAAATACTGGAAGGTGTCCTTCACAATCCTTCTGACTGCTATGTCAATCCTCATCTTTTTAATCATTTTCCATTATAAATAAATATAGTATCTGCTTCTACTGGTTTTGCATGAAGCTGCAGTAGGGACAATTTTTGCAGACTCCTGTTTGGGTTCTTAGCTGTGGTCTGTGGCCTTCTGATAGCAAAGACTTTAATCGGTTTTGAATTTCAGACCTCTGTTCCATGAGAAATACGCTGAATAATAGCAGCATGTCATTGTTACAACAGCTTGCAGACAGATTCAGGAAGACATCCCTGTTCTCTTTCATATATTTCAATATGTTGGGACTAAAATGGACAACAGTTTTTTGTGGGGGTTTTTTTTTTGTTCTTTTTTGTTGTTGTTCTTTCAGAAAGGCATCTAGGGAAATGGTATGCTTTAGGTCCCTATATACCTCATGGTCACTGGTGGATGGCATTTTTGAAAAGAAAGACTGTGTAGAGAATTGCACTGTGGCTCCATTTTGCTCCATACAAATTTTAACATTGTGTACTTAAGTTCTATGTACTTTTTTTAAAGTAAAAGTCAGCACTGCAGACAAAGATGGGTAATCTAATCTTGGAAAGTAAATGTCCAGAAAAATGAGAGCTAAGCATACAGGCCTTATGTAGGAGTCTGGGAAAGAAGTTGGAGGTGACCACCTGTTCCTCCACACCAATGTTGAGATGTTACCGCTAAGGGATATGTCACCAAAATGAAACATAGCGACAAGATGCTTTGAGGACCTTCAGAACGTTCAATCAAGGCTTGCAAGATTATTTCATTAAAAAACACAGCAAGCACCGTAGAGTCCAATGGAGAAAAACATATCAATTTGAAGACACTTCAGTTAGGCTTTTTAAGATTATGAGAAAGCAGGTTGCTGGTGTGAGCTTAAAAAGCAAGCACACAAAAACCCCTTGGTTTCTTTTAACCTCAGAGGTTCTGACCATTGCAGTCAGCAATTCCTAAAGCAATAGGCACTGTTACTTAAGTATTTTTCAGCTACAAAATAGACACCAAGGTCCGATCAGCAAAATTGTTTTACTAAATTAATTGTACAGAAAATAAGTGTACACTTGCTTTGACAAGAGATCTATTTAAAGAATCACAGAATCGCTGAGGTTGGAAGGGACTTCTGGAGATCATCTAGTCCAACCCCCCTGCTCAAGCAGGGTCACCTAGAGCACGTTGCACAGGGTTGCGTCCAGGCGGGTTTTGAATATCTCCAGAGAAGGAGACTCCACAACCTCTCTGGGCAACCTGTTCCAGTGCTCTGTCACCCTCACAGTGAAGAAGTTTTTCCTCATGTTCAGATGGAACTGCCTGTGTTTCTGTTTGTGCCCGTTGCCTCACGTCCTGTCGCTCAGCACCACTGAAAAGAGTCTGGCTCCATCCTCTCGACACCCTCCCTTAAGATACTTGTACACGTTGATAAGATCCCACCTCAGCCTTCTCTTCTCCAGGCTAAACAGGCCCAGCTCTCTCAGTCTTTCCTCATAAGAGAGATGTTCCAGTCCCCTAATCATCTCTGTAGCCCTTCGCTGGACTTGCTCCAGTAGTGCCACATCCCTCTTGTCCTGGGGAGCCCAGACCTGGACGCAGTACTCCAGATGTGGCCTCAGCAGGGCTGAGTAGAGGGGCAGGATCACCTCCCTCGACCTGCTGGCAACACTCTTCCTGATGCACCCCAGGATACCATTGGCCTTCTTGGCCACAAGGGCACATTGCTGCCTCATGGTTAACTTGGTGTCCACCAGCACTCCCAGGTCCTTCTCCGCAGAGCTGCTTTCCAGCAGGTCAACCCCCAGCCTGTACTGGTGCAGGGGATTATTCCTCCCCAGGTGCAGGACCCTGCACTTGCCTTTGTTGAACTTCATGAGGTTCCTCTCCGCCCACCTCTCCAGCCTGTCCAGGTCTCTCTGAATGGCAGCACAGCCCTCTGGTTTATCGGCCACTCCTCCCAGTTCTGTATCGTCAGCAAACTTGCTGAGGGTGCACTCTGTCCCTTCATCCAGGTCATTGATGAAGAAGTTGAACAAGACTGGACCCAGGACTGACCCCTGGGGGACACCGCTAGCTACAGGCCTCCAACTAGACTCTGCACTGCTGATCACAACCCTCTGAGCTCTGCCGTTCAGCCAGTTCTCAATCCACCTCACTGTCCACTCATCTAACCCACACTTCCTGAGCTTGTCTATGAGGATGTCGTGGGAGGCAGTGTCGAAAGCCTTGCTGAAGTCAAGGTAGACAACATCCACTGCTCTCCCCTCATCTACCCAGCCAGTCATTCCATCATAGAAGGCTATCAGATTGGTTAGGCATGATTTCCCTTTGGTGAAGCTGTGCTGACTACTCCTGATCACCGCCTTTTCCTCCACATGCTTGGAGATGGCCTCCAGGATGAGGTGCTCCATCACTTTTCCAGGGATGGAGGTGAGGCTGACTGGCCTGTAGTTCCCTGGGTCCTCCTTCTTGCCCTTTTTGAAGACTGCGGTGACATTGGCTTTCTTCCAGTCTTCAGGTACCTCTCCTGTTCTCCATGACCTTTCAAAGATGATGGAGAGTGGCCTAGCAATGACATCCGCCAGCTCCCTCAGCACTTGTGGGTGCATCCCATTGGGGCCCGTGGATTTGTGGGTGTCAGGTTTGCTTAAGTGATCTCTAACCTGATCCTCCTCGACCAAGGGAAAGTCTTCCTTTCTCCAGGCTTTCTCTCTTGCCTCCAGGCTCTGGGGTTCCTGAGGGCTGGCCTGAGCAGTAAAGACTGAAGCAAAGGCAGCATTCAGTAACTCTGCCTTCTCTGCATCCTTCGTCACCAGGGCACCCACCCCATTCAGCAAAGGGCCCACATTTTCCCTAGTCTTCCTCTTGCTACTGATGTATTTGAAGAAGCCCTTCTTGTTGTCCTTGACATCTCTTGCCAGATTTAATTCCAAACGGGCCTTAGCCTTCCTCAGCGCATCCCTGCATACTCTGACAACGTTCCTATATTCCTCCCAAGCGGCCTGTCCCCCTTTCCACTTTCTGTATACTTCCTTCTTCTGGTTGAGTTTTGCCAGGAGCTCCTTGCTCATCCATGCAGGTCTCCTGCCTCCTTTGCTTGACTTCCTACTCATAGGGATGCACTGCTCTTGAGCCTGGAGGAAGTGATGTTTGAATATTAACCAGCTCTCTTGAACCCCCCTTCCTTCTAGGGCCCTAACCCATGGGATTCCTCCAAGTAGGTCCCTGAAGAGGCCAAACTTTGCTCTCCTAAACTCCAGTTGCGATCCTACTTAGTGCCCTGCCTCGTCCTCGCAGGATCCTGAACTCCACCATGTCATGGTCACTGCAGCCAAGGCTGCCCCCAACCTTCACATCTTCCACCAGTCCTTCTTTGTTTGTTAGTACGAGGTCCAGCAGCACACCTCTCCTTGTTGGCTCCTCCACCACCTGTGTCAAAAAGTTATGATCAATGCTCTGCAGGAACCTCTGGGACTGTTTGAGCCTGGCTGGGTTGTCTTTCCAGCAAATATCAGGGTGGTCGAAGTCCCCCATGAGAACCAGAGCCTGGGATCGTGAGGCTACTTGCAGCTGTCTGTAGAGGGCCTCATTGACTTCCTCTTCCTGATCAGGTGGTCTGTAGTAAACACCCACAACAGTGTCACCCATGCTAGCCTGCCCTTTAATCCTTACCCATAAGCTCTCAACTTGCTCTTCATCCACCCCTAGGCACAGCTCAATACATTCCAGTTGCTCTCTCACATAAAGAGCAACTCCACCACGTTGCTTACCTGGCCTGTCTTTCCCAGAAAGCACGTAGCCATCCATGACAGCACTCCAGTCATGCGAGCTGTCCCACCATGTCTCTGTAATGGCAATGAGATCATGGCCCTGCGACTGCACACACACATCTCTAGTTCTTCCTGTTTGTTCCCCATGCTGTGTGCATTGGTGTACAGGCATTTCAGAGAGGTGATCGAGCATGCAGGTATGGTAAAGGGTATGTATAAGTTATGTATAAGTAAAGGGTACATATAAGTTTGGCATGGGTCTATTTTAAAACAGTGTGCTCAGAAAACATTAATCAGACTCTCCTATATTTCCTTCTCTAGTTCATTTAGTAGTTAAATGGCCTAAGGATAACTTTTGTAGTGGTCAACAGAATTATTGAATGTTTTTGGTGAATTGGCTCAGGAGAATTTATAAAGCTCTGGATTCTGACATTTTTCCCTGAAACCAAATACAATGATAGCTCTTTTTTAAGTTTTCCGAGCAACATGCTTAAATATCATCCTCCTTTTTTCAGACCTGTTCTCTAACACTAAGCTCCCAGGTAGCAGGACATAGCTGGCTTGTATACTTCACTGATGTTGCTGTTTATTGCTCCACAATCTGCAAACAGGAAGCACCTGGAAGATTAAATCTCAGCGTGGGTTGTTAAAAGGGCAAGAAATCCGAGAACTCAAGAAGTTTGATGGCAGGAGACTGCTGATATACTGAGACTATATGAATCATCAGAATTATGAATCAAGCTACTGAATGGAATGTTTCTTCCTTGAAAAGAGGAGTGAGATGGAAATTAGTGGAGAGTAGTGATTTAGAGAGGGTGAAAATTCTAGCTCAGCTGATGAAGAAGGAAGACCTGACTACGTCCTGGGTGTATCCTAGAACATTTTTGGACTTTCCTGAATCAAGCTTCTAATGTTTCTATACTTGCTTATTGTTATTTGGGGTGAAAAAGTATGGAAGCTGCTCTTTGATGTCCAGATAATTATCTTCCACTAATTATTGAATGGTGAAGGTTTGTGGTTAGACTATGGACACCCTTTTGCTATTGGGGGAAAATATATTTTAGGAGAGTTTTAAACTATCCATAGAACTGGTTTTTGTTGTTGTTTTTCCTGCCAAGGTTTGAATATTTGTTTTCATGCTTGAGTTTTAGATGGATAGGCTTTTTAGTTATGTTTCGGTTTGCTTTGTATTAAAGATTTTTCACCAGCTGACCCTGCATTAATCTAAGCAATGAAAGACTTTAATCAGATGCTGCAATGTGCCCATTTCCTGCAGGCTTCTAACATGAATTAGAACCTGCTGGAAACAGAAGCTGAATTTCTGGGTAAGTCGTTGTTCAAAGTGAGCAGGAGATTTCAGGAGTGGCACCTTTTATTCTCCAGCAGGAGCTGAGCCCCTACTTCACTAGAGGAAAAAACGAATGCAGAAACACTAAAAGTGAAATCAAAGGTTAAGAAAATAAAGCCTGAAAGTGAGAAGGGGGGTGGGGAGGGATATTAATCCAGGGTCTGATGGAGCCTGTTCTGCAGAATCGCACTTTTTTGCTTCAGACACTCCTATCTGCTTGCAGAGCTTGGCAGTGTAGTATCTGCAGTGAAGGTGCTCCAGCAGTCCCCTGCTTTGACATTGCCAGCCAAAATAGGTTGTTTGCCATAGTATTAATCTTGTTTCCATCACAGAGTACCTGATAGTTGATCAGGCTTACCTGTTCCCAAGTAGATGATTCAATTTACCGTCTAAGTCAGCAAAAGAAATCCAAACCCATATCTGGAAGATGGGGGTTTGAATCTTGAGTAATCTACATTCCAATCAGTATTCTTTTGTGATATTTTAACCCCCCTGCCCCCAAATATGGTGGAATTTTTTCTTTGTGATGTATTCAGAGAAGAAAATCTGTACTTTGGAGGATATTCTAAGCTAATGCCATTATAAGAATTTTTTTCCTTTGGAAGGAAAAACAAAAGCTATTCAGTTTCCTAACATTGGCTTTACCACAGTGCATTTCACATGAGGGCAAATGCATTCAGAATGCACTGGTCCTCAAAAGGAAAAAGGGTTGTGTTTTCCAGTCCCCCATCCTAAGTAATATTTGTTAAATAAACCCAATTTAAAAAAAAAATAAAGGGTTTTACAGTTCAGAGAATATGACATCATATAAATTACATGCTACAGAGTCTGACCAGCGTGAGACAGAAACCGTGAAACCAAGAGCCAGAGAGGCAAAAAGAACTCTTGTGTATGTATGTTTAGTGGAAGGGAAATAGCAATAATAATATTCTAATCATAAGATACTCCTTTCTTATTTGTAAGTGTTAGCACTGAAGCCGGTCAAAGACTAGCCTAGCCAAAGCCCCTCCCTGCATGTCCTGCTTACTCAGCTCAGTGCAGCAGCTGTTCCAATAAGCAATTTGATGTTTAGCACCTGAGAATTTGCTCTCTCCTTCAACCAAGATTGCAAGCTCAACAAAATGTATAAAAGCATAAAGTTTCATAACTCTTTCTCCCTAATGCAATAGCCATAGAAAATCTGGGTTATGGCACAGTCATTAGCTTTCTAGTAAAATTAGTTTTTATATTTTGATAGTTTCTTTATTCTTAACATAATGAAAATCTCTTCTAAGTATCCAAACAAAGTATTTAAAAGAAAAAGAAGAGATGGAGGAGGACTGTGAAAGAAGGATGGTGCTAATTCATACCTCCCCAAAGCTTGCTAATCAAATACATTCCATTTGTAGCCTACAATGAGCAGGTTATTAGCATTTATAAATAAAAATGGTGAAATTCATCTTTATTATCTTATTTGGGTTTATTTAGAAAAGCAAAAATATTTATTTCTCATGTTCTTAGAACTTTAAAGCCACATAAATTCTGTCTCCACTCTTGAATGGGGTTCTCTCCAAGCTGTTTGGTTTAGTCTTCCAGTTTTGTCAGCTCCAGCAACTTTCATAAAGATTTCACTATATTTATTTCAATTTCCTAGAGTCCTGGGATTTAGTGTTACTGTTTTCTCATTATTGCGTCAGAACGGTTGACTCAAATGTATTCTGTGGTTTCAGGAACCAGAAGCAAAAAAATCCTAAACATATTTTTCATAAAATCAATATTTTAAAAGTTTAAACCATTTAGGAAGAGACATAACTTCTGATTTAAAGAAATATATAACTATTTAATCTATATTACATTCTTTCTCCCCTAAGAGTGGTGTTGCTTCCTTAGGCCTGGCACACTCTCTCCCAACTCCATCTTTTCCTGGTTTTAGTTCTAAGTCAGTTCTTGGCTGTTTCTCTGCAGGCTCCTGAGGAACCGTGACAGCTCCCAAGGGCTCTTGGGAGCTGGGGTTCGTGGGAGTGACCTGGGGAGTAGGAAGGGTATAGCCTGGGAGACAAGAAAGATTTTGTGACAGAATGAAATGTCAGGGCTGTTCCATGAAAGAGCTCCTCAAAGTGTGATTAGCGCCTTCTTTTCCGTGGACTTCCTGATAGGTCTGAGCACGAGAGAGAACTCTGGGAATGCAACTTGTTGCCAAGCATTAAACACCTGGGAGATGGACAGGGTCTTAGGGAGGAAAATGAAAATTATGGGGGGAGAAGGACTGTGTTAAAGTAATCACTCCCTGGATGCAGCAATTATTTCTCACGTTACACGTTAATCTTAAGTGTTACACATGTTAATCTTAAGACTCACATGTTAATCTTAAGTGTTTAGCAGTCACCAAAAGTGCAAAGTTATACCATGAACAAATCCTGATGAGGATGAGAGCATGAAAAAAGCAGTAATGAATGATAGGTTTTTTACATTATACTTCTGGAAAGGAGTATTTCAGGAGCTGTATGGGCAAGAAGACATTGCAGTCATCTCTGTAGCTGTTACTCTCAGAAAAATCTTTGTGTGTACCAAGTCAGATCAAAGTAAAGCTGTTGTATTGGAATAAAAAAATGGTTTTGGTCCTTACTAACTTATTTGCCAACATTACTAAACATTTCTGGGCCTATTTCTGTAAGACTTTAAGACACTGAGGGGAAAGGAGTTGACAGCTGGAAATGGGGTTGTCGCTGATTGCTGTATTGGTACAAGTGGAGAATGGAAACAGAGGAGAAGGCAAAAAAATGACGTAGCTATTGGTACCAATCTGGGTGGATCTTAACAGAGATTAGGGAAATAACTGTGAAGGGTCCCCTTTTCTCCAAAAAAAGATTTAGATCACTTTATTATTCTATTCCCAACAGACACAGCATGATAGGAGGATGATTGTAGAAGATTATAGACTTTCCTGGTATATGAATAAATCTGTCTTCATTTCTTAAGAAGAAGAATTCTTGGCAATTCTTGGCTAATTTTTAATCAGAGAAAAATTGCAAAATATATATATAAGGCTTTTTTCCCCTCATTCCTGTTGGTAGATATCACAGAGCTGTAAGCTGCTTACAATTATTCTGTCTTCTGTTTCCTGTATAGATTTCAGTTAGAGTTTGCTTTCTTAACTATTTGGTCTCAACAGGTACCTTCTGCTACATGTCATATAGCAAAGGACTGCTGTGATTCTGGGGTGTGATTCTGTGAGAGAATTTGGAAGCCAAGATTTTCACCAGTTTGGCATTCTTTTAGAGCAAAAGGACTTTACTTGCATAGAAAATTATTGTGTGCTGTATTTCTGGACTTTTAAACTTGATATTCCTAAATGTTGTTCTAGCTTGAATGGGGGAAGACGGTGCTTAAACAAGAATCAGAAACAATATGTGTTAACATATTATTTATATGCAGAGTGTTATCTGAGTATTGATGACTGAAGTATTAGAATAGAACTTGAAAGACCCTATTTACTTTTTTCTTTTGTGACTGTTTTTATTCTTCCCCTTTTGTCTTGCCTATTTGGACTATAAGTTTGGGGAAGTAAGGATTATCTGTTACTATGATGATTGCACAATGCTGAAGCCATCAGAAATCCAGTTCTTCAGAGGCTTTTTTAGACAGTGTTGCTGCACATGAAGTCATCCAGCATTCAGGTACAGTCTGGTTTTACTTCTTCAGCACCTTTAGAGACAAAAGCAGTTTGCATCTATATGCAGATAATAGTCTTGAAATATTTTTTGAATCTCATTATTAATTCAGTGGATTGCATATGATCTCTGGCTGTTCAGTGCTTTGTGATCATGCTACAATATTAAAAATAGGGACTGCTGTACAGAGAGTTGTCAGTTTAGGCAAGCAATACAAACTACACAAGCAGTGCTTTGCCAAGACTGGTATAAGTAAGTTTGTCATTCAGAAGGGAAAAAAAGAAGTTTTCAAGTTAAAGTAGCTGAAAAGACAACCTGTTTGGAATTGAAAGAGATTCAATGACAATTTAAAATGAATCAAATGAATATGACCTGCCCTCAATTGATAACTGAGTTTATGCAGAACTGCACTTTTTTCTCTGTTCCAGTGATACCAAGTATGCATAACCAGCTGCAACTTCTAAAATACATTGTTAAAATTAGCTCCAACTTTGCTGGTTTGTTGCGATAAACAGTTACTTTGGTCTGAAACTGAAAACTGGACACAATTCTGGTTACCAGTTACTGTTTAGCCTTTCATTTTTCTCCATCTTCCTATTCTGAACTTGAAGTTCTCTGCATGTGCGATGGTGCCACCTGACACAGGTTAAATGTCAGCATGGTGGCAGCTAACTTCTTTTAAGGGACCTTTACTAATGATAGTTATTGATCCAGGTGTCAGCATAGCTCAAAGGCAAGATCAGTTTCAGTGCTTTTTCCTTCTCCTGCCCTATCATTTATAGGAAAGTTGCCCTCACACATTGCTTTCACACTTGGAGATGAAACCTACTTACTGGTGAAACATCCCGTGCATTCATTTATCAAGTTTTACTGCTATGTTATTGTTTCATGTTTGTAACTAGACCTTTCACAAGAAGAAATCTTCAGTGTGACATGAAAATATCTACAGGCATTGTTGATACCATTTCAGATGTGAAGATCTTGCCAAATGGGACGATATTGTGTAGAGCTGAGGTGCTTATTTGCTCCATAAGGGGTAACTTCTCTTAGCTAAAACAAATTTTAGAGTATTATTACAAAATAATGACTGAGTAGTCACCCTGTATGACTTCTCAGCATTTCTGTTGATTGCCATATCATTAGAGCATTAACAATTTAACTTCAAAAATATTTTTCTAAAGGGAACTAATAAACAATTCAAACTGACACTTGGCTTTTGAGGAATCAACCCTAAGTAAGCCAACAGGCTTTGATTATTTCCTTTCATGGAGCACATTAAAACTAAAGAAGACAATGTGACACATCTGTGGAATGTCTTGCCCCAAAAGGTCATGTGTCTATACTGGATACACTTGTGTGTGTGTGTGTATACAATATGTATACTTAATGGGTCCACAAAGTGACTGGACAAATTAATGGCAAAAAAATTCCAAACCCACCATCCATTCCACTCTATCAATACCCCTGGCTCTCAGTAGCAAGTCCTTGGAGGTCAGGAGAGTATCCTGGGGAAGCAGCACTACATGTTTTCACACTGTTGGCCACTGTCAGAATACTGACAGGACTAGATGGACCTCTGCTGTGAGTGCATTTGACTATTATTACAGAAGTCTAAAAATAAACCCATTCCCCCAGAGAATGGAAATTAATTAAAAAACAATATAGTTGCAATGTACAGCTACTTTTTTCTTATGAATGAAGAGAAAGAAAATTCTACATGTTGGAGTTTCAAGAAATACAAGAATGTAGCTCCTAAAACTGAAAAAACCTAGGAAACATGAAAATCTGAATCTCAGGCTATATTCCTTTTTTCTGCCATTAAAATAATCCTCAAGATGGAGAGAAGTCTGCATGTGGTATTAAGACAGAGGTGGTTACTTATGCAGTTAATGTAAGTAATTCAAAAACTAGTCACTTTTGAAGAATTTTCATCTTGAATGCTTATTGTGCAGTTTGAAATTTAAAAGGTATGGACCATATTTTGCTGCTAAGTCCTCCTAAATAACAAATGATGCACATAAAAATCTTTCTGCTGAATAATTTGTTGCAAAAAGACAAGAGTTTTCATCAAACAGTAATAAAATCTATCCTGTTAATTTCCAAAAGCTCCAGCACAGAACTGCCTGGAATATAATATAACACCTGTAAATGCTTTTAATGACTGGGACCCAGCTCTTCTTAGCACAGCACAAATGCTCAGAGAGAAGTGGAGTTTGTCCTGAAAGAGCCTGCAATCTTATTAAACAGGATGCAGGGAGACGAACTAAGGGAGAGAAGGGAGCTGGCTGGTAACTTGGAACCATTAATATGTTAGGCATGTCAAAATGCCCCATGGAGCTACACAGTGCCTTAACCAAGGATTAATTTATACTGAACCATAAACTAAAGATAAAACAAAATTGCTGGGAAATGCTAATAAAAAGTCTTCTTCCAAAGCTACTCTATCGAGCAAATCTTAAAAGAAGAAAATGTTCCACAGCTGAAGATTGATTAAAGGCCTAAAATGAAATGGAAGAAAGAAAATCATGACAATCCAAAGTAATGGACAAAAAAGAACTGTCAGTGCTAAGGATGCTAATAACATTACTGCTAAGTCACCAGCTTGCAAATCCCTTGTACCTTGTAAGTTGGGTCTTTCTGCAAAGATAGTGCTGTCGACACAAATGAGATTCAGCCAAGGTGAGGGAGGGGTTAATAACCTGATCAAGAACAAGAGACTTTTAACCAAGATTCAAATGAATAAAACTAGGGATTGACATTATGGTGATTATGGCCAGAAAAGGGGTTGTCTCCTTTCAGGAAATAAGTAGCGTAGACCTTGGCTGGAAGTGATGGTCTAGCATTTAACCAGGTTGAAAAAAAACCTCCAAGTAATTGATCTGGAGGGACAAGGCTTCATTTATTAAGGGAAGCCCAACGTACCCAATAAAAAAAATCAACAGGACGGAAGAGACTTAGCTGTTGACTGTAAAATGCGAGGAACAGATTCAGTGAATGGTTATTGTGATTGCCGGTATCTTTAAAGGAAAGCAAAGAAAGGCATTGTAAAAAAGCCCAAAGTAGGAGAGTTAGTAATTCACTTTTGTCTAAAAAAGAAGAAAAGCTAAAGAGAAGTTAAAATAAAAAGGCAAAGGTAAGAATGTCTATAGCATTTGGTAATACTGGGTGTATTTGTCCTATAAGAACTGGAGCTAAAAACTCTTAAAACAAGAAAATATTTCTGAATAATAACTCTGTATAAAACTCCAGCACAGATATATATTTTTAGTTTTTACCTTAACGTCAAAGCTAGCATTGTTTACATGATGTTATGAGCTACATGTTCCCAAATGTAGCTTAAGCATCCAAATACATACTGGGGGTAAATAGCCTTCCTGGTGGTTTGCCTTTGTAGACCAAATAAGAAATGATAATAGATGATCTTAGCAAATGCTCGTGTTCCAAAGTGCCCTGGCATATACAAATACATTTTTGTGCTTGACCCTGTAATGTAGCCTGGACATACAGTACTGTAGTAAAATTAAAAAGCTACATTTTGCTGCAGCAAAGTGAACAGCATTTGAGAATCACTAAAACTTACCAAGATCTGCCTCAAAGGGAGTATGTGTAGTCCTGTGAGCTGAAGCCAAAGCACTCATCCTTTAACTATTGACCTTCTGAAACACAGCATGATTATTCTCTGAAAGGTTGATTACTTCCAAAGAATGAAGGGAGGTTTTTTTTGTTTTGTTTTCTAATAGTTCTAAAAATGAGAAATGTAATACAGAAGAGTGCAGTGAGATGAGCCCATCTGAAATGATGTGGGAACCAGTGTGCTGTGCTTGATGGCTGTGCAGGACAGTTTTTTGCTGGCAGAACAAAGACTGGCAAGTTCTGAGAGGCAAAAGAGGAGGAGGAAGACCTCCAGCAGAGCACTCTGTGTCAGGAAATTATTCACTTCCCCACACTAATCTGCTTCCTTGCCTTTGTCCCATGTGTTAGGGTACTTGATTTTTCAGGAACCTCCATAGGACTGAAGTAATTTCTCTATGACTCTTTTTTGGGTTCATAGGGAAAAGCAGTCGTAGGGAAAGGGACAAGTGATTTTGTTCACTCTTCTTCATTGAAACCTATAGGAAACTCTTGTTCTATTATGATAAGTTCAGCTCCTAAGTGTACTGATTCCTTAATTCACTTCATAAAAGGAGACATTACTGGAGCCTGGTGACTTCAGGAGACAAGTGATCTCTGGATTCTTTAGGTTCATGTGCGCACTATTAAAGAGGGAATTATTGGGCCTTGCAGCCTCTTAAAATTTCTTTCTCGTTCCCTGTTTAAATCAGACATCAGGTGATTTCACTGACTGCCCTGAAATAGATTGAGCAAAAGAAAACAGCCTCTGCTGTAGCCAGCCTGTGGAAAATCAATGAGCCTCCTAGGTGATGTAGCAGAAAAAGAAAAAACAAAACAAAAAAAAAAACAAAAAAGAACCATCCTGTGACTTCCTTTGAGTTTCACAGACTTTGCCCAGCTGGGCAGCCATATGGTAGAATATGTAGTACCACTTTTGGGAAAGAGCCAAGCATTGTGGCTGCTACTGAAGGAAAAACTTCCTCTTTGGGGGCATCCTCCACAGCTGCATATTCAGGCCAGCAGCATTAAAGAACTTTTTAAACGTGAACATAGTATGTTGCTTCCCATATATATCTTATACATCTGAAAAATACCGTAAGGAAAAGAAGGATAGCCTAGCTATTTAGGGTGCATTTATTATGAAACCTATTTCTGCCAAAACTTGCCTGCAGGGAGATTATATAAAAACATTTTTTTAAAAGTCAAATGAAATAGTTGAATAAATGAAATAAATTACACATAGCAAAAGCAGTTAGTTGCCTGAACTACAAAACTGGCCATGTTTTGTTTTTAACTGTTTTTGACTTTACGGAGATTCAAATGATGTCTTTTTTTATTTTAAATGCATGACAAACCTGATGCAGAAGCACATGTAGGGGCCAGGGATGAAAGGTGTTGGGTGTGGAATGAACTTGCAGGAAAGATTAGGTGAACTGAAAATGACCGTCTTTAAGGAAGGCTCTAAAACCTCTCCATCTGATAAAGTTTTTCCATCAAAACTAGAATGTCACTCTCAACACCAACCACTCACACCTCTTAAAGAACCATAATTTTCTAAAATCTGAACATGAGCAGAGCTTTTCCACAGCCTCAACAGACAGAAGGGCCAGAAATTCCACATGGTTTACCAGAGACTTCATTAGCACTAATCTGTTTTATGTAGAAACATGCACATTTTCCAACGGCTGGTGACAGTACAAACACTCAAATCAGAGGAAGAGGGTTTTTAATGCATTAAGAAATTTTGTGGGTTTTTTTCATTAGCTTGCCTTGCAGTATAAATTCTGTAGGCTTTCACAAGTACTGATCACTTACAGCATGAGGGAGGCTGAAGCCTTGTGCTGGATGAAATCATTTTGAAATGTCTGACTGATACATATAAAAAAGACAAGAAAGTGGTGACTTTTTTATGGAATTATTTTAAACAGGATTATGTTTTCTTAAATATTTTATATACCAGGAAAGTGAAACTGAGTATGAAAAGCACTTGGCTTAGAGCCAAGTCCTTTCTCCAGGGTCATGGCTTTATAGCTAAACTTAATGCAGAATTATTTCATGGATACTAAGAAAAAAATCGTTCTTCAACTTGCTGAACAACAGCAGAATTATTCTTTACTTGAAACCTCAGGTTTCTGCTGCGGCTCTGCAGAAGGTAACATGGATTGGACCTGCTCTTGCCTTCGCTTGTCCTCTGTCCCCACTCCATCCCACCACAAAATTTGCTGCAAAGAAAGTTCAAAGGAGGATAGTGAGGTAACTTTGCAGATGCCTTGGGGAACTCCTCCAAGCATGAGCAGTAGCATGGAAAAAAATGCAAAGGTGTTTATTTGAAAACATAACAAATGGGCAGGGTAGGCTGTTGTAATGGATAAAGTCTAGTTGCCCTCTCAGCTGTGAACAGAAGGATTTGTAAGTGGTGATGGGTGGTATTCATATCAATATCATATTAGAATTGGATTCAAATGATACCAAGTTTGGACCAAATGATAACAGAAACCTAAGCTGAAGATGACATCTGGGTTAAATGAGAGGCAAAATAACGACTCAGGCTGATCAAGAAAATGAAGAGGGGGTAACGTGGAAGGGAAAGGTTCAGCTCTTCCTTCTTAACAATTTTCAGCTTGGTTCAAGGGATAGCTATCTATAGGAAGATGTCAAAAAAGCCCCGAGAAATTAGTTTAAATAGAAGATGACATGTCTAGAGTACAGAGAGGTTTGCTAGTCATCAGTACAAAGATGAATGGAGAAATATGTGCTTGTGTATATGCGGGGTTTACCCAAAGCTCAAAGGTAGAAGGAAAAACGGAGAGGGGGAAAAGAGGAAGATGGTGGTGCAGTGCAGGTCAGGAGATAGGCTTGGGAAAGGAGGAGAGTCACTGTAGCAAGTGGAAGGGCTTCAGGATCAAGCTGAAATCATATGCCAAAAAGACAATTGTGATTCCATGTGCAGGATTAGGTAAGATCAAGTTGCTTGCTTGAAGGATGGCAGAATAGTTATTTACTTTTTAAACATGTTTTATTTTGCTCTGAAGATCTTAAAAATGGTCTTTGATCTGTTGGTTTCTTCCTGTTCCGTCACTCTGTCTTTCCAGCATAGGTTAATGTTGCTTTTGCATTCAAACACCTGCCTGGATGGTGATAAAGGTGATGATAGTTTCAGAGGCTCCAGTTCTTCTCTTTGCAGAGAGAGGATGAATGAGGAGGACAGAGTAAAAAGTGAGGACAGACTGAAAGAGACTAAGTGTGGAGGGGAATGGAAAGATGGACACTCCAAACAGGAATGCTGATTAAACCTTGAAACAGCCTTTCTTCTAGATTGCCATTGATAGCAGCTGCCAGTCATTTGAGTCCCTTCCACACCCTTGCTGTAGGGAAATGCAAGAAACAGGTTTGTTTCTTTTATATCTGTTCCTACTGGTTGGAGACAAATGTCACATTTGAGAAATCTATTATGTATGATATCTAACACTCTGCTCATCGCAGTATTATCTGAGTGCTTCCCAGTATACCCTGGGTAGTACAACTCTGCATCTCTCATCTCATCGGCCTTTTGGGAGAGCAGCATTGCCATAGGATACGTAATCTTTTTTACACGACCTCAGTCCAGGTCATGGAGTGCGGCGAGGATTTTGAATTTGATCCTATGGGAAGCCAGCACAGAGACAAGGAGTTTGATGCGCTTGCGGCAGGTAATTTTGCAGGCTTCCAGCCAGCTGGAGTTTCCTAAATTTTAAACTTTCATTGCTCTAGGAAACTTGGTGGATTTATCACAGAAAGAGTAAGGAAATATTACATAGGGGTCTAATACCACATTTAAAATAATATTACTAAGCTTTTAATTGAATTTTAGAGGAAGAGTTATTTCCACTGAGCTCTACAGCCAGTCCTTTAGTGGAATAACAAATAACTTCATATAAATTTAACAAATACTGTAACCTCATTAGAAGTGCAGGACAGTCAAATCCAGAAATTAAAAAAATCTTGAGGCAGACCTCCAAAAAGCTGTGAAATGGACTCTAAATGTGCTTCTAAATGGGGGTTTGTGTACATACATACATTTATATATGAGTATATGAATTTGTGTGTGTTTCAAATGTTTAGATGTATCAGTCTCTTTTGGTGCGCCTTTTGGTTCTGAATCCCCCTGCCT
Organism: Apteryx mantelli; assembly: GCF_036417845.1. NCBI lineage: Eukaryota > Metazoa > Chordata > Aves > Apterygiformes > Apterygidae > Apteryx > Apteryx mantelli. Next base: position 70,173,930 of record NC_089982.1, read on the forward strand.
ACCTCCGGTGTATCAGGGTTACCAGCTGTTGTCGTCTGCCTGATGTTCTGAAGCTTCCAAAATTATAATTAACTCTGTGTCTTTCCCAACCTGCAAATCACTGCAACAGAACTAACATCTATCTGTCCTCAGTCCCATGCCCATTCTGAGAGAGGACTGGAGCTTCTCTTACTATTAACAGACTGTGTAGCTCCCATACTAGTTCTGCCTCTGGAACCACAAAATCTTACATTAGTTTTTATTCCTTTCCCCAGTATATTAGTTTATCTCTCCCAGCACTGCCTCTTTCAGTCCCATCATTGTTCTTCCTTCAGGTTGTGGGTTCCTCCAGTTCCTTGAAAGGCCTTAAAGAAGTGGTTAAGATCTCCAACTTCTCCTTAAGGCCTAGTCAGGAGAAAGAAATTTTTTCTCAACAAAAATCAGATAAAGGTGGGAAGAGAGCCTTAAAACTGTGAGCATTTTCTGCTGTCTTGTACAGTCTTCCCTCCAGTGAGAATAGTGTCACCTGTGAGAGCTTTGTGGGGAGAGGGAAACTATGCTAACCTTCTCCATCTGCTTCTTTGCTCGACTCTAGGAATTGGACAGGTAGAAAAAGGTCATCATAAAGAGATTCCCCCCACTCCACTCAGCATGGAGATTTTGGATAGGTTTGGAGCTTTTCTTCTCATTGCAAGGTTAGCTTATCTCTACTTGAGTTTACCTAACTTGCACAGGAATCATGAGAGTTGTATAATTTTGGAGTCTTTTTATGGTACAAGGTCTGTTCGCTCATTGTGGGCTCTGTATTAACATCTTAATTAACATATTAATTAACAGCCCAATAACTCTGTTACACAGGGAATGGAAGAGCTGTCAAAGTTGAGATGCAGCTGAGGCAGAGGTTAAGATCTGTTTGTAAGACATTTGTGTTGGAGGGAAGAGCCATTAAATGGCATTCACTTTTGACTGCTGAATTTTTGCATACCATTGCAAAACCAGAATCATTTTCTCTTCTGCTAAACAAAATGGATGTATGCAAGAGAGAAATCACTAGATGTCCCATTGTATATGTTAGACCTGCACACACAGTATACTTCAGATGTACATTGCAGGGGTATAATGTGGTGTATTTAAGCAGCAAGCATAGTCACAAGACTGCTCACGGTAAAGAGCTTCAAGGATTCAAGAGATGTAGTAATGTGAAATTGGATGAAAAGCTCAGTGGTTACATATATGGAATAAAAAGTGATTGTAAGTGGAGCTATTTCAATTTATGTAAAATATTAAATGGGGACCCCAGGGATCAATACTTGAATTTGTACTGTTTCTAATCTATAAATGCCCTAGGTGGAAAATCTAACTGCAAACCCGTACAATTTTCTGGTGATATAAACATGGGAGAAGGTGGAGTACAGAACAGTCAGTGAGCAAATGTAACTTTGAACTAGGTCAGCATATAGCAAACAGAATCTGTTAAAGATATATAGCCAAGTAGATGGGATCTCAGAACTGGGTGAATCTGACAGGAATGGAGTTGTATTTGGTTAAGAAAAATTTAGAAAGAAACACAAATGAGTTGTGGTGTTTCCTGCTAAAAGAGAAGGCAAGAAGAATCCAGTCATGTAGGCAGGCTTAAATGCTGGAGATTTCTGATACTGAAAATTACAGTGTCAAAACACAGTATTTCATCTGCAGTAAAGGAAGTCAGGAAAACTTGCAAACTCTCATCACTTTTGGAAAAAGCAATTCCAAATTAATTTAAACATGAAATCTGATCCATCTTACACTGCACCCTGGAGAAAGCTAGGGAAGTTTGAGATGAGTGTTGGCAAAATCTACTGTGGACCAATTTAGAAAGCCTCCAGTGATCTATCCTGTAAACCTGAGCCAGAATAAGCCTTATTCTGCAATGCCTTCCAGCAAACTCTAGCAAGGGCACTTGGAAGAAACAAAAGGAAGTATCAGAATTCTATCCCTACATTTAATAGTAATACATAAGCTATTCACCTTACCCAATTTGCTTCCATGCTTTGTGAAGTTAATGCCTTTCCTATTCATTTACTTCTGTTATTACGGATTTATATTTTTGTCATTTTGCTTTGTTTTAGAAGCTCTGGCTCTGCCAAAAATTGCCTAGAGTTTCCAGTCATGCTCTTCTGTTGTTTTTCTCCAGTTTAAAACATAATCTAAATAAACCTAAGTATCTTCTGTACCATCCAAACTTTGTGTTTTCAGATATAATTGTTTGGGTATTGACTGGAATCCACGTATGAGTATGCAAAAACTGTGGTGGTGGTGGGGGGGCGGGGGGGGGGCTGTGATTATATGTGGGTATGAACTTTGTTTTTCCAGTAATACCTGTTAGGACAACCTTTCACATCATGTGTGAAAAATATTTGGAATACACTATATTCCTTCTCTTCTACTTCTTTGTTCACTCTTGGATGCCCAGAACTTGTATCTTGGGCTTCTGTTTTGGCTTCTGTCTTATGGTAAGAGCAACATTTCTACAGGTAATGGAATTAGTTGTGTTTTGTTTTCAGTGGAGATCTTTGTCCTCAGAAAGTTAATTTAGATTCTTCTTTAATCATTTTGGCCTTCTGCTTGTCCGGTATATGTATATGCTTGATGAAACCGAGTGCAGGATGGGTTTTTAACACAATAATGATTACTTCTTTTTCACTGGTATTGCGGTTTCTCTCCCACCCATGTGCTTAGTGCACATAAACCCCTAGAGGGAATAGTCATTCCTGTAAGTTGCATTTTTTACCCATTTACATTCTATTACCTATGCCTAACTACTCGCTGGTGCATGGGCTGGTCTGGTGTACAAGTAAGGAATGTCCTACTTGATTAAAATCAGGTTATAGTCTGTTCATCTGTACTGACACAATGGACAATTTGAGCTAGCTAGGATGTTGTATCCTTGCTAGCAGCTCATGTTGCTGGAACTTGCAAACTATTGCAAAGTGATAAAATCCATTTCTTTGCATTTCTTACTTCCTTCCATTGTTGTAACTTATTTTAGTTGTCATAGTTGGCGCAGACTTTTGAACTCCCCTAGCCTCTGTGGTGAGGTCTTTCTTCTGTTGTGTATCCTTAATCATGACTTCAGTGTCAGAGAATTGCTTATCTTTCATACTCTCAAAAACTTCATTATGTATTAGACAACTACGGTTGTATTACAAATTCTAATTGCATTGTTCAGGGTTAATTCTGGGTTTTCCAATGAACACTTAGTTTTTCTTCCAGATCTCAATTACAATCTTATCTCGTATCTGGTCCTAGTTAGACTTGCAAAATTGGCTTAGATTGATCACAGCCCCCTCTGTAATTTCACATTCTTCTGTGCCCTGATTAAAAGCACATACTTCATGTGTTTCATTTTTACAAGGAATGCAGTGCTCCTCAAATTTCTGTTACGGTTTCATAGTTAGACTTCTGGGTCTCTGATAGCTGAAAACTATTAAACACTCTTGCTCAGAACCAGCCAATGCCATGTGAAAAATCAAGCCATGTTTTGTATATCTTCTTATTTTGTGTATACAATATTTGGAATACAGTATATTCCTTCTCTTCTACTTCTTTGTGTACCAGTACATAACCAAGTGCTGTGTGAATTTCTTCAAGTTTTTTTCTTTTTGTAGATTTTTACAGCTGTCATGATGCTTTTAGTTATTTCATTCTTCCGGTGTGTATGTAATTAAAAAACAAAAATGTCTTTATTTTATCAGTTGCCATCCAGAAATCAGAGCTTCTGGGCACAGTGCAGAATATCACAGCAGTTTGAGCAGATCAAACTGCAAGCTGCCACCTTCAGTGAAGGTCCTGCCGTCATCCCTGATTGTAGGCTATGCAGTGCTGCAGCCCTCCTGCAGTACTACCAGGGTACGCTTACGCAGTCAGCCAGATCTGCTTGCCAGTCGGACTGAAAGATAATTAAGAAGTTTATGTTTTTCTGTTGGATCAGTGAGATTGTCAGTTTGACTGTACAGGCAGAAGGAAGAGGCAGGAACCTGCACCTGCAGAGGAACGAGGGGATACCAGAGCACCTTTCTGCAGCAGCTTGCAGTTAGGTTGGCTTAGACCAGCCTTGAAATCACACCCACAGACCTGCGTCATTCAGTGCCTCAGTTACAGCTGCTTCTGTGTTACACGGCATGAGATTGTAGGGCACAAAATACTTCCTCACTGACTGCTTTTTGTCTGCTTGTGCCTCCCACTCCAGTATCACCTCTTCATGGAGTAGCTGTGGACTGTTACAAGCTTAAAGGGCTTGAAAAAAGGCTTTATATGGTTAACTTGGCAAATGTCTGAGAAGCTTTAGGTTTCTTGTTTTGGAGCTCTTTTTTTCTGTTGTTTTTTCTTTTTTAAACTCTTGACAGAATTTCTGGACTTATACTTGACCAAGTAGGAAAAACAGCCTCCACACAGAGAATAGGGCTGACCATTATTACCTGTATTACCTCTTAGTTTGGAGATACTTGTCTGATAGGGCATATTTATAAGTAAAAACCCTTAGAAAAACAAAATCTTTCTCTTTTTGTGTTCCTTAACCTCATGGCAGAGCTGAAGAGATACATGAACCAATGCTGAGGTGATGTTTATTCTCCAGGGTAAAGAAAAATAAATGAAAGAACAAACTCTTTTCTTCTACCATTCTCATTTCTGCTGAAATTTTACCAAATTTATCCATGAAAAGCACAGGTTAAAGAGTTACATTGCTGCTGAATACAATTCTAAAATTTAAAAACAAGTTTTTACAATTCTTCTGATGAAATGAAGTGCAAGTCATAGAAAAAATAAAACCAAACCTGGTGTGTAGATGTCACTCAAACTGGAGCTAGGAAAAACAGAACAAAACATGAAAAATATTTTGTTCAGAACATTTTTAAAATCTTCTGTGAAAAGTGCCCCTTTTTGGTTCTGAAGTCCTTTTCTCTTTATTCCTAAGTAGCAGATCTCAACTTTGTTGATACCTGGAGCATGATGGGAGGAGCTGTGATTTGTGGTTGCAGCTGGGGAAAGCAACAATTCTCATGAGGCTCCTTTGAACACAGCACCCCATCTGCTTCACAGTGCTGCAGCCTGTTTCTAGGGCCGCATGTGAGACACACCTGGCTGGAGGTCTAAGAAGTATTATCTGGCTTAGGGGGTTCTGGAGCTGGAGAGGTCTCTGCATTGGACTGTGAATGCAGAAGTTGCCAGCATCACAGGAGACAGGGACTAGATGAGAGATCTTCCTGCAGAGACTTGTCAGGGGACATTCAAAGTGGGTTTCTAACCATTAAATCAGTGAGATTCTAGAACAGCCTCCTAGTAGGACTAGCGGGACAAGAAACTAACTACTTTCAACATCAATTTTTATAAATATATGAAAGTGATTATATACCGTTATTATGTAGTAGCAGGGGATGGGACTCAGTGATCAAAGATGTTCCTGCTAGGTTTAATTGCTAAAGCAAATAAAAAATAAATTTTCCCAATTGGAATTTGCAGATGGAATGGGGAAAAGAAAAGAAGCTCCAAAGCAGAAGCCTTCTGCAGCTCTGAATAGGCTTCCTCATAGTCTTAGCCAAAGGTTGACTCTGGAACATAATAAATGCTTATTCTGCATTGATGACTTTGTTACTGATAGATACATCAATAACTGCTACAGGATACTCGTACCCCCTTATCTGAAACCTTCTATTACATCCATTTAGGAATCAGAAATTTCATCTGCTAGCCACCAGATTACCTGGCCAGTTTTATTTTACCAACTCCCTGTACTGCTGTAATATAAAATGGTACACCAAACTGGCCATTGCAAATTTGAGGGGACTGTAAAATAAAGTCTGCTGTTTCAAAAAAAAATTCCATGGGAAATAGTTAATTTTCATGTTTAATTAAAAAACTTGATTTATGTGAGGCTACAGAATTTTTAGTTGACTGCACCAGAATTCCATAAAAATTCAGGCACTTTCCATAGAATTTCTAGTTAATTGTTGTGTGTTTTAGGCCTTGACTATTAAATCTGACTCCCCTCCTGTGAGCAAACAGCGAATTGCCTGGATTGCTTTTTGCCCTCCAGTGAGGAAATTACAAGAATATCTTGAAGTATTTACAAAGAAAGAGTGAAAGGGAGGAAGGGAAACTAAACATACAGTTTTGGCCATGTTGAAGATAGAGCTTCATTAGAAATAGGTCAAATACTCATTCTTAATTAAATGTATGGTAAAAATATTCTGAAATATGCATCTTAGAACTTAAAGTTATATAAACCAACTTTAAACATTATTTCAATTGGGCCAAATACAGTTTAAGCTTTATTTTAAAAAATACTGCTTTACCATGAGCATCTCTCACAACAATCGTTTATTTTAATGCGGAGAGCTTCTAAAATGCTCTGATAGCAAGACTGTGAAGTGCAAGTTTACATGCAGTGTTGAAGATATTCATTAAAATTGTAATTAGACTCACGATTAAATTCAGTCGCAGTAGAAACTTTGTGTGTAAGTGTTGCTACAGGAAGAACCTCCACTCTGAAAATTAGTTCAGCAGTCTGAGCTATTTTAATTATGCAGAGTTGATGATCATTGGAGAAAGAAACCTTTATTACTACACCAGAATGCTGATTCTCTCCCCCCCACACACACTGCCTGTTTTCTGGGCTACAGTGTGGTATGTTTTGATAATCTGATGATGTTCTATGTAAATAACAGGAAAGTTAATCTGAGTAAGTTCACTGTCCTAATATTAACATTTTATTAAATGACCATTCATATGGTCATTTAATGTAGCACATATCTTGCTTATCGTATTACAGTGGTAGCTTGCAGTTGCATGTGGAAACTTGGACTTGTAGTGAGATGTTTTTTAATTTGCAGAATTTTGCAAAGCTGCATTGTAAGGCAACATCTTGTTTCCATTTTTGCAAACCCAAAGCTGTGACAGAGATGCTGATGGATGGCTCTAGCTGTCTAAAATGTCACAAATATACCTAAATTTGGCAAATCTGAGTATAGCAGAAGGAAGTGTCCCTCCCCCTAATCATATCTAATTTGATTATTGAGAGAGTCCCCTATCTTAGCAGTAGATTTTGTGCATCGGTTTAGAAGAGCTTGCTTCTGTGAAATGGAACCTGGCTGTATTTCAAGTCAAAAAGCAGAGGGTACAGCACGCATGCTCCTTGCCAACCCCTTCCCCTTCATGCACGCGTCCTAGTGCGGTGCGGAGGCGGTGAGTGGTCTTGCAAAGATTTTTAGGCACGGTGATCTGATTGCAGTACTCTGCCCTGCTCCTTGGGAGACGGGCTCAGGCTGCAGTGGCTAAAGAAGCGATGTGATTATTGCTCGGGTCTAAAAGGGCTCCTCTGTCCCTCCCCCAATTTTCACCCATTGTTCTGGAATTGAATTTCCAAACTTCACACACAAATTATTGTTTTGTTTTTAGACGTGTAAGTTTTAAGAGTTCTTTTGAGATTCCTTTATTTTTGAATATGACACATGAGATGTCTAAGTAAATTGACAAATTTAGCCAGGTTTACAAATTCATGGTCAAGCTACCTATTTAGGTACTTTGACGTGATAAACTACACTCTTCCTTTATTTTCTATAATATGTGTTCAGGATTATATAATTTTATTTAGAAATAAAAACCTTGAGGTGGACTTGGGTGCATACATCCAGGTGGGCTAATACATGTGGAAAGACATGATCATTAGACCAAATTAAAGAACAGGCAATACAAGGAAAGGTGTGGAAAGCTTGTTGTGTGATGCAGTGCAAAACCGCTGACATTCTCCATGAACATATTATTGTTACTGTTGGTAAAAATAGAGAAAATCCTTGGTTAAGACATCAGACCGACCAGGTTTCACACTGTTATCACCTGTCACCCATCTATCATAAAAACAGAATATACAACCTTTCTTATTTTAAGATGGAACCACCTTTTTTGCCTGCCCTACAATGCATGTTTTTTGCATGCACAAATTCAAAAATTAACCTCTTATTTCTGTAGGTGTTGTAAAACTGCTATTTTTTGTAATTATAATTGTCTTCAGCAGTGCCCTGTAACAGGTGCTATCCACATACCACTGAGGTCCTGGCCTGTTCCTCCTGGGGAGGAGAATGGAGTTGCAGCTCTGGGATCTGGCTGAATTCTGTACCGCTGGTAAATGTAGTTGAAAGGATACGGAAGTTCCTATTAGAGAGCAAACCTAGGTGAATATTTGGGATTTTGATGAGTGGACAGTGACATGTATATGAACCTTTTGTTGGCAGTAGTCTGGTAATGGCTTTACTTGCTTTTTCCTTTTAATAACGTTGCTAGGAAGTGCTGTGGAGCAAACTATCTTAGCTAAGGTTTGTTTCTGTGTTAGTGTTTTTTACTAGGAACAACCCCATCATAGCTACCCAAAGGTAGTTTGTCCTCTCTGTCACTTGGATGTCCCTGTTTATGTTGCTACGCTCCGTGACCTCCAGTGCGACATAGTGCTGAAGGAGATCCGAGGCTGGTGTCCCCTTGTTAGTTTGGGCCAGCATAAGCAGTCAGCGCAGGGAAACATAGGTCTTAATCTTCACTCGTGGCGTTTTTGCAGGGTGTGTTGTACTTGCTAGGTTGCTCCCAAGTAAGTAAGATAGGCGTGGGATTGCCAGCTGGAGGTTTTGTGGAGTCCTCGACTGTCCCCTAGTGAGGGGGGATTTGGAGGGCGGCGGCAGGCCGGAGGAGAAAGCCGGGAGGCAGCAGCAGTGCAGATCTCGTGCTTTGGCAAAGAGAGAAGGACTTGAGGTGTTCGCTGAAAGCTTTTCAGACTAGATCTCCCTTGAAATCATTTCTACAGACATACCTTAGTAGTTCCTTTTCCTTGTTTTTTACCTGTGGTTTACTTTTACACAATACTAAGTATGTGGTACTGCTTGTTTTTTAATTGATTTACAGAACATAGTTTCTTTCACTTTATTTTCTCTCTGGCTGTTGGTATTAGAGAAGTCAGTGGTAGCTGCGTGTTTGCCCCACCTCCACTGGTTGCCAGTTGTTACTGTTACATTTCTTTATAAGGATGGAAGCTTTTAGTTTTGTGTGACCTCCTCAAGGTGGTTTTCAAATACATAATTTTTTGCCTTTATTCTAGCAAATAAACAATCATTTGTGTTTATAATAGTCTATACATCTTTTTCCATTGAAGTAATCAACATAGCAATAATATGAGTTTTAAAGAAATATTAGTATAGCATGATAAATACAAACCTTACCAGCTTTGACAGTAACCCAAGTGAAGATATTCTTTACTCTCTTTGTCTTCTTAAATGACTCTCTGCATATCATGGTGGATGGATTGACATGAAAGTAATTTAAATAGCCATTTTTATTACTGATTTAAAACCCGAAGCAGGAAAGCTTGTTTTAAGTAATAGATTTTTAAGGATCTTTTTTTTCCTCTGCTCCTTCTCAGCTGCTTTCCCAAAGAACAGTTAGTCTGTTGATAGCCAATGAATTTGTATTTTGAGAGTTGAAGGTGCCATTGCATGTTGGTTTGCCACAAAATATTGCCTTTCCAATAAAAGAGACAATTGCTAGTTAATCCTATACACATTATTTATTTTATTCATAAATAAAAAAGCATATTTTCACATTATTATCTGAACTAATTTCAAGCACTGAATGTTTTATTATTCTAGTGATATGTATTTTGGACACCTTTGGGGGGAAATTAGAATTCAATTAATAGATAAATCATGCTGTAAATTTAAAAAAAAACAGTTAATTTAAACATGCTGAACATATAAGAAAAGTAAGTTTATCAAAACATGTTTCACTTATAAAATACAATTATGTAACAAAATAACTGTCTTGTGCAACTAAGGAGTTGATGTAATGGCTTCTGGTGGCTGAGTCTGCCCGGAATTTAGAATTAGTAGATCTCATTCATTCATACCTCGTTCTAGCCTTTAAATTGGAAGGGGGAAAAGAAATTTATGTTTTCTCAGGTTACAGGTGGTTGCTCTGTTTTTCATCATCTAGTCACTGAGCTTGCTAGTTAAATAAGTAGAAGTGAAGAAAATAGTCCCTCTCCACTGGTCTGCAGAGCCTACTATAGTAAAAGTCTGATTGAAAAACAAAATGTAATATTAAAGTTTTAATGAGACACTTTAACCCTGTCCTTGGGCCTTTCGCATAGATTATCATAATTTCAAATTTAATATTAAATAGGCTTATTTTTAAAATGAAAACATTATTTAATTTTAAAATATGATTTTCACATAAACTGCTTAAATGTAGCTTAATTAATCCTGTTAGATGTTAATTTGGTTTAATTTTTGTAGGTGTCCCTATATAGATAAGCATTGTGCTGGCATTTACTGGAGTTACAGATAAATTAACCTGAAGAGCGAGTGGAAATACCAGGTGGGAAGCATTCCCACTTGCTTCTTAACTGCAGCAGGGAAAAAAGACCCCAAGTCTGAGCTGTGGCCAGCTTTGGAGCTGCAGCGATTTCGCCCGGCTCGTGCTGCTCTTGGGCAGGATGCCGAGGGATACGCACTTGTGCTGAAGAGCATCAGAAATGAAAAGTGGGCACCACCGCCGTGGTTGTGCAGCCTCGTTCGGTGCATGGGCGCGCGTTTCCTGTCCTCGCCCTCGTCGAGGGCATGCGGGGCATTCAGCACAATGCAGAACTGCGTCCTCCACCTGCAGCTTGTAGGTAGAGTGCAATAAGTACATACAGCTTTTACTAACGTAAAAAGTGTGTTTCTTGCTCAACGTGCCTTCCAGCCTGGGTCCATGATGATTAAGTGAAAATGTAGCTACATTGAACCATCTGTTGGCAACGGTCTTGTAATGGTGCATTGTGCAAAAATGTCCAGCAGTAAGGAAGCGGTGATAGGTGAGGAGGTGGTAATAGGCCAGACCTTGCCTCCCCATCAAATCGGTGAGGTCCGATTTCTGGGCACAGTTGTGATGTCAGCGAGAGAACTTTCACTCAAATCACTGTATTTTAAAAAAAGCACATTGTAAAAATGCGTTTTCTGGTTGAGCGTCTCCTTTTCATTGCTGAACAGAAAAATCTTGAGTAGGTGTTAGGGAAGGAGGAAAAAAGGAATCTTGGATGAAGGCCTCACAGCTGCTTGACAGTATATATTAAAAGATCCCTTTGCCTTTTTAATTTTTGATTTTGCTTTCAAGTTTCTCTTGGTATCCCAGTGGAATTGGGGGAAAATTATTAACACAATACTGCAACATGCAATTGGAAGGGAACTGTATTTGTGCACTAGGCAGGTAGGCTAAAAATGGCTTAAGGGAGTAGCAAATATTTTTGGTATGTGTTTTAAGTGCTGGAGAGAGAAGATGTCTGAAAAGCATCGGCGGAAATAATGAAGCAGCCAAAACCTGTCTGAATATTTATTTGTCCTCAGCCATGTTTATGTGCTTGCTGTCTATTTATTTTTTTATTTCAAAACTGCTTCATAACTGCATACCCCCAAAAAATCTCCCTGGTTGCTTCCCTTGCAGATTTTCCCTTGTGGGCAGAATTTTACTTCTTTTCCTCCTGTTATGAAGGGTGCTGTCTGCCCTGAGATCTATGTAACTTGGTTTTCCTAGACAGAGAGCTGGTTTTGAGGTGCCAGGGTAGAAATTTAACACTCTGTATGCAGTATAATGACACATTGCTGAGAAGGAAATGCTTTAGGAAGGGGCAGGGCTGAGGATTTCCCCCCAGTCAGGATCTACCACCACAGAGAAGAGTGCAGACTGGTGCAGTGCGCGGGCGCTGGCCGGGAGACCGGGCAGCCCTCCCGGCCCTGCTGCGGGCCGGCGCCGCTGCGCAGGACAGGGCTCTGCCAAGGGAGAGTGGGGGATTTTCCCCAGCATGGGTTATCTGCCCCAAGGGATAGAGATTTCCCATAAAATGTATTTCTGGTATATTTGTACCTTCTAGTGCAGACAAGGTAGTGGTGTAATTATAAACTTGTCAGCTAAGAAGAATAAACACCCGAAGCAAGCAATAACTTGCCCTTCTTGTGTCAGGACTTTAACTCAAGCTAGGGATTCGGGTTAAAAAAACCCTTGCAGTCTGCCCCCACACGCCCAGCCCCTCCACTTTACATTAGTGGGAACGCACATCTGCAGATCACCAAGATAAAATTTAAGTGATGCTAGACATGGTATTGCCTGATTCTTTTCAGTTTTAGATGAGGAGAATGAGACTCGAAAAATGATGGTAGAAGAGAGTTTGATTCTCTAAACTAACATCTCTCAAAATCTCATGGGAGACTCTCATGCCAATTCAGCTGTCTCATCTGACACTCCTTTTCCTTGCTTCAATTACTTACTACTATTATTTCATGTGCTGGTGTTACTGTCTTCACTGACAGCCCTGCACTTACTACCTGTTTGTGTTAGACACCTGTTGTCTCTCAAGGGTCCCATAATACTTCATGCTCTTCCTCTGTTCCTGGTGGAAACTAGTCACCTCAAGGAAAAAAGAGGCACCCAAGCTCTGTGACTTAACAGTTGCTGCTAAAATTGTTCTCACTCAGGAAGAAATTTAAGAACAGAACCACTGTCCAGAACCACTAAGCTCCCACTGACACTTACTGGAATGCTTAACTTCCTGTAAATATTATTTGACATTTCTTCACCTATTTTGAAGTGGTAGTGACAACTTGATTGATAGATGGAAATGCCTTGTGGCTTTCTAGCTGTCGTTAGTTCTTCTGTATTTACATCGCAAGTGCTGCTTTGTTACCCTCTGAGATGAACTCTCAGAGAAATCAGATGAAGAAATGACTGTAGATCTGCTAGCGTAGGTACATTGTCAGTGAATTCTTTTTGTGTGTATGTACAAATGGAAGTGCATCGCTTTTGAAAAAGGTATTGTTAGAAAGGGAAATAACATTTACTGTTCAGGAATCCGGCACATAGGGCAAAATGCACCTTGTTCTTCTGGAACTGTTTGCAAGCAAAATTAGTCCCTTTTAAATTGAAATGCAGACAACAAAGTCCTCTTGCTACCAAGAACTTCCCCTGCACATCCCTGGTTGCTTCTTTTCCAGCTCTTCAAATCTAAGGGTAAATTATCTGACTAAGAATTTAATGATTCATCTACTTGCTGGATGGTGACCAAACGAATCATTTTAGTGATGAAGCAACGATTTTGTGCAGGCCAGATTATCTCTGCAAGGCTGCCTCTACGTACTGTAAAACCGAATTAATAGAAGCAAGTAAAACAGCACTTGTAGACAATGAGTGTAATGTAATGAACCTTTTGAAGTTTTACCATCCCCTTTCACTATGATTCAGGTAATTTCAGAAGACTGGAAAGAATAGGCAGGTTTTATTTGACTATTTTAATACTCAAGTTATCACAAAACAGTTTCGGAAGGGGAAAGAAAAATAAGCAATAAAGGACTGAGTTCTAGCCATTGTAATAGGAGATACAGTCAAAATCCTATTTTTGCTGGTTGATATTATTGTTAGGCAGCTCAACTCTCTAGCTTTTCAGAAAACAATTTTCAGAAGAAATAAATATGACAATACAAGACTTTCTTAAAACACAGAATTTCTCTGCTTCCCATTCAGATGACTGCTTAAAAAGAATTCACCAGTTCGATTAGAGGCATTGTTAACACATAGTCTATGACCTTTGTCATTTTGGAAAAGAGGATTTAATAGAATATTGCTATATTAACCCCTTATGTGCACTATTCCTTTCAAAATAACCTGCAGTCACACAGGGTCTCTGAATTTATGAAACTGTGGAGAAAAAGATAAAACAGAAACATAATTATGAGCTGCTTAAGGGAGAACAGTTCGCTGAACTGTGCTGCCACCACTGGAACTGATACTTGAACCTGTCTGTCACTGACAATCTTCAAGGCTTGGTTTAGCGCTGAATCTGCAGTTATATCTCCTCCTGCAAGCACAGAGATCAGACAGAGTAGCAAGACTGCCTCGGAAGGAGGAGCTGTTTTACACAGTCGAATACCAGAGGATAGCCTGACAGCCTCTGACATGATGGGTATCACAAATGTCTTTCTCCATAAGTGAATTCATATTCACATTGGGCCGTTGTAAAGTGGGCATAATTGTTACTGTTGTGCTGCAGAAGGAGGTGCACTCTGAATTCCTTTGTTTTTCATGTTCAACATTTTGGGGATGTCAGTGATGTATAATGCCTTGTAAAGGAGAGAGGAGTGAATTGCATGATTGTATATGGCTAAAATATTTGTTTTCTTTGCTTGAGTTTGCAGCTTAAGTCCCTTCAAAGTGCTTTTAAAGATGCTTTTCAGCATGCCCAACAAAAAACATAGCTCATTAGTAGTTGCTAGATGAAGCTGCACTTGCTAGTATATGGGCTAGCCGGGCAAAAGCATGTCATGCCAGAGACCATTTCAACAAACTTTAGTAGAACAAAATATTGAAGAAGCATGACTAGTCCAGGAAATTTCTGTATTGCTGAAACATGGGAGACACGTTACAGACAATTGCATTGTACAACACTGAACAGGATGCAGAATCACTTCAGCTGAATTCCTGAGTGAAAGCTCCTGCTCTTGATGCTGAATAGGGCGAAGCTGTGTTGAACCATTCAGTATTTACACATTTTAATAATTTTTTGTGTATCAGTAGGAATAACACTGATGGTTAGTGACTTCAAAATCTGAGGTCGGGAGGGCACAGAATTTCATGTCTTTTAATAGCTCTATGGCATGGTTGATTTGGAGTTAGTCTGTTGTAGTGATCCCTTAATACAAGGGGAAAAATAATAATAAAGACGAACTCAAATGCATAGGTTAATGGAGGAGGACTCAGATGGCGATCTCATGATTTTTGTTAGCTAATGCAGAAAAGAAAGCTAAGGTAGACTTCTGCTGGGGTCTCTCACATTTCTTTTTCTGAATTCTCCTCCAATACCCATAGACACTGGGCAGCAAGGGTAAATAAAGGGAAATTAGATATGTTCCTGGGCTTCAGCAATCTTGAGTCATCACTTTTAGCAGTGAGCACATGGTAATAGGGCTGCACGCAGTCCTCTTCACTTTGCACATAGTGGACAATTTTCATGGAAAAGACATATTAGTCACATTAGGCCAAATTGTTGCTGTCATAATATGAATAATTGCAATAGTGTTTACATGTAAATAGCTAGAAAATACGATGGAAGGATAGCCAGACCTGCGTAAATTACTTAGATATTACACCAATTCTAGAAGTTACACAAAAATCAAAGACTTATTCATAAGAAAACACTGAAGAAAAACCTACAGCAAAAGACGGTTTTTGCATCAGTGATGGCGGTAGTGTCTCTGCCCTGGCTTCTGAAAAGACAGGAGGACCTGGGATTCAGGAACATTCTTGTTCTGCAGTAATTAGCACCAAATGAGTTAGTGACGTTTCCAGCAGTACATATGCTCTTGTGCTTTGACTGATTCCTTGATGCTGTGTATCTCTGCTCCCATGCTTTCCTCACCGTGGATGAAACACAAGCTTTTTGCTGACGGAGGCTGGTGTTTGTTCAGTGCTGTTGGCAACTGAGCTGTTCCTTCCCTGAGACTCCTCCTGTCCCAGTGGTTACTCTGCTGAGATAATCGTTGCTTTTAAGCTGTGCAAAGCATCTGGTGCACAGTCCTCACTGAAAAGGTGGGCTAAGATTTCATAAGACTGTTGGGAGGAGGTACAGCTATGGTGTTTATTTTTCTTCCTTTTTGTTCCCCTAACGCTAGGTTGCTCTGGAAGTGGTTCCTACAAAATTTAGGCTCACCAGGGCTCTTTCGGATACAGCAGCGTCCCTGGGCTACCTAACTAGTGCTGTGCTGCCTGGAATCATGACCTGGTGCAACACTTTTCCTGCCAGATCTCTTTGGCTCTCTACACTCAGCTCCTACTTCATCACAGCTTGCAAAGGGATCCTAAGGAAGTAATTCCTTCTCTGGGAAAATCTCTTCTAGGGCTTTTATGTCACTCCATTCCCTTTATGTATATATGGTCGTCCTTTCTTTGGATGGAAAGAAATTCTTCCCTTGAAGTTTTGCATTGTCCTAGATAAAATAAAAATTTCCACTCTTACAATCCTGGTGGAAAAGAGGCAGGAACAATACTGGTTTACGTAGTTGCGGGATGTGTTGTTTTTCAGCATCATTGCCCCAAGAGTAAGAGACTAGTGTAAACTGTAGCTCTTAAGTATCAACAGTGGTACTATCCACAGCTTGATTTTTAGGCCTTACTTGAAATTTCAAGGGTGGGCAGATAGGAAGTGGTTGATTATAACTCATAAACTGGCCAAATTAAATCCAGGAAGAGGAATTCTTTTCCAACAATAACTACATTTTAAAAATTAGGGTAAAAACTCCCTTGGAGCTGGTTTTAAATTATTTTGTGGAGCCCTCACCTTCCTAGAATTGCTCATTTCAATATTTAGAAGATCTCCAAATATATAAACCTACTGGAAAAACAACTCAGAAGGGCTTTTTATCCCTTGCTTTAAATACATAATGATATAAGGGAATATTTTGACCAGGAAGAACAAAACTTAAAATGCCATTTAGATAAATGAAACATATTTTCTCATTTAAGGTATTCCAGTTACAGGAACTAAATATTTTGGGATCAGATAACAGTACAAAATACTTTTATAAGTACCTTTGATACTGGTATGAGTAATCCTGACTTGCTTTAAAAATATACTGGGAAGTGACACACATTGCTATCAGCATGTATAACTTTCCGTAAAATAGCTATTAGATTTGCACTTACAGAATTACCAGAATGGAACCTCTATTTTTGGTCAAATGTTCAAAATATTTTTCTAATTCCATACTGCTAACATCTTGTCCCCATAATGCTTGCATTACTTCTAAAAGATTAGTAAACACATGGTGGTAGTAACATAATTAATATTCATGGAAAATAATTGTCAAGGGAGTTTGTTGATCTTTCAATCTGAATGAAGGATAAAGTAGGTTTCTGCTAGATTTTTTTAAATGCAAACTGCATACTTCTTTTTTCTCTTAAATTAAAAAACAAACCAACCAAACAAAAAAGCTGAGAAGGATTCTGTCATACTGATAGTACTACCAGCTGTCTAGACACATAAGTAATGTGAGGTGATTCTGAGACAGAGCACTTTCCCATTCTTCTTTTCTTGCTTGTAGTTAGACTCTTTCTTATTAAGGAAAATATTTATTCCCTGTTTAAGAATTTGTAGTTTGAAATAAAAAGGAGGATGAATTTCAGAGAAGGGGGGAAACTGTCATTATCATTGTAACTATATTATTTTGCATAATCTTTATGATAAATGAAAGTAAAGCAACAGAAGTTAAGCTTTGTGCAGCATTGTGTGTTACTGTGAGTGTCTCTGAAACCTTTCTCTCTCTCTAGAATGTTAAATAGAAGCCCTAGCTTGGGAATCGATAGTTCAATTAGATTATATGGTAGGGTTTTGGATGACTGTTAGCATAGCCAGGAGATTACTTTTCTTGGATATTGGGATGAAGCTGTTCTGGAATGGGAGCCTGTAACTGCACCTTTAGCTAGTCTGCGCTGGGACAAAACTGCAGTAAGAAACAGCCATAAGCTTGCGGTTTTTTTATTATGCGTGCTGGATGCCCAGGGACTAAAACATAATTAGCTATCCCACATCTAGAAGGAAACAGAAACCATTTGCAATACATACAAACATCGAAAGGAAGTATTAGGCCCAGATCCCAAGAAGTATGTACTTAACTTTAAGTATGCAAATTGTTGCACTGGAGTCAACAATACCATTTAAGTACTTTAGCATATTGGAACATTAGTGCCATAAAATGACAGTGCACAGTCATTATGGCATAGTTGACTGGAAGACTTCATTTTGAAAAGAACAAAAATTAGGATGTTTTGTGTTGGGTTAAAATTTGAACTACAGTTTGCTTTTTAAAATCTTTAATAAGTATAGATGTATGCAAATAACCCTTCCTAACAGTATCACAGGCAGCTTGGCCAAAAGAAACAATGCAGTATTGACCTCCTAAAATAAATGTTTGTAAATTCTCTCCAAAAAAATTCAAGCATAATGATGTCTGTTGTTCTGTAACATCAACATCCATGTGCATTGCGCAAATGCCATTTTGAGTATTTGTTGGATACCTAACGCTGAAATGTTTGAGCATGAACTTACTTTGTAGCTATGAGATCATCCATATAAATTACACTGGATTAAATGGGCTTTAGTTTGCAGTTTTCCATCTCCTCACACATAGACAAGAGTATTTCATTATGGGAAGCTTAATTTTTTATGAAGATTATTCTTGTAAAAACGTTGCATGGATTGGAGTAGAGATAAGCATCTCTTCCTCTTTGTTAAATAGTAGGGTGTCTTTTCTAACACAAATGTTATCTGGGTGGTCTTCTGGTAAATTCATGAAGAAAAAAAAAAGCCCAAATTGTTAATTTAGAGAGGGCTAAACATTTCCATAAAGATGCCTTTTCTGGAAGCAACCATTTAACTATTATAAACGATCTATCTGTTCAATAGTACAGTAATACTGCAGGCATCCTTTGTGAAGCTTAGGCATTGTTCATTATCATAATATTTCTGGCTGAGAGGTTTGAAAAGGTTAGTCTTTATTCTTAGAGTAACCAATTTAGAGAAGCTGTAACGAATTACAATTAGAAAAATCACAGATTTTGTATTGATCAAACTCCAATAGCTCACTCAAAGAATTAATTAGAAGGAAGCAAGAGCAGTGAAAGGTGCCAGAGCAGTCTGAAGTACAGAAAGCATTAGAGAGAGACCTGATATCCTATGGAATCTTGGCTGCTTATCTTGGCATAATTATCTTTCTTGTTTCCAAATGTGTCTGTTAGTGTCCCAGGTTCTTTGTAAAGGGCCCTGAGGTTTGTAAAAGCAGCAATACACTTGCCAATGTCTATTGGTAGCTTCTGTTTCATGAGGGAGAAGAGAACTGCAACCAATTTCAGAAAGCGAGCCACCAGTGTAGCTAGGAACACCAGTGGAAGAAACATGAAGGTCCAAAATCACAGAATCACAGAATGGTTGAGGTTGGAAGGGACTTCTGGAGATCATCTAGTCCAACCCCCCTGCTCAAGCAGGGTCACCTAGAGCACGTTGCACAGGATCGCGTCCAGGCGTGTTTTGAATATCTCCAGAGAAGGAGACTCCACAACCTCTCTGGGCAACCTGTTCCAGTGCTCTGTCACCCTCACAGTGAAGAAGGAACTGCCTGTGTTTCAGTTTGTGCCCGTTGCCTTGCGTCCTGTTGCTGGGCACCACTGAAAAGAGTCTGGCTCCATCCTCTTGACGCCCTCCCTTCAGATACTTGTACACGTTGATAAGATCCCCTCTCAGCCTTCTCTTTTCCAGGCTAAACAGGCCCAGCTCTCTCAGTCTTTCCTCATAAGAGAGATGCTCCAGTCCCCTAATCATCTTTGTAGCCCTTTGCTGGACTTGCTCCAGTAGTGCCACATCCCTCTTGTACTGGGGAGCCCAGACCTGGACGCAGTACTCCAGATGTGGCCTCAGCAGGGCTGAGTAGAGGGGGAGAATCACCTCCCTCGACCTGCTGGCAACACTCTTCCTGATGCACCCCAGGATACCATGACCAAGGACCTCTGCTGTACACCTTTGCCAGAAAAAGATGAACTTGAGGACATAATGGAGTGGAGCTGGAAGAGTGAGGAGAATGGGAAGTAGAAACAGTATAATATTAGCAGCAAATACTGCAGCGAAAATCCCTTTGCTGTCTTCAACTAAGCTAAACATTAGTGCAAAGGCACAATACTGTATCTTTCCTGTTGTACACTGCTTGGAAGTATTCTTCTCTTGCTGTCTCATTCTCACTTGCAAATATAGCACAATATGAGATATAAATGTATTATCTAGTTACCGTCCTTAAGGCACCCAAAGCATAGAGCTACACTGCATGCAATGATAATTGTCAATGTGTATATGAACAACTTACGAACTCTGCTTGGTGTTACAGAGTCTCCGTAAGTATCAATTTCTATTTTGATTGCATGTCTATTTACTTTCTTTTGTCTTTTTGCCTTTACCTCGGGCCAAAAATCAAAGACTAACACTGACTGTTTACATGGCAACAACCTGTAAATGTAAATAGCAAAGAATTGACGAGGTGGTTCCTAAAAAAAAAAAAAAAAAAAAAAGTTATCTGCTAAGGAATGCCAACTGTTTCTTACCAAGTCTTGGCAAAGGAAATGGAACGTATATGAGGAGAAATCTCTTACCATGAGGAGGGGGAGACGGGCAGGCATAAGACTGCATGGAGTAACCAGAACCAAAGCAAAGCCGCATGATGCAGAAGAGGAGATATGTTCAGGGAGGCAATCCTGGAGGATCCTTAGAGGATACTAAACAAAATGCTCGAGTGTGGTATTCAGACAGAGAATGTATTTATGTTTTACTGGATTTCTCTACATCTGTATATTCCTTGTGCAAAAAATAATCATGTTAGAAACCTTGATAAAGTGTGCGAGTTCTACATTTAGACTAATATATATCCCTGGACAGGAGAACTGTAAACCAAAGGAATGAAGCTGTGCTTAAACTACAAAACATGCTCACAAAGTATGCTAGAGAACCAAAGAAAGAAACTGCAGAAGCCTGTAGAGAAAGCTAAAATCCTCTCAATGCAGTGTGATGGGACTCAAACACCATGCATATCTAACCATGGAAACTACAGTGGACCTATTATGATATGTGCATTTCACTGCATTGTTTGGCAGAACATGAAAAGTTCTTTAGTTTTCAGTCAAACAGAAAAGTAACCAAAAAATAGAGGGTTTCTGGTTCATCATTTAGCCTGTTACATTGTTTGAAGATAAAAAAGGAAGAGTCTCCATTTATTTGGGAAGTGTTGTCATTTCACATTACTTTCCCAGCAAGGTAGAGATGAATGCCAGCAACAGAGCTCACGATACAAACTTCCCCAGAGATTGGGAGATATTTTTGTTTTATGCCTACACACTGATGTGCAGAACCAATAAGGGGTTGGACTCCAATTGTCCTATATATTTAAATGATAGATAAAGTAAGACAAATCTTGTTCTGTCATTCCCCTAAGCAGTTAGCTTGCATCAAAGCTTAGCCTTGAAAAAATGTTGAGAAAAATAAAATGAAAAAAATGACAAGAATTAATTGGCCACTGCAACTCTCAAGGGTCACAGCCTTATGGGCTTTTACAGGCAGGTTCTTCTGGTTCACCAGCCATGCCTATGTAGAGGGATGGGCTGCCACCACTTCTGCAGTGACTTGTGCTCTGTCCAGTGTCACTGGGTTATTCTCCCTCAAGAAAACACCAGGTGTAAAACAACCCATTCTCAGTGCAGCTGTCACCGTGTGAGTGAGAACCTGTCATGATGTTGAAAAATGCCACTGGTGACAATGGATGCATGTCCCTTTCTTGTTGCTCCCTCCACTGAAAACATTTAGAAGGTGAAGGCTGATAGCTGATGCCATGCTAATAGCAGCAATGGATATATGAAGTTGAGGAACAAGTAGATTCAGCGTGAATTATTGTTTCAGGTTTTTTGCTACAAAATCAATGAGTGATACAAATTGAGCTTATCTCTCTAAATAAATTTTTAGCCAACCTACAAAAAAACCCCTGTGATTTGTTTGCCTGCATGTTTTCTCTTTAGAAATGATGAATATTTCATGGTATCAGGCCTGTAAGTCAAACTAGAGACATTATTAAAAATCTAGGAGAAATAACTTTAAAAAAGATGCATGTGATGAAACTTCAAATCCAAAGTGGTGTTAGAATGGTGTAGGTTTGATCATTTTCTCATTAATCTAAATGTTTCATGACATAAATAGCCTGATCCCAAGAGGTAGTGAATGTAGCTTAGCAGCTGTTTTGTACACGTCATTTATTTTTCCTGGTGAGATACAAATGGAAACATGGTATCTGCTCCAGTGAACTTAGAAGAGAGGGAGTTGGAGATAAAACTTACACATGGAAGGTAGTTAGGAGGTGATTAAACACATCATAGGATTACAGCTGAACCGACTCTGCAGCCTCAGTTTTGTGATGTTCCTGTCCTTGGGTTGCTCTGGCAGCTCAGGGCTGCGTCTCACTCTTGCACATGAAGTATGTGTCTTTCCTTCCTCACCTTCCTGCACATTCGTGGCTGTGTTGGCCATGCCATCTCTTTCAGTCTCCACAATTCAACACCAATGGTAGCTTTGTGGAGATACCGCTTCCCTCTCTTCTTCCCAACAAAAGGTGATAGATGTCATGTTGGGAGTACCCCTGCCATGCCCTCCTTCCCTCCCCAGAAATTTCAATAGCTCTGAGAATTGCTGGGATTCTTTCTCTCAATATTTTAGGGTCTGAAGGCTTTCATGGAGACATGACATTGGCAGGAGCTCTGAAGCAGGCAGTTGTATTGCTGTTCAAGTAGCAATTTTGCACTAGATAAAAAGTACTGTGGCCTGGTTGGAAATGTCCTGTGGGTTAACTTAGCCTGAAGCCTGCCTGTTGGGTCTCATTGATCTGAAAATATTTCTGTGAAAGAAAAGAAAAACACCACTGTTCTCCAAACTCCATTCCAAGACTATAGTAAGAAATATGCAGCCAGTCCACAAGACCACATGGCTTTAGTAGAGTTCTGATCTGCAGGTTTAGTGAAAGGGTATTGGCTGCTCTGCAAGAAATGTTGAGACCTCACTAAAGGTCCATCATTCAAAAGCTTCGGAAATCAAATTTGATCCTCACTGATGTTTGACAAGACTAAAGATCTGGCACATTCTCACAGAGGTCACAATAGATGCCTGTCATTAGAGAGGTGTTAATATTTAAAGGATTTTCAAATATCATAGACATCTTGAAAGAAAGCCTAAAATTGCCAGTGGGAAATGGAAGTCTGAATGTGAGGCTGGTGTTGTAGCCTTGATAACCAAAGTAGATGAGATGAGAAGGAAGGCATGCATTCAGAAGAGAAGCAGAGCTATGCAGGACCTTGTAGAAAAACCCAGGTATTATGAAAAAGATGCAACTGGTTGCTGGTAGATGTACTTAAAATGTGGGAAGGAATTTGCTCAGCAGAGATGCATTTTGCAATTCACTGTGGTTTTGAATGGTAAAGGTACTTTATGATGCGAGAGGAGGGTGTTAACTCCAAAAGGAGGAGAAAAAGGAAGTGTACAAATGAGTTGGAGGAAGAATTATGTCTAGTGATACGGTTTCAGTGTAGGGGCAGATAACTCTGATGCCTGCAGAGAAGACTGTGTGTAGTGTTGTTGCCTGTGACACAACAAGAGGGAATGGTCAGACCTGGGAATGGAAATTAGTGGTGGCCTGTTTTAATTGTGCGATATTGCAGCTGGAAATGTCAGATCTGGTATTTATTGGCTGGGCAGAGATCAGCTGCAAGTGCAGATGCAGAACTCTGAGCTGTCAGCGAAATGTTGATAGTTGGAGC
Organism: Apteryx mantelli; assembly: GCF_036417845.1. Lineage (NCBI taxonomy): Eukaryota > Metazoa > Chordata > Aves > Apterygiformes > Apterygidae > Apteryx > Apteryx mantelli. The sequence continues at coordinate 70,197,336 of NC_089982.1, forward strand.
ATGGAAGTGGTTAACTCCGACCCAGGGAAGGATGTGAGCAAGAGAAAGCAAAGTAGACAATTTAGTGCACAGCTGTGTCTTGGGGTTCTCTCTCAGTTGTCTCTCAGTCCCCGTCCTGCTGTGTGATACTGAACAAGTCATTTACATCTGTTTCTTGTCCTATCCTGTATCTTTATATAATTCACAAATATTGTGAAAAGTATGCTTTTTTTTTTTTTTTTTTAAATTGTCTGTATGTACAAAGCTTAGCCCAATTGGCCTTGCTTTCAGTGGGGTCCTTCGAATGTTACCTTAATATATTTACCAAAAAAAGAAGAAAAAATGTGAAAAAAGTCTGAGGAGTACTGCAGAATATCCATGACCGACGATATCCCAAAGTTGTCTCTCTGTTATGTATCACGCAGTACTTACACTCCCTGCTTTAGGAAGACCTCTCCTTGTGTTCCGGTGTTTGAGATTACCTGTTCCCCAGCTGCCTCTTGCAGCTCGATGGGAAGCTTTCCCACCCCTAAGAGAGCCAATGGTGTTGAGGTTGCCTGGTACAAAAAAGTTTGACTCCAAGTCTCTCTATTAGTTTGTTCTCTCTCTGAGTGTAAAAGCATTCTGGATTTATTAGACTTAACAGTGAAACATTAATTACTAAGTTTGAAAAAGAAAATTCTTCTGATCTGTTTGTTCTAGAATAAATATTTGCTTATTCTAGACAATCAGAAGATTTTCTTGATTACAAAATAGAAAGTAAAGTTACTGATGAAAAAAACAGTAAATCGCAGTTCTGTTGTTTACTTGACCAATGACCTCTTCATCTGCTTCAGGATCTCAGCTAATTTGGGGGAGGCTGACATGACAGCTTGGTCTCCTTTCCCCCACTTCAGGCTAGCTTCTCTTGGAGAAGTTTTCTGAGGCTACATATTCTCTGAAGCTTTTTTCCACCCTTGAAGTAAGAGTGTATTACGAGCGTAGCGTGTTCCACAGCCAGTATTGCTCGTGGCTGTTCCATTTTTAGTACGTGGGTATAACTGTTCTTTTTTATGAATTGACAACCTGGAAAATCAGTAAGCTGGAGTGCTCTTCAGGAAGACATGGAACTGCACAGAAATTCATCATAAATCCAGCTGAGCAAAGGCAGACTTAGACCCAAGCGGAGCCCAGACCACCTGGGGCAGGAGCTGCCGCTCCCGCCGAGAGGCTCTGAGCGGAGCCTGCTAGCATTTCAAGAGACCGATCCTGCAGATCTGACCACTTCACACCAGTTACTAGGTTACTCTAGGCCTATCCAGAATTATATGCTGCTGGCACACAGCAAGTCATTTTGGCTTCATAAATCTCTTGAGCTGTAATGTTTTTCATTTTTCCTGGTAAAGTGGCCTGTGTATTTTTTGGTTTCCCACATGCTCTGCTTTTGCTCAGAGCACATCTCAGTATAGTGTAAGGATGCTGTGCTGGTATGGCTTGATATCAGGTGACAAAATAATCTGGAAAATAAGTTGTAATGCTTCCTTAAAATTTTGCTTTTGAGCTCCGGGCAACACAAGAAATATTAATGTAATTTTTTTTTAATATGGCATTACAAAGAAAAAATAAACTCTCTTTTACCTGTTTAAATACAAGCATGATCTTTGTGGCATTTTAAAACAGCTCCTTCTTTAAATAAATAAATTTTGATGATAAGGCTGCTACCTAAAGAGTTAATATCTGGCAGCATATATCCAGAGCCGGAATTCTCCTTGATTGATAAAAAAACAGACTGAACTACTGCTTTATTACTTAATAGCCTAGTAGGTTTTGCTTTGATATTTCTTCTTTTGGTGACTGAGAAACTGTTATTTTTTCAAGAATTATGCACAATAGCTTAGGTGTTTCTTATTATTTCTTCAGATGCTGTTTACATTTTTAATACTGGAGTCTCCACTGGCCTAAGCAAACTTATGACTCCAGGTTTGTGGCAATTATTTTAAATACTTTTGACTATCACTACTACATGAGCAGAACTTTATGCACCATCAATATTTCAAATGTAAATAAAATAGTTCTTAAAAATGAAGATCACTTAAAACATAGTGCTGCTCGAATGTTGAGGAGCCATTATGTTTAATAGCATTTTTAAACTATTAAAGTTGAGTGGTTACTTTTTATTTTGCATTTAGTCACTCATGGGAGACATTTATTTTGTCTCATACTCTGCAAATAGTGATGTTGTTAGTAGAGAAGGTTCTCATTTTGAATAATGGTCTCATTTATGTAATATCTCTTAGTATAATATATTCATATCTTAGGAATGAAAATTCACAAACTGTTAAGGGGTGTACAGAAAATCAAATGAAATGTATGTCTATAAAAATCAGGGCGGGGGGGAGCAAAAAGGTGAGCGTCCTATCCAGTAATTATTTGGTTTGAAGTTATCATCCATTTCTAGTAATGATATCAATAGGAAATAATGATAAAAAAATAATTTGTGTTATGGATTAGATAAGATGTTTTGCAATATCCTTGGACAGTGAACTCCAGGACAATTCAGAATGGCTGACTGCATGAAAACACAGAAAGAAATTATGGAATTAGATGCAGCAGTTTTTATAGCCCTGAGTTAGCTTTATGTAGGCATTTGAGAGCCATTCTTGCTATTTTTTATTCACTTTTTATGGCTCTTCCAGCATGTTCCAGTGATTCTCTTTTTATGCTGTGGTAGCACCAAAAAGAAAGGCTCATTTATTTGCTACAATCCTTGCAGAAAAATGAATAAAAGACTGATTCATCGTTTGTTCCACACAACATATTTTTTTCTATTACTTTTGGGTGCCTTGCCAAATGCCTGGGTTTATATTTCCTGATCCTGAGTGCTTTGAAATTTGAACCAGAGAAGTGGACAAATTGTAGGTATAGGTGTAATAGTCTTTTTGGACACTCTTGATTAAGACAAAGAAGTAGAAGCAGGAACCAGAAACTGATACAAATTGGGAAGTAGTTAAATCATTGGTGGGGTGATGGCTGTTCAGCTAAGGTAGATAGACATGCATATATACGTGCACATGTTAGAAGCTGTGTATAGCCGCCTTCTTGAATGTGAAGCTACTGTTGCTATCAACAGGAGTTTGACCAGAATAGAATATGTCTCCAGCTATTTAAATAAATATTGTGGAAAGTCAGCAAGAAATTTTGGAGGTTTCAGCATGGTGCTGGACTCAGTATTTTGCTTGACTCAGATAATGTCAGAGGGGACAAGAAATGCATTTCAGCTTAAATCATATTTGCCTGATAAAGATTCTTTGGAAGAAAGAGAGATAGCTGAAAAATCTGCACTATAAGACTATCTTCTGATTTGCTATGCCATTGTAAATTTTAAAATATACTTTAAAGAAGCAAACCTTGCAAATTCCTCTTCTTTTTCCTAAAGCAATCAAAATCTGTATGGATTCAGGCAATACGTTTTGCAATAACAACATATCATTTAGCTACCCATTTGTGCTTTGTAAGCTTGACTTGATGAAGCTGTTTAAAAAGTTTTAAGCAATCTTTTATATAGAGGAGTGTTAATACATGGAAAATATCCTATTACTTTATCTAAAGACTAATGCACTACAGTAGCCTTTTCAGTTAATATAAGCTATCTTCTCCAACATGTCTGTAATTCTGTTAAATATCTATTTAAAAGATGTCTAACAGGGTTACTAAAGTGATAGATGTTATTTTTACTCTTAAAACTAAAAAGTACAGCAGCTTCTGAAATACTTTAAGACCATTTATGTGCAAAATGAATGCATGCTATAGTTGAAAGAATAGATTTTTCACTCAGTAATTTTTGCACTCTTTGAGATTGTTTCAATTGCTACAATAAGGGAATTTGAACTCCAAATAATTGGCACAGCATTGTGAGTTTTATATGGAATCTGTGGTCTTTTGAGCATGAAACATAATTGTTCTTTGCTCTTAGAAAGGTTTTCTTTCAATAGCATATTTCCTTATTCTCATTAATGGAATTTAAATAATTTATTTTTTTTTCAACTTGCAAAGTTTGGGGCAAATCTCTATGTAAATTTATACCTATGTTATCTATCTGATTCATGTATTATCTGTATTTTTGTATTTTGACTATTAGTATAGCATACAAATACCATAGTTAATGATGCATTTGTATTGTGCTGTATGGCTCAGTGTAAAACTTTAATATAAACAGAAATTTTAAAAGAAAATTTTAAAGGAAATGATCTGATATTAATATTCAAAGAAAAATTTCTTTGACCTTTAGTGCAGATGCCACATTGTATAGAGACATATGAATAAATGCTTGATACATATTTGTCTCTATTAAAAATAAGTTTTACGGAAATAGAGCTGTCTTATAGGAATTGTTAAACAACTTTCTGACTTCTTTTGTGTTTCACTATGTGTTGAAGAGCTTTTAAGTGGGTAGATTCACAATGAATCTCACTTTTATAATGCGAATAAAACAAATATTATTTGTATCACTGTAGTTACTAGAGCCCTGGAGCTGTACTCTGTTGAATACAATGTGCACTTCTCACTGCCAAGAGATGGCCCTTGTCCAATGTATACAATCTAAAGAAGAGTTTATACTCTAATGCAGGTTTACACTTTCAAATCACTACAGTTTTTGTTATCTACATTGTGTTGCACAGCAATTGCTGAACACTATTTTTGCTTGCACACTGTGGGTAGTGTTTGGAAATCAGCATATATTCTGGTCCGGTATTTGCACATAGCAAATACTCTTTCAATATTCTTCCATAGCAATGTTGTACGCACTTGGGCTATTTGTACTCTCTGTTTTGGGATCTGTACCTGAAGCTGTGAGCTGTGAAATTTGGAGTCAAGCAAAGTAGCTTCTGTGTTTCCCCTGCACATGCAAGCTGTCTCTGCATCATGGAAAAGCTTGTGGCCAGGTGCTCTCCACAAATCACAGCCTCTTACTCAATATTTTGCTGTTGACTAGATAAACTATGGATGTACACACTGAAATAATGAAGTTGTGCACTTCTTCCCAAGAAGATGCTGTCTATTCCCCTTCCAAATCTCTGTCCCCACTCCCACTCGCAGACAAACATTTTAAATCACTGTTACTTTGTTAAAAAAAAAAAAAAACTTTGGAATTTTTGGAAGAAAATTCTAGTGTCTAGGATGCAAGTGAATGGAGGTGTCTAGAGTGTTTTGCTGAGTATAGCCCGTATGTATGGCCTTCGTGCCTAATGTCAGGCTTTTGACAGAAAAAGAAAGTTTTCAGTGGTGGCATGAAATGTGGAAGATTCGTGGTTTCTGTGCAGGATAATCTGGAAAGGTCCATGCTACCTGAATTCTTAGGATATTTTGAAAATTTTATGTGACAATAGACAGAACATCTTCTATTCATAGACTGTAACAGTGTGATCACTGTTGCAGCTTAACCTCTTCTTGTTAACTTAGGACACCCTTTATTAGATATGTAGATAAAAGAAAGGAGCTGTTTAAATATATCATAAGGAGCTGTAGAATGAGTATGTAGACTGGAAGGCATATAAAAAATCTTGAGGATGAGGAGGTGAACGTTTCCAGTGGCCAGATTGCTGGTAGTCTCAAAAAATAAGACCTCCACACACAGGCACAGAATAACAGGGATACTACACGTGGACATCAAGCATAAGGCCAATTGTGAGAGACACTTTTGCTTTGTGTTAAGGCTCTTTTTGACTAGCCGTACAGCATGCCATCTTGAGTAATTAAAGCCTGCAGATGTAGAGTGCCTCTGCACCAAAACACAGGGGGAAGGGTGGATGAGAAAAGACCCTTTCTCCCTGCAAACTGTCCACAGTAAAAATGCCTTTTTAAAATAAGTCTCCTTCATCAATAACCTGCCTCTTGTTACTAATGTTTTGTGGTAAATATGTGACATACTGGGCAGAGAGAGAGAAGTGAAAAAGCACTGTGCTAAGCAGACATATGGATGGACATAAGAAGACACTCATCCTTTCCGTCTTTCGTCGTTATCGTGTGAAAGAATGGAGAGTTTATATTTACTTTTTGGCCATTACAGTTAATGTCAGTTTAAGTGCCCCAGAGGTAGAGCAAAACTGGACTGCCAGTTCCCAGGCATGCTTAAATTCTCCCCTATCCCTCATTAAGTTTTATTACAATGCATCATGTGATACTTACTGGAATTGGTCCCATCCACAGTGTGAGTCTCTACCTGTGGTTCAGGCTAATCCTCCAGCTGTGATCCAATTTGGGGTGGTTCAGCATCTCAGCGATTCTGCCTGGTATTGGGTTTACTGAACCACCAACATCCCAGGTTTGTGGAGCAGGCCACAGCAAACTGGAATCGTGTCTGCGCCTCTCAGGCTAGTGACAGTGGTCAAATGGTGCCTGGCCTATGTATAGCTCTTCTGGAGTACCTCTGTTGCAACAGTGGAAGTGTCTTGCATGCACCTCTTCTTTTACTCTGATGCCTGTCTTTTTGCTTGCATTACTATATAGCTGGACCTTGGGGCAAGCGAAAACACTTTTCTCCAGGGCTCGATAGTATCTCGCTGCAGACAGGGGGACAATCCTGATGAATAGTCAGAGATGTGACAGAGCTATGTGAACTCCTCTGGAACCGGAGTTAGAAAAGAGGGCATTTGGTTGTGTGCAGATGTGAATGGTGAGAGGACCTCTGATCAACATGGCCTCAGAGCAGTACCCAGGTAAGCAGGCAGTTAACAAGGCAGCTATCGAAGCAATGCAGGGAAGTAATGGGAATACTGGTGTATCAAACTCCTGCTGAAGGAAGTGGTACATTCACAGCTACCTTAGTGCATGTAGTGTGTATTTCAAAGTGAACTTCAGGATTCCTAATAATGAGGAGTTCTAAAAGTATGTTTTCAATTGGGATGCAAGATACCCTAAAAGAGTTGAAATATCCATGTACCCCAAGAGCTTATTTCTCTAAAATAGAAACATTTTAGCTGAAAGCTAAGTTTGAAAGCTAAGCAAAATGAATAAAAAATGCCTGTTTTTTATTGGAGAGAGTGTTTTTTCTGATCCTTAAGTTTATCAGTAATGTAATCTGACCTCTTCTGTGTAGGCCTTAGAATTTCACTGCTTACCCCATCAATAACCCCAATAGCTTGTGTTTGGCTAGAGCTGAGTTTCCAGCTGGTTTTGATTCAGAGGTGTCAGGACACAGGGAATCCACCAGTTCCCTTTGTCCTTCCAGGAGTCAGTTGCTGTCATTGCAATTGTGCCTTCCTTCCAGCTTTTATTTTATCTGGATTTAAATTCCAGTCATTATTCTTTGTTATATCTCTTCTTGTGGAATTTAATGAACCATTTACAACTTGGTGATTTCTTCTTTTTAAGGTGTTTAAATGTTGTGACCACATCTCAGTCTTCTTTTGAGAATCTAAACAGACCAAATTTGAACCCTCATTGTAAGTTCTTCATTCCTCACATCATTTTTGTAACTCACTTCTGCATCCACTTTCAATACCATTTTAAAAATATGCTCACCCGAACGTACCTAGTGTCCCAGCGCTGTTCTTATTGTTGTTGGAGAGAAAGGTAAAATACTCTACTACTGCTTCATAACGTGAAAGGAGAAAGTAAAGTTTCTGGTATTATAGCTTATTTTGGGATGTTTGTTTGTTTAAGGTTAAAAGGGAGATGTGTTCCCTTTCCAACAGATGTGGTCATGTAAGAGTTGAGTTCTGCAAAGCCCAAATTCCCATGACTAACCTCCCTGACTCATTAGGACCTGACCATGCCAATGTTACCTTAGAAGCATTAGTGGGAGGTGTCAGTCTGAAGATTAACGGTAACCACTGAAACCTCTGAAAGAAGGGACTGTCATTTAATAAGAAGTTTTTAAGTAGTACCTGTCACTGTGGGTCATAGCCTAGTTGCAACTTTTAGTTACTCTGGCAGTATAAAGGTTAAATTTATTATGATAATAAAAGGTTGTGGGAGCTGTGCTGCTGAAATCGATCAGGGTAAGATTAAACAATAAAAGCTGATTCAAAGCACACTGAAGTGGGGTGGTGTTCAATGGCCTTTGGATCAGGCCCAAAATTAGAGGTTTCTTTCTTAAAAGAGATTTTAAATTTTCTATGTAGATCTCCTACACATTTTTTCCAAGTCTCTATAAGAAATAAAAACTTAAAAAATCATCAATTTTCTTATGTTCTACATTATTTGGAAGTGTGTTTTTTATTAAATCAGTGACATAAAATTAAGAACTAGCTAAAATGCATTTTTTATTTTTATAAAAGGTTGCAAAATAACACCTGCATCTCTTAAAGGCAGTGAGATTCTGCCTGTGTGCGGAGGGGGGAGAGCTGATGCATTGATCAGCTGAAGTGCTGCAGAGACTATAAACTGAGAGTCAGGAGGAGGAAAGAACAACGAAAAGAAATCGGAGGAGCACATATAGCAGCAGAAAATGCATTGAAAATAAGCCACTATCTTCTTCTCCTCAGCTTTTATCCCCAAATTAGACTATATCTCAGTCTGTTTCCCTTGACCGGGCATAACAAACCTTAAACATTTGGTTTATATTTTCCCCCCATGGAACTTTGAAGGAATTATAGAGAAAATCAAGGCATGTCTTTAAAAATTCTGATCAGGTTTCCTCTGGAGTCTTGCTGCTGGAAGAATGTCTTATGGGTAAATTTCCACTCTCGCAGCGGGGCAGTGTTTTGCATGAACCAACTCCCAGGAGAAAATGTTGTGTGCTTATTCTGTACAACACCACTTAGGCGGCATCTCCATATTAAACTGACCAGAGGGAGGGAGGGGAAGCGGTTGACCTGAGGGGAAGGGGGAGGGATGAGCAGAAGACAACGGTGTGTATTTCTAAAGCCAAGCATTGCTGTTCATGAAACTAACCCCCCCCCAAAAAACTCTGAAATATTTGTACAGGTTTTCAGTGTGCTTTATTACTTACAGCAGTTAAGGTATGCGAATATCATCTTACCAGAAATACACTCATTAAGGGTATGAGATAAAGCTCCTCAAACAAGAAATCCTTGTGTCAAGTAATTTTTTTTAGTCTCTTGTAGAGAAAGTCAGAAAAATACTCGCCCTCTTTATTCTTTTACTGCTTGGACTTTGGGCTTTTTTATGCCTCCTAAAAATTGACTTCACTCTTCAGTCCTTTTTGAACCTGCTTGGCAGTACATAGTGTCTCACTAATGGAGCTTGTGTGAGTGGGCTATTTCGTGGTATAGTTCTGTGATTCAATACTTTTAATTATCTTTTTATTACAACATGTAGCAGGTCCTAACATACAGTAGATTTACTGATAAGGCCATACACCACTTGTATCCAGTTATAGTCATTTTTATAATGGTATCTTGCTAATAAAATGTTATCTTATTCATTCAATTTGTGTGTAATAAATCAACAGCCTGTTCGCTTTCTTCTCATGCAGATATCGGTATAAGTATGTACGACTGTGTGCATATACTAAACCTGATGATGTTGCTTGCATACAAATGGAAATTAGCTTAAGAGCATTTCATTAATGAAAGTGTAGCTGTTTGCCTGTGACCCGAGTAAAATTATACTCAAAATAAAATAACATGGGACTTTATTTTGCCTCACGCAAGTCCTTGATGTTGGTTTGAAAAAATACAAGCAGTCCATTTTTTTCCTCATCACTATTCTCATATTACAGATTACAGAATTAAAAAATTGTGAAAGGTGTACGATGTTCTCTTTCAGTGTTGTCTTCCACCATGTAAGATAAATTAGGGATTCCCTGGTGTACCTTTCTGTGTAACACCACTAAGATGCTGCATTAGCTAGCTGTGGAAGTCACAGCAAATCTCACTTCCATATATGCAAAGGAGGATGTATTTAGCTGCTTTACTGTAGTGGTATCACATTTAGGAATGCATGATATACATAATGGAAGATGAAAGAGTGCTCTATATCCCTCTTTGAAGGTGGCCCCTAGAAAGCAGCACTTACACTGTACCTCCTCTCAGAGGAACCTGAAATCGGACTAAAAATATCACAAAAATGAGATGACAAACACAAAAATATCTCAGATCTAATCTGGATCCTTTATAACAGTGCTTGTTCCTGTGTAGATAGTAAAAGCTTGAAACTAGCTTTAAAATGTTTGGAGAAAGAGCAGAAATAGGTATTTAAATCTTTGCACTAAAAAGCAAACACAAAAGCCCTCTGTAATTCCATTTGTTCCATTTTGTGCTGTTTGTATGCAGCAATCCTTCCCTGTAGAAGAATAAACCTAACAGCCATATTATTTCAAAATGACAATTGAAGACTAAAATCTATGCAGTAATAACATTTTTAGGAAAATATAAATCGGAATTCGTTATTAAGAAAGCACATACATTACTGTAACTGTTACAGGATGGAGAACCTATGGTAAATTCCTAAACGTGAACCAGGTCACCCAACCAAAAACTAAAAACTATATACACTAAAGAGAGCAAGAATATGTCAGAGACAATGTCTTATGATAACTTCTCTCCCTGATCCACATTTTTAATGTGATCAAACCATCTTCTGGTTGGCAAAATCAGTCCATGCAGATCTTCCTCTTGTTTGGAGTCATCTTGTGCATAAATGAAAATGGAAACCAAAGGATCAAATTAGTGATCAAATTTAATCTAATGATTTCTAGCATGATTATTTTGAATTAAGAACCTATGAATAAAATGAGGTTTAGGACCGATTATCCATTTCTCTAGATCTTCATTCTTCTAAATGGAAAAATAGCTTTTGTCCTTGTGTGAAAAAAATGCATGGACTTCATTTCTTGATCAGAGGTAGGTAGCATACATTTTCTGTCTCTGAGTATAGAATGGCAAGTGTCTGCCTGCACTGCAAGAATTGCCTCCTAGCTTTTTGTGGGCGCTTGTAACTGGCATTAGCTGGTGACTCCATGTTCATTTAAGAAGAAACTGAAGGATTTGAACAAAAAGGGAGGGCAGAGAATTTTTAAAGCCTGTTAGGGCAATGGATCTTTTCGCTTTGTTTCTACTCAATTTGGGGAGGACATTTACTATATTTTAAACTTCTGTAAAGAAGGTACTTGCTTTAGTTGGGACAGCTGGTCAGTGAACCTGTTGCAGGTTTTTGTCTGGCTGTGCTCCTCTGATCTGCTTAAATCTCTGATGCAGGTCAGGCTCATCTTGCTATGGGAGCAACCGCTATCTAGGGAGAAATCTCAATGTTGCTTTTTAGGGGTCCAGATAAATGCATAATTTATTTGCATATTTATTTTTGGCCCCATTGAATAATGCATATTAAAAGATAATGTGTGAGGCTTGATTAAAGAATTAGCTCCTTAACATTTTTTTTTCCAAATACTGGTAATATTTTCCTTCTTTATTCTAAAAAACAGGTTCTGAAAACCTCTGAATTTCTTCCTTGGTTGCATCTATAATATTAGCCTCAGTAATCAAACCCTTAGGAGTTTAAACTGTTGAATTGCTATCTGTGAACCATAATTCTTAATTCAGAGTAGAGTATGAGCTAATCAATATCTCTACAGCATTCCAGTTCTCATTATAAAGGTCTGATCCTTCCCATTGAACTCAGGGAACATTTTTCCCTCTCAACACAGGCAGGGTCAGGATTAGGCCATATCCAGACCAAAAGCTATAGCTTCTGATAAAGACAACAGAAAATTCTGTTGACGTGTATATACAAGATATTTGATGATTTATGTTGCTACAGATTTTAAATAAGTATGTCAGCCTGTTTACCAAAAGGCAAGTTTGAAGGAAAATTAAGCAGTATCTTTTAAGACAGCATCCAGCATGTTAACTATTGAAACATGACGATAACTATGCAGCACTGCTACATTCTTTTCTTTCTGCTTTTCTTTTTTTCAAAATATTCCAGGGAGTGTCCTAAACCCATATTGATGATCTTGAGTGTGACATTTGCTAGTATTTTTTTTTTTCTTTCTGTATCTGAGTCTTGGGTCTCGAAGCAGCAAGGTATTTAACATGAGTGTGAGTAAAGTGCTCAAGATATAAGCATGTGCTTAGGAGCTTTTCTGGATCAGATCCATTTTATAGCTAACTGACAGACTTTGATCAGAAAATTAACTTGTTATTTAATGATACTATTTTGGAAAGAAAATTTGTATTATTCATAACTAGCACAAGTAAGAGGAAGTGGCTGACGATGAACATGACAGTTCACTGATACACGTTGATCTGAGATTGCTCATTAGGATAAGTGGAAGCAGGAGATACATTTTAGCATGGCCAAATGCAGATAAATAAGGGACAAAGACAGTGCTTAGAAGATGGGAAGTGTTGTGGGAAGTTCTGACTTTAAAAGGCTTTTGAGTTCTGGTAGATGATCAGCTGAAGGTGAAGTCCCTGGTAGCACTGCAGGGAACAAACATGATGTTTGGATATATAAATTGGGGAAATTTCAAGTAAAGAATAGGAAAATGTTTTTATTTTTTTGTCACTGGTGAAAATCTCATGAGATGCTGTGTTCAGTTGTGGTGCCTACTTTTCAAGAAAGCTGATAGTACATTGGGGAAAAAAATGCTGGGAGAAAAAAAAGGAGAAGAATGGTTAAAGGATTTGAAAAATATACTTTCCAGTGAAAGAATCTGAGATCTCCATCTGTTTTCTTCTCAGGGGTTACTTAGTCATAGTGTACAAATACTAAAATAGAGAAGAAAATTCTAGAAGGTTACAGACAAAAGAAAAGCAATGCCCTGAGACTGGAAATTGAGGGCACTTTTTAAAATTAACCATTGTAATACACCTTTTTAAATCAATGGAACAGCTTACTTAAGGTTACTTACTAAAAAATAGATGTTTTTGTTAAAAATCGGTGCTTCTGTTCAAACATGAATGTTTTGGGAAAACATCCATAGTCTGAATTAGGCAGAGGGGTCAGCTTTCGTGACAGCGATGCCTCTTCCAGCCTTATCTTCTCCTGATAAGAATCTGTAGAAAGCAGTTGAGTCTCTGCTTTTAAGTGAAAATTCATACTAGTTTTAACTTTAGAGAAATGATAAATGCCTCCCTAAAACCAGTAGGTACCTTCTTCTCTCAATTTCTGTTCTGTGTTTACACCGACGCTGTTAATAAAGCTACAATTTCCTTTATATGCAGGAGGAAAAATACTGCGATGGAATTACTGCAAGAAGTGGCGCTTGTCCTCGGGGCTCAGAACGGCATGTCAAAGCACCGCCGGCCCAAAGCCACCTCATGCTCAACCAACTATGCGCTTGTGTTAGCTGAAAATGCTGATTCTTGAAGTACTGCAGGACAGGGCTGCGGGTGCAGTTGCTGCCGCTTTGCAGAGCAACGCACGGGGACAGGCGGGTGCCTGCACCCAGGAGAGATCTTTGCGCTCGCCTCTCTGACGCTCAGCACCGTTTAGCGGGTGCTGGCCAGGAAGGGGACAGTGGTTCAGTTCCAAAACACAGCAGTCCTCCGGCACTGTGAAGTGCCCTGCTTTTCAGAAGGGCTGAATGCTTTAGGAGCAGCGCTGTGAAGGTGCAGCTGTATGGGTCTTAAATCAGCACGCACTTGGTGCTGCTCCTCAGTGGCTTGTGTTTGCGGGTCTGTGCGTGGTGCTCCGTTGCAGGGTGTACGCATGCCCTCAGTGCAAGTGAAGTGTGGCTTGAGCAGGCCACGCCACATAATAAGATCAGAAGTAATGGAGATTGTCTGCTGAAAGTGTAATTGCCTGTGCGCTGGTATTTATGGCTCTGTTGAGTCCGCACTTGAGAGCTATCCGGTGATGAGGAGGGTGAGTATTTACAAGATGGGGTTTGCAATTCTCCTCGCTTTTGCAGACCCCATAAATGGCACAATCCCCAGGTAGTGTGTTTGTTTTTATAATATTTATAATAGTATCACTAAATCCACTGCATGTAATACTGCAATTACTGTCTTACAGGTTTTGCTTTTTGTTCTTTTTCTTTGGCAGTACTTTCCTGATTCACATCAATTCACATTAAAATTACTCTTCTCAGAGCCTGCTAACGTACAGTCAGGAAGTGCCTGCATCTTTTCCCCCTTTTTTCCCTGCACACATCTGATACACCGCAAAAGGTCTGTTTAAAGCTATGAACGGAAAACCTGCATTTGTTTTTGGAAAGTCTATTTGATGTTTGTATTTATTCATGTTTTTGTGTTTGTGTGAATTTCCTTTGATTATAATGCCGTCATGGCCTGTTATGACATTGCCTAAACTGTGGGATAAGTTGTCCTGAGACCAGAGAGTCAGCATGATTCAGTGTCACATCTTGTATTCAGTGCTCCAACTCTAGAATAAGTCATAATGCTCATTTTTTCCCTTTCTAAAATTTCAGAAATGTTGTTGGGTTTTCATTTTTTCTTTTTGAGGGATTACTATAGATGATCCTAAAAACAGAAGATTTGGGTTTTTACATTCTCACATTGCCATATACCTCTATCTTGAGCTATAAAAGGAAGAAGCTTCAGAAATCAGTCCTTTAAAGAGATTGATGGCATTCAGGTCTGATCCTGAATGGTACTGAGCACTCTCTCCCTGATCCTGGAAATTGTTACCTTTCAGTTCACTGCAGCTATCTTTGTGGTTTCGGTCTAGCATGTCTTTAAGTGTTTTGCTGGATTGGGGCCAGGCTGCTCAGCATTATAACTGAAGGGTTTTAACCTGTAGAATCTGGATCAGTTAAACTTGAAATTAGACTTCTAACATTTTCAAGACCAGCAATTAAAATAACTTTTGAACTCCTTTGGCTAGAGTATTGATTAAGAAACAATTTTGAATTGTTATCAGTTGTAGACTCTGATCTTGCAAACAGCTGCACATGTGCTTAGCTTTTCCAACCTAAATAGTCCCATAGATTGCAATGTTAACATGTAAAGTCTTTAAGTGACTTGGAGAGAAAATCATCTCTGTTAGTAGTGTGTCTCCTTCTCCCTCTCACTGCAGTTTTTTCAGGAGGAATGCAGTATGGTTCAGGTCTTCTGGTGAATGGTATTTTGGTCGAGCTTTAGATTACCTCCTGCCGTCTCTGACAAAGTTTGAATTCAGTCATGATAAGTAAGGAGGCATTTGCTTGCTGTACTTTGTAGTTTGACAGGGGGATATTTTGCCCGTTGTTAGGAGAGAAATGAGTTCTGCTTCTTAGTTAGGACTTTGTTTTCATTGGATGAGAACAAGAGCAAATATTTGGACTTAAATGTTTTATGGCAGTACCATATGGTCCTTGGTATTTTATTTTTAATTTTTGCAGTTGCATTAAAATTCCTTTAATATTACCAGTGTATTTCATTTAAAAGATAAATGCTGTGCATAACCTGAGCAGCTGTTTTTCCTAAATAAGATATGGCATCAAGAGTTTTGCTTCTTTGAAATTCAGTGGTTTGTCTGAATAGACAGTTTTATATCTGGTTTGTTTGTGGAGAATTTGTTTCTCTTTTAACTGACAAATACTGTGTCAGTTGCATTGTATAGTTGCAGCTTTGCTCTTAATGGTGGTTTGTGATTCATTTCTAATAACAATCAATGAAATAAATTAAATAATTGGTTAGTATGGGTTGTCAGGGTTTTTTTTCCGCTCTAGAGGAATGGCACGAAATTCTCCCCAAAGAAATTAAACCACAAAACAAAACTCTTCCTTTTCTTCCCCCATCCTTCCCAACTCTCCACTCCAAAGGAAAAAAAAAATCCCTCAACTAGCACTGAAGACTTGAAACTGAAGACTTAACTTACTCTCTTCTCCCAGGGTAGTCCTACAGGGGAAATGAGCTTCAAAAGCTGAAGTCCCTTGCAGCACCTGGGGACTTCCTGGAACAAATGAAAGATACAAGGTTTTCATCTTGTGAGTCTCTTCACAGAAGAAGAAGTTTACATTGGAGTAAAGTTGCTATAATGTTATCACTTACCATTTTTCAGTGTACAGCAGCATGCATGCTATTTAACAAAGCAAATAGGAATTAAGAGCCCTGCCCAAAGAGCTTGCATCTGCACTAAATCACACCCTAACAAGGTGGCAAGAAGGGCAGTGGGGTCAGTAAGAACATGAGGTTTCTCAATAAGTTGAAAGACTCTTTACCGTTTAAACTCTATCTGGTCCACCATCCTCTTTTTCTTTTTCTCTTTAAAAAATTCTGCAGTTTTGGGGAGGAGGAAGGGCAGTTTCATATCAAAGTCTAATTTTATATTTATATTCTAAAAACTTATTTTCTAAGAGAAGTTAATTCAGTAATAGTCACCAGATGGTGTGCAAGTACTAATGAGGGGATGTTATGACTCTTGGGTTCCTTGTGGAGGTTGTAGGAGTCGGCATCTTGCCATCAGAAAATAGATGTCGGGGGAGTGGAAGTGCTCTCTGGGGAGGATGTGACTGGACCGGCAGGGCTTCATTTCTGTTGTGGCTTTATTTGTGGGAGTTCTATGACTTGTAAGAAACTTTCTCTTCATTAGTTTTAATGAAAAAGAAAATGGTGGGACATGAGGCTCTGTATCGCTACTTTGAAGAGTACGGTTTATCTTTGTTTTCACTGAACCCAAACAAATAATTAATACAATTTTTAAAAGAGAAGTAAAGTGCTACTGTAGCCCAGATAAATTTGGAGTTTGGGATGCAGGGGAAAAAGGTCATTCATGGGATCAAGAAACAGTTATTTTGCAAAAAAGGGGAAATGCTCTTATTTGTAGCAGAATACTTAATACTACCTCTTTAGAATGATAATGCTGTGTGATCCCTGCCATATGATTTATTACCAGTTAATCCATCACATCTGTTCTCTGTCCCAGTGGCAGCATATAAACATTATAAGGCAAGCAAGATGAAACAGAGCTCTGGGACATTTTTTATAACAGATCTGTGTAAGTGTGAAAATAGAAATGTCTTTGTATTCCTAGTAGTGTGTTAAGGAGTTTCTAGTCAACGATGGGCACGGGCATGGCATTTCACTTGTGTGACTTTGTCTCTTACACCATCCACCCACTCAGTCATCCCCAGAATTTGCATTGTCAAACTGAAAAGAAAATGTTGACAAATGTATAATGCCATTTTTTCCTGATATATTGCTTTTATATTTGCCAGCAAGACAGCTACTCACTTCAGCTATTGAAAAATCTTGGGAGACCAGTTCAGGGGCTTAGTAATGAGATGTAGAGTCCTTATTGTGCTGCTGTAGAGAAGTCTGATGCATCATGGTGTTGTCCCATCTGAAACAGGCTACTGGTCTCAGTCCGGTTCATGAAAGACATATTATATAAACTGTAATGATGTCCTTTTGAATCCTCTTGGTGAAAATTATTGGACACAGAGACCTCATGGATTATCCCTAAGATCTAGGATTGAAACATACTTAGGAAGCACCTTAGAGAAATAAGTTTCTTCTGTTTTCCCTAATGGATAGAGTTAAATGTCTCCCGTTGTCAAGTCTTTATGAGACTTGAAAAGATAGAGATTCAAATCACAGCAATCTTTGATGTAATAGGTTGCTTTTGAGTGTTGAGCAGGGTATCGGTATGCATGCATCTACAGAGAACAATACAGAATCCACTAGGAGTTGTATATATCTGTTTTATCTGTTGTATATATCTGCCTATACCTAAGTTTCAAATGGGTTTGGATAAAAACATTTGGTAATCAAATAGTATCTCTCGTGATCTGCATTCCAGGACACCAGCTGAGATACAGCCACATCCATGCTTCTCACACCCTCATTTTTCAAGAAATTCATATCACCTTTGGTCTCTCATCTGCTTTACCAAACTGATCTGTTTTCAGCTGCTGTTAGACTTCTGAATTTTGTATGGTCATTACAATAAGAAATTACTGTGGGTCTATAGGACTGTTTTGTTTTCAGTTTGGAAAGTTACATAAAACTGAACTTCTGTCTACAGAAAAGCAGTTTTTACATCATTTTATTTGTTACTGGTATTATGGAACTGTCTGGGACATAATCAAACACCTGCATCCCTTTGTGCTAAGCTCTGCATGGACAACTAGAAAGGAAGACAGTTTGCCTGCAGCTATTCTAGTAAATGGAGCAGTGTTCAGGAGTCTTCCCAGCCCTGAAATTCTGCTCTTGTGTTGTTAGAGTGGTCCCTGGCACAGCTTTGGTCTGTGCCAACCAGCCCTTCCCAAATGAGTCCTACACATGGCTCAGAAATTAGCACAGGTGAGGGATCACTTCCAACAGGCTGTTTGCATGTGTCCACCTTGTTTAGGGGACTGATGGAGTTCTATAGTATGGCTGCACACTGTTCTGTGCCAGCTACCCTCAGGCACCCTCAGTGCCTGAGAGCGGTCTTGGGCACATTTAATTTACTAGTATAGGCATAGCCTCTGTGTCCTATGATGCTTCCAGTCTGCATGTCAGGATACAAACAGAGAAATGAAGTTATGGTGGGGAAAAAGCTAAATGAACACAATGGAACGATCGCGCAGAGCTTTTAATTCCTAATCAATAGCAGATGGAAGAGATTTGTAAATATCACAGCAAAAGTAAAGTTAAGAAAGGGTTTAAAGGATAAAGTAATGGTGTTTTAAAAGTTTGTTGGAGCTGTTCTGTCTGCACGCCAAGGCAGTCTGAGAGAAACCGGCACTGCTTGCGGGGCAGCAGCGAGCATTTGACATTCACATTACTGTCGGACTGAAGTCAGGGATGCAGGCTCAGAAGGGTCCCAGCTCTCCGTAACAGGCTGTGGTGAAGCTCTGAGTAGCCATGTCATTTACTCAAATGGAGGTCATCAACTAGAGAGCCTAAGGGCCCATGCACTTTGATACAATATACAGTCACCTGCAAGGCCTCAGAAGTATTTCCAAAGAAGACATAGGCATATCAGTATACCCCAAAGTGGCTTAGTCTTGTAATTGGGATTCTCTGAGGCTCAGCAAATACAAACCCAGATTCTGGGTATTTCAGAACATTTGTTGAGAAATGTATGTAACTAATAATCATATTTATGAGCCAGGCACAAAATATCTGGTAATTCATGACTGACATAGACCAGCTATTTAACCTACCAAAAGTTAGGTAACTTTTCTTGTTTGGCTTGTCAGAGCCTTCACAGCTTGTGAATTTGCAAATGCATGAAGATGTGAGAAGTTAGGAAAAACTTGTTTTGCTTCCAGACTTGTGTGTCTATAATTCTAACTAAGGAGAATGGAAATACTATTAAGGCACAACAGTGTAAGGCAGTATTTTGGGGGGAGAGGGAAGTGGCCAAGCAACTCCCTCCTACCGTCAGGTTTCACCTGCCCTAGGTCACTCCCACAATGGTACAGGTAATGCAGGTCCTCACAGTTTTGTATTGCTTCTCAATCTTTTGTTAGACCAAGCTGTGTTGGTTTTGCTTAGCTTTGCACAAAAGTCATTAATAAAAATGCATTACCAAAAGGGCTGTTTGGCGTGACTCAATGCAGTGGCATAATCTACAGTAGCTGCTGCTCTGGAGGCTAAACTCTGCCAGATGACTCTAAACTGATTTCCAGTGAGTTGCTTGGATATATTTAATCCAAAACCAGATTATACCACCTTCCCACTGAGACACTGAAGAAGCAGAGGACAAAAGCAGAACTGTGAAACATGGAATCTCAAATGCTAATTAAAGGATTTTGGTGGAGTGAGGAACACTGAAAAGTCTAATAGAGTGAAGATGCAATAGAAGTCCTGGGATTTGCCAAGAGGTGTGTTTTTAATTCTGAAATCTTTTTGGACTGAGATGGAGCTTTACCTTTTATTAAGTAACATTTATTTCTTTTTCATATTAATCTAGATTTATGATGCAGCAGAAAAAAAAATAGTTCTTCAGCTGTATTTCAAATAAGCCTTTAAACGACTTGGGAAAATGGCAGAATAACTGCACTATGTGGACCTTGAATCTTTTTCAGGTGGTTGGATGTCTAAATTATTGAAAAGCATTTCTTGTTTCCTTTGGAGGCAGCTTGGAGAGGTTGTGGCAAGAACTTAAAAATACAATTATGAACCATTTTTTAAAATATGTAAGAATATAATAGAAATA
Organism: Apteryx mantelli; assembly: GCF_036417845.1. Taxonomy (NCBI): domain Eukaryota; kingdom Metazoa; phylum Chordata; class Aves; order Apterygiformes; family Apterygidae; genus Apteryx; species Apteryx mantelli. The sequence goes on from NC_089982.1 coordinate 70,217,295, forward strand.
ATAATTATATGTGTAGCTCTTCAGCAACTTGCAAGTAAGAAAGACAGAGAGCATCTTCAAGTTTGTCACTGTTACATGTAACAACAGCATTGTTGGTTGCAGAAGGAGGGTATAGAGCCCAGTGGTGCTATGCTGCTCTCCTTTGACACTGAATACGGTAAGTGAATGGTAAATTCCTGTTCTCATTTTCTCTAACATTCTTATGACACATGCCTAGGAAAAAAGGCTGAGCCTGAAATTTCCTCTTGCTGTGTTGCATCTTACTTTGGAAATCCTGATAAAACAGGATTGCCCTCCCTGAATGCATAAGCTAGTTAATGTTGAGTGCAAACTTAACTAAGTGTTGCAGTTTTGTGAGAATCGACTGTATTTTTGAGAAGGCGTAGATCCTTTCTTTCCATATATCTGTTCAAAATACTTCAGAAATTCCATTATGATAGTTTTATACTAGTAGATTACTTACCTTGTGTTGAAAGATGTTTTGTGGATGCACTTAAATTATGTAAATGATGAAGGTAAAATCTGCTTCATACTGCTTGTTACATTACACCTAGTTTTGCTTTCACTAGAGCTAAGACCTACCTTACTGCTTTTTGCATTGGGCGCTTTCTTTACGCTGGAGCGATCTTGGGTGACTGGGACTTGGGTGTGAAGGGTTATGCTGTAGAACAGGGCTTGAATGTGTCTAGTTGCTGCTTCATGCTAGTGCTGCTCTTTGCCTAATAGCGTGGCTCCTAATAGAGACACTGGCACTGCTGTGATCATACTGCCTGCTTTCCAGGCCTGTGGTGAGCTGAGATACGCAGCGATTCTTTCCTGCTGACTTGTGGGAGAAATGATCTGCTTTTTGGAGTACACAGGAAGGATTATGAGACAGCTTTAGCAAGCTGGCCGAGCTCAAGTGGTTTAGTTTGCATCCAGGCTGCCAAGTAGATGTTTAGCCTCTCTGCTAGGGCAGCCTGCTGGCTCAAAACACCTTCACATTCATGGGGAGGTTTTATATGTGCATGGGGGGAGATGGCTGTAGATAAACTCTAGCATTACTGCACTGATTTAGGGTATTTGAGACTATAAAGCATCTTTTACAATGAGCTTTTTCAGGAAAAAGGATGTTTACATCTGACTTACTGATTTTTAATGCTTCTGAGAGCAAATGTTGGTTAAACTTTTGCAGTTAGGGAACTTCTCATTCACTTACAATAGTGATTCTAAATACAGTTTCAAAAGCATTGTTATAGTGAGTGTTACACTTGTCCAACAGTGCCTTGAAATGTGATTTTTTTTCCTGAATGCTATTGAAGATTATTATTCATTTATTAAGTAACAAAAGTGCATCACTGCTGTATAAGGAACAGAATAAAACTCAGTTTGGCTCCAAGGAATTTACAAGACAGCAAATATTGAAAAGAATAAATATACTGGGCAATTCAGAGATCTTACGTGCTTCTGGCATCATTATTTTCTCTTCATCTGTCCTCTGTAGTATCTTACCTGAAAGAATGTGGATGGGTAAAACACTTTTAGCAAGGTGGTTAGTGCTGTGAAAGAAAGGTCTGACCTGGGGACATTGGGTGTCTAAATATGAAAGTGAAAGGGAGACCCTAGGTATATAGTTCAAAAATGGAGTGTTACTTCATTCCTGTGGCACCTGTGCAGAAGGAGGGCTGCAGCGCTTGCATTGTTTAGCGGCTGGAGGAGAGATTTCACTAGGAGGACTATGAATTTTATTTCTGACAAACTGTATGACCTTAGGGGAAGTTATTTTATTTATCTGGGCTTCAATTCATCCAACTATAAAATGTGGAAAATAATGATTTTCCACCTTTCCCAAGTACTTTGACAGCATCATAGGTGCTATATACAGAATATGCAAAATGGTGGTGATGTTCAAACTGTCTTGGAAGTGAAACTCCTTATCTCTTTACCAATCCCTTGGGACATCCAGCTGTCTTAATTAGATTTTGGGTGCTTCTCCAAATATTAGTATTCATAAATCAATTTCAGAAACATTTTCAAAGCGTGAAACGTTTTCTGCATGATCAGATTTGGTGTAGTTCTTAAAATAAATATAAGGCCAATGTATTTCTTTTTAATGTCATTAAGTATTCCTCTGTGGGGTTTAGCTACTAAATTATAAAGGCTGAAAGGCCTTCAAACAGTCATCACCTAGTTTGAACTCCTGTATAAAACTTGGTTTGAGTCCAGTGGCTGTGCTTGGATGACAGATTATCTTTTAAGGAACAAAGCAGAGAAACCTAAACCCCATTCTAATCTTGGTTAAAAATTTTCAAATAATAGAAAATCTACTACAAACTTTGGTAAATTGTCCTGGGGTTAATTGTATTCAGGGTAAAAATGTGTACCTTTTCTCTAGTTTGAATTTGTTTAGCTTCAGCTGCAGTTTCAGTGTTAGTTCGTGTATTGATTTTTAAAATGTGAAAATTCATTTTTATTTTTAGCAGGAAATGGGTCTGAGTTTCTGTACACTGTGGAATAGAAACAATGTTGAAATTATTTTTCTGTGAAATAATTTTCCTGTTACTCAGTCTGCTCAACTATTATCCTGAGAAGGTTTTGCAATTTTTTAACTCTATGTCATTTTCTTAGGAATAGAAGTCAAACTTATGCAAGAATAAATTTCATAACTTTTATTCTTTCTTTTTTCATGAATATTTTGTTACTTCATTTGCTTTTCTTCAATCCAGTACCTCCACAATTCTATTATTTTCATTAAAGCACTGTCAGTGGTATACATGTCATTTCTTTTTAATTCATAGAATGAATACCAAGAGGTCTTTGCAGACCTGATGGGGTTATGTGGGTAAAATTAGAGACTGGATAACAGCAGGACTTCTGTAGAAAAGCAGAGGACTTCTGTCTTCATTCACTTTTGCATTAAAACTACCTTACTTTAAATACACATGAACTTTTTTAAAGAAATCTTGGCAAATTGTGGCCATTAAAGCATCTTATATAGAAGAAGGAGATAGTTTATGAATTATAGACCAAACACTTGCAAAGATCAAGTAACTGAACTGCCTAGTGAAGTAACGTATAGGGACTGAAAGAGACTGAAGGATATGGGGCTGAAAGCTTGGTTCCTTCCATCTACTCATGGCCACATGAACATCTGAGTTTTCTGACCTGAGTGTCATAGGCAGACCCTCCCAACTGTAAAGTCATGAAAAGCTACTGATTCTTGATCTTATGACAGTGAATGCAGTAACAGAATATAAGTCATTCTATATAAAATGATAAGAATGCAAAGATGTACAAAACTAGAATGACGGCTTTTCTAGGTGATCCCCTCTAATGCTACTGCATATGAATTAGGGTGCTGTTGTTTTAAGGGAGGAGGCTATGTGTAATTTTCAGTACATGAAATGTCGGCACTTGGTGAAGGGATGGTGAAGGCAGTACTGACGGAGCACCAGGTGGGCTGCTCCCTGGTAGAAGTGGCTTCCCATTTGTGCTGGCGAAGTGCCCCTAGACTTGATGGCTGCAGTCCCAGCGGGAAGGGAGTCTGCTCGCCGAGATAGCTCTGGAGAGGCAGTCCTGAAAGACTGGTTTCAGACCATCTGGAGCCAGATGGCCAACTTCAGACTTCTACAATTTAAAGGGCAGTTTATTGGGCTTATTGAAGTCTATGTGAGTTTTGCCATTGATTTCAAGGAGGGACATGAATTCACACAGCATTTCTGGGTTCAGAAGTATTACCAGGTTAGAAATCTTTTAGGATGGAAGCTGAATACTCTAAGAGAAAATATGTGTGGGCCGTACAGGGAATGAGAATCTGGATTTTCCAAGAGCAGATGGTGAAAAATGTCTTTGCTGCTAGCTGGTGCCTGAGCTTGAATTGCACTGCTTTGCTGTTAAAATCCAGTCTATTCAAAGTCTGTCTGCATGAACTGTACATTTCTAAATAAAAGTGTAATATGATAATTTAGTAATTTGGTATCTGCTATCTACTCACTTTCTCTCCTAAAAGAAATTATCCAGATCCAAGCACACTAACCACTCAGTGTCATGACTACAGATATAGCTGAATGATTCTTACAATATTCATTGGTAAACTATTGTTTCTGTTGGGTGTTTTGACTCTCTAATCCAAGTTATATTCAGCTTGTTTACTGAAATATCACTCTGCCATGCTTTTGCAAATTGAATTATCCTCTGTTTGTGATTCTTCCATCAAAAAGTCCTTGTAAAAGTAAAACCTAAAATACTAGAATTACAAGTATAAAGTCCTTCCTCTGAAACAAGCTGGATAATTTAATATGGGGGAAAAACTTGAAGAAGAATTTAGAAAGGAAGTCAATATATTGAAAAGAATGGTGAATTACATAGCAAAAAAAAGCAAGGACTTTTTAACAGTTACATTTTTTCAGTGCACAAAGTAGCTTAATTTGGGCAAAAGCTACTCAGTGTATAGCAGCTATATAGGCTTTTGAGGCAATATATCTTGAAATTGTGTTGAGTTCTGTGGAAGCACAGCATCCTAGGAATAAGGTTCCAAATATATATGTGATGTTGAAAAAGAACAGGATTAGAGGCACTAAAAAATTGCCTATAACTAGCATAGGTGTATACACACATCTAACAGCAATAATAAAATAGTAGTAGTTACTACTAGATGAGCTTTTACGATTTTCATGGCAATTGTGCAAATACTTCATCTCACAATTTTTACATATACAAGAAGGACTATTGTTTCCATTCTGTAGTGGAAAAACTATGAGGTTTGGTGTGTATGTAGCTACATAAGGAAATGTACTTGCAAGTTTTATGGAATACATATAGGTAGGGTAAACAGCTGACCTATTGAAACAAAGGGTTTTTTTCTATCTCCTTCCATGAGTTTGAATCAGTTCCACAAATCCTAAAGAGGTGATTAGCAACCAGAGTATACTGTAAGGGTAGTATCATGTCTAGGTGCATTCCAGTGAAGCCTAGATACCTGTCTTCAAAGTAATATGTTCATGTAAACCTAAGTCAGAAATCTCATTATGATGTGACTGGCTGAATTTCCATGTACTTCAATGTGCAGGAGCTTGGATTAAACGAACTAATGGTTGCTTTTGGCCCTAAGCTCTGTGACTCTATGGCTGTGCCACCAATAAACAGGGGGGCATGATACAGAATTACCCCACCAAGTAAAATGCTGAGTTGCCCTCACTCAGTGCAGCGCAGTGTGGCACCATACTAGCCCAGAGCTGGTGTTGATGCTTTAGTTCAGCATTGCCTCCAGCCTGATAAACCGCATCAGCTGTCTTGATCCCAGCATGCTCAAACATCTCTGATTTTCACTCCACTGTGACAAACAGGCATGCTGTATGAATCTATACAGTGCCCTTAAGTGGAAGAAAGGATACAGGGGAATTGTACAGGGGAATGCATGGAGCATGCCAATAGATACTGATACACTGGATACATGAGTTTCAGGGTCTGGGCAATCAGACTGTTAAGATGTCTGCTATCTAAACGATATTAGGCTTGAACCTGTTCTGTGAGGAAATGCTCATTTTGCTTTCTTCTGTATCTTTACTACACTTCCATTGTTTTTTTAACCTGAAATCTCACCAGCAGTGAGCTGATAATTATTTCCAGATCATCATAAATAAGAAGCTGAATAATACAAAGCCAGACAAAAGTTTGTGGGACTCCCTGGATAAGTATCCCCATTTAGTGATTCCCTGCTGACACCTTGTGCTAGCGATTGATCAATTGGTCAGGACTTCATTCATGTGATGTGCTTTATTGATATTGTAGAGTGCTCGTGTTTCAATTGAGATGCTGTACATTACAAGTCAGTGCCTTATAAACGGTTAAGTATATTGCATTTAATTCAGTTACATTTATCAGTTTTTCAACTTTCATCAGACTTGTAATCTATTAAAATAAGTCAGATTTGATTAGATTTATTATCAGTAAAACATATTAACTAGCATTATTGAGGCTCCTTTGTTCTAATTTTTATTCAGGTTAGTTCTGTATGTGATAACCCATTGGTTTAATCACTGCATTAAACCCAGGCCAATAGTTACCTGATTTTGTCACTTGCTGCTTTTTGAGTATTTGCACAGGAGCGCTCTACAAATCATGTAGTATTTCCTTAATACAATAAGGTTATTATGGATTAACATCAGTATGATGAACATTTTCTCAGCCCTTCCTTTAATATACTTGGGTGCAAGTTACTAATGTCCATTGACTTCAAAATATTTATTCCAAGTAGCTGTTGTTTTAACACCCAGCTATGACACTAATGAGTTACAAAAATACCATCCCAGTGTGATTGTACATTATCTTCCATCACAGCTAAAGAACATGTCAGCTTTTTCTACATGTGTTAGCAATTTGTCACCTTCAAATAGCCTATACATTAAAAATCCCTTTTGTTAATAATATCTTTTCAAAAAAAATATTTACCTAAAGCCCTGCCAGCCTTGGATTTTTCCTAATGTATTCATTTTCTTCCCAGCCAAATTGTCCTGTTTCTTGGCTGCAGATTTTTGGCAAAATAATGAGCTCTTCTTAAATAAGTCCTTATTTTTATTTATTTGTTGTCTTTAATTTTTCCACCCAGTCAGTTTTGCTTAGAACTTTCTTCAGCTCTGGAAAATTAGCTATTTGGAATCCCTGAATATGTATGTGTTATTGGTGATACCAAGCTCTGCCCATGTTGAATGTCACCTGATCATGCTTATAGGTCCTATCTAGAGTTTATTTTTTGACCTTAATCACTATTAATAGGAGTCCAAAATAAGTATCTCATGTTGACTTCAACTTCTTTTAGGTTGTTTTACTCTTACTATTGGCACAAGTGCAAGACACAACTTTGCTACTACTTGTTAGGCAGGACTTTCCATGTTTTTCAGGTGGCAGTATCCGGTAATACATTTGTCCTCCACACGTTGCAGAGTTAAGGAATAATTTACCCTTGTTTTGTTTCAGTTTTTTGTTTTGTTTTGTTTTAATTGTATCCCAGCTATGGGCTTTGTCATGTAGCACATTGATCTCCTTTTCTTTCAGCAATAAATCTAAAATGAGTATTGTCATTTTATAGTATGGAGGGCCACCATATTGGATTAGTTAAAATGGAGTAAGTGCCCTTTGCACTTTCTTTCCTTCCTAAATGGTTATAACCAGATCCTCCAGTCATGCAGAGTATCCCAGATTTCAGTGACTGAAAGTCATGGAAAGTGCTCTAGCTGCCCTGCTCGAGCGGGACTTGGAGCAGATGGTCTCCAGAGGCCCCTGCTAGCCTCCGCTGGTCTGGGATTCTGCGACTGTCCATTTTTTTCAGAGGCAGTGAAAGCCTCAAAGACCAATATAATTTTGACGAAAATATTTGTATACAAAGAACTTAAATTTCTAAGCAAAAACTCTTCTAGTGCACAAGTACTTTTCTTCTTTGACATCTATAATGCATATTTTACACATGCATATGTTCTGTGTATGTCAGAAGAAAAGGACATACAAAACTGATCTTTCTCCACATGTCAGCCATGTGAAAAGGGGGCCCATGAGTCCCCATCAGTCAAGAAACAGAACTAAATCCTCTTTTTCTAGACTTCCATGAGCTGGAGGACTAGAAGAAAATTTCATCCCAACTCCATGACACAGCATGTCATAAACAGCTTGAACCAACATGCCAAAAAATGCAAGAAGTTTCAGTTGCTTATAAATCAAGAGTAACAAACAAGAAACTCACAGTGAAAGTCAGTTCCTAGAGTGCCAGGAACATTCACACCTTGAAGATTAAAATAATTTTAGGATCTAGAGGACTTTGAAAGTCTTGGAGACCTTCACTATATTTTTCTGTAATTTGTACAGTGGTTTCTACCCCTGGCTGCAGTATTGTTCTCTACAGTATCCTCCATTCCAGACTACTTACTATGTGATTACTACAGTTTTCAAGATTGATTGTTTTATAACTCTGTATCTATATCAGCAATGTGGCTAAGATAATTTCAAAAATTATTTATTTAAATGCTAAAACAGCATTTATGACTCTGGTCATAATTTCAAGTCATTAAATTCCTGAATGTTTGTGAAGCTGAAAATGTAAAGATTCATGAAGTATTTGAAATACAGTAGTATATTAACTTATAACCATTGGAATGATTAGAAAATACTCAAAGTTTACAAAACATTTTTTAAAAAGATCTTTCCGATTTATTTTCAAATTGATCCTTCCATTGTATATTTTGGAAATAGGCCAGTCAGTTCTTAGATATATAAGATACAATTCATAAATTGCTGAGACAGATGCATCATTTTTTCTGATGTAAGAATAAGTTAAACCTGGTCAGTGTCTTAGGATGCGATTCTCAGGGATGTGAAGCAAACAACCATTGAAGTCAAGTGGAACCGTGCGCAGTTCCCAGTTGTCGAAATCTGAAGGCCTGTTTGCTTTCATCTGGTCAGTGATCATGCAATGCTAGTTCAGATCCAAGGCGCAGGGATAAAGTCAGCATTACATAGCCAGGAATGAAAGGTTTTCATAAGATTTTCCCATATAACTTCTGTGTAAAGCCATTTCAAACAAATATGGGGCCCTCTAGTCAGTCGTTTCTACTGGGACCAAATTTTTAGGGCATAAGACTGGCGTTATTATTTATTATGTAGTAATGAAACATTACCTTTGTTGTGAGACTAAAGGAAAAAGCTGAGAGCTGGGTTATAAAATCTAAAGAAAGCCTCACACTTGCCAGAAGTAGTTTATAATTACCACAGTGATAAGTTTGAGGACTAAGGTCCCAAACAAAATCAAGAAGCAAAAATTCAAAGATGGGTTTTTTTTCCTCACAGTTTCCTTTATTCCAGGAAATTCATGTAGTCAAAGGCTTCTTTTAGCAGAAAATTATTTACAGGTGCTGTTCCTGGCTCTGTCACAAAGTTGTGTCTTACACCTCAGTCTAAGTGCAGTCAGTCTTTGGATCAATGTAGCTTCTTCCTTTAGGGATCTTTCTGTTAAATAGCTGCCTGCTACAAAGCCAATGGCTATGGCCTTCCAGAGCTTTGGATGACTCAAAAAGGCAATGAGTATTTTCTGCTGGATGGAGCAGTAGTGTTTCTAGATGAGGTTATAAATTTATATGTAATTTACTGTGTTTCAGAAACATTTCATAGCAGAATGTGAACACATATTAAAAAAAAAAACCTTAGTCAATGACACAGTAGCCCTGGGGTATGAGAACTAATTAACATGTTTGACCAATACCACGTGACACTGTGTGTGCAGTGAGGTTTGTTACTTATTATTGTTTAATCTCTTTGCATTCCAATTAAGCTTGAGAAATCCCAGTTATTTCAACTAGAAGTGAACTTAATTCAAAGATTCTATTAACTAACAGTCTAGGTGATATATTCAAGATATTATTGAAAAGCTGACCCTTTACAATTTTTACCAGTTTCTGAACTGTTAATTCTTACTGTTCACGTGGTTTTGCATCATTGGTTGATCAAACTTTTTTTCCTACAATCATGAAATGTGGAAATGCAATTCTTACAGACGAGGAAAAAGAATATTGAGATTCAGTCATAATCACATGAATGCTGAAGCTGAGGCCAGATGATATACACCAGTAAAGTCCTGTGAGTTGGCACTGACCTGCAGGTATAATGAATTGCAGCTTGTTTTGCTTTTCCATTAGTTATCAAATAGTCTTTCTTTCCTTAGGTTTGATGGGCTTTGAATTAGGGCAATGTGGCCTCTTAAGTTGTGAATCACCTTTAGAGTGAGTCCTGAGCCAGGTAAGAGAACCACTTTCAACAACGCTGCATGAACTTCATATTCTAATTCTCTGTAATTGTAGAATGGGACACAAAGGGTAAAAAAGCGCAGAAATATTACAACTTCAATCATTTTCCAATATTAAAGAGATTTTGCAAGTACATAAAACAAGTTGCTGTGAAGTGTGTCTAGCAACATTTTGAAGTTAGCACAAGAGGTTTGATCATGTAAGATAATCTATTATTTAAATTTTATTTTATTTTAAAATTGCAAAGCTGACCTATTGTGAAGGTTCTCTAGGAAATCATTTTTCTAAGAAAAAATACAAAAAAATCTCAGTTCATATGGGATTTGTTTGAAAGAATTTAATTCAATCTTCTTCATTTGTCTTCTGTTAGTAAAAATAATGTAAGTACATTTCATCCACTTACTGAATTTGAGTAGAATTTTTTGAGATTAAAAAATATTTTGATAAATGGGTACCTGTAATCCTTAAGACCTTTTATTTTGAGAACCTACTGAGCTGAGTAGAATGAACAGTGACAGTTCTTGAAGATTTCCACTCTGTTTTGTTATATCCAAGAGGTTAGGGTGCTTTCCTCAGCCAAGCTAAGCTCTAAATATGAATCTTTCAGGATTCACCCATGGCTTAGTAATTTTCACTCCCTGAATATACATTTATGTGCTATAAAATCCGTATTTTTTGTGCACACAGATGAAGCTTACCAACTTCAGCTCAGCATGATTTCAAATGGCTGAGCTATTGAACCCTCAAAATGAGTTTTATAACAGAAAACTCAATTCAGCATTAACTATTGCACTTTTAAATATATGCATACTATAGTGGTAACATAAAGCAACATTTGAACTATTTTAATCTTGCTATCAGGTAGCTGATCTGATAGTACAGTTTTTAGTCACAATTCGTACTTCAGAGGGCTTACGCTTAGGGCTTAGAAGATGAACATTGCACAAAATCAGTTCAATAGTGAATAGTTTCTAATATGTTTTTGGTTACCAGAATATTTAAATTTCTGTAACAGCCTCAGCTGAAACCAGTGCTTATTTTTACAACTGAATCTTTTCCATTATCCAAGAATGGTTTTCCCATTTCAGCTTTCTCCTCCCTTTCTTTTTTTTCCATACATTTTTTGAGGTTTCCCAGTTTGGGCCTCTTTTCTATCCTTCAGTAAGGTTGAATTCCCTGATGGTAATCGTAATTATAAACATGTGTTGTTACTGTGGGCTACCAATTTTCTTGCAGTCCTTGGTATTAAAAAAAAAAAGTAGGTTTTGGAATATATTTCACATCATCACGGCATATGTCATGAATAATTAAAAAGAAAGTGAAATTTGTAGTAAAGAGCAGTCTCTGGAATGCCATGTCTAAAGATAATTGTAAAATAAAATTGGTTAGAATCAAGTAACCACACCAAACAATTACTATTGTGGCAGAAAAATGTTTTTGAGCTTTAATATCACTGATATGTTTTTAAAATTTGATATGTATGTCTTTGAAATCAGGATAACTAATGGGAAAGTAGAAAAACACAGAAATAAACACGTTTTCTAGCAAAACCAAGAATTAAAGTATTTTGGAAATTGCTTGACTTAGAATATTTAATTTATAACAGATACCTATTGAAAAAAAAACCTTGTCAACTAAAAAAAAGGCAAAGTTAAAATACTCTAAATTTTGCATTTGTTTCAGTGGTTTCCTCCACAATCTGTCTTTCATTCAGGGTTATTTCAAAGATGTTCCTCTGTAATTAACATGTTAGATTTTTAGTGACTTATTTTACTGTGTAGCATTTTATTGCTGATGTGTCAGTCAGTGTAATGTTCACAGTGCTGCAGGGAATAATCAGTGTATGCATTAGTCAATTCATATTGTATCTGGTATCCTGGTAAGACAAGATAAAATGTTTGCAAGATTAGTTTAAAATTAAAAAAAAAAAAAAAAACAACCAAAGAAACCCCCCCACACCAGCAAGACATAGCAATAATTAATGAGTGGATTCAAAAGGAATATAGATCCATTTTAAATTTGTCTGGACCTAATAAAATTTGCCAGAAGGAACTTGTGAGGGAGCAGCTTGTTTATGGATGTTGTGGGGGGAGGTTCCCGAGGGCTGTGCAGGGCCAACCTGGTACCTCTCTCTCAAAACTCGGGGGAGCTGGGGAGTTACAGACTCTCAGCTTAATGCCAATTCCTGGAAAAGCACCGCAACAAATAATGGAGTTGTTTGTAAACACGTTGCTAGCAAGGAAAAGAATAAGAGCTAAACATGGATTATTATAAACTAAATGTGTCAGACTAGTCTAATTTCTTTGCTTAGTAAGGTAATAAACATTGTAAATATGGAAGAGGTAGTAGATGTCGTACATCTTGACTGTAATCAGGCTTTTGTCACTGTCTCGTAGCACAGCCTGGATGAAACAGCTATAAAATTAGCCAATACTGGTTAGAAAGCAGTAGTCATAGTAGTTATCTGTTAAGCCAGAAGGAAATACTGGGTAGGTTCTGCAAGAATCCCTCCTGGGTGTGGTTCAGTTCCGTATTTTCATTAAGGAAGTGGATGACAGAATGAGGAGCATACTTATTAAATGCGCACACACTGCCTAGCTGGGGGAAAATGCAGGTTTGTTGTAAGGCAGAAATATAATTCAAAATAGTCTTAAGAAATTATCTGAAAAAAAGGATGCAATTCAGAGAGGACAGGTACAGGGTTAGGTGTGAACAACTGCACAAAGACGCGACAGGGAACAAGGGGCTTAGCTGCAGTCTGGGAGGGCTGGGAGGTGCAGTGCATCGCAAGCTGCACCTTTTCCAGAGGGCCGCATGTGCCAGCAGCGGCACATTACTCGTAAAAGGGCAGATGTTATACTGGGATGCAGAGACACAAGCGTCCTCTGGTCCATCTCTTTGAACTAGTCATCACTTTAGTCCCTTTAGAGTCATTGAATGTTTAGAAGAGTTTTCTTTCAGCAAAGTAGAAACGCGTGTGGTGTCCTGTACACTGGTAGCATACAGCATACACTGAGACAACTTTAACTTCATCAACAGCTGAAGTCCCTTTTACAGAGTTAGTGATAGAAGTGCCAATGTCAGTGTTTCCCAATGATGCACATTCCAAGAAGTTCTCATAGACTTGCTGATAGCACCTGAGTGGATATGAGCAAAATGTATGTCTGTAACGAGTGAATAAGGTGCCAGGAAAAAAAGAGATGTGTAGGCTGCACTCAGAGTATCCTCTTGGTCACCTGCATTTTTCTTTTTCATTTTAGGGGCTTATACTTTATTCTGGAAGTGATAAAAGTGGGATTTTGTGATCTTCCTTTCTGGGAGTGGAAGAAAACAAGGAGTGGAAATAATCAAAATGTGCAAAAGGGCTCTTTTCAGCTTCTCTGGGATCTAGCCAAGCTCATAGATGGCAGCACAGTAAGAAAATCCCTTTCCAGTTTATTTCATTGTTAGACAGGTCCCAGGCTGGTAACTTGTCCCTGTCTCTTTTGCTAAGAAAAGTCCTTCCTTTGTATTTTTTGTAATTTTTGCTCATCTTCTTAGCACACAACTTCTTCATAAGCCTAGCCTTAGGAGTTTTACAGTTTCCAGAACCAGAGAGCTTTGGACAGGTTTAAATAAACATCTATGCTAACTGTTTTACCACCGAGCATGCTAATGTTTGCCAGCCCTATTGGAATGCATGCTCTAAGCATCAGCTGATAAACTGCTATTTTTATTGAGGTTTCAAACAGAATTCTCTACCAGAATGAACAGAGAAACTCTGAAACCAGCTGTGTGCTCTATTTACAGAGAGACAGCAATATGTAATAGTATTCAAGAAAAGCAAATCCAGCGATACAGATAGAGATCATGAGCAGTGCATTCACCCTGGCATGAATGGTCAATAATAAATATTTCAATTCCTGAAGGAAGCAACTTGACTTGGTGGGCGAAACACCAGACCAGGGCTTTTGCACTGCATTGCTACATTGGTCTGCAGTACCTTCCTGACTTTGAGAAGTCCCTTTGCTTCCCTCTCTTTGCTTCATTTCCGTTATCTGGAAAAGGGATGAACATTCATTAGGCTACATGGATAGAAATGGTGTTACAAAAGGATTGTTGTTGTATAGTTACAGTTAACTGGAAATGATTCATAAGTGTCTTCATCTTATTTCTACTTGACCTTTACTGAGAATGTAAAATTGTTTGACTACTTCAGACTGTGATTCCTACTTTGAACACCTAACAGAAGAGTCAGTCTTATTTGAGATAAGATGGGCATTAAAAATCAGATACTAGAATGCATAATAGCTTTTTACTAAGGAAGGTAGACTTTCTTTTTTACTGTGGGGAATATTGTTTTTTCATTGAAATTAAACGATTTTGTTTGAGGTTGTCCAGTGAAGGAACGATTCACAAAAGGTGGCTCCTAGTTGTGCTTCCAAATTTTAGTATTAGTTCTGTTAGCTAATGTGGGTCACATCAGGCTTTTGTATCAAAAATATTAGAAGTTTTCCACTTCAGTCTCAGAAACTCTTGTGAAAAAAACAGTAAAATACTTGAAGGCCTCTCAGGTTATTGCGTTGAACACCAGGTGGACTTTAGCCTTGTTTGTAACATTCTTCTGACTGATCTAACAGGCTTTCAGAGCTGATGCTCTGTATGTATGAACTGAAAGAACAATGTCACTCAGTAGACTTGCCATGAAATGCCTTGGAGGAATTCAAACAGCAATGTGTATATGTGCATGATGCACTCTAGCCCATTGCCATCTAAACCCAGCAGAGGAAAGAGACTAGAAATGCAAGAGGAGAAAAATGTGTAAAGGTTAAACTCAGTGCTAAAATCACTGACATTTGAACAACATAGATGTAAAAGAAATATGAAAGCATCAGACATTAACTAGAGTTATTGTACTGGAAACTTTATCTATGTAATGATTGCAAAGCAAAAAAAAAAACCAACCAAAAAACCCCCAACCCAACAACCCAGGAAGGCTGTGGATCAACATAAGTTAGAGTTAAAAGAAATGCTGTTTATTGAACAATATGCCTTTATATAGATAGGATCAGTATAAAATCATGCCTGTCATACATGTTTATACTTGTACACATATAATTAAAACCAGAACAGAACTAATTTAGAACTTAATGCCATAAGACCATAGTGTAGATCAGAATTATCAGTGTTTTGCTGTAACAGTATTTTTAACTTCTGAATTATTTATTTCCTCAGTGCCACCTAATATGATTGACCCCATGTAAATATCACAGATAGATTAATTGATTGTTAAACTGCTGTCTATTTTATGTACATACATGAGCATTTCTCTGGTTTCTTTCTGATTAAGAGGACATGAAACATTTTTTCTGATGAAAGACAAATCAAAGATTCTTGCTAAGGATGTGAGCAGGACTTTTATGTTTGGATTTGAAAGTAATATTTGGATGTATTTGTATTTGGGAATAGAATGAATTTAAAAATAGACTAAAATCCTGGAAAAGCAAAGAACAAGGCTGATAGTGCCATATGAGCTCAAACTGATGTATTTTCAAATTTTGTAAGATGTGTTTGAACTCTTCTACATTAAAATTGTCCATGATTATCAGAGAGGGTTTCTCAGCACTAGAGAATATATATGAACTCCCACAATAAATTTCTAAGGCTAGACCTTAAGTGCAAAAAATGTCAAATGCCATCATTTCAGTCAAGCTCTAGTCAAGCTTATATCGGTGTCTCTACTTGTTTGTTTGTGCAGTTCCTGATTAAGAAAGAACAGAAAGAGATATATTAAGTTCCTTTCATTTCATCTCAACCACCAATAAATGTTTTGAAGATAATAGAAATAGTTGCTCTTGAGTTATCCTGCCCTTGCCAGTGGCATTATTAGCTGTTGGGAGACTGGCTAACAACTCAGATTCAAATCTCTCCTGAAATGTAATCACTCTTGAGAGACCCAGAGCAATAACCCTTAATAATAAGCCGTCACAGTCCCTCGCATATGCATATGTGCATATAGTCACAAGTCTGAAACTTTTCTTTTGTAGGGGCATGAGCAAGCATGTGCTTCCTGGATTCCTTTGCTATGAGACCTTATCAACATGAATCTATTTGTGTCTTCTACTTAGCTGACCACATTGTCAATGCTTACCAAATAATAAATCCTAATTATACTAAAATCAAGCTTGGAGCACACAGCTGCAAGTCCTCCAAATTTGTCTTTCATTCTGCCTCTAAAAACTCTTCCTTGCTGAGACTGCTGCCTTTCAAGGAGCAGTATTTTTGGCTGGAAGACTGACTGGTGTTTGAAATGAATCAGCAGTACAGTAAATTTAATTTTCAAAAACAAACAGTTGTACATATTTAGAGCTTGGCCAGGAATGGTAGGTTGCATCTGCTGTGTGCGCTTCCCTTTCCACAGGGGTGGTCAGTGGCAAAATTGCACCAAGAAAGGGAGCTCTCACTATCTATAGCTGTTGGTCTGAGTGAAGTCAGGCTGGAAACGTCCCTCGGAGCAGCACAGAGGCTGCTGCTCGAGGCTGTAGCCTGTGCTCAATCAATCTCTAATCACTGCAAGTTGGGACTAGAGTCTGCTGCTTCTGACTGCAGTTGGGTCAGCTCCTCACATCTTTGCCAAACCAGTGCAGGTCTTTCACAGTGGTCCTGAACAGAGGGGCAGGAGAGATGCCAAGGGCAGGAGCTAACTGTGATACAGACAGTGAAAACTAAGTGGAGACAGAAGCACTGCACAAGAGGGCCTGGAACAACTTTTAGAACCATGAATACGGTGTTGAGATTCTCTTTTACACAGACTAGTCACTTCTTTTCTTTCTGTTTGTCTGGGAATGCATATCTGTTGTTGAAGAATTTGGTTTTCTCTATCGCTCTCTGTCAGGAAGAGCTGAACCCTGGTATGTTGGAGCTATGTAGTTGCATTTTGTGTTCCCTTAGCAACTGAGTAACTGACACTTGAAGAGGAAGCAGTAAAAAAAAGTGTGTTTTAATTCTTTTACGGCTTCATAAAGCTTGAGAGATGGAGAAGCAGTGTAGGAACTTCATGAGGATGGAGAAAGTAAAGTGCCTTTTGTTTATCTATTAGCTGCTCTGAAAATACCTAAACCGTTGCTTTGGTCAAAAGCACATTCTAAAGTAGCTAATCTGCATTAATGTAGTGATGCTATATAGAATCCTAACTATAGGTTATTTATCATGCATACATATATATATTTAGTGTAATAGGGCAGGGGTCAAGAGAAAACAGGAAGGAGAAAGCTAAGCCACATCTTAGCCACTTATTAAGCCATCAGAGTAGAGAAGAGGCAGTTCTGGTTTACTTGCTTTGGTCATCCTGACTTTGTTTGTCCTAGCCTAGAAAACTTCTTTAGTGAGAAAATTCTAGAAGGCAGAAGAATAAACAGGCAATTTGACCTTTTGAGGAGAGAGATGGGATCATTTCTGGAGGATCCATGAGGTGGCTGGAGAAAACAGACCTACCTGTACTCCTTTCAGGAAATGGTGTGCCTTTAGATGAGGCACATGCATAAACATACATACAGACTGCTGTTTAAAAAAACGTTTTCCGTAAGTGAGTTCTTTCTTTTAAATGTAACTTCTGTGTTAAGGAGACTTATTTATCCCAGCTGGTCCAGACTTGTGGGGGATAGAACTGAGGGAACCAGGCTGCAAAGGAGATTCTTAAGAATATAATTGAAAGTGCTGCAGTCCAGGGAATGTTTTGAGAAGAGCAAAATTATTTAAAGCTTCTCCAGAAAAGGCAAAAGCACATGGCCTAATATATCACTCAGATCAGAAAAGAGTAGAAAGGTGCAATATCCCTGTAACCATGACATGCATCCTGTAAGAAAATTTTTGTATCTATTTCCTCTTCTCTTCTTCTTTTTGTCTGCTGTTTTCTGTCTCACATTTTACCTTTCTCCTTGCCCCAACCATTCATTTTAATCAGCTCTTCTTCCATAACCTACATCTTCAGTTTTCTGCATCTTTGTGCATGCTAAAATTGCTCTCCTGAGCATTGCTCCACCCACACTTTGATGGATTGCTGTTTATGTGCTACCGCTGCCTTCTCCCAGAGAAGGGCTGAGCGTGCGCAGACATGCAGTGCAGGCACTTCCACGCTTTGGTACAAAACTGAACATGAATCCGGCTAGATTCTGCAGAGATGCTGCTGCATTTCTCTGATTGTGCTTGAATCTCTTTTGCTATCAAAACTGCAGTTGGGGAGATATTCCTTCATCATGTACTGTTTGACTCTGGGTGCTTATTTTTTGTGTTTATCAATCTCTAATCCATCAGAAAAGCACATCTTCCTCTGTTTGTGATACTTGCCTACGGCCTATGCCTGTCAAAGCCAAGTGGTATTCTCAGTGTGCTATTAAATTAGGCAATTTGACTAAAATAACTGTATATATGTCCATGTATATACTGTTAATTCACAAAGTTTTCTGGTGTCTGGCAGTATACCTTTCTCTGCCACAAATGGGCATGGCAGCAAGTGCTCATTCCAAGCCACTGAGTCTTCCCTAAGGCTTCCGCCAAGTGATCCACCGCAGGAATGAATCCCTTTCCACGAGTGGTGACTTGGAGATACTGGTTACTCTGCCAACACTGCTCCTAGCCATCCATTTCTGAATTTGTAAGGTGACAAATAATTTCCACCTGAACATCTGTGACATTTGGGTTTTGAAAGAGTCTCAAATACCGTGGTGTTCATTAGTAGGGATTTCAATTTCCTGCACCTCTTTGCGTCAGTTTTACTTCAATGCATAGAGTGTGCATGTTCATTAAAAACAACAATAATAAAGTTTTGCCAGAAGAGGGGTGTGTAAATAAAAGATGCCTGGGGCAAAGCTGTGTTTTGTGTTCTGGACATTTATATAGCTATTTACAGTGCTCTTCAGTTAAATAATAATATTAAAAAAACAGAATTACCATAGCAACTGAAGCAAGTATGTGTTACATTTTTAATCTCTGAGATACACAAACCCTTACTAAGAAAACACTCAGAAAAAAAAAGTGAACTTGTGTGCCTTCCCTATGTTTAAAGGGAGTATTTTGTTTCTTATTTCCGTGCCAGGATTTAACGCTGCCTTTGTGAGGGGAGCAGCTTTGTTCTTGTTGCATTGTTCGCCTGCGTCTCCGGCAGCGGATGCGTGCAGGAGGCAGCTGGAATGCCTTCTCTTCCAAGACGTTTTGGAAACTGCCAGGAGTGTGCAGCAAATGGTGGCTAGGAGGCTGCTGGGATATTTTGTGCTGGCATACTGGAATGAATTCCACAGGTGAACACCTGGGGAACACATCTATAAGCAAAACATGCTTACATTTCATACCTGCACTTAACTATGTGCTGTGCTTTTCTGAATCTGATGTACCAGGAAGTATGTACTTGTTGAGGTTTATTCCTCCCCACCCACCCCCCGCCCCATTTACCATTTTTCTTAATTCCCTTTGAATTAGAGGACACAACATTAGCACTACATAAAGGATCCATAACAATTCTGTTTAAAAATACATAAATCTGCATCACTGTGTATTGTGTCTCAGAAGAATAAGGGGAAAGAGGCATTGGTTAATCTATCAGTAGTCTCTCCATTACTCTCTCCCATGAGTGGTAAATTGGGATTTATTTCTCTTGTTGATGGTAACCACTTTTTTCCTCTGTTCTGTCTGCCTCTGTTACTGGCAGAATAATTACAACTCCTCTTACCAAGACAATCAGGAGAATAAGCTAGCTGCTTTTGCCACACTACTGCAGTACTTTTGTTTTGAATCTCTTCCAAAGAATGGGGCTTTTGCAGTAACATGCCTGGACACTTCAATGTTTCCAAGAGAAACAGCTCTCGAGCCAAGATTGATTTGGACAGCATGCAATAGCTTGCATCTTTTTTCAGGAGATTCAGAGCCCTTTAGAAAGGCTAAATGAGCAGCCCAAGAAGGAATGGCAGCAGGTAGCCAGAGGTACAGAAATATTGTGCCTGCCCAAAGTCAGGCAAGAAGGAGTTGCCTGCACGGCATAGAGGCTCGTTGTGCTCTGAACTATTAAACAATTTCAGGCCTGATCCTGTTGGTGCAGACTCCTGACACACAAACACCTCTTACCAAGTATGTCTTTTCATCCTTAGGGAAAATCTGTCCTTCTCATTTCCCTGTCAAATGTCTGCAACTTACTATATTGCAAAAAAAGGTTATGCTACAGATTTTGGAGCAAGTCCTTAATATACTGTTTTTAAATGTTTTTTCTATTCTTTACAAAGATAAAATTTAGGCAGAACCTTACCGTGCTTGATCAGCATGGCTGCATGGCATTCTTTGTAGAGCTGGCCAAGAGTGTTCCCATTGGAAGTTAATCTTTTGTCAGAATGAAACTTTGCATGAGAAATCAGCTGTCTCTGATGAACTTTCATTTTAAAAGTTTTGGATAGAGCAGAATGTTTAGAACTTCTTATATTGAAGCACTTTAATTCTGAAATTTGCTTTGATGTTATGCAGTATGCACCAGTCAGACTGAATTAAATAGCTGGAGTTAGCTAGAGTTTATTCGTAAATAATATTTTGTTTTACCCCAAACAGATGTTAAAAAATTCTTTATTGAAAGTTTCTTAAAAAGTAGAAATTTTCAGTTTCATCTAGCTCTAATTTTTACGTCAAAATGGTGAAGTAATAGCAGCATAACTCAGAAATTTTCCTGGTTTATTTCTGCTAGTTAGCCTTGAAGTAGCACTTCCAGCTCCTGTGAATTTTGAGCAAAATCCTCAAATGAAATATGAATTTTCAATAGCTTATGTTCAGCTTGAATTAAAAACAAGTAATTCTTTCCTTCTTTTCTCATCTCGGAGTTCATCATGCAGTGACAATTTGAAATTTACAACCCAGACATTTAACATCCTTCACAAGAACATATAATTTGAAAAACTTGTGAAGAGAAATGTCTCTGCTAAAAAAATGGCACTATCTTTTTGTAAAAAGACCCCTGTCATTTAAATTTCTGTTCAGCTTCCCATCTTAAGCTAAATAACACTGACATTTTTTTCAGATGCAATTTTTTTGAAAGTTACCCAAATTAGATATTTGCCTAAAAGAGTTTTAATGTGACATCGCTGGCTTTCTTCTATATCCCTTTGTGTACCTTTGCAGCTAATGCGGAATTCAGATTTTATCAGATTCCATTGCTGGAAATAGAGACATTGCACTTAGTAGGTGTTGATAACCCTAAAAGCTTCTGATGCAACCCTAGATTTGGAAAATGAACCCCCACAAAATTTAAAAAATATATATATTATGATAAAACTTAGGAAAGAAGGATTTAAGATTGAGATTCTCTGTGTGGAAATAGGTCCCTGGTGATATAAAATTAGGCTTGACGTCTAACTCTCTTTGACCGTAGTCAGAAATTGGACACGCTCCCTTCTGAGACTGGGTAAATCCCACTAGATGAGTATCTCCATCTTCTGGTAACTAACCATCTTTGTAAATCTGCTCCTTATACATTAATGTGTATCTTTCAGTTATGTGTGGCATATGCAGGTGAAGGCCTCCTTGTGTTAAGTCAGGTCACAGAAAGCATGGTCCTTGTCTCCTCAATTTTACAGAAAGATTCATTTTCTAACTAAGCTCTAGAACATGCATGATTTAGAGCAGAAGTCTTGTGGGAAATGGCTGCCTTGGAAAACTTGAGGTCCTCTGTATTCTAATTTGCATGAGAAAGGCTTTCCTGTGATTCTTCAGCATTTCCAGTGCACGCCAGACCCCCCATTCTGGTACGATAGTAGACAGAAGTGGGAGAGAGAAATTCAAAACAGAACCTCTGCAGAGTTTGCTTTTGATTGGTGCAAAAGTTTTGTGTGATGGCAAATTGCCCTTTTTCCCCCCAACAAATAGCATTGAACAATTTGTTTTCACAGTGGACAAGAGGGAAAATGACAGGTAGAAGACAAGAAACCACTATTTCTCTTTTGAAGCA
This sequence comes from Apteryx mantelli, assembly GCF_036417845.1. Taxonomy (NCBI): domain Eukaryota; kingdom Metazoa; phylum Chordata; class Aves; order Apterygiformes; family Apterygidae; genus Apteryx; species Apteryx mantelli. The sequence goes on from NC_089982.1 coordinate 70,239,018, forward strand.
GTAGAGCAGATTGCACATTTTCTTCCAGATGAGGTGCTTAGCTCAAAAAAATCAACAGAGAATAGAAAAATGGTCCCAATAATGTTTTCTCTTACATTGTGAGATACGTTACTCTGTAGTATTTTCTTTCCTCATCCTCAATATAAAAGCTTACAAACATTTTTAGAGATGTAGAACACAAAGCCAGTATGATAGCAAGCTAGATTTTATGCTAGTCAATGATTTCTTTAATGTCTTTCTAATATTGTACAGAATATTTTTAGTTCTGTTACTGATCTCAAATTGAGAGAGAAATATTTTTATAAGGTAACTCTGATGATGATCAAGAGACAGAGAGCAAAACTTCCAAAGCATGCAATGTAAATGTTTAATTCCCATTTTGAAAAGTGTTTTGAAGCTGAGGTATTCAGTATTTGAAGCTGAGGAGTCCTTAACGTGGTGCATGTTGCACTAGTTACCAACAAAATCCTACTCTGCCAGTAGCTATTTGGAGGTGGGGGGTTGTGTACCGTTTCCTACAGATGGGCCGTGCTGGGCGCTTGCCAGGAGTGCAAGACAACTACTAATTCATATATAAATGTACTTTTAGAATGCATGTAACTATTTGGGGAAATAGGTACATAAAGCTTAGGTATGTTGAGTTTATTAGTGATCTACATTGTTTGAGCTTAATTTTGCATTCACCTAGTACTTCTATGATGAGAGTGATTCAACTCTGCACTTTATTAGCACAGGGCTGTATACAGTCCTGGGTCAATCACAGTGCATTTCTCCAGTTAGTAAGTGCTTATTAAAGACATCCTTTGCTGAGTTTACTTTTGTGATCATCCATGTCTTGCGATGCATGTTATGAGCATAGTAAGAAATGGTACTTTTTCCCTCTCTGTCCTGCAGCTTGAGACTTATCTTCATGTCTGATAGTGGTCACTGAAACAAAAAGGTAAAGATAGCTCCTTTGACTTTTATTTTAATGAGCTGTTCAAGCTATAATTTAGGCCCAGAAATGATTATATTTTTAGACTAGGTTATCCTCTCTCTACTCCAGGATTCACATTGGTACCAAAAGTATAAACGGGGACACAAATGAATGAAAGGTGGGGAGATCCTAAATATGTCAGAATCCTGAACATATTGTTTATTTTCTGAAATAAACTCTAACTTTGGGGTTGGGAGCATGGTTTTATTTCTAGAAAGAGAAGCAGTCTGGAACTGAGAAGATAGTCTCCTAAATTTTGATAAGGTTTGAAACTGAGTATGAGCTTTTTCGTTCCTTTGGAGTTTTTCTGCAACCACTTCCGTTACCCCTCATCCCCACATTGAGTTGCAGTTTCTCTAATCTCGGAAGCAAATGGCAGCGTGCTCAGGCCTCTGGTTTGTAATCTGCTAGTTTCTCTGACATGACCAAGTGGTTTGACTCCCATGGAGTGGTCCATTGAGGTTTTATATAGTTTGGCATTGTAATCAGATATGTTTGTGCACAGTGCTAGCTAATTTTGTCTCAGTGAGATTCTTCATTTTTTTAAATATTAGGAAACACAGAGTGCATTCTTGATCTTCAGACATGTGCTATGAGCTGCAACATGGATTGCAGCGAAGTAACAGTGTTTTAATTCATTCTTCTGTGCTTTCATTCCTGGGTTGTAAGCCCAAATATGTTTGTCTTTAAATGCTTTAGAGGTAGACAGGTTGGGTTTTCATTGCTTCTAAATATGTGGCTGCCTTGGGGCTTCTAATTTATTTATTTATTTTAATGGAGTGAGAGGCTATAAAACCTATGTGCTGTAAAGCAGGCAGACTTCTAAAAGTTTCCTACTAGCTCACCAGGCTCAGCTGAAAGAGCAGGTATCTTCAAGCTTACTTATCTCTTGTTCCTAGGTGTCTAATTAAAACCGCTGTAATGCTGTCCATTTCAAAAAGGTCACATCTGATTTCATCTGAAACATTCCCTTTGTCTTAGCTGTCTCTGGTTTATATACTTATGAAAAAATAAGCAATTACAGTCAACTGTCCATTACCAGCAGGCAGATTATCTGGTTGGTGGATGAGCTTTGGCACAGGTGTAGACACAATCTATCTATCTCTGTGCATATCTTAGCAGTGTTTATTAACCCAGGAGTGGAGGTCAGAGACTCCTGCATGGCTCTGCACAGAACTAGGAAGCACCAGGAAACAGTGGGACTATGAATGGTTTTATTTGTCCAGGCTGTGCCAGCCCCCTAGCGCTCTGGGTCAACACAAATTTTATTAATTGTTGTTTCTTTAAAATTAATTCCATCCCAATCCAGAGTTCTAATCTGAATAATCTAAAAACATCATGATTTTTGATACTATCATTCAAAGTTAAGTTTTAATATATTTTTAAAGTCTTGTAATAACAAGATAATTGTCTTTACGCTTAAGAGATTCATGGAATGTGCTCTTCAAATGTGGATATTTTTCATTCTTTATTTTCATGACTTCCATTACCATAATATAAGAACTTTGTACTCTTTAATGTATGTATCTGCCTAAGGCCTCCATGAATGAGTGAGTATTAACTATATTTTGAGAACTGACTGTCATTCATACTATCCAGCATTTAAGTATCTATCTGAAGTTTCATTCTGGTGTCCTGGATTCCAGTATGGGCTATAAAAAAGGTTAGGCTCTTAACTTAGACATGCTAACTTGTGATCTTAAGTCTGTGAAATGACGGTTAAGGAGTCTCAGCACCTAAATAAGGTAGTACCACTATCCCTCAAATAGATTACATAGTAGGTTTTCAGAGTTCTTTAGATGCTTGGGAAAGCAGAGGAATATCTAATGAAATTTTTTTAAAAAAATGTTGAAATGCTCAGGTGTGTTGAAGACCTGGCTAGACATTTATCTGCATCTGAAAAATTTGGCCATGCATGTCTTGCCAGAGCAGAGCAGGGTTCTGAGTTCAGGTCTACAAAGCCTTGTACCACTGCTTCGTCACTGGTTCAGTCTTCTTCACAGCTCTATTTTTTACAGATTCATGTCTTAGGACAGAGAGCAGGCATTCTGCCCACTGACCTTTGAGAAGTCTTTTTAATCACATTTGTGCTTTGGAAATATCAGCAAGAAATAATGCTAACAAGTACTGCACAATGGCAGGGTCAGAAGCTGTCTCCTGTGGAGTGGGTACCAGGAACTGTAAATTTTATCCTTCATAACTATTTCTTTTTAATATGTGACATAAGAAGATAGGTAAATATCACTTCCTTTATTTGTAAAGTTTATGATATTATTCTGTCCAGAAATAGTAGCCTGTAAGACTAACTTGTCCATCAGAAAGCATTCAAGCCCTTGTTCAACTTACAGGATTTGCTTTAACTCTCTATATCCAGAAGGTCCATGCTCGTATGTATGCTAGCATAGCTGCATAGCTTTATGTCTCCACTTGACTTTTTTCCCTTAATCTGAAACCTTAAAACAAAGTACCAAAAATTGCTGCAAGGAAAGTAATGATCCTCCAAAAGAAATTCAGTGCAACTGGAAAGAACCATTTTAATTAGCTGACAAAATTACATTGTTTAGGTTTCTTTTAAAAATCAATGAAGTGGCTGCAAATGTTTCTAATGTCTTCATGTTCTCAAAACTCTCAGTGGGGAGTCCTCATTCTTACCACAAAAGAAGTTTCTACCATTTTGAAATTATTATAAAGACAACTGATATTAGAAAGGGCCTAAAACACACTTCATCATGCCTACAATGAGAAGCCAGTATTTTCTGAGTTTGCTTAGTTGAATAGATAGGTTTAAAAACCCTTGTCTTATCTCTGTTTTCTTCTGTTTCTTTTCTGAGTTTGTCGGAGGTACCTGCTAAAGAAAGTTATGCTAAAGGATATTGTGCTAGGAAAGCCTAAGCCCGAAGTAAACACTTCTTTGCAAAGCCTCTCTATCCAGTATGGGTACCACAGACCTCTTCTCCTGTACCTAGGTTTGTGCTCAGCCAGGTAAGAAATGACAGCTTAGACCAATTTGGACTGTTCCCTAGCACCCAGGCCTGGATCAATCTTTCCTTGCATCCACATGCAGAAAACACGTATTTATGCATGTTGCTTTAGTTACACTTGACAAATGGTTGCCACTGACTAAAATCTATGTAACGTATGTAACAAAACTGTTCTGAGAAAATAAAATACAAAGTGGACAAAGAATGGAGCTTCATCTTCATAAAGGAAGCTTAATGAAGCGCATTGAACAGCCGTGCTCAAAGTGCAATGTGAACCCCCTTGACTGAGCTCATGTTGACCAGAGCTGCTTTCTGCCTATAGTACTACCATTGATACCTTTTCCTTTGGTCATCTTCATCTTTGAAAGGTTAGCACTTCTCTAAGATGAGTCTGAGTATAACTGCTGAAATTATACAAGTCACTGATACTTTATGTAAAAAAAATTCTGTCTGCATGTTTCTGTGCCCTGCAGTTACATTCGCCGAATGCTAACACTGGAAGAGAAAAACAGTTGCCCATTGGGAAGGGCTCGCTTTAGTTCAGGGGAGACGAGGAGCAGAACCTGTGACGCCAGGGAGAGGCAGAAGGACACAGGAGAATTGGGACTATGACTTCCCCTTCTGAGGCTCCTCTTGCTCCTATCCATCCCTAGCTTAAGATAATATTAGCTTTGTCTGTGACTCTCTGAAAATAATTGATTTAAGTTGCTGTATAACTGACAAAATGTTGCAAAAGAATTGCAGTTCTTTCCTCGCTTTTCCTTTGTCTTTTCCTTAGAGAAGAGTTAATGACTGTATTAAGCCATGTTCTGTCAAGATTTATGCACGTGCAGCTTCCAAATAAGGTCTGTTCTACTTGACATAATTATAGAAGATGCAAAGATCACAGCTGATCAGTGTGAACTGCTTTTCTGTAGTAGGATTTTTTCAAATAGATAGATCATGAGTCCAATCCTGCATTCCTTACTCAGGGAAACCTACTTTGATTTACTTTAATGAGTATCAGCACTGTTAAGCTCTAGTGATTAGAATATCACAGGCAAGTGTAAAACTCCAAAGTCCCTGTGGCTTCTTAATATGGGAAGAATTCTTCTTGAGACCTTTCCTAACTTCATATCCAACATGAACGATCTGGAAAAAAAACCCTCAGTATTTCACTTTTCAGTCCTCCCATTCCATGTATAAGTGACAGATACTTTCTGTTGTTGTTCTTGTTTCTATCACTTGTTTTGAAATCTATTCAATATTTATGGATTATTTCTCATGTATAGGGCATTCACCACTACAGCAGCTAAATCATGCTTAGAAGTTATTATTCATTTATTATACAGTTTCTCTCTTTAATTTATTTTCCCAATTCAGACTCCTGAGGTATATTCCTCAGTTCATCCTGTCCAGACTTTCCCTAGCCGATCACTTGTGAACATGTTGATGATTAGGAAAGCATAACTAGAATTTAACTTGAATTCTCACTTCTTCCCAGCCTCCCTCGTGAAAAAACAACATAATTGATTTAAAAATGCCCACCTTAAAGATTAAAAAATCCTCAGTATAGTGTTAGTTGGAAGAAAAAATAAAATTATGTTGCTAGAATTCTACCTGTGAACTTACAAAGACAAAGTGCAAATATTTCTGTTAATACAGAAAATATGTTTCACAGTGATAGAAGCAATCAATAAAAACATTCCTTTGGAGGAACACTTAACAAACAGTTTAAAAGATCGAATGGTAAAGAGTAAGAAATGTCCAATCTACTGTATCAAAAAAGGTGCCGGGAATGTTCACTCAGGGGGATTTAGTGTGTACGTTCTCATGACAACGTAACTGAGAGCATTAGCAAAGGCAGAGAAATCAAAGGACAAGAAATTCTGGTGTCATTTTCTAGCTTTGAAAGATTTTATTTTAGACAGAAATACTTAAAAAAAAAATTTCAGACTGACAATTCAGATCTGCTGTCATTCCTGAGGAAAAATAATGAAACAGCACCTTAGTTTTAGGAATAGCAAGAGAATTTTGGAATTTATTAAACATAATCATGTTTCTTTTTTCCTCCCAATACGTGAATTACAAGCAAAATGAGAAAGAGCTTACATTTTATTTGTTGTACTAATACAAGGGGGAAAACACAGTCCTGATTTGAGAGAAGGCTGCTTTTGCGGCAAAAGCAACTTAATTGTCCTTTGAGTTTACCCAAGAATTGGATCTGAATTCACTTAAGAAGTGAATGAATTTCCCTTTATCCGCAGGCTAAGTCTTCTCTAGCTAGACATCCACAGAGTTGTTCTCAGACAGCTGTCGATAACATGTAACTTAGATCAACCCCTTCATAGCTGATGATCTCTAATATAAATTTTCTGTTCCCCTATGCAGTATCTCATGTTAACTCCATGTAGCCATATTTGCTTTCACAAGAATTCAGTTCTTATTATTTTTCTGGTTTTAATTCTTTTGCTGTTAACCAGTGAATAGAATGAAACGATGAAAAAAGAAAAAAAAGAAAAGGTTCGAGTGTGCAAAGTCAGAAGTGCCTCTATGAAGCTTTTTTTTTTTTTAATTCTGTTTACATGAAAAATACTGTTATGTGTTTGAAGTGCCAGTATGACATACGGTCACATGCTGGCCTTGTTGAACTGCTGTGGTTAACTGTATCACTTGCTGAACTTCTGTAATCATCAACAGAATCAAATGCTGGGTGATCTGAAACAATTACTGCGATTGTACAGAAACTTTATTCCAAAGCTTTGCGTGTGCCTGTGGGAGGATGAGGCCTACTTTAACAGCCAAGGTCTCTTAGCACAAGCTTCCCGTCCTCGGCTTTGGAGCAGCCATCTGGAGTTTTGGTAGACGTTAGGTAAGTGATCTAGGTGGTCACCTCAAGGCCAATAACGCTGAAGTCTAGACTTGCGGCTTAGCCTTTCAGAAGGGCTAGTTAGCTTGTGTCTGTGGAACATTCCTTTGCTAACATTACTTTGCCGAAGTGGTACAGTAGCAGTAGGAATAACTGAAAAGGCCTTTTCTGCAGTCACGAATTATTTCCATTTTATGCTTTCCCAATCTGTAACTCCAGCTTTTATCAGGCTGTTAGTCATCTTCTAAAACTTTCGCATTTCTGGTGTTTACAGAGTTTTAGGGCTGATAGAGAGCTGTGGAAGTATGCAATTAGTGACAAGGATGGGAGATGGCAGAACTTTATCATTTCATTATATTTATATTATAGCATTCACAGAGCTTCCGAGTAGCCAGCTGCCTCTTATAAGAGGTATTGTAGAAATATAGCAGAAGACTGCTTTTGCCCGGAGCTCTTACCATCTTGGACTTGAATTTATCACCATCCTTTTTGTGGTTTATCAGAGGGAAAACTGGAGTATTTATATTTCAAAAGTAGTGGCATCATTTGAATGGGGTTGACAGCAGTTTAGCCTGTAACAGCGTAAACTTAGGGTATGTCTGTGTCATAGGCTTGCCTGCAGTGTAAAGGTAACTAAAAGGGTTTTAAGTGAGCAAGCTCAGGCTGAACTGGAGAGCCCGTGGCAGCACAGAATTCAGTGTGGGGTATCCATATGGTTGAGAAGCTAAACTGCATGCTGTTATACTTAAATAGTGTATGGTACCAGAATGAGCTGTGTTTTTTCTTTTCTTTTCTTTTTTTTTTTTACAGCTGCCTAGGGTATGTCTACATTGCAGTGCCATTTGCGGTGTAGATGCAAACTTCATTAACAGGAACCAGATTTCAGTTTCTGTCTCAGCAGTTGCTTAAGCAGAAAGAAAGCTAAAACACTCTTTTCAGTATTTTTGTGTATGTGGCTCTCCAGGGTTTCCATTTTGTTCCAGAATGCATTGGTGTGTCTCATGTAACAACTAAAGTCCCAAGAAGAGGGCAAAGGGCTTTACCTCTTCTGAGCTGAAGCAAAATGTCTGAAATCATTTGTGCAGTAAATGAAATAGGCTGAAGCCTTATGTATGGTATGCAACAAGCTAATTAGCTGCTGTTCATTTTCAAGTGTGTTGTTTACAGGCAAGCTGAGACAATATGTAATATGCATTATAATGTCCCCATAATATGTCTGGATTCAGACTGCTTTGTTTTACTGCTGCTGCTCCTAATCATGAGTAAACCGTGCTTGAAATCTTGAAAGGTGATGTGAGTATTCAGGAGACATCCATTTTCAACATCTTCTGACACTGAGTTCTCTGTGATTTAGATCCTGTGAAGGAATGAACCTGATACTACTGCCTAGGAAAATGTCTTCCTTTTGTTTTTTCTCTCTCTCTGCCTCTTCCTCTCTTTTCTTGATGATTATCAAAAATTTCAGTTCTTTCATTCCAAAAAAATTGTTGCTCAGAGACTTTCAGACTATTTGTTTCCATTTAATTTTAATAATAAATGTACTGTATTTTAGTGCTGGCAATGAAACGTGATTTATTTTGTATTATGTATTGGTATTTATTTAGGATTTAGTTAGCAGTCTCTGTAGTTACAAGCAGCTATAAGCCAGCCTGGTGAGTCATTTCCTTTACACTGACACCCGTTGAAATGGCTCCCTTGCTGAAAACTCGCTTATGTAACCAGACAAGCAGTATCGCGAGAGGTCGTATCTCATTATTTCCCATTTGCTCAAATATGTGAACGTTGCCCAGATAAAATAAATTCAGAAGAAATTCTGGGCCTAGGGGGGCCAAGGACACAGGGGTGAATGCGTTTTGTTCATATGAATTGATGCAAAATTTATTTGTAAAAATGGGCTTAGTTCAGATTGCAAAGAGAAACAGGGTGATGAAAATATTCTTATTAACAGTTCCTGTCCACACAACCCCCAGTGCCTGGGTTGCCTACATGGTTGGAGATAAAGTATTAAAATCGTGATAATGTACTGACTCTCATGGAGAAACCAGAACCCATAATTGACTTAATATTTAGAAGTAGCTAAACTAAATAGACATTATTAGTACTTGACATTTGTCTGGTAACTTGTTCATTTACTCATCGTGGTCATCCGAGGCCTCAGTTTTCTCCCCCAACTCTTAGGAGGCATATAACTGGATCAAGCAGAATTTTATTTCTGGAACATTCAAGTGAAGGTTGTAGCTGGATTTTGTTGGTAAGAAATCAAATGCCTACAATGTACAAAGTGTAAAGGCATGCATGTAAATGCTGGAGATCAAAGAGTTAGTCTTCTGTGGGGATTATCTAATGTTACTACTTTCTTCCTCACTTATTATTGTGGCATCCCTCAGAATATAATGGGATTTCTTGTTGTATTTGTTGATATACTGGAAAATACTTGAACTTCCTCCAAGTCTGCATATCTGTCTGCCAGGAGGGATTCCTGGGGAACCCAGAGGGGCAGCTTTGGGAACATCACTGTGGCTTTTCACTCGACTAGAAATACATTAAATAAATAAACAAGCCAACCAACCAACCAACGAACCAACGTTGGGATGAATGAGGTTCCAGATACTGGACTGAAAAAAGAAAATCCTGCTGTCGCCCGCTTGCTCGCCTAGCTTGCACTGTGCTGCTGTGCTCTGCCTGTCCCCTGCAGACAGTGCCTCATCTGCCTGTGTCACATAGGCAGCTTCGGGACTTTTCAGGCCAACACGCAAAACAGCATAATGTGACCAGAGGAAAGATTTACTTTAGACATTAAATGGGCTCCACGGTAGTTTATGATCTTTGTTTATGTTTGTAAGAAACCTCAGTGGTTAAAAAAAACCCAAACAGGTAAAGTTGCATTTACAAAAACAATTACTGCACATTCTTTACCAATACTGGGGGGGGCGGGGAGAGGAGTGATTTGGCTGGTGTAGTGTGTTTGCTGCTAAGCATTCAGAGGACAGGTCTGCGAGTGCCTTGGTGGCTGCGGGTTGCTGGGTGACCACGGTTCTGAGACACAGCTCGCGGATCACCTGCAGGTAGGGCGCCTTGTCTCCAGCAATCAGTGTGCCGGAGCAGCCTCCTGTCGCATGGCTCACACACCCACTCGCTGTCACAGCTTCGCCTCTGAAGTAAAAAGAAACTGACAGTAATAAAGAATTTAAAAAGTCTGTGTTGGAGGAAGGAAATGTATGCAACCATCCTGCAAGGAAACAAATTGGGGTAGAAGGAGTAGAGGAGAGAATTAAACTGCTCTCATAAGTACATGAGTAAGTTCATTTGCTTTGCTGAGGCTGATTTAATGATTAGGCAAGCATGTATCTCCCATCCTCTGTCCGGGAAACAGTGGAGAGAAAGGACCTTGTAGCTTTTTAAGCTGTTGAGTGGAGGCTTTTCTTGCCTTGTTATATTTTTTATACTGGGGTAAATAATCCCCAGTAAGGAAAAAAAAAGCTCTATATAGTTATTGGGTGAACCTCAAAGCTTGGATTTGCATAACCAAAGAACAGTACAGGTGCTTGGCCAAAATTGGCAACTTCTACGTTTTGGTACATTTGCTTTCATCATAGATGCTACAGCACCTCTTTGCAACCTTCCCTGCCTCTCTGCAGAGCTCATCAGCAGGGGGGCTCTGCAGCCAGCTTCTTTTCAGGTATCAGTCTTCACATGGGAAGCCTGAAGCTACTTATTACTACAGAAATTGTCATGGATTGCTGCCGTCCTTCTTTACAGGCCTCTTTCAGAAGGTAGCTATGAGCTCCCTACCTTCCTGACAATTTTACTGAAGTATGGGACGTGTTCAAGTCCACACCACTGTATTTTGCAATATTTTGTGGAAGCTTGTTTGGGAAGGATTGTGCCCGTGCTCATTTTCTAGCATCATGCTATTGAGGGGAAGCAAAATGGACTATGTCTGACTAACTACAGCCTCATTCACTTTAGGGTGGAAGGGCAGGTTCTGCATCATTGTACAGCGCTTTATTTCTAACTGTTCTATTCAGGAAAAAAATGAAATAATTAATACTTAATTGTGTCAAATAGGGCCAAAGTCTCCTCTGAATTGCATGCACGTAACTCACTGGCAATTGTACTTGCATTACCTGAAGGCATTGAGACTGCTTCATGAGATTCCCTTTCCTTTAGCCAAATACATAATACTTTTCCTCTGAGATCTGAATTATTTTATTTAGTAATTAAGGTAGTTTGTGCAACATCTTAAAGATGCAAAGGGCAGATATATCAATTCAAAACCAAGGACTAACTCAAAGGCTCTTAAAGCTTTCCTGTTAGTGAATTCTCTGAAGACAGAGAATTCTCTCTAAGGCATCTGCCTCTACATTTGGATTTGGCCCATTTTAAACCAGTATCACAGAGACATAATGAAAATAAACACTCCTAAATCTAATGGACTTTTAATAACATCCTCTCGTTATGTAGTTTTACTACTTTCTTTTTCATTTCCTTCACATATTTTAGAGCTGACTCTCCCTTGTTACTCACAGTCCTTTGGTCACTGCAGTTTTGATTTTTTCCTACAGGAGATGGGTGGGGGCATGTGCGCAAATCTGAAATGATTTTAACTTTGTGTCTGTGCTTACCAAAGAGAATCCTCAAAAGATGTATGGCAATAATTTGACAAATTCTAAGATTTTGGAAATCTTAAAACAGTGCTGAGCTGTTATGGCTTGAAGATGGCAACTTCATCAAAATGGCAATGATGCAGTTTCTCACAAAGAATGGGACAGGTGAGCTAGAGCAATAAAAATAGAAATTCAAGTTCATGCTTCTTACATTTAATAGTAATTCTTCCCTAGGTTTTACACGTATCAGTGAAAATCGCCTGGTCTATGTGCATAAATAGTATAAAACTAGATGGCAAATTAGGAATGGTTTGTTGGCAATCTGCTAGTAGATGTATGTCGCTCCTTTTACAACACAACACATTTTGCATTTTGCTGTCTTACTTCAGCTCACCTGTTCATATCTCTGGATGCTCAATTTTGGCTGGTCTTGTATGCTGGGGATGAATGGTGAACATCTTTCCTTAGAGAGATGCTGCTGACTTTTTCTGCTCTTTGATTTCTTATGTTGTGTTTGGTAACAGGGACTACTGGCAACAGTCTACTGGTAACACATTTAATTCCATTTTGAATTATTTAAACCCTTTTAAATGACAAGTTGCATTTCAAAATAAAGAAGCTATTTTAAAAATTAATAATCAACACTTTTAGACACACTCACATTTCTTTCTGATCTTTGTGACCAAAACTATTTGTTTCCCTATTGAAGTGCATTTTCCAGCAAATTCACCATTCACTGAGAACATTATACTCCAGTATTCTACCCGGACAACAGCAATGTTAGCAAAAATGAGGGCTAGCAAAAACATGGAGCTAAAAGAAAAAGCTTGCTTTCTATTACATTTTTCATGAGTTATATAAAGAAAGTAAACTTTATCAATTTAGGTACAGGAAGAAAAGCAAACAGTTCGCATCTTGTAACAGTTACTTCCCACTCTCTGGACCTGTCAAACGCAAACCAGGACCAATAACTTCCTGCTTGTGTCCAGAGATAATTTATCAACCTCTTCTGAGATCCAGGCTTCTTACTCAAGGCTTTCCAAAACAATTCTCACTGCTTATGTACACACAGATTAGGGTTTTGATTTTACTGTTCTCTTTAGGAGATAAAACACTGAGAAGGGCAAAATCCTTTTGAGGCGATCAAGATGGCTGTCTTTCAGAGGTTTAAACCTATTCTAATTCACATATTAACTCTCACGGGTTGGCAGCTTTTACCTAGTTGTGGAGCAAAATTTTATTTTAAAAAGTCTCTAATTTTGACTCAGTTTAAATGTTGCCTATAAACTGTGGCAGCCTGGCTCTTGTGTATGTCCTTGCTCTGGGGGCATGACTTGCTGAGAGAGGCAAGACACACGGAATGGAGCAGTAATTCCTTTAACTGCGCCAGTTTGATCCCCTTCTCCCCATGAATCAGCACCCAGAGTCTTGCTTTTGTTGGCTCTGATACAGTGGGACCCCCAGGAAGGACTCTGCGATATATCTATGGGACTAACAGTAATATGTGTTACTCAACAGCCAGCGTTTGTATCTGTGTTTGTGGTCTGTGAGTGTGCATCGAAGACGCTATTTCCTCTCTTCCAGTCATCTCCCACGAGCCATTTACCTATGAAAAAGTGAATGTTTTGGGTTGTTTTTAATTAGTCTAAACTTTCTTGCAACTTCTTGCTAGAAGATAACATTATTTTGGCTTCTTCTTCTGTGGAAGAATTTTATGATTATTAATGGAAGTTCCTCAACTATGGGTATTTAATTGAAGCTTGCAAAATAGTTAAATAAAAAAGTCTGTCTCTTTCCAGCTGTCACAGTTGTTTAAGCTTATTTGGTACCATATCAGAAGTACTAAAATTTTAACTATACTGAACACTAAATGCAACCATTTAGTAAACTGTTTGCAAGATTGTTAGTAAATATCTCTTCCCTAATTAGTTAGTAATACATTATTTGGATCGGCTAAAATAAATAGGCAGTTGCTTCTCCTACCATAAAATGCATTTCTGAAACTCACAGAAAAAGAAGGCAACTGCTAAGAGCTAGGAGCTCGTTTGTCTTGGTTGTTCATGACTGTTTATGCTGTAATGTTGTCAAATTGCAACACTGCAAGGCATTTTCTGTGCACAAAGTAGGCATGAAAACCTATGTCAAGTATGTTTAGTTCCTGAGCGAAATACCAAGTTTATTCGCCCAGTAAAAGAATAAGTAATAAATAGGTCACAAGTAACTGTTTTGTGGCACTATTTTGCATGTTATGGATAAACTATTTTTCCGTGAACTAGTTTCCAGGATCCTCTTTTTAATTGTCAGGTTCAGCTCTTCTGAAGAAATTTTGTCTGAAAAATCTGAAAATAATGTAAGAGTAGGGGTTTTAATACAAAATATTTACTATGATGAAAATGTAAGATATATGGCTATATAGTAAAATAAATTACTTAAAGGCTTTTTAATAAATTAGATGTTTAGACTGTTATAACACTATAAAAAGGCATATACTGTGTGGCACAAGTATAAAATCAGGTACATGTTTTAAAATGGCTCAAGTTAAATATTTTGTAGAAGTAAACTTTGGTCTTTTTCCTTCAAGAAATATCTATGGAATTTTTGACAAGTTTTGAACAAATAACAAGACACCTAGAGATAATAATTTACAAAGTTTTCAAGTTAAAAATGTACCAGGCATTGAATGTGAATTTGAAAGAAACCTGAAAATTAAACCATGAAAAAATGAGGAAATATTTAGTTGATTTCAGAAAATGTTCTGTTAATTTTCACTGAATTTGAGTGGCCCTGCCAGAGTTTGACTTACTTCTTAAGAGATTATTTTCAGGGATAATTACATAGGAAAGAAGGACAAAGGCAGAATTTTGAAAGTGATTTATTTGTAGTAACACTAGGGGCCTGCTGGACTAGTGATCACAGTAAGTTATCAGTGACTTTGGCTAAGGAAAGGTAATATCCTGAAGACACCCTTTCCAGAATACTAAGCTGTAATTTTGAAAGACGTTGTAATGCTGAGATGTGAATGTAGGTTTGGTTTTGTGATGTGATGTGGTCCCAAGGTGCTAGCTCTACTTGCCTCTCAGAAGGGCAGAGAACAGCTCAGGACCACAGCATGGATCAGGTAGGGTCTCTTACTGCTTTAGTGCCAACTGGCCACCCCTTGTCTGTAATTCATCCCTGTGGAGAAGATAACTTTCTCCAGGGCTGATCTCACACTGGAAAGAATTTATCTAGAAATTAAAAAACCCCACAGAGCTCACTGCCTTCTGCTCCAGTTGCAAGGCATAGTTCTTTGACCTTGTCCTCTCTAATGTGAATATTTAGCAATATATGTATATCAAAAGCAACAGCCACCACAACTCAAACACTACCAAGCAAAGCAGAGTGATGGCACTTCCTGTACAATTGCAGGTGTTTCTCCATACATACTGGGTATGGCATAGGGACCTCTATAGGACAGACTACAGAAGCGTTAGGTTGCCTGTTGGCATAGGTCCAGTCCCTGAAGCCAGGTGCCAGCCCCATTCCTTTGGGTACGTCTGCAGAGTTAGAGCCAGTCTGAACCCGTGTGTCTATATAGCCTTGATCTCTTAGCAGTTTAACCATGAGGATATCTCACCTTTCCTTCGGCTTTACACCTGAGGCAAGAAGGCCTGTTTCCTTGCGGGTATGCCGTGCCACCCCCTGCTCCAGGCTAGCTGCAGAATTGCAGGTATTTCAGCACGGTACTGCCTGATGCGCATGTGCCCTTTTTTTCTGTTGCTACCTCATCAGAGGAGAGGGATCAAGACGAGAGCCTGATCCAGGCCTTTTCAAGCTGCACTACAAGACTGAGATGAACAAGTTAAAATACTTGCTTAAATAAATAAGCTAAAGTATTAAATCTTGGTAATAAGAATTTGACAACAATAGCTTTTTATTTCTGCCTTGGAATACAAATGCTATTACCTCTTTCTCTCCTTTCTCTCCTTCTCACTCGTTCGGTTTTCTAGGTACCACTCAAATTTCCCATAAATCTTGGACTCTTAATTTAGAAAACAATCTCTCAATCTCTACCACCTCCTAAAAAATAACCCTGAAAAATTATGACTATTTTAAACATCACATTATGCTTTTTGTTCAGCTTTCAGTGCTTGTGCTACTACAAGAACATTGGAAAAAGAGAAAATTAAAGTAATAAAAGTAAAAATCTTAACTGTTTTTAGATTTCTCACAACACATTGAACAGAAAACACATATCATGTTACACCATTAGATCAGCTGCAATCTGCCACTTCCTCTGAAGTGCTACAGTCTACCTACATACTTTTGTCCAGTGTTTGGGAAAGGTTATCCCTGGCAATAAAACTCACGGCATTTTTGAAATAGTACGTATGCACACACAGTACATGCAGTATATGCCATAACCCGGCAACCAGGATTTTAGTTGTATTATAGGAGCGTAGAAGCCGGTAGTAGTGATACAGCCTCTAATGGCCCCTGTTGTATTAAGAAGTGTGCATACACATAACCAAGACGATCATAATACCTGCAAGTTTAGCAAATAAATTAGTGGGAGATGCTGCAGGATGTGTGCCTTGTGTCCCACATTTATGATGTTGCAGTAAAAGGAAAAGCACTCGTCTTCTCTCTCCTATCCACTTCCAAAATGTCTCACTATCATAATAGGCAATTTTTGGAGGCAAATAACTATCTGCTTCCGTCCGTGATTTTTCTCCCTAATCGAGAAGGAAAGTGTGCACAGCTAGATAAAAAGCTAAGTGGAGAAGCCGTAGCCTGTCTGAAGGCTGCTGTGGGAAACGCACATGGCAGCTCCCTCGCCCGGCTGCCTGGCAGAGGGCCCGGGGCGAGCCAAGCGTCCTCCTCTCTCCCCAGAGGGTTGCACCGTGCGCAGAAGTCCACTTCCCTGCTGCTGTTCCTGAAGCCCCAAACTTCAGGTATCTGGGTTTTTCTTGTCCTAGTTACATTCTCATCATGGTGCAGTTCTTTCAAGTGGCAATAGTTTATCTTAATGTTTCTTTTTTTTTCCTTTTCCAAGTATTTGTGATAAAATTGTGTTATTTAAGCCTGTAATGAGACAATGGACATATTTTTAGGAATGACCACTCTTCCTGTGCTCAGTATGGCTTAAGAGAACAGCTGGTGCTCTGCTTATATTATCACCCTTCAAGTATTCAAAGGAAAACCCCACTAGAAACAGTACTCTTTATTCGCTTGTGTTCCCCGATGGCAACTTTAAATTCTGTCTTCTCTATTGTCTTTGCTAAAGATACATGACTTTGTGACTTTGCTGTCAGAGCAGTTTGTATTGTGCTAGTCAAATCAGTCAGTGTCTAATGTGCACTTACAGAACTTTCAAAGGCTGTCATATATACATTTCTTTTCTCTTTTTTGTGGAGGATATGTGATTTCTTCTAGCAGTGCAGCCGCTTGTGATGTGATAGTACAATGAAACATGAGGCCAGTGCAGCTAGATACCTTTTTCCTTCATATTGTGTTAAAGGTATGAGCCTTCTTTGATGTCAGTAAAGTTAATAACGTTTAGAGATATAAAAATAAAGTCAGGACTCACTGACTAAGAAAGTACTACCAGACTCTGTTGCTAGCTTAGTTTTTTACCAATTTTTTTATTTCTATAGAAGAAAAAGCTTTTAGAAAGTGAAGCATACGCCCTTTGTTTGTATAAATTTTTAGACAGTATGTGAAAAAGAAGACCATATGTTCAATACAAACTTACACCGTCTTTTGGTCATTTTATAGCACACATAAAGGTGCTTTGCAGGAAAAATTGAAGCGGCCTGGCTACAGCAGGAATCCCTCTAATCTCTCCTGCAGAACTCACAATTCCAAACTGAAAATTAATTGAGATTGGGGGATTGCTTAACAGTTTCTCCTTTTTCAGGGGTCATTATTTTCACTTTGACGTATATCTGCATTTCCTTAGAAGTGGACAAAAAGAATTCTTTGAAAAAGAGTGTTTGTTGAACATTGCCAAAATGTTCAACCTATAGGCTAGAGAAAAAATTGTGTTTGTATGTGTGTGTGTGTATATATATGTGTGTGTATGTATATATAAAAACAAGTTTTGCCTTTTTACGGCTGTCCATGCATTATTTCAAATATGATTTTAGTTTCATGATTATATACACTCCTCAAAATCTAGTGAAAAGAATAGATCTTTGGCTGTTCAGTTTTAGCCATTATATATTAGAAATGTTGTATGTTTTGTTTTGATTAGAGATAGATTGCATCATATTATTTCCATACTTTTATTTTAGGACAAACTCCTAAAATAAATTTACACAAAATTTCAAAGTTGGCTTTCACCAAATATTTGCTAGTATTTTCCCATTTTCTGTTCATTTTGGGTAGTGATCATGATTACTATTATGTATCATATAATTTATAATGTATCACGTAATGTAATTGCTGCATTACTTGCAGAGATTGAAAACAGAGGGGCGCAAAAATAGATGAGTCAAATTCAAAATTCTTGTGTAAAAATTCATGCAATTTTTTCTGGTTCTAGCTTAGATAAACTTTAGATCAGCCTAAAAACTGATCCTAAGAATGGATGGCTTTTTGAAACTTTTGAAGTTTCCGTAACACTTCGCTGCTGTTGCAGTGCACAGTACTGAGTGTAGTCATGTTCCATCATCCTCTATTTCTCAAACAGAGCCTGATTCTAGAGGAGACATACTAGAGGTGGCCAAATAGGCAACAAACAGTACTTCAAAACAGTCATAAATGGAAGTGTGTCAAAATGTGTACTGAAGAGATTCTTGATTAATTAAAGGCTTCTCATTATGTTCTGAGCATGAGCCTGAGCCTTGAGTCCAAGTTTCCCTCCCATCCATGTTTTGTAGATGCCAACTTCTGCTTATTTTCAGGTCTAAGGCTTGAGCATTAACCCACCTTCAGAGTAATAGCCATTGCTCAAAGCGAACCCACAATATCCGGAGACAGCAATGTGAATGCACAGGGCTGGACAGGAAGGCTTCCTGGATACGGCCTGCTCTTTTGCCTGGCACTCTAACTTCAGTCCGAACATAGCCTAAGGAAGTGTCAAGAAAAGGCTGAGAAGAAACTCTTGCCCTTGCATTCATAGTTGCTTATGATTTTCAACGGTACCTCTGTCATGTGCCTTCACAGGATCTTCTGGACTTTTCTCAGAGTACAGTCCTAACCAGAATGGGACCACAATCCCCTGGTATCACATCTTAATTTAAATATGGTATTTAATCAGCAGATAATAAACCCAATGTCTGAAATGTAACCACAAATATAATAACATACTCAAACACCTTTCGTCTCTCTGTCTCATGTTCATCTAAGTTGTAGAGGATTCAAATCTTGGGAATAAGGTAAAACAGGTCTCTGCATAACCTGCACCGGAACAGTCAGGTGGGGACTAACTTACTGTGTATTGTGTTGCGTAGTAGTTGTCCTCCAAAAGGCAGCGTTGCCATGTATTTCTCCAACTTTAATATAGAGGGCAACATAACCCTCTGTAACTGGGTAATGCTAAACTTTTGAAACACCTAAGAAGGAAGAGGCATAGTACCGTGATACCATATGATGAAGATTTGGCGGATCTCTCTCTTACTGCCTCTTACTGTCAATATTATAGATTTATATATATTAGCAAATTAGATGATAGTCTTAAAGGATGGCATTCTGAATGTCTCATTTGTGTCCTGGACATTTACATGAAGTTTGTCTAGTATATAAATATCAGTTTGTTCTGATAAATACAAATGTAAATAAACTGCTAGATAAGCCATAGCTTACCTGGTTATTTTGGCTAAGTATCTGGAAAATAGGGAGATTCAAATTAATTCCCTTTCAATCTCTCTATTTTAATCTCTGCACCTCTTTTCTAAGGGCCATCTCTATTCATGTAAATGTGCCATGATCTGAATTGCATGTAATAATCTTGAGGAGAGAATATGTAGCTGGCACCATTTTCAATGAGCAAGACATTTTACATGACATTCTTATTTAAATGGCATGAAAATCAGAGTTAAGTGCTGTGTAAATGAGGGCAGAATAGAGCCCTTTGTATCTCGTTTTCAAACTGCCTTGGGATCATCTGGAGGTATAACCACATAAATCCCCTGAGGATATGTCTCCAATTCTCTCCCTTAGCCTGCTGTTCCCTGATCGCATTGGAAATCCACTCAATTTAGATTTAATCTCAGCAAAATCTACCCAGGACTTTCTTTCTAAATTTGCAATACTATCTTTATGGCACTTTTTTACTTAAACTCTTATGTTTAGGAGTATTTCTGCTTAGACATCCCAAAAGCCTATTTCTCTGCGGGTGCAGCATTGTATGTCAGGAAAGCAGGAGTGTCTAAAATTTAGAGATGAAACTGTTGGCTAAGTCTCCAGTATACAGTATATTGCTCTCTCTGTCAGTGACTGCTGCATGATGTGCTAATGTTTTTCAAATATTTTTTTCTTTCTGTTCTTTCAAAGGTAAGATCCTGTATTGCATGAAGCCATAAGTATAACCATTCTCCCCGCCCAAAAAAGGAAGCTGGGAGCTTGTAATGAATGCGTATATCAAATTTACAAGTAAAAAATAAATGGCAAGTTGCATGTGGAGAAAGAGAAAGAGCCACAGAGACAGATGGATTTATATAAATTCAGCTTTAAATTTTTTTTTAATTAAATAATTGCAAGCAGTAACCAGCTGTAGTATTATTCTTCGCTGTGTAATCTGCACAGTGAAATGTAAACAGGGGGTCAGACTCTCCTGTGGCCATATGACCCTCTCAGCAGGAAAAGGGGGCACTGAGAGAGGCTGTGCACAGAGAAGTGTACAAGGATATTCATGAGCTGGGAACTTCTGCAGCAAAAAATAGCTTTCCTGCATAGTCAATGGTGCATAGCGTTCGGTTTAAAAACCCTTATTAAATTAAGAGGAGCTTTCTGCATCCACCAGCCTTTGCTGCTGCTGTGTGTACTTCCGTAATGTTGTGGAGAATACTGGAGCTTAATATCAACTGGAAGGTTCAGAAAAATGCAATAACATTCAGATACAACTTGATTACTGACGGAACAGAGATACAGAACATGAAAACTCATATGTCTGGGGAATCTAGCTCTTTTGAATCTCTTTGTTCCTTAAAAAAATTCTTTCTTAAAATATAAATGTCTATCTGTATGTATGTATGCATTCCTTTGTCAATGCAGGAAGATGGAGGGGTTGGCAGCCAGGCATTCTTCAGTATGTTAATTGTCTAATGTTTTCTGTTCTTTAAAATCCTCTTGTTTCTCTTCCTTTTTTGCAAATTAAAAAACAGAGCCAATCTCTAGCACTCATAGTTTTCATGCTGTGTGTTTAACACAAGATTTTTTTAGATTCACAAACATACTCTTTTTGTCATTGCTATAGTCACCACAGCTCTGACTACCTTTTCGGTGTGATTTAAACAGCGTCTTTTCCCTGCAGCATTTTCATGACCTAACAAACGGTTATTTATTTCTTCGCTTATTAGTTTAAAAATGTAGTATAGTTTTCCCACCCGAAATACCAGTTTTTACATAACCTTGAGATGGCTATTCATCCTTTCTCGGGAGGAGTTGAGGGGAAAGGTGCGGCGCCCCTCTAACTCGCAAGTGAAGCGCGTTGGCTGGGGTGCGCGGCGTCGCTGCTTTCGGCGCGTCTCGGTGCGTGCCATCAGTCAGCGTGCAGGGGAGGCTGCTGCGCGCCCCGCCGGGGGCCGGGCCTCGGCCTTCGCCCGACTTTGCCGAGCAGCACGGAGGGGCGCATTGTTCCTCGTCTTATATTTTGCGTGTTCTGTTTACAGAAAACAAGCCCGGTTCCCAGCACCAAAATGTTTCAGTTTTTGAGCGTACTGTATGTTTGATGCACCTAATTTAAATAAATGACTTTCACATTTAAGCAATTAAACCTATAATTAGCACTGTTTGAATGAACTAATCAGCTAATACCCTATGACACACAGTTCTTTTTTTTTCTCCAGATATTTTTAAAGGGAAAGGGTAGATGTTTATGAAAAATTGTAGGTGATGCATTATAAAAATATGCGTTGATTCATGGAAATTACAAAACAACACCACAAACTGTTTAGACCGATGTTCTCCTTTTGCCTTCCAGGGAATGTGGAATTATGTACACTCATTTCCTCTGAATTCAAAGGAAAAGGCTGCAATAAACAAAGTATCAATTTTTTTAAAAATGTGGCAAGCTGCTACCACTATTCTGTGTTTTTAAAAATACCCCAAAGCACTTTTATAAGGCTGTCTACTCACTGTATTTTCAAATGTGTGCGTACATGTGATCCAGTGGTAGGAGAGCTGCGTGAGCCATACCCTAGGGATTCCCTCCAACGGGCAGAACGTTAGCCTCTCTCAATAAGATGGAAATTTATTAGGAGGAAATTATCCTGGTGTCCTCTGAAAAACAGCTTTTCTGATAAAAATCTTGTTCTCTGACAGCAGTCTAACAAGATACATTTGTTAGCTGTTTTTGATCCTTGGACTCATCTGTTAATTTTAATTCTTCTGTTGCACTGCTGTGTATTTACGTTCTGAGGCAGACATGATCTATGTGTGCTCATTTGAGATTGAGGTGTCGGGGGTGAGAGAGCGCTCAAGTTTAGGAGAAAGCTAGCCTTTTATTTTTCCTTTTCCTCTAGTTAAAGAGGAAAAATCGTCCTTACAGTTCTATCAAAGCTGGAATTTGTTAATAAATTTTTGTGCCTCTTTGAATCTATGCTACTATAGTTCTCTATTACTATGGAAAGAAATATGTATAATTTATCATATAAATCATCTTTTCTCCAGCTCTTTTGTTCCTAAATGTTACAGTACCATACATAGGACATACGAATCACACCATATTCTAGCATTTTACTTTTTTTTTTCCTCAAACACCACTAAATGTCTTCAAATGCTGAAAACAGCTTGACCACCCTTGAGTTGTTCAGCTCACACCAGTCTTCCTATTCTCATTCCAGCTCCATTAAAACTGGGATTCAGGACCCTGCTTTCCAGCCTAATTTTTCCTTGAATCTTTGCCTCACGTAGGGTGCAGGCTGGAAAGTTTTCAAAGCAGGAATGTGGATTTTTAATGAATGAAGCTGACATTGGGAACCCTCCCCCCAGCATTATGAATTGCCAAAGTTAGTAGGTATATAGGGAGCAGAAAGCACTGAAGGAAGGTGCCAGATGGTCTTTTGTGGTTATATGGTTCACCAAAACTTAAGAGATCTGGTTTCTATTCCTATGTGATAACTAGCCTCTGAAAGCACTTTTTCATCTGCCAAGCTTAAGAGAAGAGCTAATTTAGATTTAGGTTCCTTTTGTTAAACATTCGGGGGAGGATGGGAGGGAAGACAGGGGTCACAAGAAAGTACTGACTTATCAAAACTTTTTTTAATAGGATTGGAATCAGCCACACTTTTGATGGAAAATGTCAGGTTCAGTAGGGGTTTTCTTTTCTAAAGAAGAGAATGAGACAGTCCTGCTCTATCTGTGAGAACCAATACCTTGGTTTGTGGAACATTCAGACAAGATCTGGGTTTGAATTGCCGGGTTCAGAGCAGAAATTTGAACCTCGGGCTTCTACACTCTTGAGCAAAGGATTTGACTAGCCAGTCACTTCCCATGGTAATAGTCTTTCTGTCTAATGTTTACAGACTGTCTCCATCCAGACTGAGGGGAAACATTAATTTTGTGAAGCTTTAATAGGCAGGAAAATGACTTTTTCCCTGGCACTTCTGAAAGCCAGTCTATAGGTATCTGAAGCACTAACAGCTCTCACTGTAGATGACATTAGGAGTGACAGATGTTCAGCAGCTCAGGCAAATCAAGCCCTCAGTGTCTGAAGTTGGGCATCTAATGACTTGAGGTCCCCCAAACTTCTGGAAATTTACACATTTTAACCATAATCTTGCCCTGCTTCAGCGCCTGTACACAAAATGGAGGCACTTGCACCCTGCTATCGAACAGGGAAGCTCATCAGTACAGCAGGAGGTGCCTCCCCTTGAGTATATACTATACTGATGAAGTTCCTAAAGGAGCTCATGAGAAGAGAGATAGTTTCTTATTCAGTGCAGGTTTTGGATAAAAAATAGCAAATATTGCATGATAGGGCTGGCAAGGTTCACACACTGGCTGAAGAGACCTAGTTAGGAAAGACAGCTCAGTTATCCTCTCTTGAGAAGCTTCTCCCACATTAAGAGCCTTCTGAGTACCGATACTCAGCAACAGGAGGGGGCAGGTGGCCCTGCAGCACCTAGGGATGTGATCGGATTCCTGCAGAGGCACCTTGGAAATTCAGCTATTATCTCAGGAGGAAAATTAACTGGACCTTTTCTTAGCACACATCTCCCAACCCTCTGAAAGCCATAAAATATTGCTCGGGCAATGCTATAAAGCAATTACTTCAGCCATAATTGTATAGATTTGGTTTGGAACAAAGTGTTTTTACTAACAGGAAACTCATTATTTGTAGAGCAGTATGAAAATGGAAAGACTTCAAAACGATTTTAATATAATTTTTGTATGTAATAATCTCCATATGATATAAATGATGGTTGTTCTGATTAAGCATTGACAGCCATTACCTCTGAATGCAATTCTTCAAATAGCAGGAAATACCCAGTTAAAGCAGTCTGTAACATAGGCAGTCCTCCTACACAGCACACTAACCTATCACTTTGTTAGGGGTTACACCTTTACAGGGCTGTTAGCATAGCTAACCTGGTGCAGCAAAAATTATGCCTGAAAAATAGTTTCTGAGTACTACCCTGCTTGATTCAAAGTTCGAAATTCTACTTTTAAAAGTAGTAATGCTATTTTCAAAACTATTCTGCTTGTTGTTTCTATTCATTGTTTCCATGGTAGAGCTGAAAAACTATTACAGCTGTGTTTTGGGTGGTCTATTGTATACCACTGTTGGTTTTGATTATTACGTTCAACACTCTCTTGGTATGTGTTTCACTGTCTCACTGTCTCCACACAAATAAGGAGTGGTGCTGCCTCCACCCCTTGTTTATACAATTGCTTTGTGGTTACAAAGTGGGAAACCTAATTTATTTGCCCTCCTCTGCCTAAGGGGACTCACATCTCCATACAGCACTTCCTAGGGGTGTGCCCTAACCATGAGGTTATAGTTTAATTTTGAAGGGGGCATCACTCTGCCCTTCCTGCAGGAAAAGTCATGGAGCCAAACATGGAACACACACAAAGGAGCAGGATTCAAAGTCCAAGTGATTAGAGCAGCTAGCTGAGATGAAGACACCACGTTTCTGCTTCTTAGACTGTGTTTTACATTGGACATCATCAGAAAAAAACAAAAATCCAAGGAGTATAAATAGATAAAGGGCAAGGTATAGCTGACCTGATTTTTAAATACGCTGTTACAAAGACCTGCTAAAGTCAATCAGGTAATACATAGTGCATTTGCCTGGAATATACTGATCAGTGTAAGAAAGACTGGTTTTCAAATAACGTGTGTTTGCATGTCTGTATTTGGGCATCACTCCAGAAGATGTGATTTATTAAAGGTTCAGAACCCTCAGATCTGAATTATGAGTAGTTAAAACACAGATTGCTGTCTGTAAGACACACACCTCATTTGCTGTGGAAGATGGGAAAATAAAAAGTGCTTCCTTTGACCCAAAATTGTGAAAATGAGTAACTGTGGGTGTAAAATGAGTTATTGTCTGTGTAAAATGGTGATTGTAAATACAGTATGTCTGAGCTGACCAGCAGAACACATACTGTCTTGTATAGCAGCTAGAGAGGATTGGAGTAAACTAAAATTGCATTGTGGCCTGTCTTCTTCCTCTTTGCAATTATACAGCATTTCACCTTCTGCAGCTGAGGCAGGACCTTGCAGCCTAGCCATAAAAAAAATCCTTTAGGAACTTGCACTTGAAGTGGGCTTAGGACAGTTGATGCATACCTATCTGGAATCAAAAGTAATTGATGCCTTATAACAGTCAACAGAGAAGTTTTTTAGGCCACACTTTTTTTTTTAAAACTGAACAGTCTCATATGCTTTTAATTACTTGATGTAAATGTTACCATTTTAATTTGGTTTTCATTGTGCAGTTTTCACCAAAAACAGGAAATTTGTAAAGGCAGGCTTTTTAATTCAAATGATTATTCATAACTTTGGATGTTTGTCTGAAATTCGTCTGAACTTTCTGCATGTGTGTGTGTAGATTAGTTCTGGAAATCTGTTTTTTTGTACGTAAGATCTCCAGTTTGGGGTTTGAGATGGTATCAAGGTAAAAGTAAAAACAAAACAAAAATCCAGGCTATTATTTGAGCATCTCTGGATCTGAACTAGGATCAACTCCAAAGCTGCAAAGTTGCAAAAGCGTACAAGGCAGGACACAACAGCCTTTTATACCCTTAAAAAATTTACTAAGCTTCCCTATTCATCAGGAACAGACTGCTGTGTCCTACTTGACTTAACAGTAGAGCATTTGGTAGAGTATGGACATAAGTCTGGGCTGAATGCGGATGACTACAAGCCACACAGATCATGCTGTGACCCTCCTCTCTTTCCTCTGACTGTACCCAAGCCTTGAATATATATTTCAAGAAACTGTGGCCTGAACACAGACGGTTGATCACAGTTGCAGTAGAGTAAACTTTTAGTATATCTTCACATTGACAGTGAACCGGATATCAGACTTTAACCTGAAGCATTTTGCTTTCCTATAAAATAAAAATATTCTGTCCTAAATTAGAACTTTTAAAAACATAAAAACCAAAAAGCCAACTCTTTTTGACTGGCTGCACTGATTTCCATATAATTCCAAGTTTCCTATCTCTGATTTCCCATGCACTCCCTCTTACCTTTGCTGATCTCCCACGAAACCCTGGCAGGATATCAGCAGATCTGATAGTTTCTTCTGGGCTGTCTGCCGTTGCCATATTTTATGTACTTCAGGGTTTCTGTGGGATTGATGATGCACAATACATCATTGGACTGCTGTGACCAAACAAGGTTTGTGTGCTGCAGCTTGACCCCTAGCATTGTGCCAGAAATGCTGGGACCTATCAAGGGGCTGAAGAAAGATGAGTGAATGTGTGTGAGGGATAGAGGAACAGCGTTGAAACAGAGCAGACCTTGGGTAGGAGGAGAGGTCTAAAAACAGTGGCAGGGGAAGAGTTAGTAGGTGTTTTAGAAATATTTGAAAGTGAAGGGAACATGCAAATACTGTAGTTCAGGATAAGATGTAAAGAATAGGCTACTGGGGGAACGAAGGTTGGAAACTGAACAGAAAGGAAGGAAAAGAAAAAGGTGAGTTTGGACTGGGAGAATGATGAGTGTAGGGCAGGGTGATGGTCAAGAGGAAGCTTCTTTAGGATTTATTAAAATAAGAACCATTGTAACTATACATTTAGCTAAACTGAAATATACATTCCAACCTTTATGAAATAGCCCATCCCTAACTGCAGTCCACTGCTGTACAAGGTTACTTGTGCTACGCGGATCAGTGTTTATGTCGGTGCTGCAGGCAGGGGCAGTTTGTGATGCCTGGGTGATGCCTGGGTGATGCCTGGGTGAGCCTTGCAGTGGTGTCCCAGTCCTGTGCTGGGAAGTCGACTGGGCATGCTGTCTGCCACTTTACCTTGCTTCCCACTGGAGGAAGCCCCAGCTGCATAAGCTGCAGTGTAGGACTATAGGTACATCAGTTTGGGCAGCTGGGGGATTAGTGCCACAAGGCACACTGGAGAGTGAATCTGCCTTGATACGCACAGCCAGATTCCACTTAGCTGATGCTTCTGTGATATGTGTAGGAACAGCAGAAGATGATTTGAGCACAATATGTCTATGAAAATGCCATTCTGAAATTAGCAATAAATGATGTCAGGC
Organism: Apteryx mantelli; assembly: GCF_036417845.1. Taxonomy (NCBI): domain Eukaryota; kingdom Metazoa; phylum Chordata; class Aves; order Apterygiformes; family Apterygidae; genus Apteryx; species Apteryx mantelli. Next base: position 70,266,301 of record NC_089982.1, read on the forward strand.
TCTATGCATGATATATGTTCCTGGTTTCTTACAAGAAACATCATTAACTTAAATTTTAGATTGTTAAAATGCATGTACCACGATCACATACTGTAAAAATCTAAGAAATGGCTAGTACAGTCACTCAGCTCACTGTCCAAGTCTTCCATCTCAGTGTCACCTCTTGCTTCCTCATCTCAATGAGTACTCTCTTAGAAAGAAGAACGGTTGTGGGAGATGCATGAAGAAGACAAATACATGCAAGTGAAAATTTTGGAAAAGGTGGCGACAGGGTCAATCCTCTCAGTATTATAGCCCCATTTCCACACTGTCTGAGGGTATAAGGACATGTACGATCCATGTCTTTGTAAAAGCTTGCATTTCTCCTAAAGTGGCAGGTGCTTGCTTTTGGTTTAGACAAGAAACACCGTAAGACTCTGCCAGTGTGACTCAGTTGGATTATTCTGAATCAAGAAAATTAATGTGAATTTTAATTTCAGCATTTCCAAAGTGGCAAAGACTTAAAATGGTGTCATAGTGCATATATATACAATTAAGACCTTCCAGGAAGTGTGAAAGAGCTAACAGCAGTAAACATATAGAAATTAGTCTGGACAAGTTTTAAACAAGAAACATTATTTTAAAATGTTTCCTCTTTACCAGTTAATCAAAATGAAGTGAAAGTTTGGAATTCTTCAAAAAGATATTAGTGGCTTTGACTTATTTGTAATCAGATGTGCTCTCTGAAACTGCTTAGGATATGCCTGACCTGAACAAACGAAGGCGCGATTGCAGCTCATATATGTACTAGCTGCCATCTACCTTGCAAAGGGAATGGTAGCAGCAAAGAGAGAACCCCCGGACAGTCCCTCCATGGACTTGACTGCCCATTCGGATTATACACACATCCTGATCCCCTGCCCTGCATTGTGCTTTTAATGGCTTTATTACTCCTCTAGAAAACTGTAAGCAAATCTGCTTATGGCTAAACACACTAAATTCTGGTCTGACCCATAATGCCATGCAAATCTTAATCTAAACTCAGTTTGTCAAAGTGTGAAATGATTGGATTGCAACGTTGTTTTAATGGCAAATTTCAGTGTAGACTTAAGATGCATGAACACCTCATTTGTTTTAACCTCTATATAACATATATTACTAATAGGTGTGATTATAATGTGTATATATGTACGTTATATACATATATGAGATATATATGTATATACACACGTACTAAAATGCACATGCACACATACATGTTATATATATGAAATACAAGGTTGTAGGAAGATTTAAGAATATTTTCAGTGCTTGTCCTGTTAATGTAAAGTAGCCCTGTGATTGTCCTTATTATGTTAATAATTCTTTAGCTGACTAAATGTCATCCTTCCTTTCTTGCACACTTTCCTTTTTCTCCCCCCAAAATCTTAAGGTTTTAATTTTAAAAAATGCAAAACCTAGAATGTTCTGAATTAGAATTGCCATACCTGAACTCAGTCTGAAAGTTCATTTTTTTATCATGTTAGGGATCAGCTGGTTTTAAAATAATTGGCATTGTTGTGCTACCTTTTCTAGCTAAGACACAGGAAAGTTTGCCTGCAGGTGCTGTGATAACTTCAATTGCTTTTTTGCTTTTGCAAGTTAACAGAAATATCTTACCAGTTAATTTAAAGCCTTTTATGTCCCCTCCAAAGTTTCAGTCTTTACTGGATTCACATCTGCAGTTTTATTTAATATGAACCAGATGTTGAAATCAAGGCAATATTTATTAGGATGCTTGCACTGGAGAAGGCTTGCTAGCAACAATGTGTTGTGCTAGAAGCAAAGCTTTCTAATCAGCAACCTTCAAACTTCATTTTACAAGCAGATAGATGTGGACAAATGTACATAAAATTCCAAAGCTATGGTACTTCATACACAGAACGCTGTGATGTTGTTAAAACTGCAGGTTGCTAATACACCAGTATAAATGAGCATGCATGGTTGCCAAATCTGTGTGATAGGGTGACGCCGAGAAATAAGACAACAGACAGCCGAGAGCAGAATGCAAAGTTAAAGTCAAAAATCAGCAGTAGTGATGAAAGCAGCTGGGGCTGCTGCTCTGGAGCAGCTCATCGGTGGCACCCGGCCTCCAGGAGAGGCAGCAGCTCTGAGCAGGGCTCAGCCACAAGTCAGAGGGATCTGCCGCTTCTCCGGGGATGTCCACATCTTTTCACGCTCTCTGGAATATGTGTACATCCCAGGCATGTTTAAGATGTGTCTGGTGTTTTTAAAATCCTGAATTAGATACGTGGTCTCTTTTTTGGTCACTGTTTGGGTATAGGTCTTTGAGTATCATTCCTGGAAGTTATGAAGTGTAGAAGAAATAGAATATATGACATAGAAGAGATAAAGATTTATTCACTATATATTTTGCTTAGACTCTATTTTTCTGTGCAAAATCATTATTCACTAAAAGGAGAGGCATAGCCAGTCTTTCGCCCTCATGAGCTGGAACATTTTGCTCTTGCAGCATAATCAGATTTTCCAAGCAAAACTCCTGGTTATTTCAGTCACATTTATGCAGCTGTACAAGGCCTTGGCAAAATTCAAGCACTGCAGAGCATGGTAACATTTCAAATATAAAAATTAAATCAATAATGTATACTTAAATTTTAAAGGGCAAATTAAAAAAAGTATATTGTGCCTACAAAATATGCATGCAGGTAACTGATTGGATTTCTCATGTATTAAGTGCACAGTCTACAAATGTGGAGAGAGCACCTGCACACAGTGATATCCAGAATCTAAATGGATAATATTTAGCATGCTTTCATTTCCTGGCAAGTTTTGGTTTGTGTTTTGCAAGTGCAAAGGTTTAAGTTTAAGATCAAATCTTTATAAAGAACTGAGAATGAGTTTGAAACACAAAATAAAAGACTCCTAGAAAGTCTGTGTAGGAGATGTTATATTCCAATATACTTCTTTTTCTGATGTTGTTTGGGTCTTACTATTAAAATAATTCAATAAATAAAACAGAGTGGCATTGCACGTTTTGTAATAAGACATAACTGTTGGTTCAAAGCAATAGGAAGAATGCTGTACAGGCTTTGGTGGGAGTTTGGCTCAGTTGAAGGACAGAGGCCTAATTGCATGAACCAAAAAATTGCTGTCGAATTAATCCCTGTCTTGGTACCAGGCACAGAACTTCTCCGTGCATCATTCCCTTTCATGCCAGTTTTCCTCTCTATCCATCACTTGTTCTACTTGGTGTCTGGAATAGTGTATGTCTGTGCTATGCAAGATCCAAATATGAATCTGTAAGCTATAAATTCCTGAGGTATAACTGCATTTCTGCCACTGATTTCCTCAGTTTTTCTCTTTCTTACCTTCCCCACCTGTAAAATGGGGAGAGCTACCTATACCTGGGAAGTTGCATAATTTTATCTTGCTTATTGCTAATCACTGCAGTGTCTCTATGAATGTTTGTAAAGCTCTTTGAAGATGAAAATTGCCAAAGAAGTGCTAGGGATGATTATTATAAGTTAATGAATAAATTTCAACATGTATTTGATTGCCAGGTAATTCAGAAGGGAATCACCAACCCTTCCCTCTTTTCGAAGAAGAGAAGTTGACAGTCAGCTAGTTGCTAATTAGCACTCAACTGAAATGCCTCCAAAGCTGAGTGCTCCCAGTTGAGTCCTTTAAAAAGTAAGCTTTCAACTAATTGAAATATGCTGGAAGTTGAGCGGTGGGTGAGGTCTGTAACAGGTAAATCAGTACTGTGAAGTCAAAAGAGTGGAAAGAATATTAAGCTTTTTCAGGTAGAGACAAGAACTTTTGGGGAAACCCTAGCCAAGATAAGCATCTCTCTTTCATAATCAAACGTCTTTTCCCTTTCTCTGGCCTACTTTGTAATTTGTCATAAACAGGCTGTCTTGTGAGAGCAAGTTAGGAAGGAAGGTTTACTTGAAAACTGTGTGTGAGTGTGGTTTTCTGTATTTTTTAGAAGCATATATTGAGACATGGGTTATAGTGATTCTTACTCAGGGCAGGGGTAGACTTAGGAAATTTGGCAAACATGCTTTGCTGTAAGATTTACAAAGCCTTAAGATTAGAGCTGAGTGACCGTGCCACCTGCATTTAACTTATGTTTAGTTTATATTTAAGGGAAACGAGTGGTATCAGAAAGAAGCTTGGAGTCTCACAGTCCTTGCCTCTGTGCTTGCCTGATTTTTGGCTCGTGGGTCAGTCTCCCAGACTATATCTCTGTTCCTGTAGCCTCTCCCCACCACCACTTTGTTGGATGTTTTTGGCCATCTGCCAAATACATCCAATAAACAACAGAACTGTCTTCTCTGCTGCTGAAGGCTATATTCTTCCTCAGGCGCTGGGAGACGGCTGCAAGAGGTAAATGACAAATTTCATCCTTTCTTTTCCCTGCCTGACTGCTCTGGATTCACCATCCTCAGGATCAGCTCTCCAGGCTTACCTCAGGGAGAACTCACTTAACTAAACTTGTTGAGTGGCTTGGGAGAAGAATCTTAGTTGCTTCAGATAGCACTTCTCAGCATCAGCCTCCAATAATCACCCATCCCAAACTTCAGCAATTTATATGGTGGCAGGAGAAAAAACACAGGGTGGAGTGAGAAACGGTGGAAGAAGATATAGAAACAGTTCAGGGAAAAAACTCAGGAAAGTGGCAATGGGCAAATAGGGATGATATGAAGGAAAGTGAGAGAAATGGAGTTAGCACTGAGATGAGGGGAAAATGGAGCAAGAAAAACAGAAGTGTTCTTGAAGCTGCTGAATTCTGGAAAGCAGCTTTCATGGCATCCTCAGAACTGCTGTAAAACCAAAGTATACGACGTCTCTTTGGCTTTTTGCTAGTCTGGGAGATGATCTGATCCTGTCAATGGGCAAATGTTTGTTGGTATCCTGAAACTATTGCAGTCAATCGGGAAGCCCCGTTGGATATCAAGGGCAGAGCAGTCACACTTGGGACCTCGTTCTCCTTCCCCTGAGCCTCATGGAGCTGCTTCCCTTGACAGGTTCACCTCTGGCATGGTAATGATGTACTTTGTACTGGCAGCGACCAGATGTGATGGAGGGTAGAAGCAGGCCTCCCAAATCTACTGCCCCCTGAGACTGAAGCTATACAGTGTGATGGCTGCCGTGCTGACAACACAGTGAGGAGCAAACTGAAGCCTCTAGTGCTTAAAGCGCAGATCTCTCCCTTGTGAGCTGAAGAGCCGGACTGTGCAGCTGGGAGCTCGAGCAGCCTGATAGCCTCTCTGCATGAGGTGCAAAGGGAGGACACTTACCACCCCAGAACAGTGGGTTACCACAGCTTAATTGGAGAGAGCATAACTCGGTTTGTCTGCTGTGTCTTGGTATGTTTAGAGGGCTCATCACTCTAACACCAAGATGGGATTTGCTCCACTTTAAATTTGGGTCCTGTTTTCCTCCCCAGCCCTACCTGCTGTAGGTTGCTATACATGTACGGTATGTGTGAAGCAGGCAGACTGCTTGCTCAGGTATCGGCAGGCTCCTCAAAGGCTGCATTCAGTTGAGCATTCATAAAGTTCTTAGACAAAATGTAAAATCCATTTGATTATGTACAAAGACCTTGTATACACTGGGCAACTAAAAAAATATTTAAAATCCCTGTTGTGCTATCATCTGTTCAGAGGCACTTCTAGCAACACTGGCGTGTGTCTAGAGCTCTAACTCTTAAAAGTCAAATTTATTGTCATTAAATAGGTGAAAAGAATCCTTAGAATTGTCCTATGTAAGGAATTATCTTTATGTGTAATTTATGTAAGGCAGGTTTGAGTTTGCAAAAAGCCTGGAACATTAAAAAAGGTGCGAATCGTTCTTGCTGCACTGTAAACCGTGAAATACATTACTTTTGGTGTGTCCTGCTTAGGGATTTTTGAAAAACCTTTCTGCTAAAAATAATCATGTCATTTATTAATGACAGAAGAGAACATTAATCGTGACCAAAAAAAAAAAAGTAGTCTACATGAAAAAAGCCTGGAAGCATATACTGAGCCAGGCAAATATTTTTAACAACATATTCAACAAATTTATTTACTTTTCTATACACAAATTGTCTGTGAATGGACAGTGTTTTCCTGAATATGTTTCTTTTTTATTTCAATATATTAATATTTAATGGAAGCAAATCACAGCTTCTGGGTTTCTTATAAATTGTGAGCATCTGATATGTTGTACACTATAGCTGTAGAAATTAATGGCAGCACTCAGTTCTGAAATCTTTCAAAATTCTGTGTTTGACCTCAGTGATTGGGCATGTATTATAAATGGTGGGGTATTGTTGATATTTTTTCACTGAGTCTCCCAACTTTTCATAAGCAAATTTCATTTAGTCACAAAACCCAACATCGTGTATGAACATTCACGGTAAAACAGTTTTGTTCTTTTACCAAAGGTCACTTGATCAAAAAATATTTAATGTTATCTGGCTTTTTATTGGGAAACTAGAGGGTTTTGTATAACCAAAGGACAGTCTAAATAGGTGGTTTTGGTTAATGTTTTATAGAAATACATGGTTGCTTGAGGGGTCTGAAGAAATCTCATTTCTTCTAGTTATTAGCTCTTTGCTTGCTGTGTACCTTTAACTAAGTAATATCAGGCTCTTCCTTTCCTGCCTTTTCAAGAGCTACAAACCACCTCAAATGTATCCATGCAAACCTGACTTACTGACAAAGACCCAACAGTCAGCGCATACCAGGCACAAACACAGCCATTACCCCTGTTTTCATGTGTACCTCTTTTCTGCATTATTATTATGGAGCGGTTATTAAAAATAGTGCAGCCTTCAGAGCTGCTTCGGTGGTCAGCTCTGCCAAGCAGGGACCATCTCTCCGGTGCGTGTGGCGCTTTCTGCAGGGCTGCATTTCGCGGCCCTTTGCCACCGCTCCGGCGGCTGGCGTGCCGGTGTGGTGAGGACACGTGGCGGCAGGCGCGCCGGTGTGGCGAGGACGCACTGCGGTGGCAGCTGGCGTGCTGGTGTGGTGAGGACGTGCTGCGGCGGCCGGCGTGCCAGTGTGGCGAGGACGCGTGGCGGCAGGCACGTGCTGCGCGGAGGCCGGTGTGGCCGCGCGAGCTCCCCACACGCAGCTCCCCGGGCTCTTTGCCGTAGTTGCTACCAGAGGGCAGCGCCGGAGCACGTGCGAGAGCGTGAACGGCAGGGACAGATGAAGGAACTGGTCTTTTCCATCCCCTACTGGGTCCCCGCTTGTGTCCCAAAGAAAGTTGTCGCCGTTGTTTTCGGCAGTTTGGACAGTGTTTCTGTCGTAGCACATCTTGGCAACTTGTCAACACTGCTGTTTTCACACTGGTGGGCGCAGAGGGATGGGACGCGGACTCTTCTCTTCCAAAAAATCCACGCTTCTCCCTGAAATGAAGGGAAATCTTCATGAGGAGCTGTCAGAGCAAAGTCCTTGACTTACATGGATCCTTCTGTTTGTGCCCAGGAGAGGGCAATACGGTGCGTGGACACCAGCCAGCACCACGTCTCGTGGCTCCTTGGGGCGTCCAAGGCCTGCGCGGTCAGCGCCCTGCCAGAGACACAAAACGTACCTGTGCCTCTGCTGCTCAGGTCTGGCGGTTCCCTTCTCCTTCCTGACTCCATTCCCGCCGTGGGAATCGTGTGCCCGTCTCCCAGTGCCTCACCGCTCCGGTGTGCTGCCTCCTTTCGCATGCGGGTCCAGCGCCGTGCTTCGGGGTTGGAGCGTCGGGATGGCTGAGGTAAACTGGGTCGAAGTTTCGAGATGTGGTAACTGAGGTTCGGGAGCCCTCTCGTTTCTGGGCTCTCACAAGGGGGTAAGGATCTCCTCTGGGAGATGCGCAGGCGCTTGCTCCTGTATATATGCATCGGTGTGAGAGCAGCCTGCACACGCTGTCTTTCCCATGTATTTGTAGCCACACGCACGCAGACACGCAGACACATTCATTTTCAGATTTGGGAAAACTAACTAGTCTCTTCCTCTTGTTTCCCTCTGCCTCTTTTTCCTTCTGCTCTCCGTAAACCCATTTGCCAGATTAAGGAATATATTGGTTGTCTTAAATCTTGGGCCAGCTGTTTGCCTTTGACCACAGATCTGCTTTCGGTAGCTGTTTCATGGCTGTTGTCTGGGAGCGGGGAGCAGCCCAGGGCGCCGGGCGAGCCGCACGCCCCCTGACTGTCACTCACGGAGAGCAGCCAAAACTTTAACAGCGGCAGATCCAAGTGGGAATCGAAATGACACTGTCACTATCCCTGTAACTTTACTTTCCTTTGATTCTGCCTTCTGTTTTACTGTTCTGCCCATCGTGCTGGTCCAGATGATAACAGGCAACTGGAAGTGCTGCTGGGCCTGCAATTAGCAGGTCCCTACCCTGGGACCGCGCTCTTGCCGGTGGGCTATAGGTGGGCTAGCATTTGTCACTTAATGGGAATTATTAAAATATCACCGCGTATTTTTGCTTCACGCTAGATCTGTACACATAAGCTCTTGCATGGGAGTGAAGGGGACAATTCTGGGGTCCCCAGGAAAGCAAATCATGATTCTCATTCACTTTCAGTACTTTTTATTTCTTTATAAAGCAACCTCTTCTCTTCCCCCTGCCCCCCCAATAGCCAGAATGGAAAAAAATAAATTTTAATGCCAGATTTAACTTCTTAAAACAATGAATTTTAGCTTGGTCAAAAAGTCCTTAAAACAGATACAGTTTTCCAGTAGTGTAAAATTCCAGCATTTTAATTACAAAAAGCAATGCATCCCTTCTTGGATAAACATATTTTACTTCGGGTTTGCTTGGCAAACAAAAGAAAATCTTCAGTTTGATGGGTTGTTCTTCTTTTTGTTGACATTTACTTAAGTAGGTGGTACTTCAGTCATAAAAATAAAAATGTGTACGTCGCTGCTGTAACTGTAGTTTTTCTGGTCATTTTGGTTTTAGGCCTTAAGGTAGCCTTGAGACACAAGGCAGACGGACCTAGCGAAGCTTTTGCTTAGGTGTGTATCTGTGTTACAGACTTCTCACGCAGCCAGTGAACCTTGGCAGAGTACTGTCACGGTCACTGCAGCACTACTGAATCATATGTTGTACATACCATTTATTAAACTCAGCATATATGGAAAGTATAGCATTGCTACATAGCGAGGAAACGTTAAAAGAGAGAAATAAAATATCCCATGTATTGCCTGTTGGCTCTGTGTTTAGGGACAGAAGCTGAGGGAAGTCTATAAAACAGCTCAATGCGTCACTTCGTATGGAAACTGTTATTCTGCAAAAGTATATGGAAATAGTTTTGCTAAACAATGACTGGTGCTGCAGAGACAAGCTGTGCCCCAGATCAGTGGTCAGTAGAATAAAATGGTGGACTTTTATAATCTATCCTGAAAGAGAACTCAGATTTTCCAAATTTAGCCAAATATAAATGTACCCCAAACAGGAAATTTTCGAATTTATCTTGAAATATTCCTACATTCACTTGGATTTGAATTAATTTTTTGATAGTGGGTGAAGCTATATAATGCTCAAATATTTTCCAGGATTATTGCATAAAATTAGAAAATTAAATGGTTTGTGCCTTGATTTCCCCATCTGTGAAATGGGCAATCCTACAGTGTTCATGTAAAGCACTCTGGCCAAAAACTGCTGTGAAAACTGCGGAAAACAGTCTGATTGTTATTCTCTTAATCATATTAGTTAAATAAATCTATTCCTAGAGTGGTTCCATTTGCTTGAATGAATTTACATGAGAGATTAATTCAGCACTGTTTATTGTTGTTTTTACATTTATTCAGCACTCTAAATAATGCCTGATGCATTACAGTTGTGTATAAAGACAGGATCTTTGCTTCAAAGGCTTTTTCTGCAGGTAATTTGAGGGCTCCCCTTCTCAAACCTTGCACTTTCCACTGCAGCAGATGAGCCCATTTTGTTTTCTTTATATTTTAAGCACTTTTTTTGTCCACGTGATGCACGTTTCCAGGACTTTCTTGGAAGTACAGTTCAATAGATAAAGTTCATCCTTCACCTCTGCAGGGTGATTCTGTTCCCTCGCCGCCGCCCCCTCCCCCACGCTGACCCCCCCCTTCAGTTTGGGATTTCTTTCATTTCGAATGTACTCTCACTGCTCCAAGATCTGTGCACTTGAATGGTCCTGAAGATAGGAACCAGCCTCCTACCTGGCTACCCCTACCTTTCAGCTGGATAGCCGATTTTAAAATTATTCATGTGATTATTTATAATCAGTGCCTACCAGAATTTTTGGCAGTTATTTGGGGTAGTTTTCCCACCCCGTTCTTTGTGTTTTATATTTTTCTGGGCGGTTTATGTTATTAGCATTTGACTGTTCTCCATTGTGTGAAGTGAGGTATTGAGATTATTTCTTTGTGCAAATTCTCTATCCCCAGCGGTTTTAGTCTCTGCTGAAACAGGGAGCCCAACCTCCCTGTAGCCCTCTAACTGTTGATTTGAAATGTAAAAAACAAAACAAAACAAAAAAGGCAAAAAAAAAAATCCAAATGTACAGAAGTGTAATGGGCTGTTGAAGCCACTGTAGATAAACAAGCACAAACACTTTGAACTGCCAGATCTCCCGTGAAAGAAATCACCTCCGAGAGGTGAATCCCCACCTCCAAATGCAGGGTGTTGTTGTGGCCTCTGTGTGTGTATTTTGTAGTAATCCCATTTCTGCTCTTACACAAGTGTGCTCCTCTCAGAGCATGATTGGCTCAGGCAGCTTTTAAACCACCTATATGCTAACAAGCCTTGCTGCCAGGTTCCTAAGGGGTCCTGGCTGGGAAAAATTAAAACCAAACCTTAGACCTCTGTCAGACTGGGAGGAAAATTATATTTTTGAACTAGTCTACAGTGTGGACAGGAAATGACCCCTTCAGAAACTGCTTCTTTAAAAACGAGCAGTGGTGCCTGAAGCTATCCAGTCTCTCTCTCTCCCTCTCTGGAGCTTGTGCTCTCCCTCTCTCTCTCTCTCTCTCTCTCCCTCTCATGCTCTCTCCCTCTCTCCCCCCCCTCTCTGTCTCTTGCTATAGAGGGCTCCCACAGCAGTTCCCAGCCAGTGTGTTCAGCCTGTATGTGTGTGTGTGTGCGTGCTGCTACTTTGTACTGTGAAGAACACACAGCCCATGTGCTCTGTATGGATGTTGATGATACTCTGTGTAGCTTGATTCTCTGCAAGCAGGCAAGATGTCCAGCACACCACATGACCCTTTCTATTCTTCTCCTTTTGGCCCATTTTATAGGAGACACACACCATACATGGTGCAACCAGAGTACCGAATATATGAAATGAACAAGAGGCTGCAGTCGCGTACAGAGGTAAGTCCCTCAGCCTTGTTTTACTGTGCATGGACTGTGATAGGTTTCAGCCTGAATTCCGTCTGAAGCGTCCCATTAGGCAGTACGGTATATGCAGGCATGAACCCTAATTAATTTAGTAGTTTAATTGGGTAGTCCCTTGTTATGTTTCCATGCAGAGCAACTCTTTGAGTAGATAGCAGCTTAGGCTGAAATCTTGAATTTACAGTACAGCACTTCAGGATTGATTATAATGCTGTTCTGAGGAGATTTCTTTGCCTCAGTGTGTTGTTTGCTCAGAATCTGTCCTGCTGGCATTTGCAGCTATAATATTGCACGGTATTGCTGGACCATTTGCACAAAACTCATTCGGAAATGCTACAGATGTAGGGGGAGAGAGGAACCGTCATCTGGTTTTGTTTTGTAAACTCATTAGAATTGAAAATGAATGATAATAGAAAACGGGAGCAGAGTTTTAAAAACTTATTCCTAGGCTGCACATGTTCAGAACAACCGACAGAGAAATTCATGTTTACGTTCAGAATACAGTTGCTTTTAGCAAGAGAGATGATCAGTACATGACTTTATTATATAGCTGTCAAAAGTACCTAATAATGTAAACTACATTCACTGTTGGTTATGCTTTGTATAATCTGTAACCAGTTTATACACACTGGATTTTACACCGAGATCAGCTACCGCAAAGAATATGCTAAATGGAAAAGGGAAGTACTTTTGTCACTTAAAAAACATAGTGGAGGCTGCATCTTGATATTTAAATGGTTAAAGAAAGCACACTTTTTGGTCTGTTAAAGTGAAGACTGTGTGGACTGAATCAGGCTGCCTTTCTGCCCATGTGTCTGTGTTTGTGCAGCAAACATTCTTGGTGCTGCAATTTTTCATAGTAGTTTACTAGTGGTGCCCTGAAAACACTTTACAAACTATTAATCTTTTATAATTAATACCTTTGTACAGAGGCAAATACCGGCTGAAACAGTGTCACAAAGCATGGTAAAGGATTTTAGATTGATCTGTTTGTTCTATTGTAATTCCTTAAGAGAACATGAGGTTGTCATAAAATAAAACACACATGCCTGAATTGTCAGCTAAGCCATGGAGAATCTGTGACGTTTAATGTATATGATACAGCTAACAAGATGTGACCTGCTTTCGGATTGGTTAACTGCTACAGGATAACTGATTTTCTAACACTGTTATCGCTGCTGTCCTTAAAACATTATTCTTGAATAGTTGTTAAAGACAGTTGATGCTACCTAAAACTCAAAGAAGCTCATTGCCCCCAAAGTCATGGTAACTGTTTTTTCAGTTTTGCCCCAAGTTGCTGATTGCTGATGATCACTGACATTTAGACAGAAAGAGGTATTTTGTTTTGTTTTGTTTTTTGTTGCTGTTTATTTGTCCATGTCTTGCAACTCTGTTCCTTACCTTCCTGTACATTCTAATATAATAATTTCTAGACTTCTTCAAGTAAACAGAAAAAATATGTGACTCCTTCAGCATTTTATATAGAAGCTGTTCTGAAAAGCTGTCAATGTCAATTTAGCCTTTTTATATATTATTTTAATATTTTATATATTATTTTAATATTTTATTGTGACCAGTTTCTGATTACAGCTGCTTTACAAATGTTACACTAGGAAAAGTTTTTGATGTACTAGTAAAACAACTTTCCCCTCTTGCATCGCTGAGGTGCGCTGAGCTAGACTTCAGTGCATTTAATTACACTTTTGCTGTACACCTTCTGACAGATTGACTGTTCTGAGCAAAAAGGGAGAACCTACTAGTACTGCTATGGGTTTCAGCAGGATTTTGCTTTGACAGGTAGTACTTGGTTAATGAAGGCCTTATGCTCAGGCGTTTTTTTTCATTTGCTCAGAGTAAAGATACTTTTGCCTTGTGATTGTTCATTGTTTACATTCTTGTTCTCTGTTTTTTAATTTCTGAGGTCTGTGCTGTAAGCAGTGTTGCCTGTTGAAATTTTTTTTCTAGTTTGCTTCATGCAATCTCATTCATACTGTGATTAAAACACCTTCCTTAATAAAAAATTAGTTTCCTGGGACACTTAGAGTGACTAGATGTGGCAAACCTGTGAAGAATCAGGCTGGCTCCTTGGGCAGCTTGGGAGTGGAAGTTTCACATAAATTTTCCAGGCATGTCTGTGATTGGTAGCTGAGCTTTCTGGACCATGTATGGCTGCCTCTGAATTTCTTGAGCAGTGGAGCCCTGGGTGTCATGGGACGAATGTGCTTGTGCTTTGGGTGATACAAGCTCAGTGGAGGAACATTTCTCTTCAGGTGGTCTTTGGAATAATGTAGGCACTGGCCTCTGAAGGAGGCTGCTGGCCCATTGTGAACCCCAGGGGGTAGGTGAGCGCAAGTAAAGCCACTTAAGGGGAAAGGAATTACAAAGAAACTCTCCAAAAGATTGGGGGTAGCAAGCTGTCAGCTTCCATTTGGACCCAACTTCTGGAGAAAGCCAGTGGCAAGTAAGGATGCTTTAAAAATGGGAACCAACAGCCTGTATTCATTCCCCCATCCCAAACCAATACTTAGCCTTTGGGATCTTCTTGTTTTTCTAAGAAATTAGAATATTCTTAATAATCTTCTAGTGTCAAATTCTCTGCCATCCCTTGCAGTGGTTGAAGTTCCAAGGCAGAGCAAAACGAACGTAATCTAGTTTAGTTTTACAGATGATAGATAAAGAGCCTGTGAAAGGAGTCTCTGTATGTAATGTCTATCTGATCTCTCTCCTCCTCCTGCAGAGCTCAGCTTTGCAGTGGATCCATGTAACTGCTACTCTAAGGAGCTTGCAGACAGGTCAGAATGATCAAAAAGGCAATGGACTGATTGAGACACCATTAGAGAATCAACCATTAAATGCCATTTCTCCGTGCTGATTCCCCAGCAGCAGAGCCTATGGTGCATTGGGGAGGTAGAAAGGTCCTTTGAATGGTTCTGCACTTCAGGTCCCTCCTTGACAATCCACCGCTTCCACTCTGGTGCCAGCATTGGATGTTAAGCAATAACAGTCTCTGTGAAGGATGTGCTCCGTGTGTTAAGCAGACAAAGTACAGAGTGATAAATAAAGGTCATTTACACACAGCCTGTATATCTTTGCTGTTCTTGTTTTCTTTAGGAAGAAACGGTAGTTATGAAAGTAAAGAGTTATCAACTCTAACCCTTGCTAGATGTGCAAACTTTTGCTCTCCAAACTTCTCATAACTTTCTGGGCTCCTCAGGCAGAACTTACAACTGCCTTTTGAAATTCAGGATCAGTCTTAGGCGAAGAATTCCAATCACACCCAGGCAGGGGGTGGTTTTATGATGTAAGTACTGGCAAAAATCCACTACCTAGCTAATTCTTATGTGATCGAAAGTAAATTAGGGAGTCTGAATTACTAACTAGCACACAGGAACACCTTAACTTCCTTAAAAGTTGTTCAAAGAAATCAGATCTTGTAATGCGTTTTCTAAAAGGCAATTAATACGTGTTTTCTTAATAATACTTTGGGAGTGTCTAGTGCCATTTTGTAAAACATCAACAAGTCTGATTTAAAGAAGCAAAATGAATATTTAAATGTTTGATAATTGCTGGCAGATATAAAGATAAACCTTACTTCCTTCTATCATAGTTGACTGAACTTTCTGGTTAACCAAAATGCAGCTGTCTCTTTGCTGTGAGTATAGTTTTAAGGATTTCTTGACTATTCAGTCAAACTCAGTTTATTTTAATATTTTTATATCTTTGTTATTTGAACTTTCAAGAAAGCAGTCCTGTTGTGGATTGCTGTAATCAGCAGTTCCTAAAGTTCTAGGTAGCAAATATACAATATAGGTAAATTAGCTTAGATACTTTATATCTCTGTTCTTCATAAAACTCAATGCAAAAAAAAAGCTGTTTTCCTCTTTGATGTTGCAAATCCTTTTTTGTTATAATTTTTAATCATTTGAAGTTGCTTACACTTAAAAGGTGGTTATATCTTATATATAATTATTTTTCACTAGCATTATAGTGTGCTTGCTGTGGAAAGATCACTTAAAGTTGCTGACAGTATGAAGTTCGATGCATTACTCTGTTGTCAATAATCAAAGAAATATATCAAGCCTTTCACTTGTTTATGTAGTCCCCTATATTTTTAGAACTTATATGTATCATAGTAGATCAAATTCACCTAGGTTTATATGTTTATCTCTACCTCAAGAGGTAATACTTTGTATCACCTTATATGCAAAACCTAACTTTCCTTCTGGCTCAGAATGCAGTGTTATAAGGATGACTAGAGAAGGTGATTAGTAACATATTTGTTTTAAAGACAATCAACTTAATCAAATTATATTAAACTCCTATTAAACGGTATAATAAATTTCACAAAAGGAGAGATTTCATGATGAAAGAAAATTTAATGAAAATTAAGAGGAAAATAAAAGGGGATGTTATGATTATTTAAAAGCTACTAAATGAACTGAAAGCTTACACAGACATTCTTACTCAACCAAATATTTAAAGCAAAGCAAAACAGAACAGAACAAAATTTCTACAGTTAAATGGAGTCTCTTATTTTACTTCCTCACATTGCTATCTGATGAAATAATCTTTCTTCTTCTTCCTGATGCATTTTTAATATATTAGTCATAAAAATCTATGTTGTGACATCACATTTGTTCACATAGCAACTTAGTATCACAAACAGATCTCTGATATTGTATACATAAGTCTGAGTTTGCCCAATGAGTTTGTTTTGTTGAGAGGAAAGCAAAAATACTTTGAAACAGAAGTTTATGTGAAGAAATATTATTTTATCCTCAAATATACTAATAACTAACAGTTCTAGGAACATGAATAAAGTATTTTAAAAGATTACTTTTAAAACCATACGTTGCTGAAACTTAAAAGGTCAATTTTAAAAGAAAACCCTTGAATTTGTTTAGGAGACATTGACTTCGGAATGATTTCAAGGCTCTTTTTACTGATTGTCTTTTATTTCATACAGTTTTCTCATCCCTTTAAAAAAATTTCAGTTGCAGCTGTTTTCAATTAAAATTGTTACAAACTAACAATTCTTATGAGGCTGGAAAAAAAAAGACTCTACTTCCTTTCCATGCTGATCCTTAGCTTACAATCAGGGTTGTCTTGCTGCTTTTTTTTCCTGAAGTTATAATATAGAATGTAAACTGCATGCTTAACTAACAGGAGTTTTGGAGGGCCAGGGCTGGCGAGGGGGGAGTGGGAGAGTCAGTGTGAAAGTACAGGAATGTATCCCCTCTGTAAGTTACTGTGATCCTTTCTAGATCATTTTCTATAAAGAATCCTTTTCACCCCTTCCTTTTCTTTTTCATTCTTTACTCTTTAAAGTGTAAATCCACTTTAAAAAAATTAAACTCAGTCTTTCTCTGATGTAAACAAGATTTACCATGCAGATCCAGTCTCAAAAATAGAAGCCGCTGGATGGTGAGAAGGAACAAAACAGAGATCATAACAAGGACCTGATCCTCCGTTCTTGTTTCAACTGGAGTTTTGCCTGCATTAGGATTGCAAGATCAGATTAAAAAAAAAGATTTGTTTTTGGTACATGCACTTTCTTTGTTTACGAAGAAGTGTACGGGTAGATTGCTAAACTCACTGCAGTATCTGTAGCTGGACTCCTCACTTTGAATGGCATTTTTTTGTATCTTTTTGCCAAAAGTTGCGTATCTGCAGTAAACAGGCATTCCAACTGTGCTGATACTTTGTTTGGTTGCTTCTTCCCCAAGCAGAACTTTCTTTCCTGCACTGGACTGTGTAAACAGGCAAAGATGTATCCTCATTTTTGCTGGGTCCTGTTTTTGAAAGTGTCTGCTGCACAACTGGAAGCCTCAGAGTGGTGACCCTGGCAGGGGCAAGGTTGCCCCAGAATGGCTGGGCTTAGCAGTCTCCAGAACAGACTTAGGTAGGACAGGGCCACTTGGCCAGATCTCAGTGGTTTTATTTATTAGGGAAAAATAGCAAAAGAAACTTCTTTGAAATGCCAGCTTCAGTCTTCTCCCTAGGCTTGTGTGATTCCTTTCCCCAGCATGTTCTCTCTGGGTTTGGTAACTGGCAAAATTCACTTCCGAAGGAAAGCACTTTGTTGGCAGTGTACTGTTTCCATCTCCATTACATGCTGATGGACAGACATGGCCATTTAAACTAAAGCCTGTAAATTACTGATTTCAGCCAAACAGTACTCTCAGTAATTCTGATGTAACTAGGGATTAACTAGAACTACCTGAGGACCATAAACCTCAGGGTGGTAGTGGTTGGTGTTTCTGGAGACAACTCTGGTGCTTACATGTCTCATGGGGCTAGTGAAAAATCACCAACCCTGTAGTAAGCTCATGAGGACTCAGGAGTGTTGGTAGTGTAGAGTCTTTGCAGAGGCAGTAAATTCTACACAAGCAGGCTGTCCTCTCCATGAGGCTTATGCTCCCACCTTGCTGCCTATAACCACTGTCAAGAAGACATACTCATGAGGAGCCTCCTGGCCAGGCCAGCATTCCTGTCACCTTCATACAGACTTGAAGTGTGAGACTTGAGCATAGCTAACTAAGGGCTTTATGAATAACTCTTGATAACTACAGCCAAAACATAAACATCGGACGAGACTTTTACCGTAAGTAAGGTCTTCCTGATGTCAGCACATGCATCCAGGAAGGTGCCAGGGTAGATTCACAAACTCACAACTGCTCCAGTGAAGCCATAACTTTGTGTAGGTTTCTAAATCCACTTAAACTCTGCTGCCTGGTTACCTGCAAACTAAATAGCTGTGTCTTTGCATCCTTCCAAGCAACTGATAAATTAGAACATGGTTGTGATATCTATCACATGGGATCTGAAATACCTGGTGGTATCTATGCTTCCAAATTCTAAGCCGCAGAGTCAGCTTGCCAAGTGTAGTTAGCTGAACAGAAATTAATTCAAATCTGTCTGTACCATATGCGTGTGTGTGTTTAAAAAGGGAAGAGGGAAAGCTAATCTCTTAATATAGTTTTGCGATCAGACACCCACGTGCAACAGATTCAATATCTGTCCTGATCCCATCCATTACACAACTGCTAGTTGCAAACTACAGCATCCTTCATGCTCCAAAAGGACTGCAGGGGCCGGCTGGATGACCTTATCTGTTGCACTCTGAGGGCGAATGAAACATTGTATGTGTATAAAACTGCTCATATTTGGAAAGCCTTTATTAGGGCAGATCCGAGAATAGACCTCATTACAGATCTACTGTGCTCTTTCTTCAGAAATTAAATACATGTAAGAACCAACTGTTATGGTTTCTTCTGAGTGTTTCTGTATGCAGTCCTACATCACCTGTGCAGTGGACTCTCTTCTTTCTTTTCTTTTTTTTTTTTTTTTTACTTTCAAACACTTGCTTTTCTAACTAAATTTTTGATGAGGTCATTTTCTAAAGTAGCAAAACATTTTTTCAGGTACAATCTGATTGGGAGAAATATGGCTTTTAATATGTTGCATATTTATAATATTTCAGGTACTGTATTGTGATTCTTGTTCCGGTTGTGTAGTTTTGCTTCAGCCATTAGCAGAAAATTGTATCAGTGAAAGACTTGCCATCTGTCTTAGAGCAGTATACAGGGAGATTTCTGAAACATTAATAACCATATTATACAAAACTAAATATACTACATCTTTAAATTCAGTAGTCAAACAGAGGGGAAAAATCAGAAAACAAGGAAGTAAGGAGAGTGAAAGTTTTTCGTTTTATAATTCAAGCTGAAGCCCTCTCACCTTACTTTATGCCTCAGGAAGAAAGTCAGCAGCACTGGTATTCCAGACCATCGCCTTTTCTTTGCTAAAGCGTATCCTCCAGTTTAGGTGAGATTGGCAAGGCAGGCAAGGAGCCTGCTTTGCCAAAGGATTTGCAGCCGGGATAGTATTATACAGTTGAGCAAAGAGAGTATGAAATGATGCATAACTAGCCCGCTATGTTTTCTTTATGCAGTTTTTATAAAAGCCTCACCTGTGGCGTATAAAGCACTGGAATAAGGCCTACAAGTGCCTGTTTTCCTCAGCCCCCCGTACTCTGATAGTAACTTGCATTTTCAGATCAGTGTCTCTGTCTTCCTTTACGCTTCCAGTGTTTCCATATTGCTCCATTTCACTTCACAACAATGTTATTGTGACTAGAAAACACCATAAAGTAAAAGAACTGCTGTAAGATAATTACTCGAGAGCAAATGAAAATTCTTTTGGCTGAAGTTGTTCAGAGTCTTCCAGGAGCCTCCTTCCTTTTGGTATTTGGCCAACATTTCTCCACCCCTCTTCTTTGCCATAGCAAAATGCTAAAAACCAGGATACAGATTCTATATGTGCATTTGCAACCCAACTACTTACTTTAGTGGATGAAGGCAATACCTTCTCTATCACTTCTACCTAGATTTAATCACCAGAGTATCAGTTAACCCTTAGGGTAGTTAGGTAATAATGTTGTTGATGTGATTTGAAGTATCATTTTAAGCAATTAGAAGTTCAGATATAATGTGCTGCAGTTATGTATTATATAGTGCATCTATCCATTTTACAGAGCAAAAATTACCATATGCTTTGTGGGAATGGTGGCATTTTGCACTGACTGGAGTTCTGCTTGTATCTCCAAACAGCATGCCTATAAAGTATGGTAGTGACTCTTTCTTTGAAGGCCGCACCTATGCACATCACTGATTATGTTCCAAAGCAGAGGTCCATTTAAATGAGTGTGTCAGCATGAATAATGGGACATGAAAAGCCAACACACTGAGTAAAGGTTCATTACATGAGTGCAACAAATACTGCAGGCAAAATTTCTATGAATATTCACTTGAGTTTAAAAGTGAATGTGCCTTGGCTATGCTCATATTCGTTGTGTGTTTCCTTTCTGTGAATGTTTGATCAATGAAATTTTGTTCTTAGAAATAACTGAAGAATGCAAATTTCGATTTGTTAAGCATTCTGGAAGGAAGTTGCTTATTTTATATGGGGCGAGTTGAGAGGCAGTGTTTCCTGTTTTAAGCTTCCAAAAATGCCCAGATAGAGCCATGACTCTCAGAAATTAAATATACCAGAGAAGAACCTCTGACTGGTTTGCGGTGCGGACTGACCAGTGTGTGCATGTAAAGCAAGTTAATGTCAATGACTGGTGGCAATGGGAGAACTAAGGATCAGTAAATATGATATACTTGTATGTTTTTCCATAGGACAGGACACAGCTTGCCATGCAGTTACTTTAGATGAATGCAACAAGAAAGAAGTTGTTGAAAAAAATTCCAGGCTTCCTCGCTTTTTAAGCTCTAGCTTTGGTTCAGATTTGTGCTCATCCAGTCAGGGATGGGAAATGGTAACACATGACATATGACCAATCACAGCTTATATTCTTAATAGAATATTACATGCTTACAGCAAGCTGCTTGTTATAAAAGATGAGCAAAAATGTGTCTTTAATTTGAATAATTAATGCATTCAAATAGATTGTTATTAATTCCTAGCAAGTCTGAGTAGAAAGAAGTGGAACTCATAAAATTTATCATTTGATATGAATGATTAGCTCAGCTCTTTTCAGTATCTCTTAACACTCTGTCAGGGTTAATAATGCAAAGCAAAAAGATCGGTCAAGATGCCAGCACACCCAAGTACACCTCTTCTGTGACAGTGTTATAAGATTATTTAACACCCACATCAAGAGCATCTTGAAGCAACCGAGTTACCCCTTGACTGATTGTTTCATCCGAAGGGCAGCACTTCCAAATAGGCAGCGGAGCACAGACTTCCTAGTACAGAGCGGTGTTAGCGCCGGTACGTAACCTGGAGCCACAACCTGCGTGTCCGGACTGACAAGGATCCTACCAGTTGATCCGCTGTGACACCTTGTGGCTTAGGAAGTAACACAAGGATCTTTTAGAAAATTAACAGGTAAAATCCAGAGGTTAGTGGGTGTTGGTAAATGCCCTCTCATAAAACTATCAACAGAAATCTCTGTGCTGGATTAGTTTACTGTATATTTGAGATACAGCTAAATTAAGCAGTAGTGGGCTCAGTTCTGTTCAGGGTCCTTATAATATGTACTTTACTGTTACATGTTATAAGATGGGACATCACTTCATTAAGTTTGACCTGCTGCTCTTATCTCTAGTGCTCTGGTGTTTGTTCATCATTCAGATTACATAAAGAAACGTTGTTTTGGCTGCAGTACAGAGCAAATATTTTATTTGTTTGCAACCATTAATTTGGTTAACCAAAAAAAAAGCTTGAAGGGAATAAAGTACATGTTGGTGCTGAGTATGTTTAAACAGTAGCAGAATTAAATGAAGGTAACTAAAATACAGTAAGCTTTTGGCATTGGGCACACAACTCTGTAAAACCCTGAAATTGGGGTTAAATAGATCACAGTGTTCAGCTGTGGGTAATTCATTAACCGTTTGCCTTACAATGAGGCCGTATTTTTTGTGAGAAATTCTCAGTAGCCATAAAATTGGGCCAATAATGCATCGAGCTCAGGTGAACTCTGTATCCGCAAAGGCTCAGCATCTTACCATACCTCATCCTAGTGTCTTGGGTTAACTTGTTACGTCTTCAAACACACACTTCCGTGTTTTCATCCATGTTGATCCTGAGCATTTGAGAGGAGTTTCCCGTAAACTCACGCATTGCATCCCATAACCCTTTCCTTGCCTCTGATGCCTGCAAAACACTTGGCAACAAGTGGGCTGAAATTATTGTTTGCTGCTGACAAACACCATCTTACTGTTATATGAACTCCCTTATTTATTGGTCTGCATCCCTCGGTTGTCCCTTATCTTCAGGTATGTCCACAGTGGTGTTGCTTAAAGTACTATGTAGATGTACATGCCCAAACTTGCATTTGACTAGCTAGTGTCAGAAGCAATAAGCAACCCAGGGCTCAGTGCATGAGGCTATCTTATTTTGCAGGTAGGTGTTTTGATCCTTTGCTGAACCTTGTGCTCATCAAGTTGGGTGGCTACTAGTGCTCACACACAACGCTGTCCTCATGATGTGCACTGTTACATTTGTTACTCAGTTCTTGGGGCAGAGACCGTCTTTTCTGTTCTTGTACAGCTGGCATGGTGGAGTCCTGGTCCATATCCGCAGCTCATTTTTACTACTGTGCTATACATCGTAACTAACGGAAGGCTATAAGTAGACAGTAGTATTTAAAATACTTCCAAAACCAAATCTAAATATACCACTTCCATTTTGATTTCACAAATCAAAATGTTTTAATTGATATTACATGTATTTATGTGCTACAAATGATTTTCTGACTAGAAAACGCCATAATATAGTAGGTTCTTGGAAGATGACTGTTTAATGTTCTTAACACATCTCATTACTTCTCAAATAATTCAGCACACCCGTGCAAACCTACTGGCTTTGCCAAGAAAGTACAAATACATTTTAGGGCAGCATTTTGCTGGTTGATTTATACATCTGATATTGTTATTGAATCTAGTGCTTTTTTAGCATGATTCTTCAGTAGTTTCAAACAAAGAAGCTCCTTCCAAGTCCATTTTCTCTTAACAGTGGAAAGACTAACTCATCTTAAATTCCACAGGAAAAGTGTATTCTCCTGAATAAGAAGTGGTCTATATGTATCTTATTTCATGAGCACTTTGGGAGGGAATATTGTAAAGTCTTTTAATGAATAAGTTCCAAGGTAGAGGTGAACCAGAGAGGTTGTTCTAGGGAAGAAAGGCAACGCTTATTTTTTTTTCTTTTATTGTTTGCACTCTACTGATTTAATTAGCCAGTGAGAACAGACCCACTTTGAATATTAAAAAGACAAAATCAACCCCCCTTCCCCCATGCTCACATCTGTTGCCTTTTGGAAACTACACACGGTACCAAAACTATCCAATGTCTAATGGATTTTGCTTTTTAACAGACATTACCTATATTCACTTGCAAATAAATGACCTAATTATAAATATTTTATTCTGGTTCTGAGGGAGAGGGGCTGTTTAATTGTCATTTGGAAAGGGAGTGGGCTACCTTAAGTGAAACTAGAACATTTTTGGTGTGCTTCACAAATGAAGGTAGCCACAGTCTTCATACATTTCTGCATGGTGATCTAAGAGCAATATCTTAATGATTACCATATTATAGGAACTTAAACTGTTCTGAGGTAGCTTCAAGTTGAAAAGAGCGGAGTCCTGTGAGGGGCAGAAGAGGCCAGGGTTATACACTGGTCAAGAGCAGGGCAGCAGAGATGGATAAAACTACTGAAATGCTCTCTGCTATATTTCATTACGCTCCTGCCTTCTGCAGTGGAAATTAGATGGACTGAATTTCAATAAGGAAGTGAAGCAGTTCGCTGCACCTCTGATCGGGGAGGCCCACCCCTGCAAGGGAGCCGGAGCCGCTTTGCTAATCACAGTCTAGAATATGAATATTAACGCCTGATCCTGAGGCTTGGTGTTGCAGAACTGAAAGACGCTTCTCGTGGGCACGGCCCTTCCTCCTCTGGGACCTTTTATGCGCTGCGCAACCCAGAATTCCCTTAGTTTTGTGTAATGCAGCATCTTAAGATCAGCATCGAAAAGGGTGGATTCTGCAATAGTTTTTCTCCCCATTTTTATGGGAGCATACTAGATACTTTATTAAAATCTCTCTTCTATTAAGAGGAGAGTAACCTACTAATTTTGTCAAAGGTGACTCTTTACAGACACTATTACCTATATAATTTTCAAGATTATTATTAGGAAGCATGTGAAACTATTAGGACCATGGGAACTTGGATAAACCCACCTGGTGTGCAAATTTGGTTACCAAAATAGCTTCACTAAGCTTGAGAACACTGAGTGGGATTATAAGAGTTGACCGAGAAGCAGAAATTGCAAGCTCAGCCCAGCAGTCTTTCCCTTCCTTAGAGATTGATGGCACACAGATGCCTGACTGCAAACAACATACTGTTTGTGGGCCAGCAGTGGTGGTGTGTTTTTTTTTTTTAATCTTTGTCACAAACTTTCGAGGTTTGTTTCAGCCAGATACTAGTGCTTGCAACTCTTTGTCACTGCAGCGCCTCATCCCGTGCAGAGGTTTCCTGTTTACGTCAGTGAGGTGAGCGTTTGGCCTTGTATTTGAAGCCCCTAGAGAGATGTCATTGAAGCAACTGCTGCCATATACCTTATCTCAGTGGGGACTGATTCAGCAAAAGTTTAGTCTGGGGACCTACCTTTTCTAATGGGCTTAACAGTTTTAGGTGACTCAGTTCTTAGGGGCTAATTTGAGACACCTTAAAAGGACTAGAAGGGCATATTCAGCTTTTTAAAAGTGTTGCCCATGGTTGGCTATGAGATAAAACTGCGTGTTCAGGGGCTTAGATTATGTTTGCCCATATCATTTCACAAATGCCAAAGGCATAATAGAAAGCACAGTTAAGAACAGCAGCTCTCACTATCAAAAAATACTGTGTTGCACAGTGGATAACAGAAAGCAGGTGAAGTTCTTCTAAATCAGAAATTTAGCTGGAGAGAAATACATGGCACATAAATAAATTAGTGAAATAGTAGATAGATCTGCTAAGCAAGCTACATGAAGTAAATCATTTTGCTGAGTTTATCCACACGCTCGTTGAAACTGGAAACTCGTCGGACTCTGAAGGCTGCATCGTTAGCTGTATTAGTAGATAACAGATTTCACAAGATTTGTTATTAGATTTATTTTTAGTTTGCTTGGTTTTAATACCAATCAAAACAAATCCTGGACATTCATAGTTAATATTTTTCAACATCTTTCTCAAGCAGCTGCTAGCTTGTACTGCTTTCCTGGGAAGGGGAAAGAGGCGATTAAATGAAATTCATAGCCTTTTAGTGTCTGCGCAGCCTGCACCTGGCAGCATGTGCGGTTTGTGGCGGCGGAACTGGCAGACTTACGGCCTTTTTATGACGTCGAGCGCACACATCACGGACTTGTGCGAGCTCGATACGGGCTCTTAAAACCCGGGCCCTCCCCCAGGTTGCTCTCCTTGAGGTGGCTATGCACTCTCCCAGGGAAAAACCAGAGTAAAAGCATCAAGCCGCTGATGACAAGTTACAAACTTGTAGTGCTTGGGAGCCAGGGCTCAGTTGTTGGCTTCAGCAGCATGTTTTGTAGTTGCGCTTTCTAAATAGCGCTTTATTTGTTTAGTGTAGTAAACTATAATTTGCTGCTTTAATAAGTGAAAAATGGATGCAGCTAGCAAACCTTAGTCCTGCTGAAATAAAAGGCAAATTTTTCATCAGTTTCAATAGCACAAGCATATTATACCGTATATTTACTTTAAAGCATAGATTGTTCAGTTCATTATTTGTATGAATCTTTGAAGTTCTTTTGCTAAGAAAATGAGAATGAACTAATGATCTCTACAGGGTTTTATATAAGTGGACAAAATGTTACTATCTGTTTCACACTGAGTTGCATTTTAAAACCTGTGGGTGCATCTCAGGCTATAAAATAAGCTTATAAAATTACATCCGCTTGCACTCTTAGTTTTCTTCCTTGCATCTACTTTATGATTTATTTATTTTTTAGAAATTGCATTTGAAATTCCCAAACTTCTAAGGCTTTTTCAGCATCAAATTGACCACTGATCTTGAAAAATCATCTACATCAGCATCAACTCAATCATCAGCAAGGGCTGGAGGAAATTAAACATCTGGGATCTATTAAGATTTTTATTTATGCTTTTAAATATTGAAATGTGTATTGCTACTTGCCTGTTATGCTTTGAGCATCAATCCATTAAAGAAAGCTCTCACAACACAGTTGTATGGTAAAGTGATTTGGGCTAGAAAGCCAGGACACAAGTATATAATTGTAGAGGAATCACAAGAAAGTAAAGGACTGTGTTGAATGTTGATTCCAGTCACACAAGAAATTACCAGATTATTCCCCAAAGATGCTAGTCTCTTAAATTCTCTCATGACTTCTTACTGAAAAGGCTTCACTGTTGCATTTATCTGCTTTCTACAGGCTGTGCCTTTGAGGTGAGACCTTGTTGCAGTTTTCAGTCTTCAGTGAAAGAGTGGTGGACTGAAATTTTCTCATTACCACACTTTCAAGTAATCCCCTACTTCTTCCCTGACCAAAGGAGGAGGTTTTTTTGTTGTGTTTTTTTTTTGCCTCGTAATCACAGAATATTTTTGGAGGGAGGAACTATATTGTTAGGACAGTAACCAGGACTCCTCAGAAGTCTGCTGAGTTTCCTGCTGAACTGCCACAGATACTACTCCTCTAATTCCTCTCACCTTTCTGCATGCCTCCGGACTGCAGGGAGAGAGTGGGCCAGAGGATTGATATACCAATGCTTTTGAGGTGCTCTGTTGCTGCAATAACAGGGAGCATGTAAATACATTAATAGATAAAGACCTTTGGGCAACAGGAAGTGCTGTTACTGGAGTTTTTAGGAAGTCAGCTGGGGAAAGCTCTGAACTGCAGTGCTGTAGGTTTCTCAATGTTTTAGCCTTGCACCTGGGATACAACTTTCAAGAATGCATCTGAATGATGCAATTATTGTGTTTGGGGCTAAATTTTCCTGATTGCAGGCTCTTATTGTAGTTTCCTAAATATACTTCTCTCTCTTGCTCCTCTTTAAGCCAATAAATTTAATAATTTATAAAATAAAGAATTGTGTAGGCTGTTTTGTTAATCAAGTACTTGCAGATGTCCCTTAGGGAAAGAGAAGATCATAGATGAATTCAGAGCTGTAGGAGCCTATTGCCAACCACCATCCGAATGCATGTAGTAAACCAACACTGCCAGTGCGCAGACACCTTAATCAGCAGCACACTCAGCACCTGGGATTTTCAGCATCAAATACAAAAGCTGTAGGAATGTCTCTGTTACCTATCAGTAAGCAACTGTCTCCCATTCTCACTGGGACCAGTCACTAGAGGGGGTGAGATCTCATATATTAACCTAGAGTATTACAAGCATTTTGGTGAAAGATTGTAAATCGTATTTATAGTGACTGGTGGGAAGAGGAACTCATTACCAGGTAGCAGTGCTTCAGCCGAGGCCGAGTCCCTTCCAGCTCACAGAAACACCCTTGTAAAATGTATTCAGCATTTTGTAAATGGCTTGCTGATTTTACTGGAGACTCTGAATACAGCATCTGGAAGGAATTAATTGGAAACCATGTCATTTTGGGAGGAAGTGGAAGAAAAAGGATGCATTCAATGTATGCTTTCCACTGTGAATTTTACCAAAATTTTCCATTTTTCACTTTTGGATTCAGGAAAGTAGGAGAATAATACAACAAAGGGTGTAAGTTAGCTTTAGGAAGGAGAGGAAAAGGTTTTCAGGAATGACTTGCTGACAAATATACCATTCTGACTGACCACAAACAGAATGATTGATTTAAATATCATTTTTATAGAGACAGTGGTAACTGAAAGGTACAGTGCAAGTGGAAGGGTTTGCTGAGGCAGCATACAGTGTCTTTAAAATGACATTTTGAATTTTTTGTGACCTGATGTAAAAGTTCAAGATTGGATAATATCCTGTAATGAGGACAATTTCCTTAGTTAACTTCTATTACCTTGATGAACTACTTTAAAAGTTGCCAAGGATGTATCTAAAACCCTGTACTGAGGTAATAAGTCAGTGAAAAGCTATTATATTAAAATATCAGCAGATGTTCACTAGATTGCAAAGACTTGACTATCCTTCAGAATTTCCCTTTGGATGTGGTCACAAAAATACACATGAAAATGTTAAGCATGTCAGAATAAAAACTTCAACAAAAATGATTTTAGTTCAAGTTTCACCCAGAACCTCTATTGCTGATACAGAGAACTGCAATGAATACTGGTGATTCCACAGCTGATCATCATTCAAGATGTCAATGCTAGCTCTTTTTGGTTTTTGCTTTTTTTTTTAGAATAACATAGTAGGTGAGGTTTTTTGCTAGTTTAAATTGGCATTTCACACTCATTTAGTGAGATGCACCAAGTTCTAATAGCTGCGGACCTAAACTTTTGTTGTGAATGAAAAAGAACATTTAAAAATCCTAGGGAACTAGATCATAGCCTGGAAATTCTGCCAAAGCACACTACTCGCTAAAGAGTTAGTCTTAGCGCTCTTACTAAATGCTTTTCAAATCATTTATTGTCACTGAGGAATGGAGAGATAGGTAGCTTATTAAAAGAGACCACATCCTCTTATGCAAATTTAATGCATTTGGCAGGTTTGTCATGATAAATGGTCAGGATGAGTTGGTTCATGATGTATCTCTAATCTCTTCTATGAAGATGCTTGTGTTTTGCAGGAGGTAGCCCCTTGAGAGATCAGATCTTTAGAAGTCTGCGGCAGATGGTGATGTCAGCAGAGTCTCATAGATTGCTTTGAAGTTCCTCCAAACAGGGCCTTTAGTTAGTGCGACTGAGTTTTTGCCAGTTCTCTTGCTTCGTCTCTCCTTTAGTGTCTTCTCCCCTCCTTCCTAAACTTGTGTCCCCAGGTTGTTTCTTACATTGGGAACACCCAGTACATCCTTACAGAGCACATCTCAGCACACTTCTCAGTCCCATCATGTCTTCCCCTGTAAAGCTGTTCTTCCATTAGGCATCTTGCATATTTGAAGTGCAGTTGTTCACAACAGGAAAACATTAAAACAGAACAAATGTCTTAGAAAAGCCTATCAATCATTCATGCTTTGTGTTCAGTTTTTGTCTAAATCCTTGGAGCCAGCATCGACACTAGCGTCATGTTAACTAATTCATTTAGCTATAATCAATTACCAATATTAATTAGGCCAGCTTCTCTCTTGATTAGTCACAAGAAATGGTTAAATTTTAATGCTGCTGCAGAGAGTCTGAGGGAACTTAACAAAACCAGAAAAGACAGCAAAGCTTTTGGAAAATACAAGCTAATTTAATGGAATATGGCCAATTAAATAGATATAATATAAAAGCATAAAATAATTCAGGTTACAGATCTGAAAAATTGTCTGTTTTCAGATCCGATCAGCATATTTGCATCTTTCTTCAGGTAGCTTTGGCTGATCTGAGTTTGGTTGGGCGCTGGCTTTTCTTCTGAAATCAAATACCCAATTTCATGTGTTTTTTATACCTCTTGTGTTCCCTTTATAAGTTCATATTTTAGAATCACTCTCCTGAAGTATTTTTGTTACCTTCTTCACTATACTTCATCTTAAGTTTTTTAATTCATAATATTTAGCTAGTTATACAGAAATTTGTGTCTTTAGGGTTTTTTTTGTCATTTCTTCCCTCTCGAGTGCAACTCCCGTAACTTGATTCCTTTTAAATCTTTTAAATGTCTGTATTTATAGTGGTTTATCAGTCATGGCCTAGTGATTTCTATTAAAACCTTCACAAAGTTCATGTTTTGATATATCAACTCAGGAGTTTCATAATTACTGTGCAATCCCTCAGTCTCCTATACTCAGTGTGTAACTAAGCACAGCTTCTGTTACGGCTAAGACCTGAGTATTTCTGTTTGCATCACGCTTCCTTTTATTGTTTAAACCATCCTCAAAGGCTTTTTTCCTCTTATACATGTAGGATACGCATCTAACCATGCTGTAATACCCAGCTGCTTAAAAATGGAGAGGGCCAATGAGCTGTTTATTCTTGAGATGTGATAAGAGGAAAATTAGGGGAAGTCATTAACTTCTGTGGTTGATTCAGCTGAGAAATTCTTGATTTTGAGGTTGTGCTTGCGACCTTCATTCTAGGACATTACCTGGCCGCTCCCTTGGCATGTAGGGATTTTTTTCAGAGCTCAGTTAAGTTTTGAAGGCACATTAGCATATCTTCATCAAAGTATGCTTTAGGTACTTATTATTATGATTTTTTTAACTTTATAGTTTCACAAGACATTGTAGTTGTAAAGAAATGGCTGAAAAACTGTACTACAAGGCTGACTCAGCTGTCTGTGACATAGAAAGGGCTACTAAAGACCTGTAAAAACTCCTTGTTAAAATTCTGTTAGTGAGTTAAGGAGAAAACTGCGGTGACTTTTCTGTTTCTGTGGCATTCACTTTGTTTCTGGTTATTGCTGTATTGTGTCAGGATGATTTATAGAATCATGGAATTATTTGGAATGATTATGTACAGTATTTATTAGAATTCATTTGTAGAGCAAAGAGTAGGGTTTTTTGCCTTCGGAATGGAAACAACAGTACCAAAACAGTACCAACAGTACAAAAAAATCAAAATACAGTCTTTGCTTTAAAAAAAAAAAAACTCCAGTATTCTCATACCTAATTGACATTTTGCAGTATAGATCTGCAAGGCCTATGAAAAGATGTCTTTCCCCTCCACAAATAATTTCTTGCAGTTCTCATCCAGACCCAATGAACACTTTAATAATTAGGTATCTTGTAGTGTGTTTTAATAAATGATGTTATTGAATGCAAAGTTAGATTAGCCTTAACTCACAATACCTAACTGAAATGTCACCTTTACATTTCTTCCTCCAAGTTGAATCAGAAAACTTCTCATATGTCTAAACCATTTGTACATGCATATAAAATAATAAATGGTTACCTGCTTACTACCCTTTCTGTGAGTGCAGGTTTTTTTGGATGCAGAATATGAGACATATCTGGGCCATTTCAGACATTTCTGAAAATTTTGGCTTGTGTCAAGGGAGGCTGTGTCTGCGAGTTGCTATGATTTACCACAGATCATATTAAAGCCTAATAGACAAGACCATTGGAGGCAATTTGGCCATGATCAGAAGGCTCAGTTGTTAAAATCTCCCCTGGTTTCCAAGCCAGCTGTTAAAAATTTGCCTAGCTGTCTGTGCCCCC
Source organism: Apteryx mantelli (assembly GCF_036417845.1). NCBI lineage: Eukaryota > Metazoa > Chordata > Aves > Apterygiformes > Apterygidae > Apteryx > Apteryx mantelli. Next base: position 70,297,397 of record NC_089982.1, read on the forward strand.
CTCTGTTACTATCCCTTTTCCTAGGAGCCATGCTGCTTGTGTTTTGTTTGGTGAGCAGCACCCGTTCTTTCTCATCCTGCTTTCAGACCCAGAAGTCATCAACACCGTGCTCTGACCTTACGCTCCTTGTCCTCTGTTAGTAATATGGTGCTGCATTTTTGCTGGTGAAGTTCAGAGAAACACAACATCCATCACTGGATCATTTCTTAGGCTTTCTAGAATAGCACCCAGAAGAGCAATATAGTCAAAATTCTGAATTTTCCAACATTGATTGATGTTAATTTTGTTATAGTTTTTTTTAATAATAGCAAAATAGGAAACTGCTCAGTTTTATTCTGAAAATCATCTCTATCCATGTTGCAAGTGAATATACAGTACAGCCGCATCAGTCAAGAATTCTGTGTGAACAGAATGTCCTGAGTAGTCCTACGTCCGTTGCAAACATCGTGAATCATAACCCAAATCTCTTATCTAGGGCACCTTTTGACTTTGCTTCTGAGTGGATTGCTATCTAGTGATCCGGTGATCTTTGGAGAAGAAAAGCTGCTTAACTGTGGAGAGGCAAAAAAAAGGAAAAAGGAGAAAAAAGATAATGTCATCAAGACTAAGTGCTTCACTGATAGCTGTGTCCACACAACTGATGCTACTTTTTAATCAATAATATGGACTGATAAAAAGAAGTTTGTATATTCCAGTGTGGAAAACCAAAAATATTTACTCAACCGTCTGTTTGCTTTTATAGTAACAACCAACCTAGACTTCTATTTGCAAACTGTGAACAAAGATTAAGCACTAAAATAGCTGTGAATTTTATTTTTTTGGGGGGGAGGGATCCTTTCCACAATTGTCTGTTCAGTAAATGAACACATTTTTAAACTGCAGTGATCATACATGGTAGCAGTATAAGCTAGCCAGAGTTATTTCACTTACAGGAATGCCAGCAAAGCTCTGAGAACTAAAGTAGACCCTACAGCTAGCTTTGATTATCCTGGTCTGTGTGGGCACGTACATGGAGATATGGTGCCATCCCTTCTGCATTGCTTTGCCAGCCTGCCTGCAAAGAGAGATCAGCCAGGGGCAAAGGGACAGATTGCCATAAACCCTCGTGTACAGTTCCTAGGAACACCAGTAAAAAACAGATTCAAACCCAATAATATTGCAGGCCAGCTAGCAGAGTAAGGAAAATATTGGCAAAGTAACAGCCTTGGTTTTAGAGGAGCCCAGAGGCTTTTGTTTTTGTTAAGCAGTAATAGTAAAGATAGCTAATATATATAAAATTTATATTAGTCATCTTTGATGCTTCAGTGCTGTCTTTCTAATGCTAGGGATTGCTTTACATAAATCTCAGGTTTTCTGTTCATAGAGGAACCTTCCCCAGGAGTTAGCAGATAGGTTAAGAAGGGTCCCCTGGTGAAGATTGGTAAAGTAACTTTTGCTTTTTCAGGAACAAAATTTACTGATGAGTATGTGCAATTGGCCTATGTGGATATTGTGTTTATAGAAAGGCCAAAACTGATACATGCCTTGAAATATGTTACTTGGCCATTTTCTGTGAGCTCTAATACAGAGGGGAGAAGGTGAAGGACAGGATTCACAAATATATCTGATATCTTCTAGCTGTAAAAGGAGAGGATATTGCGGGACTTTTTTTTTTTTTTTTTTGGTAAGAAAATAATGTATGAAAGAAAGCAAAAGATTGTAAACGCCTGGGATGGTATGCAGCCAAAAAGTGGAAATTCTACTGTCTGCAATAGAATGGGCAGTGTGTTCTCAACTGGAGAATATCACCAAAAGGAGCAACTGAATCCATATTCTATAAAAATTATGTTTCTAGGTCTGTGAATTTCTGGTAATTGAAGCCAATATCATGTCTGAAAATGTACAGCACTCGGAAAGGCACAGAACCAATATCCAGGACGTTCTGTTGCTGTGTTGTCACTTCTCCATCCATGCTCCCCATCTGATGTTGTCTAAGGCTCATATTTGAAATTCTGGTTAAAAATAATACTGTCAGGTTAAAAAAAAAGTGAAAAAAATAAAATTCCTCACCAGTAGCACTATGAATAAAAGAAACAAATTTTTATTTTCAACGTTGCATAGTATTTTCTACCTGGCAGTGAAAATTTATTAATCCAGTATTTTTTAATCTGTGATTGGTGGGCTTCTGGGAGGGATTTTCCGGAACTGGTTGATGTCCAGGACTGCTTCTAAGGGATTCATAAAAGGTAACTAGGAAAAGCAAACTCTCCTGTCAGCAGTCTTGTACAGGAGTTGGCACATTTTTCATTAAAAATTTGTAGGTGTCTGCATATCAAAAAAGATTGAAAAATGGTGCATTGTTTCATTTTCATGTTTTTAAACACTAACTTGATTGGGCAGTGTTTGCTTTACAAATAAATTGATTTGTGGTCCTGTGCTTGTATCCTAATGTGCAGGCTCAGAGGCCTTGACAGAACTCCATTGAAGTTCATTGACTCTGACTGTAGCTTCCAAGTCACTTTGCTAATTGATAAAAATAATACATAAAGCCTTAAAAGATTACCCTCCCCCCACCAAAAAAGAAGAAAAAAAGAAAAAAGGCCTGGATGCCTGAGTCAAACTGCCAGACATTATCGGTTTAAATTCTCAAAGATACAAGGTGAGATCTACAAAGAAACTCAGAAAGAGCATCTGTAGACTGAACATTTTCTCACATGCCAGTGCTCTCACAGGCTGGCATGTCAGAAGAGGCTTTGCATATTTGCAGTTTTGTTTTTCAGGGTGTCACAAGCTAGCACAAGCGTGCAAGACTTCTACACTACATGAAAACTGAGGAAAACTAATCCCCTCACATAAAAGCACTCAGGAACTGGGGAAATTCTGCTGTCTTCCTTCCTTCTGTCCTTCATCTTCTTCCCATTCAGAAGGTTCATTTAGATGGAAAATTTAGACCTCAAGCCTTCTGTCTTGGACAAAATGTTCTGAGAGATGAATTAGGGGTGGTTGTGTGCTATGTTCACATGGACCTTCATCCGATAAAAAGATCTACCATTGAGAAGCTCTGCGTCCACACAAAGTCCCTTTGGAGGCCTAAGCTAGCTGACCTCATTGTAAGGCTGGGGCCTAGATGGGGATTTTCAGCACAGGTTGCTGCAGTGAAGATAACTTTTCCTGTAGTTTTTATGGTGCTTGATCTTTTAAAAGCTTTTCCCCTTTCTGTGCCTCTACATTCCACAACAATTCATTGTTTCAGCTGAGATCAGCAAAAAAAAAAAGCATTAAGTTGGATAACTGGATGACTGGAAGGAATGAAGTTCTCAAAACTAACAGTGAATCTTTAACATATGAGTTACATGCTGCTTCCTTCAGCCTTTCCAACTATTTTAGTGCCCTCAACAAGAGCTTATTGATGGGCTGGCCTATCTCTCTCTTACAGTGAAACAGTTTTTGGAGACTGTCCTAATCTGCCTGTCCTCGATCTTGCATTAACACTCATTGCCATTGTATCTGAGCACTTCCCAAGTGTCAGAACAACAATGATATCTCTCTCTTCCTTCCCTGCCGGCGATGGAAATAGTTAGTTTGTTCTTTCCTAGTAAGGGAACTTCAACGGGGTCAGAGAGCCAGGATGGTTTACAATGCGGTTTTGTAACTTAGCTGGATGGGTGGATTTCATACCCATTGTTGTTTTCTTCCTGCTTCGTGGCGCTTGCATACTTGCTTGCCAACTTCCCCTCGTGGTCATTGGCACGACTCAAAAAAGCAAAGGAAGGCTGTAAGTGGCTGGTTGCAGAAGTGAGGCTGGGAAGAGGTGAGATGTTGCAAGAAGCAGACTGATAAGGAAGAGGCTTGATGACACGGGCGGATAAGCTCAAACCTGCTGAGAAGAATTTACTGCACCACCAAGAGGTTGTGTATTTTTCTCATATAAAGCCCTAAAGAAATGGGCTATAGTGCAGAGAACTATCTAAAAGGCAAGGAAGGGGAGTTAGTTCTCTGTCATATGCCAGCAGAGATGCAAAGTCATCCACTGAACTGTATGGGCAAACGTGCGTGCTGGAGGTCATACAACTGAGGGCAGGCTCCAGCTTTTGTTGCAACTGGGTGCTGTCTAGTAATTTCTTCTCCCAAAGGCAGCAGCCTTAGCAGGGTCCTTTTAGCCAGAAAGCCGCTCCAAAAAATCTGTGAAAAAAAGTGTGCTTCTGGACAAAAGTTTTATTTACTTTTTTGTTTGGCCCCAAAACATTTTAGCAGTGACTTTTTTGCCTTATACTATGTACTCTTTGCAGGAAAGCTTTGAGGGATTTCATGTATGACTGTCTGGAGACTGGCTTGACGGCAGAAGGGAGGTGGCAGGGTGGTGCTGACAGGCTCAGTTGCCATTTACAGAGCTGGAGGACTGCAGGATGCAGAATGGCTTTGCCTTGTAAAGGCAGACTATAACATTGGCTCTAACATGTCAGGTATACTAGTTGTGTAGTTTGGTTAGAGGAGTGCCACATCGCTTGTGTTAAATTTTGCCAGTCTTTTTAGAGTGCATGAAATGCTGAGGTTTTACATTTTTTCTTTGAAAAGATGATATTTCCCTGTGATGTGTGTCCACCCTGACCTTCTATGTAGACAGTATCATGACTGAGTATAACAACGCAGCATTAGGCATGATGTTTCCAGAGCGTTCATCTTTATTCAGCAATTCTGCAGGGCTCTTAACATGGTATGTACGTACAGTATGAATATCTGCCAGAACTATAGGCACATTGCTGCTACAGCAGTAAACATCAGAAGGCTAAAAATATCAGGGGCCAAAATTTGCGATTGGGTTAAATATGAGAACTGTGTTAATTTCAGAGGGACTCCTGCATGGATGTCACCAGTGTACTGCTTGATGTTTGTCTGTGCAAGTGCTTTGCTTATTCAGTTTTTGTAGTAAAGGATTCTTTCAGGTCTACCTTATGTCTTTTTGGAGTGCAAGTGCCTGGCCTTTGAGAGTTCTTTCTTTCCCATCTTGTTTCTCAGTTTATTTTTTAATGCTTCCTTGGTTTCTCTCAGCTTTGGTTCACAGAAACCGATGTCCTTAGTAGCTGTCAATGCACAGGATGCCCAGTGATAGCTGCTGACTGATAGCTCCTTTACTGAGCTCATGTTGTCTTTCTACATCCCCTTCCCTTTCCGTCTTCCATTTCCTTTTCCCCTTGACTACGCAGTGGTTTCCAAACTGGATGTCTTTGGCACTGCTTTGGTTTAAAAATACTTCAAATTTACATGTTTTGGGCGTTCTGGAAAGGAAAAGAGGATAGGTGAGGGCTCCTGTGGTCCTCTTATTTTCTGCTAGAGTTTGAATTTTCTTCAGTTCCCATGGGAAAGAGAACAACTTTCACACGGAGCAGCAGGCCTTGCTGGGAGGCTGGGAGTTAGATCCTGGGAACTTGCACATCTATTCACCTGTAATATGAATGAAGCAGTCAGACTATCTCCTGTAATCTCTTTTATCTTGCAATTCAGTGCTTTTGATTCAGACTGCAAAAAATATTTGGTCCAATATTAAAATATGTTAGAAAATATAGGTGCCCGCTTCTTCCTTGGCCTCTAAAACTGCCATAGCACACAAAGCCTTCCTTCTTACAGCTGCTGCTGCTGTTTTGTGGTCTTTCACTTTTGGAACAGGGTGTATTATGTAGCAGTTTTTCCTTTGCTGAATTTTGTACTATTCTGGTCAGCTCTGTGCAGCTTACATTAGAGATATTTTTCTGTAGGTGTCTTCTATTTCAGTTTTGCTAGGTAGACTTGATTCCATCCTCTCATTTTTCCTTTTGACTTTGGTTCTGGCTGATATGTTTGCTCTTCCACAAGGTATAGCCAGAATATTAGAGACAATTCTTTCCACTTCACACACTGCAACGGTCTCTGCCCACGATTGTAAATGTCTGGTTGGTTGGCAAAATCCCTCATTTGACAATCATCTGCAGTTGTTTAATTTATGTTATAACGGTCTCCAACCAGTTTACGCAGCTCCCAAACCTGAATGCTTTCCATTGAACTCTGCCCTATACAAACCTGAAATTCTCTGGTGGCAATGAGACATCCTGGGAGTGGAGAGTTCTTGAGCCAGTCCTTCACCTCCTGAGTGATAGCATAAAGGGAATGGGAAGATGGTTGATACAGCTGGACAAAGATTTACCTTTGCATAGAAATAGGTGGGTAGCTGTGATGGGAGAGAATTCATAAGGGAGTGTGCTGTAGCTGCCAGAGTCGTCCTGAATTGACCTGTGCAGTATTTGAAGCAAAACTGCTGCTGGCGGAAAACGGAAGTGTCTTCTGGCCACTCTCTTTTCATGTGGTGGAAAGCCACTTTGGCCATTTACTTTTTGAGTAGGGTGTTAGGTCCTACCTTGATCCTTTTGGCCTTGGTGACCAAGAATGAGAGTAACAAGAACTTAAGATGACTCACTTACAGGCAATTACTTGCTACACAGCTACACAATCTAGGCAGTTTTGTCTTTATGTCTACATACTAGCTTTGGCTTGATAGTTCAGGAAGATATTCCAGAAAAGAGCTCTCATGCTTTAAAAATTTCAGCAAATGTTTATTTATGTTCAGGTAATAGAGTGCAGACTGAAGCTCACTCAAACAATATGTGTCATTCCTTCACACACACACACGTTTTCTGCAGCCTATTTTATTTAACAGCAGTCCATTTAAAATAACACTGCACAGAAATGCCAGTCTAAGCCTTTTTTCTTGGGCATGATCCTGCTGAACTCTTCTCCCCATGGTGGGCTGTTCTACACTCCCTTCTCACAGGACTTTCCTCTCCTGAGAGCTGACATAATCTCCATAAATATTAGGGTGATCTAGCCAGTTCACTAATAATCATTCAGCATTTTCCAGGCGGAAGAACACCTGCTAAACAGGGTGTGGGGAATATGAAACAAAACCATTCCTGTTAGCCTGTGACAATAAATGATGTTTTGTTAGTTTTAAAATTAGTCTCCTAAAACATACAAAGAACTGAGGGAAGCTCGGGGTGCGTGGCTATTACACAGGCTTGTCTCAGTGTGCATCAACAGAGTTGATAAATGCTCATGCTACACTTGTATTATTAAAAGGAAATACATAGCTGACCTATTAAATAAAGAAGACGACTTGTCGCGCAGGAGCATTTAGAGTTCATCTTCTACCTTTAGGACTGAATGGCAGTTCTAGGAGACTGAGGGCTTAGACAAGATCAAGACTGACTCCTAACCTGCAGAATGTGGAATAAAATGCATTAGCCTAAGTGTTAATGTTAGCAGTTTGTGCAATGTGCCTTATCTTGAATTTGTGGTGGGCTAACAGTATTCATCCAGCCCATTACTGTTGTTTGGCTGCTGTACAGACACTCACTAGGCTGTGGTAGCTCCTTGTCTGGGCCTGAACCCTAGGTAATATAGCAAAAATGGTCTGTATTTAGAGGACCAGGTTTGAAAACAGGGTTCCTTAGAGGCATTTCTTACAGAGACTTCTGCTGTAAGGGCTCTCTAACACAAAAGATCCTGAGCACTATGATGAACAAAGGTTATTTTAAAATAAGAAATAAGAAAAAATCTTTATGAAGAGGTATGCAATCCATTAGATAAAAAGCAGTACTTCAGCATCTGGAGAAAGATAAATATGTCTGATAACTTAATCATGGCCCTGGGACATCTTGTTGCTCTTGTGGCCCTATCTTTCACTCTTAAGATTCATTCTGAGATTTCCAGATCATAATGATTTTTCCCACATTTAACTAGTCTCTCCCAAATATATATATACATGTATGTATGTATGTATGTATGTAATCCTGCTGTGACCCCATGTTAAGCCATGCAGAAAGCCCAAGAAAAAGCAGGAGGAGCCTGTAACAGACTGTGTTTTATAGCAATTTTCTCCAAGTAGTCACTCTCAGGCATCCCTGCTTAAGTCTTCAGCCTGTTGATCAGAGAAAGGGAGATGCCAGAGCTGGAGGAGATCTGCTGCCTTACATGCCTCTTTGTTTTTACCTCTCTCCTCTGGGCCACTTTTGAATCATTTCAATTGGTTTTGTTAGCATTCTTTCTTTCATTTTTTTTAAATCAGGTTACATTCATTTAAGGTGTCTAATATAAATTTAGTAATGTAAGTATCAGCAGTCAGATTTAAATATCTTGGCCATAATGTTCATAACTGCACTGAAATATTGAATCTGTTCTCACTAACAAGGCAGTTTTTCACACATTGAAGGAATATGTCTAATGTTGGATGTTATATTCTTGAGGAGTGTTGGATCTCTCCCCTTCTCAGTGCAGCAGTCCTCATCATATATTGCAATTCAGCGGTAAAATACTGAATACCATTGAATCATGTGGATTCTTCCCATGTTTCAGTCATACAAAACAAAGAAACAAAGCTCGATTGGTTCCTTGAGGCTGAAGTGATAATTCATCGATGCTGCTAGAAGAGAATGTCTTAAAATGCTAGTGTAATTTTTTAAATGCTAGTGTATTTTTTTGCCTTATATGTCCTGAGTCAAAAATTGGAAAACACAAAAATAAGTGTCAATAACATGCACTACCTATTTCTTCCTTGTATCTTTTCAGGGTTACCGTATGGCACCATCCATGTCTCTGCAGAGAGCTTGTTTAAGACCAATGTGCCTATTAGGTTTCCTTAAACTCTGTTTATATGGTCTCCTGGACCTCTGCAGGGGGAATTTAATCCAGTGATAAATACTTCAGCTCTTTTCTAGTTAAATGAATTTTGTCCTTCAGTAAAACAGAGGTAATAACATTAATCTTGACCAAAAAAAAAAGTAGAATAGTTGATCCTTGAAGATACTATTTAGAAAAAAACATAACTATATAAAATAGAATTTCTGGTGAAATAGTAGGCAGCATGGTACCAGTAATAGCCTTAAAAAATAACATTACAGAATGATTAATTTTTTTCTTTTTTTATGGTTAACAGTACGGAGTTGCATATGTATATTGATGCAGTTTGCAAAGTCAATAAATAGGGCATGTGCTCCTGCGTGGAAAGAGGATGTTGCAGAAATAATTCTGACATGATGCGATAACCCCTCCTTAAAAAAACGGTAACGCAAGGGAGCAAGCGAGCAAGGCAGAACAATGCCGTGGTGTTCGGGCCACCAGGAAACGCCGGCAGCGCTCCCACCTTTTTCCGGTGACTTACCCGGAGTTCCTTCCAGGCGACACGGAGGGCTGATAATGCTGCGCGCTCAAACCTGTGCCAAATGAAAAGAGCGGAATTTTTTTGTTAAATTTATATCTGATAAAGAAGGGATCTTAACAACACCCTTTCCATGCAGCTTTAAAGCTCGTCTAGATGAAACACTTCTTTGTAACTCTTGTATTAGGAAATGATGCAGTATTTAAAGCTGTTTCAGCAGAGGACAAGCACAAAAAAACCAAGTTTACTTTGTAAACTGATATTGCGTAAGTTAAGAGTTGTGAGTGAATAAGGAGGTTGTTCATCGGTGTTTGCGTTCAGGGGAGAATCGTTGGAGGTGCATTTTTATCATTCTCAGGGAGCTGAGCGTTCCCGAAACAGCTCGACGTACCGGCAGTGCTCACCAGCGAGGCGCCCGGCCGTGGGGAAGGTGCCTTGCGGCCCAAGTCCCTGCGCTGGTGCGACCTCCTGGCCGCGCGGGCGGGTTCGCAGCCCCCCGGCTCTTCCCGCGGGTGCACGTGCATGTTGTGCCGTGTGTGGCGTGGCTGTGTGTGTGGCCACGTGTCAGGAAGACGTGTAGTTTCCTCCCGTGGCGCCCGGCTGCGGTGGAGAGGGGCTGCCGCGAGCCCGGCCGGGGGCCTTGGCTCTCCGGTTGTGGGCAGCTGCTGCCCCTCGTGGTCTCTAGCCTCAGCGGCCCTTGCTTTGCCAGCTAAAATAGGGCCACGGCCACATCTATTTAGGAACGGCATTCAGGCAAAATCCGCTGGCGAGCGGGGCGCGAAGGGGCCCCTCCGGCGCGGGCCACCGGGGCCACCAGGCACCTGCCTGCGCTTCGCGCCTGCTCCCCTCGCAGGGAGGCAGCTCCTCGCAGTCGCTGGCGCGTGCTCTCATCGCTCAGCTCGTTTGCTCAGGGGTTTTGCACGCTTATTTTATTTATGCTTCAGCCTGTACTTAGCAGCCAGGTTGTTTTTTTCTGACTGGCTACTAATGAAGAATAAGTCAATTTATCCTCATCAGTTAAATTATAAATACAAAGAAAACAGAGTAAAAATGTCACCACATGGAGATGGCTTCTCTTTTTCCATTCCCTAAATCCTGGCTTATGTAAACTGAGATAAATATTTATAAAAAATGCTGGGCACAGTAACCCTCGTTGTTAAACTATTTGGATTAGCTTGCGAGATGTAACTATTGATAACACAGTTTGGTACCTTTGTAAATAGATTTCCTCTGCACAATTATGTTTTCCACTCAGTTTTAAAGCAGATGTGTTTTATTTGAGCTGGCTAAGAAAGGAGCTTGAGAACCACCAAAAAGAAGAGACATCAGAAGTTTAATTTTCATAGCAGATAGTGTGGTTTCAAAAAATGAAAATGTTATACTTACAGGCCAAAACTTGGTCCCAGACCAAATGTGATTAAAGGGCACAGATAGGAGGGGTTTGCATGGGCACTTGTGGATCTTCTGCACAGCCGAAGATGCGTGCAGGAGGCTAACGGGTATATTAATGCAGGTGTGTGTGCCTTTCCCCTCGTGCTTCCCCCTCCCTGGTGTGTCTGTGGTGCAGTGGGGAATTCGGCTGCCGATATGCTCAGTCAAAGCATTTCTCAGAGGGGCTGATCGTATTCCGGTTGAAATCAATGCCAGGTCTTCCCCTTATTTCAGAGGAACAGGATTAAACCCTCCATTACATGCCCTGGAGGTTGTCCTCTGGTGTGATCTCTTTGTGCCATCCCAACCTCCCAATTACTACTTCTGCTGTGATAAATGTGCATGCCAGAGGAGCTTGTGTATTTTTTTTCAAAAAAATATAGCAGGGGATTTCAGCATGTTATGAGGGTTTTAATAATTAATTGTTAAAAAATGCAGCAAAAATAGATGGAACATTAAAGCAAATTTGCAAGCCATTGAAGTAAAGAGCTGCAAATAGAAGCAATGCCTTTATCCTACCTTCATCTATCAGTATAAAACTCATCAAAGTAAACCTGTTTTATTTAGACATGTAGAAAATGTACTTTGACAAACATCTACTTGATGACTGTCAGTGTCTTATAAAGAGACTTTGATATCAAAGATCCTCAGAAACTGTCAGAATAAATCATATGTTTTTTATGACAGAAGAATGTTTCATAGCGATGATTTGTATTGTCTGGTTGATATGTTTTTAGCATCTTAATACAAAGGATTATTTTTACAAATGTTTTTGTACCTACTTGTGCAAAATAATGTGATATTAATAAGATATTTTAGAAAGTGGTGCAAACTAGAAAAGCAGAGTCTGTATTCTTGCTCCTTCTAGCACTCCCCAAGGTTAATGGATAGCAACTTTAAGACTTTGCGTATTGAATAGATTCACAAAGCTTAGGTAATCTATCAAAAAGCCTTTTCAAACAGATAGAGAGAACACCCTAATCATGTACTTTGAATGATACTGTTTCCTTGCGTTTATGCTATTGAAATGTATAGAAACAGGGCAAAAATATAGTTGATTTTGTTACACATGTTAGCATTTCTACAAATGGTTTTTCATCAGCCATATCCAGCATACCTCACCTTAAATACAAAGAAGATAATTAGTCACTGAACTGTTCAAGGCTGTAGGTATGACTGCAGTTACCCAGCATTGCATCATGCTTTCTCTCAGCTTTTTTTTGATCCAGAAAGGCGGTGTTGCCTTGCAATGCAACTGGAGGAGCTGAATACATTAAAACAGGAAGATGAGAGGAATGCCTTGTGGGGACTTCTTGTAAACATATAGCATGATTGCTTTCTATTGGGAAGGCATTTCTGTGCAATGCTGTAGTGCCATACATGTGTTGAAAGTGCTGTGAAGGCATTAACTATTGAAATCTCGTAATCCATCTGCGAGCACTAAGTGATTAGTTGCAGTTTCTCCCGGGGTGGAAGCTGCTCTTGTGGCTTGCACAAGGCTGCCTGGCAAGGCTCTGGCAGAGGCAGCGTTAGCACTAGCCTCAGCCTGGCAGGCCAGACCCCAGGTAAGGAAGAAAAGGGGCGGCAGCATGGTCCTGGGTAAACAGAAAATTCTGCAACGTTGGCAGTTTACACTGGCTGGAGGAATAGTAGTGCAGTGGCTTGGTGCCTGCAGGAGTGCTCACACGGCTTAATTTTAAGGAGCAAATTCAGGAGTGTAGTTCCCTGTTCAGTAAACAGGGAACAGAGGCTTCTCCCACAGGTGAATCAGAGCAAGAGGCAAACTAAAATTTAGGTTTATAGGTGCATCTCCAGGCTCAAGTGAGGCTCTTCTTCAGCCTCACTTGGATGGTCTGACTCCTCCTCTGGAGAGCTAAACTGCTAGCACAGGATTTACTGAAATGTTGTTGATTCCTGCACACTCTCTTCTCTGGTAGGAGAGACACGCCGTGGTATTTCAGCATCCCTGCCTTGGCAGAATACTTGGTTTGCAGAAAGGCATTTTATCGGCAGATGAAAAAAATCCAAGAATCTTGAAACAGTTTGTTTTAGGAAAGCAGGCTCCCTTAGGGTGGATATCCTGTATGGAGCCAGAAGGTATAGGAGGGGACAGGACATACTGTGCTTGCAGTGGCTGTAGATCTAGAAATGGATAACAGAAGGAAAAGTTACCCTCCAGTCTCTCTTTCTCTCTCTTAGGCTATTTTTGTTTAACAGATATCAATCAATCAATATTATAAAGCCGTCCTCCCGAGGAAATAGAGTATTTTCAAGTTTGTTTCATTTATTGCAGATTTTCAGAAAGTTTAGCCAACTTTATCTCAAAATGAAGTGACTGAATTGATTTCATTATTTACTTGCTGGATGGCTAAACGAGGATTCAGTAAAATTGCTCACGATACAGGTAGTTACATGATAGCCCTGATTTCTTTGTTTAAGGGTGGTTGTTCAAGGAATCACAGGTATCAGCTCACTGGGACACCACTAGCATTGGCCACAGCCTGAATATTGGTCTATGCTGTAACCGGCTGTGCTTTAGCAGTTGCTATGTTCAGGTGTAAATACCATCAACGGCTATGGCATAGTGTGTTAGATGGGGACTGGTTCTACCTTTCAAAATCTGTCTCTCTTAGGTGTTTTTTGGGTATCCTTCCATGTTTTGGGTGAACCTCAGCCAGTGCTCCAGCAGAACCAACTTTAACTTTCAATCTGAATTGAACTGCAGCTGGAATCCACTTTTTCCTAGAGGCTAAAAGATCATATGCTCCATTGTCTACTATTATTTAGTGTGTGCACAATGCTTAATCTAGAATCGCTTGAGGAAATAAAAAAAACCCTTCAATAATTTAGATTTTACTGGAATGGAGCAAAGCTCATTTAGCAAAGAGCTTAGAGAATCGCTGGAAATAAATGGACGCTGTTAACTCCTGTAAGGCAAGACTGCAAACTATTTCGATGAGACAAAAAAGTTTTTTAAACTTTAGATGAGGTTTCAGCAAAAACAGCTTGTATCTTTGTGATCGTTGTGCCTTGGATCATATTCCCCGGTTTGTTTCCATGACCGTAAGTGTCTGAGCTCACTTCCTTGTATTTCTAGCAAGGAAGCTCCTTTGGACTGGTCAGGCTCAATGAATTTGCTTGCCCTGGGGACGGTGCTCTTCCTCCCTACCTGCGCACATCTTTCTTGAGGAAAGCAGCCTCCTCTGCTGCTCATTTTTTTCTTTGAATCTAGGATGCTGAGAACAAGTATCCTCTTTCTTATTTCCATTTTTTTTCCAGAAATGATCTTCAGTTGTTTTGACAAATGATTTCAGAGAATAAATCCATGAGGGTGATTATTATTATTGTACTGTGTCTTCTAACTCCCTCCCTGCCCCCTTCCCAATCTCCTCTTCTCTGTGCTTTTCCTCTTCTTGAATCTTCCTCCACAGGTTTTTTTTTTGGATTTTCTTTTTTTTTGCCCATTTATATCTTTTCATGGTCCTTTCAGTCGTGATTTTTCCTCCGTCAACTTAATGCTTGTCTAAGTCAGGCCAAGAAACCAGAATAGTTTGCACCTAGACCTATTTAGTCACATGCAGATTTACATTTTCAGCCTTGTGACTGCAATATGTCAGCCAGTTCTCAACTTACTTTCCCTCTATATTAACAGTCTGTGTCTTGCCAAATTCTGATTTTGGGATAGTCTTTTTTCCCTCCTTATGTTTAATTTCTAGAAGTTAGGCAGAATAAAATGTTGGCTTCACCGCATGCTCTTTGCTGCAGAGAAGTACCCACACTTTCAGTCTCTGTGACTCAAAACATACAAAATTAGTGCCTGCAAAGCTCAGCGAGCAGAGAGAAGCTGTAGTTCCCCTAAACGCCCTTAGCAGACGTAAGCCACTGCTGTCACTGAGGATGGTGGCTTTCTTCTGTGCGCTTATTCCTGTTGCGCACTGCCTTTCCTTATGGCATAAGAAGCATTTGTGTAACTTGCCAGGTCGGGGAATGAGTTCACTAACACAACTGAGGAAAATAGAAGGTTAGATTTGATACTTTTGAGGAGTCTCAAGCTTAAGATTTTTTAGTTGATTTGTTCCTTCTATTTAAGGAATTTTCATTAAATGTTTTTCATTCCTCTTTTCATGAATTCTTTCATGATGGAGAATGCTTACATTCTGTTTTTACTGTTACAAAATGCCAGAGGAAATGTGCAAAACCACGCATTATAAATTTTTTCAGACTTTCCTGTGGTAGCCAGAGACCTGCCATTGTTTTTCTTCAAAAAATATAGAGAGTCCCTGGGAATTTCCCAGACTTGCTATGAAATCTCACATCAGCTATGAATTTGTGAAAGAAAGAAAAAAAGAAAAAGAAGACTTTTGCTTTACTTCATCGTTTAAGAATCAAACGTTAGTATCCTGCAGAAGGAGTTTCAGATTGCCGCCTGACACCTAACATGCCCTGTTGAAAACTATTTCAGTCTAAGTGGAAGATGAGAAACATGAAGTGCTCAGAGCATTATGTCAGCAACTATAGCTAAAAATTTGGTTTTCAAAATATTTTAAAACAGAGAATTAAAGTTATCATGAATGTTTACATCTAAACCCAAACTAGTCTCCTTATTTGAGTAAACATTCAAAACTGTGTTATGCTTTCTAATAATTGTGTATCTGATCTGAGTTCACGCACTAAGTGCTTAATTATCATCCAGAAAATTGAAGCTTTACAGTCAGTACAGCTAAAAAAATTTAGGAGTCCGAAGAACTACATTTTCAGATTTTGATTAAGCAAAAATTAAATGGTAGACCAATTGCAGAGAAAACATGAAATAGATATTGTGTCTCTCTCTCACTATGTAAATATACACAGCCCTGTAATAAATATAGTTTAAAAATATCTTTCTGCTAGATAAAAAATAGCAGTATAACAAAGAGTATAAGTAAGTAGTCTGTAATAATCTAAAAGAAGTCATCCAAGAAAGCTGAACTGACCATATTTCATTGAAATCTGCATAAGTCTGCCCATTTCAGAATCGTGAAATAACTGTAGTTTATCAGCACAGAGTATTTTGACTTCAACTGTATTTTTTAACATTTGAAACGGAGCATAATATTCTTCTCTGTTCAGTGATGCTTTCCTGAAAATTTCAGTCTGTTCCGAAATGCTAATACAAGAGCTAATTATGCGTCAGCTGAGTTTTAACAAGTGTAGAGACGGCACTTTTCTGTGAAATAAAATTCAGCGTAACTTCGCAGCGTACTTGTTCTGCCAGCAAGGCTGTAGTTTCCCATGCTAACCACGTCTAAGAGTTGAAGGCTGTCTTGCGGATTCCAAGGGCAGAGGTTCAAAAGTATGCCCAGACTGGCCAGGTTAGGTAATATTTTTTGGAGTCCAGTCGTAGTGAACGTGAAGCATCTCCGCAGCTCTCTTCCCTCGCGCGGGAGCGGCGGGACGGGGCGTGCTGACGCCCGCGTTGCCGTAGCCAGCTTGGAAGCGCGGCTGCATGAACTGTTCCAGCTGCGGCACGTCCACAATGAGTGGATCCCTCCTTAACCCCTGCGGGAGGCTATGTCCATTTAACTGTGTGTTTGCTCTCTAACCCCGCTCTGGGAAACAATTACTTCTCACAAAAAGGCCGGCTTGGGTGTTTAGCTGGAATCCGTTTGCAGAACTGGGCGAGAGAGCGGCCAGACAAACAGCTCAGCTGGTAGGAAGGAGCGCGTGGTGCCTCTGCGGAGCTGGGTGGGAAGAGGTGGGGGAATGGCTGGGCCTCGGGGGATAACGTGAATAAAGAAGCGAATGCTGATGGCTCTACTCGTGCCTGCTTCAGTGCAGGTAGTTTGGTTTCTGTGCTCCCAAGCTGCTGGTCCTTGTTGGGAAAACCCTGTGATCTCCTGCCCTCTCACGGCTCCCCTTGCAGCCACAGTGGCATGTCCTGAACCATGCCATGAATTGATTCAGCTTGTTAAAGAAGCCCCAAAATACCCCAGACAAACCAGAAGGCAAATTCCCTTTTTTTTTTTTTCCAAGTAAATGACTCGAAGTGGCTCCCAGAGAAGTCGGACAAGCACCAGAGCTCAAATGCGGCAGGTTGTGGGATGGCAAAGCCGGGGGAGGGGGAGGTAGGAGAGGAGAGGAGGGTGGGAGCTGCTCATTTTGGCATGGTGGGCTCCCCTGTGCTGTCTAACCACACTCTCAAAATGGGATTTGCAGCACTGTGCGGGGAACCCTCTAACCTAGCCATCTGGTAATGCTGAAGAAAAGATGGGAATTGTAAATCCTGCCTTAGTTTTGCTCTGCAGGGAAACAGTTATTTCAGTTTGGGATTGTCAGCTCAGCCACTTCCTGAAGCAGGCACTTGTCCCTTTGAGGCCCCAAATTACCCTCTCCTCTTCTGGCTAGCGTGCTGGTGGTGGAGAGCTTCCTCAGCTCTCTTGCTAAGGCAGGGCAAACATGCACAAAGAGCCAATTCCACATTCATCAGTGAGATGGGAACGGAGAAGGAACTGCAGGCTGCAGGATAGGGAATAAGGCACTCACCTGGGCGCACGGAAACCGGGATCCAGCCCTATTCCCAGCAACCTCCGGCCACCATTCCCGTTATGTTCCTGGTCAAATGTCGATGGCTGCATCTTAGTTGCATTTCTAGACTCCCTTTGTAATCACTGGAGAGAAATACGTTCTCATAGGAAACAATTTATGTCCTTCTAATGTGGACATTTACAATAGAGAGATGAAACACAGCCTCAGAGCATCTCTTTCTCTCCACTGACTACAAGGAGTTTAGAGAAGCAGCTCATACGTAGATGCCTACACTGAAGGAGCCGGGTTAGCTGAGATAAATCTTACACCAGGGACCTGAGGAATTCAGTGGGTATTTTGAGAACGGCCCTTTATAATTCTATTGCTTGAATTTTCATTTCAGCATCTAAGTCATTTAGTGGATTTGGGTCGTGTTACTTAACAGGATAGGACCTTTGTTTCCTCGAGTGGAATGATTTTCATGTCCAAAAGTACACTTCATGATACACAGTTCAATGGAATTTATAGCAAAAACCTAGCACAGAGGAGACGTAAAGTGTCAGAGGATAATCACCTACTGACTTAAATAGTGAGTAGAATTTGTGTTTTGCTTTTTTCCTCAACTTTTTGTCAACCTGAGCCTCTTTCTTGTCATTGAGATGTATACGTTATTTAGATTGGAAAAAGAAAATGCACGCTGAACAGTAGTCTGGTAGCCACAAAGCTGAGAAAATATTTGCAATATTTATCAAGTTACTTCCATTGAAATATTGCAGTCTGAACTTGCCGGTTACAAAAAGCACTTGGTTTCCAGACTGAGAAGGTTCTCCCTGACAGCAGTGCAGCTATTGCACACAGCAAGCAAGCTCTGCCCGTCCGAGCTGGTGGGTTCCTGCATACGGAGGCACATACAGGCCCGAGCGGGGGAAACGGAAGAGAGAAAGAGAGGAAGAGTTACTCCTTTCTGTCCAAAAAGCTTGGTTTTGTCTCTAAAAGTAAAGGTGTGGTGAAGAGCAGCTAGTGTGCCATTTTCTTGAATAGTCTCTGAATTCACTTCTGGTTTTATTTGCTAAGTATAGACCTTTTATGGAAATGATGTTTCTGCTTGAGAAGGGGAGGGAGAACTAGAACGTTGAAGAAGGGAGCTTGGAGAAAGAGAAAATCAATGCTGCTGACTGGAGCACGGTTCTGCTTCCCTTATTTGGCTGCACTGCTGCACTGTTCCTTTATGGAAATCACCAATTTAAAATCATAAAATAAGTACCAGGGTACTTGATTTTCTAAAATTTGTGAAGCAACATAAATCTTGAAAGTCTGAAGGTTTCTTTTCAATGGGACAGATCTAATAAACAAACACTAATTCAGCTGCAGAAACTAAAAATCTTTTCACTCTGGTAATAAATAAATAAACAAGCAAACAAATATTTATATAGCAGGCGTGGTCATGATCCGAAAGGGTTGGTGCTCTGCAGCTATGTGTCAGTGATGGTGGCATATGAAAAAGCACGTCACTGAGCCAAATAGGACCAGCGAGTAAAGGCCGCTCTCTCCTCAGAAGATTATCTGCAGGTAATGATATCTTTTGTGATTTGTGAGGACATTGCTGTGTTATATTCCCAGCAATGTCATACTCAAATTGAGAACTTAGGTCCAAAATCAACATTTTTGTTTTTCGTTGAAACAGTAATAACTGAGTAAAAATGGGCTTGCAGTTTTAAGAAAGACAGATATCAGGCCATTATTACGAGCATCTGAATAAAATGAATTCATAAACAACTAATCAAATTTCAGCATTCTGTATTTATATATCACAGTGTCATGGACTGGAAATAGTTATCAGTCCCCTTTAATCAAATGACAGTTGCTTTATAGTGACTACAGTACTAATAATAATGAAGCAGCAGGTGAAAAATGTAGCAATTTAATTAACTAAACCTCAAGAATTAATTCTGCCTGTATTAGAGTCATTGTTTTGGGAAAGAGTAACAGAAAAGTTGTGTTTGATATTGGGAGTTGTTCCTGCATAGCAGCTATATTTTGTTTATTTTTTATTTTCTAAGCTTCACACAGTGGTTTTATTCTGATTTAGTTAATGTTCAGCCTATTCAGAAGGGTAAAATTACTGGGGTGAGCTTTATTGCTGTAATGGAGGTCTTGAGAAATTTAAATTGAGAAGTATTCTAATGCATCTCCGTAGAATATTATCTGCCTCATGTCTGAATGCTTTGCTGCCGTGTGCAGAACATGGCACATAAGTGGCTTTTGGGGCTTGATGCATTTATGCAAGTGTTTTTGCTTGTTGTCTCCTAACACAACAAAAAGACACTTGAAGCCTCTTCTTGGGGCTTACTCTTATTGCTAACTTAAATGCAAAGAGACTGAAGTCCACCACAATGCGCCTGTAGGTTTTTTTCAAAGGTAGATATTTTTATGAATTTCAATGAAAAATTGTGTTGTTGAAGAACTGTTGAAATGAAGGTTTGTAGAAATCTATTGTGGAAGATGGAGCCAGGATTGAATTAAACAAAATTAATTTTGCAACTTGTTGTAGATGGAAATTGTTTATAAGCTTATATTAGCCAGTCAGGGAACATAAACTTTATCATAAGCCTTAGCCAGCCAGTTCTGCAGTGAAAATGTCAAACTGCATATAATGAATTATCTGAGGAATATGCTTTGTGAAGAATTACAAACATTATATGCTAAGATATGTTCGATACACTGTTCGTTGAAAAACTCTGAAGAGTAATAGTAATAATAATAATAGGAGCCTATTTGCAGACAGTTGCAAGCAGAAGAAATGGCTAAATGCTCCAGTTAAATTATTCCTTATTTGCCTTGTCATACTATGTGGTAACAGTTAATAATATAATGCATTTTAGTAATTGCTTGGGTCAGTTTTTTTTACTGTATTACTTCCTCTAGCCAGATTATTCTCTTCCATTAGACCATTCTCAGTGGTTTATTTGTTTGTGAAGTTCATCCAAGGCTTGTAGGCTGAATTCAAACTTTGCTTTCTCATTGTGTCCAGGCTATGAAATATTGCCTTTTTGAGGATACTTTCCAAGCAGATCTGCTAGTGGAGGGGTTTATTTCTATTTTATTGATATTCTTCTTAAAGGCACGATAATGTCAATGTTGAAAATCAAAGTTGGAGATGGATATGGTTCTCCTGTACAAATTTTTCAGAGAATTCCTAGCCCCATTTTCTGACCTTTCAGTACTATAAGATACCTTAACAAATATTATGATTGAGACTTTCGAACAATCAGACTTATTAAGTCTGTTTAAAATTACATCAGTTTTGTAGTGCAAATGTCAGTTTTTACACCTCACTAAGCTTTCCTGTTTGTATTTAACTCATCTATTATTTTCTGCAGAGGAAAGTATATGTGCTTGTAGAAAAGTGTATCTTCTCTTACCTGTTTACAACAATCTGATTAATATAATATATTACAAATAATGTGGCATTCAGGATTTTTTATTTTTAAACTAATATTGCAGTTCATGCCAGGCTTTATAAAAATGCTTAAGACCCCTAGTATTCAGATACATCCATCTAAAAGCAGAGCAGCATTGTGCATTAGAGTGAAGCAAGAGGAATTTTAGTGTATGCAATGGATATTGCCACTTGCATAACAATTCACCTCCCTCCGTTGCTAGTGAATATTCATATTCCCATAGTAGGGCTCTTTATATTTACTCTTCTGTCGAAGTGTGAGATGGCATCCAAGCCCTCTAGCGTTTTATCAGGGTAGACATGTCATTTGCAATGTTATTCTAAACCTTCCTAAACAGAACAAGCTGAGATGAACATATTCCTGTATACCTCTCCTAAAACTCCTTAAAATGTAAATGTAAAATGATATTGACTCCTGTAGAATGTCCTGCTTCTGTAAAATCACTTATACTGCCTTGATTTAAAGTAGGAAAGGGAGGTGAGAAGAAGGGAGAGGGTGGGTGGTTCTCAGGACCACTAGCACAACTCCATCACTTGTAGTCCATAGAGCAAAGTCCAAGAATCCCCTGTATTAGAAGAAATAGTTCCTAATATAATAGCATGAAGGAGAGAACATTTACATAGACAACAAAGTATTAAAGGCAGAGGCTGTAATTCCTTTAGGGCTCTTGTTAACTGTAGAGC
Organism: Apteryx mantelli; assembly: GCF_036417845.1. NCBI lineage: Eukaryota > Metazoa > Chordata > Aves > Apterygiformes > Apterygidae > Apteryx > Apteryx mantelli. The sequence continues at coordinate 70,318,639 of NC_089982.1, forward strand.
TGGAGTACAGACTTGCCAACAGCCCTCACAACCCATCGGTAGGATTACAGCCTGCAGTTGGAAGTTACAGACTGCTGATAAAGTAAGTAATCAGCCTGGTTCCTGGCATCGTCCCAGCTCTGGCTGCTGCACCCTTGCCTTGGTGGCCCTTTCCTCGCTGCTTTACCTTCCTTCCTGCCTGCCCCCCACCACAGCCCTTTTTTCCCGCTGTTACTGCACTCTTTGCTGTGCTGCAGGCTTCATTGATCAGTGCTGGAGCAGCTTAGCCCTTCCACTCTGATGGCTGCGTCTTTTTGCCAAGAGCAGCCCTCACCCCCTGCTCTCGCAGCCCCCTCTTCCCTGGGGGAGTGTTGGTTGTTTGCCTCCCTTTCCTGCCTCCCCTCGGCTGCCTTTCCACTCCAGCAGCTCCTTACCTCAGCAGATTAAATCACAGCCAAGAGTTACATGCAAATTTGAGCACACTTTATTTACAGCTGCATTTGCAACGTTTCATTGAGGTAGGCTCTGGACTGAAACCAGGGCAGTGCCAGGCTGTGAAGGTGGTGGTACCTCTGAGAGCTGGACAGGCTGGTCTTTGAGCAGCCTGGGCTGCAGCTGAATTGAACACCAGGCCTGAAATCTGGACTATCCAAGTTCAGACCCAGACAACAGGCAAGTGTATATCACAGCTTCAAGTGCCACATTTCAAGACACATGTAAATGCCTTTTTCTGGCTTTGAATCAAACCCACCTGCATAGCCCTTATCAACTAGCTGCTTCTTATACAGTTAGCTTCTACAGTGTTTGTGTACAAACAGCACTTTAAAGTGATCAGTCAGCATAATTAAGCAAAACTGCATTTTAGAGGCACCGAGTGAGTTTCCTCTTCATCTTGGTGGGAGAAGAGGAATCAGACATCAGGCATCTCTCTTCAGCAGCTGAGATCCTTGCAACTCTGTAGCTGCTGTTCAGTACCTCTCTAATCAAGGTGTTTCTTTCCAGATCATAGTTAATGCTTTGGCAAGCCCTCATCAGGCTCCAGTGCGCTTTAAGCACGGGGACACAAACATGGAAATAACAATCCGTTGTTCTGACAGCTTATTGTATGCTGATGGCATAAGCATAGGAGTGCGCTGTTGGTGAACATAGGGAATCAGAGAGGGGAGCTGGAAAGTTAGTTTTCAACAGTGCTGGAAAGTACTGAACCTTCACTGTTTTTGCAAAGCAATGCTTGATCCCTAGCCTTGAAGGAGAGACTCCACACGGGGAAGCAGAACTGAACCACACTGGGCTTAATGGTGTCACCCTGCAAACTGCTGAGGTCTTCTCCAGGGGACCCTCAGAGCAGTGATTCAGAGCTTGCAGGCAGACGCCGCTAGTAGCATAAGGGAAATATTTGGCTGCTCTTCTCTGCTGCCCTTGTTATATTTTAGTATGTCCATATACACAAAGGCAGAGTTTTTGCTCTGGGATTATAATCCCCACACATGCGTGATAGATTACTTTTGTGCCTACTCTGTATTCTCTAGAAAATACACAATCAGCATACTCCGGCCCTCAGGATGCAATTTCAGGTAAGCCGTATTTATCCCGGTAGTTACACGATGCCTTTTCCCTAATACAAATCTTATTGCTACACATTTCAGTCAAGGTAGGGGGCATTCAGAGCAATAAATGGGAGTTGCGTGTCTCATTCCAGTTGGGTTTCTTTGGCTTTCAAGTATCTGGCACTGTGATACTGTTGGGCGTCTTTTTTGCTAGTGTAGTTGTACAGAGTTTAAATGAATAACTTTATTCAGTGAGTGACGTTGTCAATAAAGGTAATTTTAATCATCTTTCTATAATCTGCTCTTAATTTTTCAGTGTGACAGTGCTACATTTGCAATTTGATTTTATTGCAGTCTCTGTTAATTCAAATCTGATTTTTACTTTATTACAGTACTCAGCAGCCATTGTACTTTATAAATATAAATGGCTTATGACTTGAAACACCTGAGTGGGATGTTGTAACTTGTCATTTTGTATTTTTGAGACCAGATTTTCATTATTTTGTCAGGCAAACTTTAAGCTAAAATGCCTCTATCAGTAAATGAACAAAATGATTTACCTCGGCTGGGAGCTTTAAAGTAATTTGAACGAGCCAACTGAAATGCTTGGATCGTGTCTTACACACGATACTTCTATCAAAAATAATGGTTCTTTAGAACCACCTTTTCATGTTTTTTTTTTTCTTTTTTTGCCCTCAACAAATCAGCTGGCCCAAGAACTTCCTTCAGACCTGTCTGTATGTGTGTAGATACGGCATGGGGACAGGGTATGTTTCAGATGGCACCAGCTGCCTCTGATGCAAGAGAAGGGGAATGCAATTACTTGTGTGGAAGTCTGTACATATTTGCCAGAATTTATAAATGTTTACAAGTAACTGGTCTTCACATAAGCAGGGCCCTCAGGGAGTGCTAGGCCCCCATCTGCTGGAGAGTTTTATGTCAATTCTGGTGATTTTTAGGTTATTTTCCGTGCATTTTTCTCGAAGAATTATCATCACTTGGCTTTCTTATTTAAATTTTGATAGTGCCTAGAGAGGCAGGGGCCTGATTGTTCGGATACTCTACGTACATATGGTGAGAGACAGTTCCTCTCCCAACAAGTTTTCTGTCTGAATAAACAAGGTTAACAGGGCTGGGAAGAAGCAGTAGCTCTCATGGCTCGCTGTGGAGCGCGAGGAGCTGCGCACGGAGCCCAATCCTGACAGGCACTGCACGGCTCCTTCCTGGCAAGGGCAGAGGCTTTGGGAAAATATTTTCAAGTTGAAAACAGTTGGAAACGTCCTTCAAGAAAAATAAACATTGCAATCTGCTTGGAGAGCTAAGGAGGAGCGGCACAGAGTTTCGCGCCCCAGAGGGTGTAGGGATTAACGGCTTTCCACTACTTTTATGCCCTTTTTGGGCTATTCTGTGGCCTCTCGAGGAAGTTTGCTCGTTCTGGCAGCTTGATTTATAGAGCCCGTCCATGTTACAGTGCTGCCTTGAGCTGCGCTGTTGACCGGAGCCTCTCTGTACTTAACCAGCCAAACCCTTGACGTGGCCAAAGGCCGAGCAGGCCGGGGACCCCTTCTGCGTGGTTTCAAGGCTCCCGAGAAGGTATCCGCGGCGTCTGCCCCAGCGTTCGCCGGGAAAGGGGGAGACGCCTGAGGGGCAACCTGGCCTGTGGCTGGAAGGGAAGCAAACACCAAACTCTTCTGATGCTGCTGCTTTTCTCATAAGCGCTGTTAGTTGGGTAGAAGGAAGTAGGAGAACGTAACCAAGACATGGAGAACAGTCACATTCACATGGAATTTCCCTCCGCTGCCCCATCTTTCCCCAAATGCAGATCCTGCCAAGGGCAGCAGCGAGAGTGCTTCCGACACCCCCTTGGAGCTCCCGTGAGTGAGTTAATGGCAGTGTGTTCCCATGACTGAAGTAAAACTTATTGCACACTTGGATTTTGCACACATCCTTAAAGGCACCCTTAACTATTAGTTTATTTTATGTTACAGTTGAAAATTATTTTAAAAATTAGGGGGAAAAAATGGAAAATCAAAATAAGATCAGGGTGTTTAAAACAGACATTTTTTATCAGCAGGGAACTGCTTAAGGAGGTGAATCTTATTTTATCATTTCTCTCCTCTCCAAGATAAGAATAGCTTTGGACAAAGGTCCCTCCCTGTCTTACCAGTTTGTAAGCATAAGAGAAGCCCCTCTGGCCAGTGGGGACAGGATTTGCAGCTCATTTAGAGATTCCCAAGTTGACATAGCAACATGAATAGGGTAAAACATCCAGATTTTGGAGTTCTTTGGAGAGACTGCTCTTTCTCCTGCATGAGATCTAAAAGAGGAAAGCCTTCTCAGACCTGCCCAAAGAAACCAAAGGAAGATAGTCCCAAACTGCACCACCAAAGTGCACTTAAAGGTCTATCACAAAGAGCATTCTGAAGAGCCCATCAGGGCTATAAATACGCCTGGCTGGTTATAACATCCAGCTGACTGGCAGAGGAAAGGGGATCATGTTTAGGTAGAATCGCATCTATTGCTGCAAATTACCATCACTTTGATGGTAACTAGATTCACCTGATTTTCCCTAATCCTGCTTTCATTCTGTGACCCAGTGTGGTGTAGAAAGGATCAAACAAGCTGTGTAAACCTCCCCCCCTCCAAAAAAAAAAAAAAAAGAGAAACTGTACTCGAACCTTGAAAGGGTTTTGGTTTCTTCAAAAGAAGAAAGGCAGTTTTGCCTTAAGTTCAGTAAACTGCATTTATAGTGCTCCAACCCACAGATTTAGCTTGTAACAAGAAAATGTGCTATGTTTAAATACCCAGAAGAAGTCTGAAAGACAGATTTATCCTGAGAGCTTGTCATTTACCAAAATGGGTAGTGATAATAGGACACATGAGACGCTTGCATTTCTGCCTTCAGTGACAGTGCTGGTAGTTACTGAAAACATAAAATATCTCCTGGTGGAACTTCAGTGCCTGTCCTCTGATCAGTCCGAGTGATGTCCCCAGCAAACACCAGCTGCACCGTGCTCAGCCTTACTTTGTCAAAATATTCTCAGTTCAATCCCTTTGCTAGTCTTTAAAATATTGCATGACTGTGGGCATACCGCAGTTTACAAAATATTAATGAGGTTGGAGAAGTGTAAGATATGGAGGGATACGCCTATCCTTCTGAGGGTGCCTTTGGCTCTGATGACTCTATGGTGCAGCAACCATATTAATTACCTCCCTCGTTTAAAGCTGTTTTTCAAACCTCGCTACCCTTCATCAGCTTCTACTACTCATCTTAATTTTTTAGCCACCCCTTTGGTATCCTACGCCACAGGGCTGAATGCTGCTCTTGTGGAGCAGAACACGATGAAGAAGAAAACAGCTTATATAAGCATAGGAAAGGGTGAAAAATCAGAATTAACAGAGCATTCAGGTATCAAAACCCCTCCCAGTCTTTCCTAAATATAACCCTTTCTTTTGCTTTGTTTTTAGGTCTCCAGTAACTTAGGAGAATTTCTGGTTTTTTACTGGTTTTAGCACACTTGGGTGTTATGTCTTAGTTGTAGGTTACCCATCTCCTTACTCTGTACTGCCTTTTTTGCTGCTTGACATAGCCTCTTTCCTGCTTAGTTATAACATTTGGCTGACAATGGAACTGCTTAAAATGATATTCAGATGAAGCTAAATTGCAAACTAAATACTGAATTGAAGAGTACACGATAGTCACATGTGGTATTTTATTATTAATTGCATCAGGAGGTTGTAAAGAACAATACCAATAATTAGTCAACCTTCTAACCTCACAAAACAGAACCTATTAGTTATATTACCCTTCATAGTGTATTTTATTAATAATTTCCTATTATCCTCATCATACATTATGAACTGAGAAGTGCTATCACTGTATCTTAATGAAGGTATTTTATGAATTAAAAAATACAGTCTAACTGAACAGGTGCCGTGGCATTTATAACAAAAAAAGTTTATTTGATTAGGTCTAAACCAGTGCTTATTAGGTTAGTGTGTATGATTTAAAAGGTAACTTTTTGGTTCTGAAATGAGGCCTTAGATTAATGTATGCTGGAAAGATTTAAAAACTTACTTAGCTGCCCTTTTGCTTATGTTGTTACCCTAGATATAAGGCAGTCAGGCTGTATGGTATATTCATATCCACTGCTTCTAAGACAGATGACCTGAAAGTAGCAAAAAGATGATTTTATAATATAATAATAAGAATTTGTAAGGATAAGAAATGAGGCCAGTAGCTAGCCTACAATGAAGGCTCTTGCTCAGGAGAGGATCCCTGTTCAGGAGAGTTGGTAAGTTCTGTGAAAGTACATGGGACTTAGGCATATACATGAACACGTAGCGCGCTGTTCTCCCCAAACGGCAGGGCTGAAACACTGGCAGTTGTCTCACTGAAGGGAGAGGGACTGAAATGTCTGACATCCAGCTGTCCCCACCATGTCACACCGTCGCGACTCCAGAGAGGTCGATGGAATTACGCAGCAGCACAGCTAACGCGGTAACTGAACATCTCCCTGCAGAGCATCCTGCAAATGCAGGGCTCTACAAAAGCCCAGGTTTACCAGCGCTACTCTTGTGTTATTACTACCTCCTATGCCATGGAAAAGAGTAGCAAAACTTGTTCTGTCATCAGAGTTACAAAGCCGAGGTCTTGCTGAGAAAAGACATGGCAGTGCAGGAGTGAAAGACAGTAGAAAAGTTTTAGCAGGACAGAGGGAAGGCAAAGGAAAATCTGCACATTAGGGACAGGGGCCAGAAAGAAAGTCATCTCCTCCTACTGTGTCCAAACCCTCTCAGTCGTGAGCACCCATAAGGGGGAAGGCTACAAATATGATTCTGACACAAAATCTGATAACTGTCAAAGTCATTTCCTTATAAATCAGGATCAGAAAGTTTCTAACAGCTTGTCGCTGAGTCAAGAGAAAATGTCTGAACCCCCTTGACATGTTACGGCCTCAGTATGCTGTATGCTGCAATTGCATCATTTTTTCCAAACATTATTGGGCATAAAATATCCAAGGGAGTTCAGTATCCTGGACAAAACAGCACAAATACTAAATATATTTATAGATTTAACTTTGAAGTATACTGTTAAAAATTACTTACATTTAAAATTTGCTGCAGTGTGCTAGAAATGGTTTCTCTGACTGTACAGCTCGTGTATATGAGTACCATGTTGGCTCTGTGCTTTTAAGCAATATTTTTCAGTTACTTAGGTTTTGGGGTTGTTTCTCTAATTCTTAGGATGATTGCTAACTAGTATTAGTCTTGTATGAACAGAGGACTAAAAGGTGTCATCGCAAGCAACCCTCCTTAACGTGGGGTAGACTCAGAGACTGTCCATTTTACTACTGTCCCCTCAAATGCTCACCACAAGCCACAAAACACCCTTTCAGGAAACCTGAACAAACTGAAGGCAATGGTAGCCAGCAGTGCCTATTCAAAAGCACTTGTCGAAGAGGATTGCAAACATTGTTGTAGAAACACACAGAGTAGATGAAAGCTTCAAATTGAAAAGAAAAGAGGTAATATTAAATCTACAGTATGATCTGTCAGTTGTCCCAAAAGTATTCAAAATTAGAGTTGAAATTCCATCCCTTACTTTCCTGCTATGGATTGCTGGAATGGAAAAATATGTAAAAGAGGAAACTGCTTCTGCTGTTAGATATCTTCAGTTTTTAATTTATTCTTCCATAATTGGCCCAAATTAATCCAACTCTGGCAAACATAATGTTACCAATGTTATTTTGAAACTCTTGAGGAGAAAGGAGTGTACTGAAGACTGGTTTTCAAGCGTTAGGGCTTTCATTCATTTGTTTGTTTGTTTGTTTGTTTGGGAGTTGTTTTGTTTTGTTTTGTTTTTGCCTGAGTGTGTGTGTCTAAGATGCCCAGACCTGGGCTAGTGGGTTTTCTAGGTATCTGATGAAGACATTCAAAAACATGTAAAGGGTATTTATTACTCTGTTTAAGATCTGAGGATGATGGGATGAATGCATAACGTTCTGCATGTGCACTTTGTCTTTACCTAGTTCTGCACAAGCATGATCAGACATTCTACTTATTATTTGACTAATAATTAATTAACTTGCTATATTAGTTGTGGGTATTGATTTTACACCAGCAGTAAATTTGATACATCTTTTTACGACTGTTTAATTGTTTATTTTTTTGTTTGTAGATTATAAAATTAGATGTCATGGTGGAGACTTTCAGCTGCCAGGATTGAGCACACAACAATACAAACACAGTGCTCATGACCAACACTCACTCGTAAGGGTCTTTTCCCCTGAAGTTCTTTGACATTGAATCAGATTCTGGTCTGTGTACTCGCATGTATCTAACTGTTGAGCTCTGCAAAAGTTGGAAGTGGTAAACCTCAGATAGTGTCTGAACACTAAGAGCTGACACAGGCTCCACCTCAAGTTAGTAAGTCAGAGTTTTGACGTATTCTTCCATGAGTAAGTGTTGTTCCCCATGGAGAAATGGTGGAGAAAAGCATGTTTGGAGCAATGCCGGTTAGGAATGATGTCCCACTGCCCATTTAGATTATGAGCTGTTTGTCAATACTAACAATTAGTGGGCTAACGATTCCATTGACCACATGACAAGAATCGATACGCACAGTAGTTGTTAGTTATTTACCACAGAGTGTATTAAAGACTATAGATTCACCATAAATCCTTTAAAGCTATCCTGCTATGATCCTTGCCACAACATACATTGACACATCAATAAATCCTTTTGACAAGGGTGATATGTGAAAATCAATACCAGTTTATCAGCTATTTCCATGTGGTCTTTTCTACAAAGGTTTAAAGATCTTTTCCCAAAGCTGTATAACTGACAAGATGTAGGGACAGATCTTGTATCAAATGTGCACACACAGAGTGACCTCGATTAATGCCTTTCACTCAAAGAATTTTGTAAATCCCATACAAGGGAAATAAAACCAGTTTTGATGAGATTCAGTTTGGAAAGTGCTTTTCAAAGCTTCTACAATGCCTATTGTTTTTGTAAAAATGAATGAACTTTCTGCACACACAGAGAATGAGTTAGGCTTTTTTTTTTTAAAGTTTCTTTTGCTGATGGAAAATGCCAAGTGCTTCTTTTTCACTAAGCTGTTTTCTAGGATGTGAGGGCCATCACCAAAGGCTGTGATGTTTACTTATTTTGCTAGGTGAACTTTGCCGCATTTTAAAAACATAGAACATATATATAATGTAAAATATATATAATTTAGGCATAATATACCTATTTCAGCAGGATCATCTTTAGTGCTCAAGGAACTTTAAGCTGATTCCACCTGATTGCAAGTTCCAAGCCAACATTTTTAAAAAACTAGGCTCCTTAGACTTTTCACTGGTTATCTTTCATGTCTAAGTAGTAGATTATTTAGATTTTTACATTGATTCCCTCTGTGCAGACTTTCCTCCCAAACTTATTCAGTACTTTTTTCCTGGAGTTGTGTGTGTGAGTTGTTTTACTAGCAAGTTCTGATTTTCTTGGAGGATGTAATAACCCTGGAGACTATTGGAAAAAAAGAAATCTTAAAATACAGAAACGTGTCTGAAGCAAAAGTTCCACAGAAAATAATAGCTACATTAATAATGTTAATTTTTATTCTTTTTAGAATAAACTTTTTTCTCCCTTTCTTGCACAATTCATGAACAGTTCAAATTCCCAAATAGGCAAAATATTAAATTAGTTCTGTATCTCACATTCAGGGGCATGTAAGTCATGCAGGAGCTTAAAAACCATCTTAAGCCCCACAGAGAGGAAAGGAAAAGGAAGCCTATTACATGGCGCTCTGGGAGTACCTCTGCCAAAGTCAGCTTTGATATAAGCAAATCCAGCTCCCACTTCAGTCAACGGGAGCTGGCGTTGCTAATGGTAGGGTTGAATTTTGTCCCTTTGTATAACTTTTCATGTGAAAGCTGAATATGTTATGTGTTACGACTCAATGAGAACGTTTTCTGAAAAGTATTCTACAGCGATACCCTCCCCAAAAGGAAGGAATAATAATGCTTTGGCATACTTTGCAATGGTTTTAAATTGCCTGGTGCAAAAGATAGCTCTAACACTCATGATGGGAGATTCTGCTCTCTCCGCCCCCCTGCCGCATGCTATACAACTTTTTACCATTAAAATCTTACTTAAAACCTCTGCTCTGTAATCTCTGTTCTTTTGCTATGCATATTATATAATTTTATACATTGCACTGTTTGCCTTTCTTTCTCCCCTTTATTTTCCTGACCTTTCCTTCATAACTCCTTTACGCTGTTCCCTCTGATTAATCTCTGAGTACTCATGAATGTAATGTATTAAATGGCAATAAAATACAGGGAAAACTCTGTATTGTTTAATTGCCTTGTTTATTGTGATGGAGATATTTAGATGGCAACACCCTGCACCCAGTTTAAATACATGACCTATCCTTAAAACTTTTTAGGGAGTTTTTCACTTTCCACGCAGGATTTGTTAAATACCTTTTCTCTCTCCCTCTCTCTCTCTCTCTCTTTCTCTTTTAAAGAGGAAAACTGTATTTCCTTTAAGAGCTGTTCTTTCTCATTAAAATAGTCTGGATTTCTCAGTACACAACAGGATGGGCTTCTGCTATGTGCTGTAGGGACTGCGTGCTGAAAAGGGAGCAAAGTATGAAGAAAAAAGTGGAATAAAATCCACATAAACAACTGAAGAACAATGATCCCTGAATGAAAAACAAGGTAGACTAGCCTCGGGCAACAGATAACCCAAGCTTAAGCTGACCTTGGCAGTACGACAGGGTCTTTGTGTAAGGAGAGAATCCTCCAGCAATTTCATCGGTTTTGCCCCGATGTCAACCTTGCATGTATCGTTATTTTACATGTTATTTTCTTATTCCCCACTCAAGTGTATTTATTATGGCTAATGCAAGGAAAATCCTAACTCTCCGTGTATGTCTGAGCTCTCATAAGTCTCTCAAACTCCTGAGTACTGATGAAATTCAGGACTGTTGTTTTTTTTGTTTCAAAACCGTTGAGCCAGGATAGGTAAAGTAGATGCAAGTTCTGCACCAGCAGGGCTGAATTGTGGGCATAAGAGCGGTCTTGCTTTTCATTTTGGCATAGCTCTAGAGTATATCTTTCGCCCTTTCTGCTGTGAATGTGCAGTTAAACTAGCAGCAGAGGCTGGAAAGGCAGCCGTTTCAAGCACATCAATTGGCAGCAACAAGACCTTAAGCATGAACAGATTTGTTGAGGCAGCTTTCCCTGCCTATTCAGTAAAGGCAAACACTTCTGAGCCGTGTGTACTACGAGCTGATGGAGTCTATTAAATATCCTCACATAAAACACGCCAGGGGCCAGCGTAAGAGAAAGAGAGGAGTATTCATTTAGAGACCCAAGTTCGAAACTGTCAAAAGTCCTGTCTCACCAAGGCTGCTCGGCTGACTATTCATCGGCAAAGGATGAGTGAATGCATCTTTCTTTAAAATTGTAGGGGCTGCCTAAATTTTTTATATTATGATAATTTGCTATTTGGGTGGAACAAATGATGCTGCTGTTGCCCCCGCAGCTGGTATGTATGCATGAGCTCTGACGAGCTGAGAGAAGGCGATTGCGTGGCAATCCTTTGGATCCAGAATCCCCTGGACCCCGCGCACCAGTGTTGCTGCCCCAGGAGAACTTGTACAGGTGACAGTGTATCAGCAGCCACGAAATGCTTGCGAACTAAGGTCTTGCTCATTGTGGCTGTCTTGATCGGATGTGTTCCAGATTTGGCTGCAGAGGAGGTGCAGTGGCAGAAGTCTGTGCAAAAAACCCTCTAGGAAATAGTGCTGCACATATTTATGCAGGGAACCGTGAGGTCTTTTCAGAAAATAATTATCCATGTAGTTGACAATTCAGGTTAGGGGCAAAGTTAGAAGTCTGAACAAACAAAAAATAGCAAGGAGCAAGAGAGGTGACTTCAGAGGCAAGGAACTGTTTGGCAGCCAGGAAGAATGGTTTTATTCTTGCCCTCCAATCTGACCTACTTTCTTTGCTTTACTTGTTTTACTTTTTTGCATGAACAGTGATGTAGCATGTGTGTCAAAGAAGTGTTTTGGGAAGAAGAAGTTGCATTTCAGTAGAAAGACTATCAATTGCTTTAGAGAGTTTGTAAATCCATTAGTAGATACACCTTAAGTCTGAAGTCAACACAATGTTGCATAGATATTTAAGTCAATTAACTTAAAAGATGTAAAAACATACCAGAGTCTTTATGTTAGATTGGGAGGCGACAAGCATATTTTGGTTTTAGCATAACTTCAGTTGTTGTGTGACAAAACCAAACCACCCATTTTTCAATTTGTGGTTTGCACAGTGGGGTTTATGGAATATTTTACTTCTTTCCAAGTATATGATGGTAGTGTGCTAAAACAATAAAATCTCTTTTTCTTCTAGAAATAGTATTTCCTTAGCCTGTAGGATCATAAGGAGAAGAGACATTTTAAAAAAGAAAATGAAATCTTGTTGAAGCCTAGGCTCAGGCTAGTCAGTCCACACATGATATCTGTTTCTTCCTGGGAGTTTGTCAGCTGTCTCAGTGTTGGTGGCATTTGGAAATCTCTTCCGCACTCTGATTCAGACACAGGCCTCTGGTGGAGGCAGGTGGGAGAGGGGAAGGCCTTGCTTTTAAAGATGTCTCAGTGTGGATTTTGGCTGAGGTCCTCGCAGGAGTCCTAAAGGTATCTGGCAGGTGAAATTCAGCAGTCCTGTGCAAAGATGTTTCCTCACGTTTAAATGGCTCTGGCGGCTGGTGCGGAGGAGGGACAACTGCCAATCACTCCTAAACTCTTCCCTGCCCTTTTGGGGAGGAACTGATGTCATGATTCATCTGAGCATGAGGCAGTGCTCATGTTTCCCTGCTGTTTTATGCCTCAGCGCAGGAGGCGGTTCTTTGTTTTCTCTCCCTTCGTGCTCGCTCCTCGCAGTCCCATGCTGGGCTAAACCCGGGCTGGCCCGTGGCAGAGCTTTGGAATCCGCTCGCTTGCTCTTCTGCAGCTTTCAAGGCTTGCCAGTAATCCTGCGGGAAGCCTGGAAAAAATTAAAGCGTTATTCTACCCTGAAACTTGTCTCTGCAAAAATGCTATTCTAGGCTCCCATGTTTATTGTTTCTCCATGATTCTCTGTATGAAATGAGATCAGTTTAAGAAAAGGAAAAGAAAAAAAAGAGAGAGAGAAGAAAATCCATAATTACCTGCCCAGCAGCTTCCCTCGGTGAGCAGCAAGCCAACCTGAATTCTCTCTCCTGAATCTCAGAAGTAAAGCTCCTTCAACTGGGATTTAACTAAGGTTTCTCTTTGAGAACCGAGCCACAATAGGGTTCAGCTCATCCTTCAATAGCTTTTTTGACAAACCACTAAGTAAAAAGACCACTGGTAAACACCAGTGGTGTTTAAAAGACCACTGGTGGTACACACCACTGGTAAAGAGCGTCAGAAAGAGCTGAGAATGTCTCTACTATGTTTGAGTTTAAAATCTGTTTCAACTGACAGAATTGAAGCTACATGACAGCAAATTCACAGTTCAAGTCTATTTTTAAAGATTAGTATATTGCCTGGTTTTCAGGGAAAATTGAGGACTGTAAACTGTTGAGTGAAAGAAGTGACTTCCTCTGAGCACTAGTGTCTTCACGGAGATCCTGATGTCATTTATTCAGCCTGCAGAATAACTGCTCAAGTTGCAAATGCAAATCACAGTCCAGTTCTCCACTGAGCCCCTTATAGCAGCCCATATCACCCCTGGACTTAATTCATTTGTAGGGAGCCACTGGAGATTTGAACAGTGCCTCTGTATAAAATTCAGAGAAGTTCATTGCAAACTTTTCTTTAGAAGCTATATATGTATACTCAGAGACAAAGCACGTGGCACATAGCTTGCCTTTACCGTTAGACTAGTGGGAGAGGATAAGTTGTGCTCTACCAAAGGGGTTCTTGTTTCTCTAGTAAAGTAAGGTAAATCTCAGGTCCTGAAGCAAAGAAAATCTGTAAGAATTCTGAATTAAAAACATGGAGGCAGCAGATTCATTAATGGCCAGATCTTGTACATTGGTGAGTAGCCTTTCTAATCCATGGGAAGTGTTCTGTTGCTGTTTTCATGTAGAAAGCAAACAAGTAAGCTAAAAGTCTTCTTGGTTTGTGAAAAAAGAAAGCTCTTCTGGCCTGCAGAACAGTAAAGAAGACACTTGAACTGCTCCCTAGGGAGCTAAGAGCTTGCTCATTATTAGTTAGCTTGGGAGTGTACTTATCTACTTAAATATAATTAATAAAAAAATCAAGCTTAATGGACCATTGAGTATATTTTTCAACATAGAAAAGCCAGGAAACACAGAGATAAGATTTGCAAATCTCTCTTTTATTCTTCTGATTACTCCTAGACAGCATATCTTGATAGCGGGTCCTCTCCGAAGGGCCAGAGTGAAGAGAGGGACTTAGTACCTGGCTTCACTGCTGGCAGCCCCCAGCCTTATGCTGTCTGGCCTCATGTCGTGGCCTTGGAGGACCCACTGAGACTGCATCTCCCGAGTGGCACGTGTCCTGCTTCACTGCCTTCTGCAGCAGCCTGGCACCTGAGACTTAAAGCTGGTGCCTGATGCTTGTCGCCGAAACAGTGAAGGAGTCTGGCCTCACTAAGCCAATGGGATAAATTATTCCCTTAAGCCTCGCTCTTAACTATGAAGCCTTTTGCTTATCTGCCTTTAAAACTGTCTCTTACCCTTAGTAAGGCACATTTTAAACACAGTTATTTTCCCACTTTTGAAAATCAATTATAATATAGTCATTAAAAAAAAATCATGGATATTTGCAAACAAAGAGAATTGCAGGGCATTATTTGTTACCGAGTCCTCTTGGCCCATGAAAAAGGGATTTTTTCAATCTAATAACATGTTGAAGAGTAAAATAATGCACACTTAAAATGATGGGCAGCAAAACGATGACAAGAATATCACAGAAGGCTATGCTTTCATTGTATCAGAAGTGTCAGTAATCACATGCTTTATCCTATGTTTTGTGTTCCTTGGTGATGTAATAGATGAGGTTTTAATAAGATTGCCTGACATCCTCCATGATAACTCACTGTTTGCTGTTGCTTATAACTTTGCCAGACTTTAACCATTTGGCATCTATAAGGGCTGGAGTTTTCCATGCTGGATTTCTTTTTAGTTGAATCTGTTTTGGAAAATTTCATCAAAAAATGATTCAAACATTTCCAGGCATTAAGCAAGGGGAAGATATGTGTTTTTTGTCTGCACTGAAAAGTTCTGGCAAAGCCTGCTCTGAATAGCTGTAGCTTCCCCTCCCTCCCTCTGCCCCCATCCTATTGTTTTGGAATAAAGATCTGAAATTTGGCAGGGGTGCGATCTTTGCCTTTTAACATTTTTATGAAAGGCCAAGTTACAAATGTTTGAATGAGTTTAATGAAGGCAGGTGGGAGAGTGGAATTAGTGGGAAAAGAAATAGTGTTGTGGTTAGTGCCATTAGGATGTAATGGGGGAAAGTAGGTGGGGGACGGGGTATGAGAAGAGAAACAGTTAATTGGGGTGAAATGCTGGTATTAAACTAGGAAGCAAAGGGAGTTATGGGCCTTGGTATTTCCTAAACCAAAGGTCAGGACTCGGGTCAGTGTTTGCAGAAGGGACGATGCGTGTGGCGAAGGGCTCGGCTGTCCACTAGCCTGTCGCCCCAGCGGGCGCTTTGGGGAAGCCTGAATGAGAGAAACAGGGCAACGGTAGGACACACTGTTTCACTGATGTATCAGCTCATCCTGAGCTGGAGGTGGCATCTGGACCACTGTGTTTAGTAACTACTTAACTGCCAGTGCATTAAGCCTCCATTAATATACCTAATGTGTTTTTCAATTTGCTTATACTTGTGACTTCTACAAAGCCCAGCAGGAGTGAGTTCTACAGTTTGTGTATTGTATGAAAAATTGCTTCCTTTTATTGGGTTAAAACTGTGTGCTAATTTCATTAGGTGTCCCCAGATTTTTTTTAAACTTATTTATTTCAATGATGATTATTATACAGAATAATCGTTCCCTAATCCCAGACAGGGAAGTCCAGAAAGGTCCAGATCTTTTATGGCTTGTAAACCTCTATTGTACCCATCCCCAGCTGCCTCTTTTCTGAGCTGAAAGCATGCGGTTGGCCCTTTTTATCACTACATATCATTGAGCCAATATTTCCATGGAATTATCCATAACGGTTCTGCAATTTTTGCGCTGAGTGATAATAGCTAGGGTCCATTGTGGTTTAGATGTAATTAGGATTGTTTTCCCTCATATGGGTTACTTTGCATTCATCAATACCCTCTGCTGTTTTATTGTTGTTTAGTATTTTAAGGCTCTCATAACTCTTTGCATTCAGATTGACTCTTCAGAGTGACTTTCCATGATTGGAAAAACTTCTTATTGTTATTATCCATCTTCTTTTCAAAGTCCTATATGAATATACCTAACATCTCAGGTCCTTGGGAGCTCTAGGTGGTAAGTTTTCTTTTCTGTGACAGCCTACCAGTTGTTCTTGTGCTTTGTTTGCTATCTTTTAATGAATTAAATATTGATTGAGTCCTTAGTTTTCCTTTATTAAAACTAAGAATAAGATAAAAACTGTCTGACTTTCATATAAAACTTCAATGCTACTTGGAGAAACTTGGAGATGCAAGAATTCACTTTGCCTATGAAAGTATAACTGGCATCTTTTAGCTTATAGTAATTTTTTTATTTAAATGATCACATTGTATCTTTATCATGTGATTCCTGTTTCATTTAGTGCACAGCATGGCCCTGTAACGGGAATGAATCAGGGTAACACAGTGAAAGAGACAGTTGCCGAGCGGGTATTTGTTCAAGAACTTGGTAACTGCCTTGTGAATAAAGCAGGGGAGTATCCCCCAGTTAAAATAGTTAAACACTGAACTGAACAACTGAACTGAACTGAACTGAACTGAACAACTCACATCAGCTAACTTTAAGGTCATAAAGTGTGCAAGTAACACACAGGTTCACATAGTGGCCAGGATCTTTGCCTGTCTCTCTACAACAGAATACCATAATTTACTAATGATGTGAGTAACAAGTGACATGTCATTCTTTAAGAAGAAATTTTAGGTGAAAGAAGACACACACCCACACAGAGATATACGGACAGACAGACAGATCTATGCAAATAAGATCCTTCTTCTAAGTGGAATTCAGTGTTACATTTAGTTGTTATTAGAAAATTTCTTCTTCTCCAGACAGCAGAACAACCACTTCTGTTCTGTCCACTATGGTACAGAACAATTGCTTGCAAATGATTAGGCTTAAATGTTGGCAAAATAATATCTAAGCTCTCAAGACAACTCTGGTGTTTATAAATCAACACCAGCTGTTCCTGTTTATATAATACTTTGTAAAAATAAAAGAATAAAATGGAATCTGATATGACAGCTCATATACCAAGATTCGGCTTTCTGCAAAAACAAACCAAGCCATTAAAAAATGTGGGGCTTATTTCAGATATTCTAATAGAGCCAGCTGGTCTCATGATGGTAAATGTAACCATGTTTCTTCAATGCCTTCAGGCATACAGCAGGTACTTGGCAGAGAGATTCCTAAAGCCAAGCCATTAGCGATGTTTTCTTGCTGTCCCTCTAGCAGGAATGAAGAGGAGGGTGCTCTCCTGCGCAGCACCTTCAAGCCTTTCTCGGCCATGGCAGGCTCAGATTTGCCTGCAGGGCCAAATTCTGATTTCTGTCTCACCATTTCTGTCGCAGAACCTGGAAAGATTTTGGTGAAGTCGGTGGGGTTTGCTTTAGCGTAGTTGGCCTCAGAATTTAGCCCTGTCATATCTCTTATGGGCTGCCTGGGTAATACTGTTGAAGTATTACTCCTTGCATATTTAAAAGCTCTTGGGTTGCTTAGTTTGATGATTGTTTCTTATGTGTGAGTGGCCCAGCTGACATTTGTTACAGTTAGCTTAAACCCATCTCACCATTAGTGCCTGGTCCCCAGAAAGGCGTAAGAAAGTAGGCAGGTTCCCTATCCAGCATGTGGTGACGGCTGGGCACTGTGGGACGGTGATTCAAGACAGTGTCTTTGCAAAGCTCAACACTGAGCTCCTGGTGGGGTGGGCTTTTTGGGGGGGGTGTTATTTTTTTGTTCTGTTTTGCAAGCTCAGCGCCTCTCCAGAGTTGGGATTCACCCAGACACTTCTGTCCACTCTGATCCCTTAGAACGGCACCTAAAACTTTCCTTTCAAAGAAACTAGCACAGAATTGAGTGCTGTTTTTCCTTTTAAAACATGTCTAGAAAAGGTAATGCTGGTGTTTTAGTTTGCACTTGGAATGCCACTTTAAAGCAAATTATTTGGAAGTCCCCTCTTACTGCACGTCCGGTCATGTTGCAGTGCGGTTGTGGAGTGTGTGAACTGGAATCCTTTGAGGTTAAACTACCAGACATCCTCCAGGAGCACACCTAAAGGTCTCCGACTGGGCCTGGGCCTTCAGTCCATGGGACCGGTGAAAAGCTCATTGAAATTAAACCGTTCTCTCCTCTTCCCTCACCCCCCAAAGCCCATATATTGTGGGCGCTGGATTGTCAGCAGCAGCTGTTTTGCTCCTATTGCAACTTGCTCATGTAGATGTGGGTAGAGACTGTTTGCATAAAAAGCTATTGGTTCACCAACAAAAAGCCAAGGTCCCTATTTCCCAGCAGTGCTTTATTCCCCTAGCTCCAGACTGTGGTTCCTTCTTGCTTCGTCTCTTCTTGGCCCCGTTTGTGTTCCCTTCTAAAAACAGTGACAGAGCCTCAAAAGGAAGGTTAAAAAGGAGTAAACAGTGCCTCTTTCGGACTGGAAATTAGAGCACTGTGTGGGTGCTGGAGAGGCACTTTTGATATGTTGTTATATGAAATTTTCTCCTCCCTACCCATGCTTCCCAGAGCCAGCCCTCCCGGGGACTTAGGTGCCGTCTGTCGCTTTCCGAAGCACTTTGCAGCTGCTGCAGACGGGATGTGCTGGGCAGGAGCTGAATTGCAGCCCTGTCTCCCTTGTCATCCCTCAGGATAGACATAACAGTGTTTTCAGAGGGGGGGAGATTGCTTTGTGGAGGCTTTTTAATTAAAAACATGGATGCGATGGACTTTAGGTGACCCAGTCCAGTTTTAGGTGATAAAGTCATTCTTTGGATCTGCCTTTCTATACTTTCTAGGCAATATATCTATAAACTTTTCATTCATGAATTGTTCAAAAGCGGATCATAAATTTTGCAACTGCTTTTGGAAGTTGTTCAGGTAAGTATTATATCTCACTGTTTATGGTTCATGAACTGTTTGCAACACATTTTCTCTCTCTATTCAGATTTGCTACTCTAGCTTTATGATTGGTCACATTTATTCATAATTTCCTAGGTTTTTCTTAAAGCAAACAGAAATCCTAGCAGAAGTCCCATCATGTGGCAGACTAACTAGTAGCAATAGTAGGTTTTCATGCTGGTTTTTCTATTCCCTAATTCGGCAACTCATTTTTTTATAATCTACCTCTGTCTCCACTGGAAATAAATTTAGTTTAATCACAAAATGATTTTTCTTCTGATGATTACATTCATCTTGGCAACATGCCCCTAAATTCATTTTTCAGAGACATTTGTATGAACTAAACTTTGGTTGCAGAAATTGAAGTAAATAAATGAAATTGAGATCAGATTTGTAATTTGAGGAACTCCCTACAGAAAGATTTTTACAATATTCAGCGACTACTTCTGTTGACTGTTGCACTACAAACAACTGCCTGTAGATTTTTCACCAGCGC
Source organism: Apteryx mantelli (assembly GCF_036417845.1). Lineage (NCBI taxonomy): Eukaryota > Metazoa > Chordata > Aves > Apterygiformes > Apterygidae > Apteryx > Apteryx mantelli. The sequence goes on from NC_089982.1 coordinate 70,337,976, forward strand.
AGTGGTAGGACAAGGCATTAAATTGAATTCTTGAGAAGCGGGATGTACTTTCTCTGGCTGAATTTTATGGGCCTTGCCTTGATAGAATTGTTCTCAGAATATTTATTGTTCAAAAGCCACCTTTATTTCTAAATAGTATATAGCAGGAACTGTATACAAAAGAACGCCATAATTTTTTCAGGGCATGGTTCAGGTGAAGTTTATCACAGTGATTTAAAGCTAATCAAACAGGGCCAGATAAAATAAAAAATACAGTCCTATTACAGAGGCTTGGCCCCAGAGTGGAGCAGAAGAGCTCACTGGGGAGGGGAGTTGTTAAGCCTTGCTCTGCGACCAAATACTCTGATCGGCGCTACCTTAAGCTCACTGCTTTCAGGGTGTCAGTGGCCAAAGAGACATATAGATGGCCTTCATAGTCATGGAGTTACGTGTGCAGCTCAGAACATCTACAAAGTAAAGACATGAAACTTTGAAATCTCAGCTTTCCTGTTTGGAGACTTTCTGGGGCATAGTGGCATGTCATTTTAGTGGCAGAATCAGCTGAACAGAACACATTATTTTGGAACCCTATTTTTAGCTTACTTATTTACTTCTTGGCAGACTCTTAGTCAAGAGGGGATAACCCTGGCCCTAGTGATAAGTTTTAACAACTGCATGTTTATGCACCAGTAGGTATCAGGAGGTAGTCATAAAAACCTGTCAGTTTGTGTTACTTCTCTGTTGACTTTCTATCAAAGCATGAGGGAAGGAGAGCTACCATCTTTCTTTTCCTATGAGTGAGCAGTATGTCATGAATTAGATAAAATAAGCTGATTTTTTTCTTATATTGATTCAGAATGCTCACACTTTTAACAACTGGCAGAAAAAAATAAATTTCCGTGTATTTATTCTGTCACTGAAGCAGAGATACAGCTTTTGCAGGTGAAGGCAATGGAGATAATGTACAAGACATGATGCTTCTAGTTCTTTTTAAAACGCATCGGCAGTACTTTCAGATGCTTGTGATATCTAGTGTTGAATTCTGATCAGGTGTCTCCAAAGCAGATATGTGTGGATGTTATTGAATGGTTAATTTTTAAGTTGTGCAACAGGGAATAATGGAACTTGCATCTTCTTTAATATGTTCAGGTCACTTTATTTTGATACCAGCACTCAAATCAAAGAGGCTTGTATGAGAAGAGAAAATATCAAAGATGATCATGGTTTCTTCTGCTGCAAATGAAAAATTTGCACTCTGCTTAGCACCCTGCCTCCAAATGAGCTTCCAGGTCTCAGTTATTGATGACCATGAGAATGAACATAAACCATTACAAATGCAAAACCACTCATGGTTCTATACAAAGCAGACGCAGGCTCTGAAAGATCATGAGATTGGCTTAAATGTCATGGCATTAAAGAAAAAAGGAGTTTATTTTTTTTTATTCCCTTGCTCATGTTTAACATGCATTTTGTTACACTCAAGCTTCTCTTTGCAACCACAGCTACCAGTAGCCTTGCCTCCTGTTCTTAAGAAAAATAACACAGAAACTTTAATGTCTGTCTACAGAAGCTTAGAGCCTTGATTTCAGATTAATTTTTGGTAGGACAAACTATGGAGTGTGCAGTCTGCAACAGAAGAATAGAGAACCTAGTTGCTCTGAGCTGGCAGCAAGAAGGTAGAGCCTGAAGACCAACTATTTCAAATGTTAAGCTACAAGATCTAACCCTTTGCTCCAAATGCTACACCCTGTAGAATGACACTGCTGCATCTCACATGGGACAGAACCTGTAGATCAGAAAGATACCCAAAATTCTTTTGATCGTTGTCGGGGTGGGAAATAAGTATTTTGCATATTGAAACATGATGCATAGTTATTTTCTTAGAGGCATTTGTGGTAACAGCAGTTAGAGTGAACAGATTGTGTGCCTGTTTTTCTTTATTTCACTGTGGAGTGAGTTACTTTTGGTTTTTTCTCTTGCAAAATCTGACAGAATTGAAGCCCTAAATTCTGACCTCCTTGGAAGTACGGAAATTCTCATTTAAATATAAGTACACCTGGCAAGTGGACATTTTCTGGAAATGAAAAGGGAGTATAATCTTTCAAGTACGAAACATCAATTCTTAGAGATGGTTACTTCATGCAGTACCACCTTTTCACCTTACATTTCTTGGGAGACATTTAGTATGCCTGACTACTGTGCTTATTATCATAGGAACATTGTGGAACATCATGTTTCCTTTTATGTTTGCAGAGCGCTGCTTCTGGTGGTTGAATAGGTTAGGTATTTCCATATGACATTCGCGATTGTGAGACTCATCCTGTGTAACTTAGGGAACACTTAGGTTTTCATGTCCCATCCCAACCACTGGGATCAGTTGGTATATATCGGCTGACAACCCATAAAATTGTATGTCTGAAGCACACAGTGTAATATAGTTGAAAATATTCAGTACTTCTGCAGTTTCAAGGCCATTCCCCCTGGGCACTTTGGTATTGCCTCCTTGGTTGTTACTAATTGGTGTCTGTGGAATATTGGCAGAGGGATGAAGAAAGTGCTGACAACTTAATCCAGCTTGTGGTCCCTTCAGATCAAGGTGCAGGTGTAGTTTCAGGGAGAAATGGGGAAGCTGCTTTGATTCTGTACCTGTTCTGTGAGTCCCTTGAGGCTTCAGGACACGATGGGCTGTAATTGGCAGCCGTACTGGGGAGTGGTGAATCAAGTCAGAAGGCAGCCAGCCCAACTCTGACCCCTACCAGATGTTGAGCCCTGCTGAACTGGAACATTTATAAGAGTCTGAACAAGGAGCTGCTTGCTTAATACAAAGCATATTTGATCTTCAATACACTCCTTTGTCCTTGCTGATACGCTGCTAGATACATGGAGGGCTCTGTACTGACCTGGCAGTTTCTGATGGGCCCCTTACTGTTTTCAGACCTCACATGTTGTGGAGGTTATGAAAAGTTCACGTTCATTCTAGAGCGCCTCAGACCAGGGATGACTTAATATATGATTTTAAGAGATGGATGACCTGATCCAGCAGACACTACTAGATGAGCTGAGATTATCAATAAAAAAGTGGATATGTGTGTGTGCTTTCAGTATATCTGCTTGTAGAAAAAGCTTTTGACAATCAGATCGTGGAACTGAGAAAACAGGAAGGAGGAAAAAGAGCATAAGTCCTTTGCTCTAGAGCAGAGAGGTGATTCTTCAGCTTGTCATACAGGAATCAGGTTTGAAAATCAAGCTGATTGTGGAGGACCTAGTTTGGAGAAGGAGAATTCTAAGATATTTGAACGCTTGGCATCCAAACTGCAGAAGAGGATCAGTAAGACTTTGACATAGCCTTTATGTGAGGACCTAGAGAGAGGTTCAGCTATAATCAAATTTAAAGGCTCTAATGAAACCTGGTGCATAGAAATATAACATCTTACAGCAGTTGTCACTGCATTGGAGGAAACCAGGCTGGTTTGGATGCTCTGGACTGGGCTCGACTTAAACTTCTCTTAGTCAAAGAAAACATTAGCACAGAATCTTTGGTGACTTTTCTGTCTCACTTCTGAATGATGGCTCCTCCCTCAGTTACACATTCCCAGAAACGGGACCGTGTTGTTTCTTTGCTTTGTCAAGGCTACTCTGCCTTCCCAGGCTCTTTAGAAGCCTGAACACAAATCTTCCCAGAAAAGCTCTGAAATTTTAGATGCTCTGGGTTTACAGTTCACTCTTGAGGAACACAGAACAGTTAAAAAAAATTTTTAGGGTTCTAAACACAATTATTCCTTAATTTAGCTAGAAATACATAGTTGTAACAACCCCCCCCCCAACCAAAAAACAACCACCAAAAACAAACCCATACCATATGCCTTTGTTAAGACATGAGGATTTAGATCTTTGAATGTAGGTGTGAGCACCCAGAGAAGTGCATTCCTATACATAGCTTCTATAAATTATTTCACTTTCCTCTGCAGCAATTCTATACATGAGTCACCATGTTAAGCAAAACTGTTTTCTTTCCTAAAGTAGTTTTCTGTGTCTTTGAGCTTTCTCCCAGACTTTATATCCTTTAAGGTTTTAAAAGGCTCTATCGTCACCTGGTGTTTTTGTTTGCTATAGAAATGCACCGTGTCTCTAGATCCTGTTTCTTCAAAGAAACTGGAAAGGAAGGGAACTGGTTTTCCCAAGGCTTTGCTTTCCCTTTGCCTTAAGATGCTTTCATCTGGAAGACAACCGAGGTAAAAATCTACACCAGCAGTCCCAGGTGTTACCCACCGGATTATCAGGCTAATGGGGAAGTTAAAAATCAGACACCTCAGTCAGGTTTCACAATGGAGTTTCTAATCTGACATAAACACCCCAAGAAAGCCCATGGTTTCCAAAAGAATTCACAAGCTTTCCATAAACAAGCTTTCCAAATTGTCACTGCTTACTGTGATTTCTGTACTTCTTGATGTCCTGCAACTTTATATAAAGAAATTTTAACAGCATTAGAAAATGGGGAAGGCCAAATACTGTCCATCAAAAGCCAAGAAATCTCATGTGAATAAGCTTTACTGCTGATCTAACAGATCCAGAGTCTGAAGTGATAGGTTGTAGTTCACAGGAGGCTACTGCTGTGATGAAAAGATGTTTAAAGTTTCATTAGATGTTTATAGAACCAGAGGTGAAACCCCAGTGGATTATCATATACAATAATAAGATTTTTTTAAAAAAAAGGATTAAACTCTGACCTGTTGTGATCTTTCTACTAGATCGTATTAGGTCTCAGCTGCAAGTATGACCTTAGTGGGTGATTTCCCTGACATTAAGTATTTCACACTTGGCCTCACTTACCTTGTTTAAATTTAGTTTATACATTTTTCATGTTTAAGCAGTAGGGTAGCTAGTAACTAGGCATTGTTAGTAAATAATTGCTCATGTTGCTGCTAGTTGACTGACAACAAATGAAATCCTACAAGGATTTTTTTACATTTGGGTGGTAGTGATACAGCTAAGTGGCCACTTGGTAGGTGAGAGCTTTGTTTGTCTAGGGTTTTAGCATAATCATTAAATCACAGCTTTCTCTAATTGCTTCAGCAGCAGCCAAACACAGTTGGATGGGATTCTATAGCAAATGGAGTTCTGTCACATTCAATATCGGTGTTTGCTTTATTAAATAGCATTTCTCCAGGGACCCGCAAAGACTTTTCAGAGTTTTTAATTTGTTACAATATGTAATAGATAGCTTCTGTGAAGGAATTGTTCACCAAACTGCATGCTCATTATTACTACTGATGCCTTTTTGCTTTGAATGAGGTTGACAAGGTAAGATACACCATTTAGAAGAAAGCTCTACTTGCTTTGCTCAGTGCAGACAGTTTTGAAAGGGAGCGCTTCTTGGCAGGTGTAAATTCTCCCATTTCTTTGAAGTGAAAATTTAAAGTTAATAATTAAAACAAACATACACAACCACTCTGTAATCACCACCTCTGGGTTTCGCAATATGTACTTCATTCTCTCTATATTTCTTTTGGTGCCTTTCAGGACAAGACTATCCTTTGTGTTACTGAGCTACCACAACATCCTCATCAGTCATCTGTTAACATGTTATACAATATTATAGCAACAAAAGCAGTAAAAAGTTTTGGTTCTAAATAGTTTTCCTTTTAGAAGCAGAGTTTCAATATTTTTAATGCAGGTGATCTCCATTTTCATCAGAATTTTAATTTGTAAATGTAAAAGCCAGCTCAGCAAGCTCCCTGCTCTGTGCTGATAGTGCTTCTCACCACGTAAACTTTGAAACGGGTTTATGCAGAGACTCTTCTGCGGTCTCAAGCGTGACCCATTCCCGAGCCATTCCCACTTCGGTGGGCAAAGGCCAACTCCTGATTCTTGTCGCTGCATAAAGCGGATGTGGCTGTCTCAGGCCCGTTGGTGTGCGGTGTGCGCTGGAACAGGCAGTGTCCGAGGGACACGAGGGTAGCAGGGTAACGCGTGAGAAATGACAGTATTTGGTATGTGTTGTCTTGACTTAGGATTTCCTTCTATTTCAGGTTTCTGAGGTTATAGGAAGATACATCTGAACAATCCTTAATTGTATTTTGTTTCGGAATATCTTAGCATTGAAAAAATAGATAAAATACAGGACATGACAGCCTGTGTTGGCAAGTCTGGCTAGCTGGGGAGTGAAGTTAGGAAGCCAGGCAAATAATCACATGTTCTTCATTTAAAACATTTCATACTGGCAGAGAAATCTTTAACCAGTGCCACTCGGAGCTTTTTATATGAAACAGCAGGAACCTGGCAGCCTGGAGAGCTTTGAGTATTATGAGGAAAAAAAACCTGAACATCATTTATACTTTTTTCTGCCAAGACTGTAAAAATCTAGACGAAGTAGATACAGTTGTTTCACCCAGCTTTCCGCTTGTGTTTGTCCTGCTCTTCACTATGTAAGCTCCCCAAACCTCAACCGGTTTCCTTCCTGAATTTTAAATTCTTGGTGGGTACCTCAGATAGGATTTATCTTACCTACCTTTATCCCTGTAAAAGTTATATGGTTAGACTGAACTATTCCCTAGGCTCCTTCTACAGTCAGTGAAGAGACAGATATCTCCAGGAGGCTTTTTATCTCCTATGAATTTAGACAACTGTCTTGGGGTGAAATGAATCCCAGCCCTGTTGTCACCTTCCAGCCTGCATTCAGCAGACGGCAGCAAGTTGCATTTCCATGCTGGGATTTGGAGCATTACATAGAATATTCCAGCATCTGATTTTTACTGAATCTAAGGGAAAATGGATGCATGGGTCTTTTCATTAGCTCTGAAAATCTCAGCATAAATGTCTAAGCTTGCATGCACATACATTTGTGTAGCAAAAATGACAAGCAACAAATGTAGCTATATTATTTTCAAAAACCTGAGCATCTGACCACTTCAGTTGATTAATGTCTCAACTAGGTTATATGGATGATACTAATTATGCAGTAGTTTTGCAAACTTGATCAAGTAAGTAGAGTCTAAAATATGAATTTAAGAACTTAATTATGAATTTAAGAACTTAATTAAGAACTCGGCCATACGTTTTTTCTTTTCTTCCTCTTGAGTAGAGTTTAGATCCTGAAAGATACATTCAGCACAGACATTTGCGGTAGAATGATGTTGCCAATTGACAAAAATGGCTGTGAGTACTAACCCTAATAAGTACAGAATACATACATGAATTAACTTGAAAGGTACTTTTGCTATAGTTAAGAAATAATCATTTCAGAAAAATCTTAAGATTTTGGCATCTGAAATGAGTTGAATAAAAATGTGACTGATCTTTAAAGGGACATAATTTTCTGGTGACTATCTCTGTCTTACCCACTTGTTAGTTAATTTTCACAGTATTTTTAGCTTAAAGAATATGCACTTTTTATACAAAAATGATACAGTATATTATTAATACATAACAAAGTACTTGATTCTGTTTTTTACCATTGCTTCTTAACAAAATTTCTGTGAAATGCTTTTGCTTCCCTGCCCTGTCTGGAATTATATAGTGCTCTTACAATTTCTTTGGGTGATAACTGAGCACCCAGAACCACAGCTATATCATTAAGCACTTAAATGCAGAAAACAATATATAATTTAAAGTGCGGATATGCTTGTAAATAGACAATAACAAAAAGGAGTGATTTCTTAAATACTTTCCTCACTGCACTTCCAGCTATAATCTCAAATGTTTTCTCTTTTTCTGACTAGTTATTGGTAAATTAAGCTCTTGAGCCATGAGGTTACATGTAATAATCCTGTCCTCTAAAGGAGATGTGACATATGATACACTGGATCTCTTCCACTTCATGTACCTTCCCAGGAAATAAGAGCTCTGCTTAGACAGAGCTGTCCAATATAGTGATATGTTCTTATCTGGTTTGCAAAGCTTAATAGGAAGTAATAATTTTTAGTTAATTTTATTTACAGGCTAACAAATACATATTTGGATCCTAGTCCAGCAAAAAGCATTTCCTTAATTTTAAAAATGTTTTGCTAAGTCATAATCTTAGCAAGAGTCTTCTCAAAGTCCTGTAGGGTAGAAGATCATGTAAGTGTCATATGGAGATAAATCCTCTCACCTAAATGTCTTTCCAACACCTTTAATCTTAGTATATGTTACAATCAGTTCTTCATTGTTGCATTTCTCAGCCTATCACCATTTTGATACTTTGCCAATAAGCTGGAACGCACGCCAGAAGTGTGCTTTGTCTCATCTAGGATCCCATTCCCTACTTTGACCACTATATTTGCCCAAGAAGGTGGCACAAGAATTAAAAGCAGAGTGTTTTCCAGCTCAATTGAAGAACTGCTTCTTACCTCTCAAAATACAGTATGTTATGGGTAAGCCCATACTTTACATTGTAGTTCCTCAGAGGCAAAGCCCTTAACTTTGTACCTGTCTGTAATGTGCCTAGAGCTCTAGTGAGACCCCAGTGAGCAATGGCAAGTGGTGAGAGTCTAGTCTGAAGTGGAGGTGTCCAAGACTGTGTTGGGTCTCTGCTGTCCATTGATGTAGTATTTAAATGTTGTTAATAATAATTTATTTTTTGAAAGTTTACTTTCACTGTAATAACTGGCACAAGCATTTGTGTTAACTAAATTTTAGTGCCTCAGGAGTTGGTTCTGTTGGGTAGGTACACCCAGAGAGGCTCTTTTACTGATGTTGCAGGGAATATTACTTTTTTCCATGCCCTTGTGACATATATTTGATGTTCTGTATTCACTGATGGCAATACTAGTTATTGCCTTTTCATTGGGATAGATGGCATAGTAGCTTCCATTTACTCATATAGATGGAAGTAAACAAGGTAAAAAAGAAGCCAGGTCAAAATGTCAGCATAAAATAAGAACATTCATATGACTGACGGTAGTACAATAGATAATAGACACACTTAATATTCCATCTCTATAAACCATTCTCAAAGGCTGAAGCTTTTGAGTATTGTGTTGCAGAAAAGAGAAGAGTAACCGCAGTTCATTTTTGATAAACACGAAACTCAAGTCTGTGATTTGTCTGCAATGATCATGGTTGGAGAATACTACAAGGGAAATCCTCTACTGTTGTCAGGCAGCTAGAGACATCTGCACATCTGCTGAAAAGAGGGCTGAAATTTCAAACAACTTTGAATATGGATTTAGCATGCACTATATGTACCAAGGCCAAACAGATACTACACTAGGGGTGAATGTGTCTATCTCTGTTAACAACTGCACTACGGTCATAATTTCGTTGTTAATGCCCAGTCTTTTTGTTCACACAGCCAGAATATAGGTCTTACCCCTAGAGACCAAAGGCAATCTTATCCCAAATACTTCTTAAGAAGGACAAAAGAGCATCCTCTGATTGTCATTCATTATGCTGCTGTGAAATATCAAGGATGGTGCCATGCTGACAATAAGGAATTGGTAGAAGAATATGCCTTCCTGAGACCAGCTTCATTGCTGTTGTTTTCCCTTTCTTTCTCCTACCCATTCTTGTGTTATAGGTGCAAGTTCCCAGTCAGGAATAGAAATAATGATTTGAAATTAAAGATGCAGGTGAAATGACCCATTTCATAAATTAACCCTTTCTGCTTTGTACTGCTTACAGTGATGGTATTAAACACTGCAATCTGTGTATGTTTGCTGTAGGGGAATAGTGATTCACGCACAGAGTGAGTATTTAAGGATTCATTTCTCTTTTGTCCACAAGCTGCAGTAAAATTTAAACAATGACAAATAATAGGTTTGAGACCAGGCATTCTTTGTGGATTCTATTATTAGACCAAAGCAGCTAGCTTGCCATCTTATCCTTTCCCGAAAGCTTAAGTTAGAAAATCTCCATAATTGTAAGGACTCCAATTTTAAAAGGATATACAACTCGAAATACATATAACATCTGTGGAGATGGTGAAATTGGGTGGCTTAGATGTAATGGAATAACTATACTTTTATAGCTGTGTGTGGACTTGTCTTGCTATTTGCCAGCAAGCAGTTGCCACAACCATTCTGACAAAAAGTCTCTCATTCAGGCATAGTTTAATGACCAAATAAAAAGAAATAGGGCAGCCATGCCTCTAAACATATGGAAGCTGTATCTCTTCTTCCTACCAGTGTCATCATATTTCAGTTAATCTGAACCCCTAGTTTAACTGTCCAATGAGGACCTTCCATTTGAGAACCTAAGTGACACTATCTCAAAATAGCATCTCTGCAAAACTGAGTTGCAAGACCAGAAAAATTACAGAATAATTGTTCTGCTGTAGTGATGCTGATTCTCAGGTCCCCAGGTTCAGAGTACATCAAGAAAATGGCACGAATCACTTTGCATGTTGTGCAAAGCCTCTCTAATCTTTTTGTTTGTTTGTTTGTTTCTCCCATTTGTATCTGGACTCAAATAATTAATGTCTGATTTTCACAGTTCCACTTTCAGAAAATGAGCTGTTACTGCTTTCTTCTGTATTTTGTTACCTCATGGTGTTGTGGCATCGCAGATATTATAGGCCATAAAAGTATGATCCTTGATATATTAGAACTTCCAGTGGATTTGTAAGAGTAGCTTTCCGTTATGAGCTTTTTGCTTATAAAAAAATCTTAAGAATTCTCAAAATTCTTTCAGATTTCCATCAGGAGTAGAGTCTTTGCCCACTTTTTGCATGAGAGTCATTACACATTTTCTCTTTGAGGCACTATTGCTGTGTGTATCTGTTGCACAACTGTTTTCTGTCTTGTCAATGAAACAGAAACGTGGTGGTGTTTCTTTGCTGCACAAACTAAGGTAAGTTCCAAAGTGGAATGTAAACAATAATGTAATTAATTAATAAGTCAGCTGAAGAAACTGATATGCTTTGGGCACTGAGTAGAGTTTTGGCAAGAAGTTGGAAGTATATAATGGAACAGAAAACTACTTATGACCAAAGCCAAGTCTTAAAATCTTTCTGCCAGTTTTACTACACATTGTTTGAGAAATGGCATCCAGCCACACTAGTAAGTGAAATGGAAGCAAGCAACACCATTAAAACTGTGAATATGTGTGAAATAACAAATGGAAGTAATAGAGTCAGGCATTCCTAGCTGGGGGAGGGCAGTTAGAGGTTCGGTAAGATATCATTAATTACAAGATTACAGGAGTGTTTAACTCTATGTAAAACATGCTTTATGTCTAAGATAAAAAAAATAAGGTAGAATGACAAAAGCAAAAGCAACAGGAGTAGCCCTGGGCAACCAGATTAGAGTTTTTTCAGGTGCTTTTAAGAGTGGTACTAGTACCACATAATGCCAGGAAAGTTGTTCTGAATGGACGTTGGTCGCATCCTTTTCTTGTACCTGTTTTTGCTCATTATCCTGTACAATGATAGAAGGCCATTTGACTATATAGGTTTCTCACCCATGTACTGTACATGAATATTCCACTCTTTTACTCTATTCATACTGTTCCCAAGAAAATCAACTTAAGACTATCAATATATCATTATGCTGTACAGAATTTATATAAACCATAGCAAAAATACCTATGCCAGATCTTGAAAAGATTGTGCATTGCAGGGCCAAACCTACAGATCTGTACTGAAATGTCAGAATGTTTAAAATTAAGATATATGGATCCCTGTTAATTTGTTACTTCAGTGAAATTCGTACCAGAACCTTAAATATGTTGGGGAGGCTCAAGCCAGGTCCAATTTAAAACTAATGGGGAAGTTATTAATTTCTAGTTTTCTGACATTTTATTTTTAATGCTCTGTCAGTGTGCTCTGAGTATAAACATCAGTGTCAGAATTCTTATGATACTTTATCTTGGGAGTTTTGTTATTCATAATGGCCGTGCAGTTTTTACAGGTGTATTTAATGGCAAAATCTTATCTTGGATTGCATTTTAAAAGCTCTGGTGTAGCTGGATTTGCTGGGAAAGGGAGGAGGGGTGGAATAACATTCTTCCCTTGGGGAGACAGCCATTTCCTTGGGCAGCGTTAACTTGAAAGAATATGAGACGCGCGCACGTTGCCAAAAGGAGTGGGGACGTACAGAGCTCTGAAAATAGTAAGTGTCAGTAGGGAAGGCTTGCAGGTGCCAGAAGAAAAATGTAAGCTCCCAGGGGCCCTCTCTCTTTTGTTTTTGCCTTGCGTGATGCCAAGCCACATAGGTTGATGTTTAAAATTCAGTCCTTCCCTGAAAAGTGATTATACAAAAAAGGCGCCGTTTCGCAACAGATGTGCTTCCTGTGTGTATTCCGAATCATGTTTATTTGTTTTAATGACTGTCTTTTTAATGTACTATTTACACCTGTTCCACATGTGCTGCAGAGAGCGAGCGACGTGCGGGAGATGGCAGAGCTCCGTCGCGTCGGGGAGCGGAGCGGAGCGGGGCGGAGGGCCACGCGGGCTCGCGGCAGCGGGATCGCCCGCCCTGCGCCCGGCATCGCCCTGCTCGGCGGCCTGGCAGCGGCTGCTCCGCCGCCCTCCCCAGCAGCAGGCGAGAAGCCGGTAGCGGGGCGCTCTGCCGCTGAACCCGCCGGGGCAGCAAACAGCTGGTTATTGCCTCTCCTGTCCTTGTTAGCTCCGGAGAAAAGCGATTGCGCTTCTCTTCATAGCAATCTTTTTATATTGTTGAAGGCTGTCATCACATTCCCTGTTTCTTCCTTCTTGCGCTAAATACACCCGGTGCCTCCTCCCTTGCTTCCTTTATTTTTTGGAGAGGGTTGTTCGTTTTTAGCTCGTAATTCCTGTTGTTCTCAGCTGGATTCAAGCTCGGCCTTGTCCCTGGGCTGTGGGTGGCCCAGAGCTGGGCACAGCACCCCACATGTGGGTGGGCTCTTCCAGTGTGCATCTTGCCAGGGAGAGGGTTTGGGGAGTGGCAGGGAATTCTGTCTAATTTCCTGTATTTGCAACATTTCCCTTATTTGCAACAGCAACAGACTGCTGACATATTTGGTTTACGATCTGGCCCGTTTCTGCAGTACTGCTTAGTAAGTTATTCCCCATTTTGTATTTGTGCTTTTGTCACAACACTTATTGAATTTCATCTTCGTTTCGGATCATTTCTGCAATCTCTCAGAATCATTTTGAATTCCAGTTCTGTCCTGCATTCCAGTTCTATCTGCATCTTCTCCCAAACATGGTTTCATGTGCTGGTTTTATACGTGAACTCTCTTTTCTACCTTCCAAGACATTAAACAGAAATAAAGGAATTTGGAGAAAATGCCATAGGCTCAGTTAGCCTTATAGTCCGGCTGCAACATCTATTTTGGTTCAGCAATCACCATCATAGGCAAGACGAAAAAGCTCATTTGGCTTGCAGGCTCTTAATCATGTAAGTGTGTAAGTTGTAAAGAAGAACCCAGCTTGACTCTCAGATCCCACAGTGAATATGTGGGACTATTAGATGGGGGGGAGAAAGAACATCGTTGTACTTAAAGTCTGATTACATTTGCCAAAGAAATCAGAGTCAGAAAAAAATATTGAAACCCTAGGATTCCATTTACTTGGAGTCCCTATTCAGAGTTGAACCAAGCTTCAAATTACAAATAATAATAGGAGTGGTGGTGATCAGAAGGAACAATGACAGTTGTGGCAGAAGACATTTTGCTGCTTTGGTAGCTGGATACATCTGCGTGTCATCTTCACTCCTGACCCAACTCTAAGACTGTCCCTGCCCTTTTCTCTCCTTTGACCTATTCTTTAAGTTTATTTTAATAAAAAATATTTTTCAAAGTATTAATTTTTTTGTTATGTTTAGTCCATTATTTCAATGTTTGAGTGTGTGAGTGCACTACGTGAAAGGGAGGTTGCCATGGTAATTTCTCATTATTGTTGAATAGAAAAATAATTACTCTGGCAAAATCCCCCGTAACCTGTCAGAGCAGAAGTTAAAGATGCATGGGGGCAGCCTTGCCTTCACCATCCCCTTTTTGCAGGAAAAAGGGGGTGATTTCACTCATTTTTTTCATAAGAAGTGGATCCATTTTCTTCTTCTGTTTGTCTGGGGAACACAGCATTTGGGTTCGTTCACCACGAGGCCATGAGAGGAGTTGGGCCACCTGTGACAAGGGCAGAGCGTGAGCTGAGCAGCAGAGTGCATCCAGGCACAACGGAGGGATCGTAGAGCCCATTAAGTTGTGTGTGTGCGTGTGTGCACGTGTGTGTGTATACATGTGTGTGTATGCATGGGAGGGGTATTTTCTATTTTTACTTCTTCCTGATGTAGAGTATGCAAAATCACGAGATAAAGACCTTGGATAGTATTCAAACTGTGACAGAGCCTGGATATTTTATTTATCCAGGGAGAGAATCCGCAGTAATTCAGTCTCCACATTTTTTAGCCTTCAGACTAGCCTTCTTGGAAGAAAAGTGAGTGCAAATATGTGTGGTTTTGAGGTGAGGCCCTGCGCTTTTCCCCGTGTTCTTCTCTTTGTTTTCTGTGTGCATTTGCATCACGATTATGTGATGCTTCCCTTTTGCTTTTTTTATTATGGGATTTTGCATTAGTAGCTCTAGAAGTACTGAAATACTGAGTTAACAATTGCTTTCCCACAGCAGAGCTGCAAGTGTGGTATGTAGCATTGCTTAAATCCTTTCCTCCCCTCCCCCTTTGCAATGACAAGACATATGGCCAAAAGATCCCGCTTTAAAAATGCTACAGCCTCTCTTTTGGCAAATGACCAAGAGCAGTAGCTCGTAATTACTGATGGGGCAGTGAACTGTCATGTGGGCTTGTGATAACAACTGGCACAGTTGCATGAGTGAAGCGTCAGTGTTCAGAGCAGGGAGGGGTGTTGCTGGAGGCGGTTTTGGGGCTGTTGGTGAACACCTGTCTGCTCTGTACTTACCATCGTGGCTACTCAGCCAATAAGCGCAACAGTGTTTGCACACACAGAGCCCATAAGGTTTACACCAGCAAACAGGAGAGAGCGGCCGCTCTCTGTGACAACAGATTTCTGCCGAACGGGGGCATTTCTGATACCTCTGTGTGAGCGTGATTGAATTATGGAGCGATCACGGCAGTGCCCGGCCTCTCTGTCATGCCTCGGGCTGGGAACGCTGCTGCCGCGTGGGACGAGAGTTGGTGAGGAAGGGGAGCACCAGCGGCTCTGAACCAGCCAAAAAGTCTCTCAGGCTTCTCCAGTGGGAGCTGGAGTGCTAAGACATGTCCTTACCGTTCCTCTGCTGGCTATTTGACAGCGATCAAAGTAATGTAAAGTGGTAGGGCAGTAAAGACACCCTGCTCAGCGGTTAGGAGTGAAACCCAATAATAACATCTTTAGGAGAAATGGGAGCAGAACTAAAAAGATCACATAGCTATTTCTCTGCACGTGCACATATAATGAATATGATAGATGCACATTTTGTCTTAAATCAGCATTTTATCTCAGGGGTTATTTTTCTTGTGAAGGTAACAAATGTCTTCTCACTCTGTTACATATTGCTCAGGCCTTAAGAGGCGCTCTTAAGGCGCTTCATCCAGCTCGCTAAGCTGGATGAAGGTAGTCTTGCACACTTGGAGGACTGCCAAAGTGCTCGTGATACTGCGGTGATGAGGAGTGTGATGGTAGCATCTTCCCAGGTGTATTTCCAGCTTTGGGGCTGATTCTGTGCGTGGCGAGTGATTTAAATCTCAGGGCCTCACAGAAGGGGAAGATCTCAGAGCAGCAGAAGACACTGTGCCAAAGATTTCAAGTCCAGTTAATAAACATATCCATATTTAGTGACTTAAACAAGAGGTGGATTCTGTTGTTCCCTGACTTCGGAGCAAGGCCTTGCAAGCCAGGCCACTTGGCCAGGTGCTAGGCATGGAGGTTTGGCTGCCTGTTGTTAATCACCCGGCTCTGAAAATGCCTGGTTCAGTTCCCAAAGGCAACAGCCCACCTGTGGTAGTAGTTCAGTGTATGCATTGCATTCTACACTATTTTAATAATTGTTATGTTCTGAGTATGTGTATTACTGCAAATATAAGAATACACAGGTCATCTGAAAATATTGTTTTCACCTCATGTATTGTACTGGAAGGTAAAGATTTCTCTCAACAATTATATTTAAGTAACTAGCTGGTATTTAATTAACCTATGGTAGCATTGTACTTATATTAAATACATCGAAGTGGAATGGCTATTATATTTAGTTTCAAAATTACTTTCCTGTCAACTCATGCTGATAATCAGGTTATGTAGTATTAGAGAATTAAATGCTGAGTTTTTTTCATGATTAGGACCAAGCATTTGAGATATGCAGCCCAGGAGAAGGGAGGAAAAGTCATAATTGCTCTATATGCGACTAATTTATAAGAACATTCTAAGGTGTAACAAAGTAAATGTAAGAAGTTACTTGTGTTTATGATAATGAACATTTTTGCATATTTGGTGTGCTGGACAAAATGAAAGTTTATTGTATAATAAACTAAACATTTCACCTCTTTTCTTAAACTAGAATGAAACCCTTATCTAAGAAAATTAGTTCAAAATATCATATAGACATCACCCCAAAATCACAGGGAAGAATGCGCAAACTATGCGTGTTCCTTTGGAATTTCTTTAAAAAAGGAAGAACATATTTTCATTTTGCCTCCTGTTAAGTGAATGATCTGTTGCTTCCTAGGATAGTGACAACCTCTGGTGGGATGCCTTTGCAACTGAGTTTTTTGAAGATGATGCAACTTTAACCCTTTCATTTTGTTTGGAAGATGGACCAAAGCGATACAGTAAGAGATACATTTATTGTTATAATTTTAAGACTGAGTTTCTATACATTTATCTGTGAAAGTAAGAGACAGCTGAGAACCTGGCAATGACAAAGTCACTTGGTTGTGTTCAGCAACCATCATGTTCCATTAACAAATTGCATGGGTTGGGATTTGTTAGGAAAGATAGGTTATGGAATTTCTCTGAATTTTATTATATGAAAACAAATTATTTCCTGGTGGAGCAGGGCAAATAATACAACATAATCTCCATAATTTTTAAATTAATTCGCTTTGGCTGTGCTTGCACTCTTTGTTCCTTTGCTTGCCATAAATATTCAAGTGTTGAGTCTTGTGGGCAAAAATGTTCACAGAAAAGGGACTTTGCAGCAAATTTCAGTATTCTCACCTGAAAGGCTTCCAAATTCAAACAGAAAGCAGAAAAAAATACCTAAAAATATATCCTTGCTGGTGTAAATAATCGTTAGTCCATCAGCTGCATGGACTTATGCTGTTTGCACACAGTAAGGACCTGCCCTGGGTATTGTGTGAACAATCACAGCTAAGCAGCCAAGTCTAAAATATTCTCAGTCAAGTACTAAATGCAATCTTGAATAAAATGAAGCAGTGAATAAATCTGATGGCATTGGTATCCATTGCCCACATACTCCAAGCAGAAAAAAAGGGGTAAAATTCATCGAACAAATTGTTTGAAAGGAATAATTCACTCAGCTTTAGCACTAAGCAGCACAGAGATAAGTAAACACTGAAAAACGGCATTGCAAATTGTTTCACTCCATTCAGAGTGACCCCTGCTTCACAGTGACAGCTTGTGCTCTGTGCTTAATGTGCTGAATCTTGCAAGGTTCTTATTTTTCTTGAGAGTGACTGATTGTCAGTGTATCACTCACATACTTCTAATTCCTTTTATCAATTATCTCAGGTATTTATTTGACAAGTGTTACCTTCTCCTGAAGAAAAAATAACAGCCACTTTGAACGCACGTTCTGGGATTAGTGTTGACAGAATTACAGTTTCTTGCCTTTCAAAGCAAGTGATAACTCTGTAAAGGTCCTCAAATTACAGCCTATAGCAATGTTGGTAACAGCTGATCTGTCCTGATTAGGTTGAGTCAACTTGTCAGATATCAGATTTGCTAGTTGTGTTATCAGTCCAGAAGGCACAGACACATCAGCAAAAAAGCAATTAATGTCCAGTTAGATCAGAGGGAGTTGTGTTTCTGGAAAACAGTGCTGCATATGGAAGAATTTGTCAAAGGGTAAAATATTCCTGTTGTCACAAACGCTTGATAATGGTTGTGCGATCTCTAACTGGGATAGTTCAGTACAGGGCAATACTGTGACTCTTAGCATTGCTGTTGATAAGCGTGATTGAAAGATCAAATTACTGTGAGCACATTTTTTAAAGCTGACTAGTGCACGTGCTTTTTTTTTTTGTCTTTTTTGCGGTTTTAATTTCTGACCTCTGCACAAACTGTAGCAGCTTTCGATGTTGTTATTCTCAAGCACCTGCGATTTAAGTCCAGCATATAGGGCTCTCTCTATTCATTCACGCTCTGGTTCCTTCGCTGGTAAATATTTACATAATTTTGAACTGCACTATTGTTGATTCTTACTGACACTAGCAGTCTTCCTATTTATTGATGCTATAAAGAGTATGCCTGAGCTGCCCTAGTCTGGGGACTTTGGCTGACGTACGAGCAGGCTCTGGGGGCAGCCCTACTGGCTGAGGGGATTGTCCGAGTCACCGCTCGTGTTCCCAGCCTTGCTTGGGGTGGGCCCAGGGCGCAGGTCGTGGGTTAAAAGCTCCCAGCAGGGGAGCTTGGTGTCCTGAAGCACGCGCAGGCCTTGGGAGCAGAGCAGTCCACTCGCCTCTCGGCGCGGCCGTTGGCAGAAGAGCCGCGTCGATGCGTGGCGGGCGCTCGCCGAGCAGAGCCCCGGCCGAGGTGCCCCTGCTGCCCGCCAGAGCCCCGTGCCAAATCCCTTGTGGCTCCAGAGCATCTCACCACCTCCCCGAGCCCAGCAGGCGCTCCCACGCTAACGTTATTCCTGGGAAACCGTGAAGTTGTTGGCCGGTGGGTGGACGCTCGGGTTGTGACAGAGCACTGGAACAGGTTGCCCCGAGAGGTTGTGGAGTCTCCTTCTCTGGAGATATTCAAAACACGCCTGGATGCAATCCTGTGCAACGTGCTCTAGGTGACCCTGCTTGAGCAGGGGGGTTGGACTAGATGATCTCCAGAGGTCCCTTCCAACCTCAGCGATTCTGTGATTCTGTGATTCTGTGTGAGGCAGGACACATGAGAGGCTGCACCGAGAGCGAGGAATTTAGAAAAAGATGAAATAAAAACAGCAAGTCTCCACCCGCTGTTCAGTGCTCAGTGTAACACCTGCCTCCTTACCCCAACATACAAATTCTTTAATATTTAGTGGAGATTAAAAACATCTGAATTGGCTCTGAGGGGGGGGAAAAAAAAAGAGAAATTTTTTGTTCTTGAAGGCACAAACAGTAATGCAGGGAACCAAGATTAGACCCTAGAAAAGAGAAATAGGCATCCTTTGATAAGTCATTTATAGAGCTGAAGTTGATGAAAGATGCCGACCTCTTGCCTTTGCTCCAGAATTCAGCTCAAAATTGCCTTCCTTTGTCTTGCTTCAATCTGAGAGAGATTTGCTTACACCTTGGACATCGGTTGTGCCTGGCACCTCATTTTCTCTCCCCTGGGCAATGGTTTTCCTCTTTTGGGAGCTAAAATATTCTCTTCTGGAGTGAAGAAATTCCAGAAAAACACAAACCAGGCTCTTTGGGGGGGATAGGCGAGGGGGGAGGACAAATTGTTTTTGTTGTCCTTGGTCACAGTTTTTCTCTGGGTTATGGAGATTCCCAGTCAAGTGGCTGAAGACCAGGAAGAACAGTGCGTGCCTTCCCTTCGCCCCAGCTTCTACCCCCGGGGAGCCCAGAGAGCCCTGTGGGGCTTGCTGCAAACTTGCATACTCTCCTCTTCTTTTCTCTAATCGTGACCGTGGTCCCCAGATCCCTCCGGGTCCCCAGATCCTTCTGGGGCTTCTTTTCCTTGCTTGCTTTTGCATTTGTCTTTCCAAGCACTCCAAGGGTTTCTTATCTCCTGGCCTTTTTCCCAGCTGGCTCTCTCCACGCTCTGCTCTGTTACCTGGATGCCTGAGTCCCATAGCCAGTACCAAATGTTCAGAGCATGTGAATTAGGGCTGTAAATCACTGATGGTGTAATTATTACAAGATTAAAAAATATATACTTTTCCTTGCCTCCTGTTTTTTTATCTTTTAATATACACTGTGTCCAAGGAACTGTAAGGGTTGTAAACTCACTTTTTTGTCTCAGAAAATTAAGCTGCTCATCTAATTTCATGACCCCAAACTGAAGCTTTATGAAAAACACCAAATATTTTTAGGCCTACTTTTACATTATCACATTTTACTGCACTCCTCTATATACTGAGAAAAGTGGTTTCCTTCCCTTTGCTAGGTTCCCTTTTAGGTATGCAAGGTTTCTCCTAGACTATCAGCCCTAGGATTCATTAATTTGTAGGGAAAAATAGATATGGGTCAGAGCACAAAATTTAAGTCACTGGGTTATGTTTAGTTTACTTTGCATGAGACAGCACTATGTACTGATACTCAAGCTAGCCTTAAATGTGCCTGTATATCTGTATGGCACAGCATGTAAAGATACTTACTCGGCCCTGGAAAGAATAGAGGTCTGTTAGTTCAGTGATCCACCAGTGCTAATTAATTTCATTGCCAGGTTTGTCAGACCTAGCCCAGTTATCTTTGCAGAACATTATTCTGCCTTGTATAGACGTGCACTTGAAAGCCCAGCTCAACTTTGAATGCAGAGATTCTGTGTCAGACCCGAAATCACTGCTGTGCCCATCTCTGCTGCTCTTTCTTTTCTTCAGTATTTTATTTCTGTAGATGCAAGAACCCTGCCTTCTCCAATTCCTCCTCACCTGTACAGTATTCCAGAAAGAAGATACCATCTTCTTTTAAACATCAGCATATGCTTTCCTCCTGCTTGCTTATACTCCTTAGCTATTCTTTTGGTCTGCTATTATCTATGAACCCTACTGACATGTTATTAAACTCCATGTTGAAATTGAGTTTTAATGAGAAATGCTACAAAAAATAAAGAGATATTTTAATGTGTCAAGGCTGTAAATTATGTGTGTTTTCTCTAGTCTGGCTTTTTGGCTATGGTAAGACAGAGAGAAAGACCACATGTTCCAGTGCCCAAAGGCAGGGAAAGGCTCCCAACACCAAAGAGAGATTTCCTGTTTTAACCTGCACTGAATTGTGTTCAATAGAGAAACTTAAGAAGTAAACCTGTTAAATTCATTTTACAGTGAAAGTAAAATGAAATTTGCATTAATTTATTATGCCCTGATTTATTGGGACAAGAACTAAATCGGATTTAAGCAAAAAAAAACAAAAAAAAAAACACCGAATGGAACAGATTTTTTTCCTGGTTGTGGATGAAACATAGTCGTTTCCTGTTAAGAGCCTACTACCCCTGTAAAAGAGTAAATACTAGACTCTGATCCATTGTTGCCCAGGTTCTTTGTTTCTTCGAGACAAAATATTTCCAGAACAGATAAGAGAAACAAGTTTGATTGACAGCTCTTAGCAGAGTCTCATCAGCTGCTGTGCTGACAGCCTGGTGATGCACACTGTGCTGATGTGGTGGGGACTGACAGGTGATTGACAGCCCAAGACTGTGGAGACAGCAAAGATGAAGCATGCTCAGTAAGAATAATGTGCAGTGTTTATGCAGCACTGCAGAGAGTAGGAGCTAGGGAGTTAACTCTTTCCGAGTAAAGGGGCACTGTGACACATAATCTATGTGATTTTCACCGTGGAGGAAATTAGAGCTTGGCTAGCTTTCCGTTTTATTCACTAAAAGCTTTCTGTTTATGGAGGAGAGGTATACTGTGAGGAACCAAAAGCACAAGCAAGCACATTTGTGGCTGTAAAAATTTTCATGCAGGTATGATGGAGTCTTAAAAACGGATTTACTATACATATAGAATGTATTGAGAATTTCAGACACCTCTCATGGGCTTCCATCACCAAATTTTATACGCCATTGCATAATGTTGCACAGTTTTAAAAAGTAGAATTTTCAGAAGGGACAAGTTGAGCTCTTTTGATCTGTATACTCCTAGAAAGATATAATGTGGTTTCAGTTTTATTGTTGCTCTGAGTCTTCAGATGATAATTGAATATGTGTTTTATGTTTTAATTGCTTAGCTCAGTTTATGTTTGGATTGTTCAATATGACTATACCGTGCTTTGCATTTTATGCACTTACTGTTCATTTCCCCTACTTGGTGCATGAACCCTGCTTTGATTTTTCCTCATTTCTCAATTTTCCTTGGAAAGTTAGAAAGTTAGAAAAACACAGAATTTTGTAGACAGTAATTTTAGAGTGCAGTGAACTTTGGGCTTTAAAGCGCTTATCTAGGTTCCTACCTGTGCCTTTAGAATATATTCTGTGTCTTCACCAGAAATTACTCAGTCTGTGCGTACACAGCAAGTGAGCTGCAAACGGTGCTTTCCCTTCCGAAACAAATTCTTTCTGCCCTTGTCCCTGTTTCTAACCCGTGATGCACCGTTAGCTTCAGAGACCTTTGTTGGGTAACTTCTGCTGGTGTAATCGTGGAAACCTGCATCTAGTGGGGATTTCTCACGAGCAAGGAACATAGTGTGGGGATAAACAGCCGAAACCTGCCACGCGTTACCCCCTTGCTTAACTATTGTCCAAAAAACTGTTGTGAGAGGCTAGTCGGCTACATTATCACCCTGGATTTCTGTAAAGCTGTCGTCTGGCTTCTCTCACATAACTCTTATAGAGAAAGTTTAATAAGCCAAGTGAAACAGATTGTAGTATTTCCAGGTACATGCTCTTTCTTCTTCCCTTTTTTTTTCCCCAGAGAAATCCAGTCATTAAACATGATTTGAGCATTCAGGTACAATGCAGTAAATTGACCTAGCTTAGTAAATCAGACAGATTATTCTGTGTGACTGCCTGGTCTTCATCTTTATATACCACTCTTCCAATTTATGTTTCACCTTCAAAGTTTGTTTGTAATACTTTTGAATTTAATTTCAGCCCCTCAATAAAAATGTCTCTAGAATCAGGTCTAATATCTAACGTCAGTGTTTGTGGGTCACCGCTCCCCCCACCAGCTGATGATTGCCAATCAATATTTACTTCGTGAAATTGGTTTGTTAAACATTTTGAATTCATTCAACATGTGCTTTATTAATATTGTATATTACTAATTTTTGGTAAGAACATAATGTGGTGTACTAGTAAGTCAAATGTATTACGAGTATCTAAGTGTATTACATCTATGCACTCATCTTCATCACCCAAACTTCTGTAAGCTCATCAAAGAATAAAATGAGATTTGTTTGACAAGACCTATTTTCCATAAAACCATGTTGACTGGCATTAATTACATCCCTTTTGCCTCAATCTCTGTCAGTTGAATCCTGTATAATTTTTTTCACTGTTTTGTCTGTGAGTGTATTATGTTATCTGGTATACAGTTACCTGATCGTATTCTGTCCCTTCTTAAATATCAGTGCAACAGTAGGAGTCTTTTGGAATTTCCTCAGTAATTCTTTTTTTTAAATAACTTCAGGTAGAAACATGCAAAAGAAACTCTTAGAACTGCTGATTTAAAAATATTTACTCCTGATAGACACTATTTAAGATCCGTCCTAGTTGCTGATGGACCAGGAAGCACTTGGTTGTCTCAAGATCAACATTCTTTCCAAGTGTAGAACAGAAAAGCTTTTTTTATTGCTATTAACAAATTTACTGTCTCCAGATATATTTAGCTTTGAATATACTTCAAAAACGGTCTTTCTTGTTTTCCCTAGTGCACACAACCTTAGATTCTTCACTGATTCTTCACTTAGCATCTCTTTCTAGTATTTTTTTGTTTCATAATGTCTGTTTTTATAGAATGCTTTCACATTTTTTCTATTTGCTTTTTACAGTTTACATTCATCCTAATTATCTTTTCTCTTTCTCTTTGAATTATTGCTTCATTTTGCTACTAACTTTTTAGCAAAAGTTGTTTTCTTTCTCATAATATAGTTGTGGGTTTTTGGATATCTTACCAAGTCTGCTTAACAGGTTCTTAATTTTCATTCATAGTTTTTATCCGTATTCTGTCCTGGTCAGTTGAGCTTTGGAAAATGAGGTGTTTTGAAGCACTGACTGGGATTTTCCTTTCTTTGTCTGAAGTGGATGCATGTTTTGGATGGCAGTCTTGCAGAAAAATGTGGACCAGTTGGAGAGTGTCCAGAGGAAAGCAGGAGTCTTGAAGAGAAAAGTTACTAAGAAAACTGGAAGAATTGGAGTTGTTCAGTGTACAGAAGAGGAGACTTGGGGAAAAGTGAGGGGGAGGAGGGACGTGGTAACAGCACCTCTGAAGGAAAGGGATGCAGTCTGTTTCCATATCCATAATGAACAGGAGAAGAAATGCTGGCCTTAACTTGCATAAAAATGTAGATTAAGGTATTAGTTCCTGGAGATAAGAAGAATGAGGCACTGGAGCAGATCTGCTGGGGCGGCTGGGGATGTCCCGCAGCCAAGGTGGCCCTGGGCCTTTGTCCCTGTGGCTCCCCGTGGTCACTGCTTCTGCCGCGCGCATCGACATTCAGCCTGCTGCTCCCTTCGGTCTCAGCCATCATCCTAAATCCTGAGATTATTTTCTCATCTTGGGTGCTAAACTTTTTGTGATTAAAAACATCATACGATTTCTCATTTTTAGCAATATAAATAATGTTTTGTTAATACTGGAGCCTATGCGAGACATCTAGCCCAGATACTCCAAAATAAAATGTTCAGTGATTGCAAAGGTTTATCATAAAACTTGTCCTGTCAACCTCTTGTAATGACACTGATACCAAATATCTCATGAATGGGTATCTCAAACCTCTTTTGCTTGTTACCAAGCATGCTATATAAATCAATGTCAGAAAACCTCTGTCTGTAAAGGGGCACCTGGAGGAGCTACGAAACTCCTAATGTTAATGTTGCACAATTAGATATTGCCTCTAATTGCAAAGTCACTGGAAATCCCAGTCAATCAATCAATCAGACTGATTCTGTTGCTGTGTAAACAGATAAAGTGATAAGCCCTTTTGGAGAGAACTCATAATATAATAGGGAACAAGATGCAGTGTAGGAGTCTAGTGTCCATGCAGAGGGCAGGAAGAATAAAGGTAAAAGTAACATGAGAGAATCACAGTGATTTATGGCTTTTTCCCCACCCAGTACAAATAACCCCTTGTCTTGATTGGCTTCTGTTCACCCACTTGGTCTCAGTTACATAGCTTTTAGTTCTATCTTTCTCTTTATTTGAGAAAATGTAACAAAATACCAGAATTCCTTGCAAAGTAATGGAAAGCAATATCTTTTTACCTCAAAATAATGAACAGTTTTCAGTTTTACAGACTCAGGGTAAATTATTTCTTGCTTAGCATAGTGAGAGTTGTATTTGGGAAGAACTGGTCAGTACGTTTTACCTTTTGTTAAATAACAGGCAGGCAGGTCACTGTTTGGCTTCAAATGCTATCTGTACTTTAAATATGGTGGTTGTTAAGTTTTTATAGATTTTTAAAAATATAATGGTGCTGTACTAAGGTATTTTAAAATATTTTTGGTAAGAAATTGAAAATGCTCAGTCATTACTACTTCAGCCTTTAAAATTATCAGGGTTTTTTTTCAAAAACCAAAAATTACATTAATCAGGCTCAAAATGGTCAAATAATGTATATTAAATTATATATTCACAGAAAAATTTTATAACATACTTACAAAGTTCCTATAAGAAACAAGACTCAGCCTGAGTCTTCATCCAAATTAAGAACTATAGATATATTTTTTCTCAAGTAGTCGGAAAATATTTGTCTCCTGCATATTTGGTTTTATTTCTTTTCTTTTTAGTACAGTTGTGTTGTTTCTTTTTCAGAAGTGACATACCCCATGCTATAAATGATCTAAGCAATAACAGAAAAAGCTAGGAAGATTGTGACAGAGCATATTTTCATATTTTCATCTTGTTTCCCGACCAAAGAGATTCTAATAGGCATTTAACTAAGTATTCTAGAGTTTTATCCACAACCAGTATAAATATAATGCTGTAGAGCATACTGATTGCCTGAAGGTGTTAGAAATGAATTCCATTTTATAGAGCATTGAATAAGTAAATAGGTGGAATTTGAGGGTTTTTTTCTTCCCTCTTTGAATCCTCAGGTGTAGGTGAATCAGAGTATCAGCCCCAATGATCTGGAAGTTTTCTGCATATTATGATAAATTTGTAATAATTTGAAACTTCTATAGTGTGCATATACACTTATACTGTGGGTAGTGGTGTTATAGACCTCATGGCCCTGGGACATTAGCAGGACAAGGCTTGCAGGTGCCGGTGCTTTTTAAGGTCACATAATAAAAAGTTCACTACAAAATACTACCTCTGCCTACAGACTTCATTTTGCGTACATATAATACACACACAAATAGAATACAGCTAAATGTACACATGTGCATCCTAATATAGTATTGGGTTTATTGCATAGATATGCATGAGTTTATGTATTTACCATACAAATAAAACTTAAGCACCATGACTATAGAGCCAAAAGCTGACTCTGAACACTGCAATACTGTTCCCAATTTCACATTGGAAATTTTCTTGAATTAATGTAGTTAAGAATTTATTTATTTTTTTAAGTCTGCTGTCTGTGAGAAATCTGAAATATTATACAAGGGCTATCATTCTTTATTATATTGAATTCTGCAGTCCAAACTGTATTACCTTTAAAATGATGCTGATATATAGCTGTTCCACAAGTTTGATCCATACAAGTTTTATGCCATAGTATTTAAGTCCATTCTGGTGCTTATAGCACCTGAATGTAAGCAATACAATGTTGCTTGTTCTCCCCTTGTTTTCTCAGGGGAGAAGTGGGTTCAGTGGAGTATTTGTTTAGGATCTTTCAAGGCAAATGCAACCAATATGTAGGTATTCTTAAAAGTTAACATCAGAGAGGACAGCTTACAGGAATATGTTGGATTTGAAACAGAATGACGGAGATGTGTGATATTTTGAGCTCCACAAGAATGACCAAGAATGTCCTGGCTCCAAAGGGCCTTGCTCAGTGTCCACCTCTGCCTGCCTGGAAGAGGTGCCAATCCACATCTGATATTCCAGAGCTGCTCTTTTTTTTAAAGGATTTTGGATTTAAGGCATTGAAAGTGAGTGCTAATATCTTGATTTTATATTGCATGGGAAAGCCAAGAGAAGGCACAAAGGACTAGTTCTAATGGCCTAGTGATGGCTGGGGTTACTGAGGAGATGCGCTACAGTGCATGGAGTCTCTGTGAACGAATGGCTTTGGTGTGGAGGCATGTTTCATCGCCAAGATGTGTGGATCAGCATTCCCTGGCTGAGAGCAGCTCATGGCACAGGGTCCTGTCACGCGCTACTGAGCACTGGGCGAGAGTGTGGGAGCCGTCTCCCACCCACCGGTAGTCCAAAATGAACTGACCACTTGCGAGAGTGGTCCTTCAGCCAAAGAGGCTTGTGCCTTGACTGCAGTGTCTTTAAAATGCTCTTCCTTCATTATCGGTATTGCCTCTTTCGTACCATTTCAGCCTGAACCAGTTGTTTTTCATCTGTGACCTGGGTTAATCTTAAGAATTTATTATTTTGGTTCTGGTGGGGGAATGTGGACAGAGGAGGACCAGTAGACAGCTACCTGTTCAGCACGAGCTTTTAAGTTAACATCATCTTGTCCAGTACACTGGGTGCCTGAAGGAAGATGTTGACCATTTTGTTGTACCTTTTAAAAATCCATTACTGCTCCCATCTCCATTTGACTATGAAAAAGGCTTTTATATAAAATTTTATCTAGTCCAGAAATATTAGAATACTGTGTAATTCAATTTTATTGTTGTCTTTAATGTCTGGACCTGAATTAATAGGGCATTACTTTTCATCCTGATATCAATCTTGTTCCTTTCATTCAGATCCAAATTCCTTTGTAGTACATGATTTAATTCACTAAAATGAGGTAAAATGAAACTCTGGTCCAGGGAGCATTAAACTAACATATTTTTGGTGGCACATGTGATAGTAGCAGCCTGCTAGATAACTGTTCGTGTTTACCTCCCCTCTATTAAGCTGCTCAGAGACTTTCAAACTTTCCTTACTCTCACAAACTGATATTTCTTATATTTGTTGCCCTTTCACCCCCCTTTTCAGTCCATCCATTTTTAAATGAGATTAGAGAGATTAAAAATAGATATCTGTTTTGTAAAGCATGTCCTTATGACATTATTTTGAAACAGTCCTGCACCCAGACCAGTTTGGTGTTCCCTAACTGAGGATCAGAGCCTTCCTTTGTGGCAAATTACCTTTGATTTGACAGCTATTTTTGTTTCAAGATCATATGCACACCTGCTTTTCTGCTGAGGCTTGGCTCTTAGGAACTGTTGCACATGCATGGCTAGCTATGCATCAAATTCTGTAATCCAAAGGGATGCTCCAGGTCATGGTTATTTTAAAAAAAAAAGTTCATGCAAGGAACAGGTGAAAGTTATGGTACTGTACCAAAATGTGGCCTTGCACCAAGAAAATGTTTCAAGCTGGAAAACAAAGAGTCTCTGCGCTGTTCAGACTGTTTCTGTTCAATGCTCTGCTTTTCATAATCATATATACACAATTAAATTAATCCCATAATGAACTGGTTAGTAGTATTAGACTGAAGGTGAGACTAGAGGATATTCTGTACTGAGGGAAGACTTTGACTTAGCTTAGCAAGATGTGCACGGCCTGTGATGTGGACTTGTGTACAACTTGAGAGTATTAAGATAGAGAGAAGGTACTTCAGTAAATAGAAAGGAAAAGTCTGGATAATGCATTTCAAGTTTAGTTATTCAGCATCTCCAACCAGCTCCAGAAAAGTAGAATTTGTACTGTTACTACTTTGCAGGGTCACTTCTTGATTTAAGGTCATAATCTGTTGTGCTAGTAGCTAGAGGCTATATCTAGATTAGCAAGTAGTGCAGTGGGAGAGTTATCTGTAGAGCAAAACAGTTGGTGTTAAGGAGATGACGTCCACAATGGCCATGTTTTGCAGAGGTTTACTTTGGACAAGATCCAGTCCTATCTGGTGAACTAAATGCCTGTGAATGGCTGGAGTGCATTAGGTGCACTCCTGAAGTTCACCCGACTCCTTCCCTCTGAAAGAAAACCAGTTTGTGAGCTTAGAGACGGCTCCACGGTGCAGACCAAGGTGTGCAAAGTGGGGGTCACAGAATCACAGAATCGCTGAGGTTGGAAGGGACCTCTGGAGATCATCTAGTCCAACCCCCCTGCTCAAGCAGGGTCACCTAGAGCACGTTGCACAGGATTACATCCAGGTGCGTTTTGAATATCTCCAGAGAAGGAGACTCCACAACCTCTCGGGGCAACCTGTTCCAGTGCTCTGTCACCCTCACAGTGAAAAAGTATTTCCTCATGTTCAGATGGAAGTGTCTGTGTTTCAGTTTGTGCCCGTTGCCTCGTGCCCTATTACTGGGCACCACTGAAAAGAGTCTGGCTCCATCCTCTTGACACCCTCCCTTCAGATACTTGTACAGGTTAATAAGATCTCCTCTCAGCCTTCTCTTCTCCAGGCTAAACAGGCCCAGCTCTCTCAGTCTTTCCTCATAAGAGAGATGCTCCAGTCCCCTAATCATCTCTGTAGCCCTTCGCTGCACTTGCTCCAGTAGTGCCACATCCCTCTTGTACTGGGGAGCCCAGACCTGGACGCAGTACTCCAGATGTGGCCTCAGCAGGGCTGAGCAGAGGGGGAGAATCACCTCCCTCAACCTGCTGGCAACACTCTTCCTGATGCACCCCAGGATACCATTGGCCTTCTTGGCCACAAGGGCACATTGCTGCCTCATGGTTAACTTGGTGTCCACCAGCACTCCCAGGTCCTTCTCCGCAGAGCTGCTTTCCAGCAGGTCAACCCCCAACCTGTACTGGTGCATGGGGTTATTCCTCCCTAGGTGCAGGACCCTGCACTTGCCTTTGTTGAACTTCATGAGGTTCCTCTCCACCCACCTCTCCAGCTTGTCCAGGTCTCTCTGAATGGCAGCACAGCCCTCTGGTGTATTGGCCACTCCTCCCAGTTTTGTATCGTCAGCAAACTTGCTGAGGGTGCACTCTGTCCCTTCATCCAGGTCGTTGATGAAGAAGTTGAACAAGACTGGACCCAGTACTGACCCCTGGGGGACACTGCTACCTACAGGCCTCCAACTAGACTCTGCACTGCTGATCACAACCCTCTGAGCTCTGCCATTCAGCCAGTTCTCAATCCACCTCACTGTCCACTCATCTAACCCACACTTCCTGAGCTTGTCTATGAGGATGCTATGGGAGACAGTGTCGAAAGCCTTGCTGAAGTCTAGGTAGACAACATCCACTGCTCCCCCCTCATCTACCCAGCCAGTCATTCCATCAGAGAAGGCTATCAGATTGGTTAGGCATGATTTCCCTTTGGTGAAGCCATGCTGACTACTCCTGATCACCGCCTTTTCCTCCACATGCTTGGAGATGGCCTCCAGGATGAGGTGCTCCATCACTTTTCCAGGGATGGAGGTGAAGCTGACTGGCCTGTAGTTCCCTGGGTCCTCCTTCTTGCCCTTTTTGAAGACTGCGGTGACATTGGCTTTCTTCCAGTCCTCAGGCACCTCTCCTGTCCTCCATGACCTTTCAAAGATGATGGAGAGTGGCTTAGCAATGACATCCGCCAGCTCCCTCAGCACTTGTGGGTGCATCCCATTGGGGCCCGTGGATTTGTGGGCGTCAAGTTTGCTTAAATGATCTCTAACCCGATCCTCCTCGACCAAGGGAAAGTCTTCCTTTCTCCAGACTTTCTCTCTTGCCTCCAGGCTCTGGGGTTCCTGAGGGCTGGCCTGAGCAGTAAAGACTGAAGCAAAGGCAGCATTCAGTAACTCTGCCTTCTCTGCATCCTTCGTCACCAGGGCACCCACCCCATTCAGCAAAGGGCCCACATTTTCCCTAGTCTTCCTCTTGCTACTGATATATTTGAAGAAGCCCTTCTTGTTGTCCTTGACATCTCTTGCCAGATTTAATTCCAAACGGGCCTTAGCCTTCCTCGTCGCATCCCTGCATACTCTGACAACGTTCCTATATTCCTCCCAAGTGGCCTGTCCCCCTTTCCACTTTCTGTATACTTCCTTCTTCTGGTTGAGTTTTGCCAGGAGCTCCTTGCTCATCCATGCAGGTCTCCTGCCTCCTTTGCTTGACTTCCTACTCATAAGGATGCACCGCTCTTGAGCCTGGAGGAGGTGATGTTTGAATATTAACCAGCTCTCTTGCACCCCCCTTCCTTCTAGGGCTCTAACCCATGGGACTCCTCCAAGTAGGTCCCTGAAGAGGCCAAAGTTTGCTCTCCTAAACTCCAGTTGCGATCCTACTTAGTGCCCTGCCTCCTCCTCGCAGGATCCTGAACTCCACCATGTCATGGTCACTGCAGCCAAGGCAGCCCCCAACCTTCACATCTTCCACCAGTCCTTCTTTGTTTGTTAGTACAAGGTCCAGCAGCACACCTCTCCTTGTTGGCTCCTCCACCACCTGTGTCAAGAAGTTGTCACCAATGCTCTGCAGGAACCTCCGGGACTGTTTGTGCCTAGCTGTATTTTCTTTCCAGCAGATATCAGGGTGGTTGAAGTCCCCCATGAGAACCAGTGCCTGGGATCGTGAGGCTACTTCCAGCTGTCTGTAGAAGGCCTCATCAACTTCCTCTTCCTGATCAGGTGGTCTGTAGTAAACACCCACAACAGTGTCACCCATGCTAGCGTGCCCTTTAATCCTTACCCATAAGCTCTCGACTCGCTCTTCATCCACCCCTAGGCACAGCTCAATACATTCCAGTTGCTCTCTCACATAAAGAGCAACTCCACCACCTCGCTTTCCTGGCCTGTCTTTCCTAAAAAGCACGTAGCCATCCATGACAGCACTCCAGTCATGCGAGCTATCCCACCATGTCTCTATCATTAGGACACTGACTTCACAAGAACACTCCTTGTCTGAAGTGAAACGTTAGTGTGGATTTAGCCTCTAGAGAAGGAACCTCTTTGTGGTAATGCCTTCATTAGCGTCCTTCCAGGTGCTGCGCCTGCCATCATGGGTAAAAAAGGGTTTCTTTACTTCTGATGTAGTTTATAGCATAGAGGGAATAACCCCGCTCTTCTCCCTTCCAAAGAAGGTATGCTAGTCCTAGAGGAGTCTGATCTTCTCCATTTCCAGCAATGGTCACGTTCCTACACTAACGCTCCTTTCTGGTATAATGGGAATTCCTCTTCCCCAAACACCTGTTTGGTTTTTTCTTCCAGAGCGGTGGCGAAGGTGGAATATTCAGCCAGCTGCCTCCCATCCTTCCACCAAAGTCGCTTCTTTGAGTTCGGGTGAGGTCTGCAGCCTTGCTTGCCCATGCGTCTCTGCCACTATGGTGCTGATGAGCTCCCTGAGTGCACTCACTAGGCGGGCTCAGAAGTAGCTGGGTTTTTCTGCTCCAGATCCACCACCCCCTTCTGGGTCAGTCACTTACCTATAGCAGAGGCAGTAGCTGCTCTGACCTATAGTGTGTTAGTGACTGCCATGGAGCCCATCACAGAGGGAATGGCATCATTAAACACATGTGTGTTCTTGGCATTTTTTGAAAGCCAGTCTTACATCCCCAAAGTGCCTTCTTTGGAAGCTTCTTTTTTCCCTCTTCAATTCTCTTTAATAAAAACAAAGATAAAAGACCTATTTAGAATCTGGTGGTGTGATTCCACAGTGTAGAACTCAGATTTAATAAATAAAACCTCAACTGCTCCTAGCGATAACTTTTTCAAAAGCATGTAAGCAATATGTCAGTAAAAATATTGTGGACTGGCATGACTTCAAATTAGCATTAAGATACCTTGATATGTCTCTTGATTGTAGAAAGGCGCACATCTTTCTAGATTGTAGTAAATTTGTGTACTATCAAATTCATTTGTGCAAATATATGTGATCACACAGTTACAGTCTGCATCACTGCAGTACATATGTGCAAGGAAGCAGGATTAAGATTGTGCTGTCAGCTTCAATCTGAACATCCCCTGACATCTGAGTACATCGCAATGCAATGTGACCTCTCCGTGAAGTTTGAATTTTTGAATTAGCATGAATGACTGCCTCTCTCTGGCAAGTCACAGTTACCCTAAACGGAGAAACGTTGGCCTGGCCTTTGTTATCTATGCGTTTGTCCTCCCCAGCTCCACCACAGCACACACGGAAGTACTGAGGCCGAAAGTAATGGCTGTGGGGTACTTCAGCTAGTGCAGAAAATGGCTGCGTCCCTTCTGCTTGGTATGCGGCTTGGAGAGCTTGGGACACTTGCAAGCTCAGGGAGCAGAGCGTCCACTGGCACTGGCCATCACTAGTGCATCTTGCAAGATGCAAGAAAAAATGAGGTACAGTCCCCTCCTAGACAGGTAGCAAGAACCACCCATCTCCTTGCCTTAATCACTACATAACTGTCAGCTCTGGAGGAGAAAGAGGACTGACCCATCATTTAGACTTGAATGATACCAGAAGTAAGGATAATGGAGGATCTCCATGTTACATTCTTCTAGAAAAGAGGGCAATATTAATATTTGATATTTTTGCATGTTTATACAATGTATCATGAGATAATCATTAAATTCTGTTTAAGTTGAATGATTAATTAAAGACATTTTAGTATCTACTGAAAGTGCTAGTTAATATGAGAGATGATAAGCAAAAAATATCATTTATAGAGAGCATGTTAAAGACATTTTTAAGCAAGACTATAATGAGGTAATACTGGCATGTGAGAGTTTTCTAGCTTGCATGTCTCTCTAATTGAGTATTCCTCTTCTGTCACTTTTTTTTAAAAATCAGGGTTATTACAATTGCACAGCATTTATAATTTGTCCTTATGAATCTGATACATATACCCACCAGATCGTGACACATTTCTCTGACCTGTTGATAGGATCTAAACTGTACTTCTGTGTGCTTTGAATTTGTAAGCAAAAGTCAGGAGGATTGAGAGGGACAATCGTGTGTCCTTTTCCATGAAATTTTGAAACAGTTCTAATGTTAGAGAAAATGGAAGGCTGAATCAGACAGCTATGTTATGATAGCATATACTGCTTTTCACGTATACATTATCATCTGACTTTCATTCTCACTGAAAAACATTACAGATTTTTTTTGACAAGCTTTTCAAGGGTTTATATCTTTTTCTCTTTTCCTTCTTTTAACAATCATAGTTATACTCTGATTTTTAGTCATTGTTTTATTTTAGAAAATGCACTATTTCGTATGTCAAGCTAGTTTAGTTATGAAGGAAGCAATGAAAAAATAACATCTTAATAAACTAATTATAAAGAAATTCAAGTCAACAGTGCTTGAGCAAATTTTGCTTTATACTCATATGCCTCATCTGTGCAATGATGATGTAAAGGGGCAAAGACCAAAATTTGCACAGAGAGAGGATGCTCACAGCCATTTCTACAAGTGTTTATGTAAACTTCTTATGAATATACCCAAGCAACTGCCATTATGAACAGCCATTCGAGGAAGAAAAAAAAAGTTCTTTGAAAAGACATACTGTGCTACTGTATTTAAAGTCTCACCATCATTTATGAAAGGTGCATGCATTCATGAAATTTTTGTTTTTTCATAAAATAATTGTTAATGTTCCGGGGTTACTGGCACAACAGACTTCGTAAAATGTCATGCATATATAGACTTCCTTTTCAAAAAGCAGTCTGGGGAAGATAATATTTGATTGATTATACATGAGTAAACCTACTATTTCAGACATAGTAGTTGAACATATTTCATGAAAGTATTAAAATACATGACTCTTTTAAAACAAAGTTGGGCTAAAACATCAGTAATTATTAGAGTCTTTATGCAGGTTCACAGCAGTACAGCAGTTCTCTTTCATTTGATAATTACCTTGTTAAGCTAGTGTCCAGCTAGCTCTACATCTTTTTAAAGAAAGTAATCTGCTCATTAATTCATGGCAGAGCTCCAGCACTCTTCATCAAAATACTGGTTTGGAAATTTAACTGAGTTTTAGATTTTCTGGACTGAAGTAAGCAGCTCCTTTTCAGATTCCCTCTGGATCATTTGCCACTCTATTTTTCCATTTTCTTATCTCTGCGATTATTCTTCAGCTTATGTCGTGTTTAGCTGCCTGTGTCTGGATGAGTTCTGCCCAGAGTTTCATAAATGGTGAGACCTCCCTGTCTCAACACAAACTGAAAGGCTATGTATTTTTTGTCTATTTCTCCTCTAAATTTCTGTTTGTTAAAATAAAAATGAACGATATTTACCAACTTTTTAATTTCTCATGTATTTTCCACATTTGAGAGAGACATAGTTCATGTTTCAGATATGGCAGATAATGCAAGAATCTTTTAAGAAAACATGTAGAAGTTTCTTTGGATGATGTGAGACAAAATATAGAAATTTTCTTGGATGATATGAGAATAGCTACAAATCCTCAAAGGGAAGTTTCTTCCTTTCTTTGGTATTTCAGATGTAGCTCAGACTTGTTTCATGGGTTTGCTGAGAGCTGTTGACAGACTTAGATCAGTGGAAACCTTTTTTGAAAGTTACATCTTCTTCTTTTTCTTCCTCTACAAGAAATCTAACTTCCTGTTTCAAATCTTAGATGCCTCTTGCTTACTGAGAATAGCAACAATCGGATTTATCATATTTCTAAACTAGCGTAAATATAGACATCTACAAAGACAGCAATAATGAAACTTCAGCTGATATCCTGTTTATTCTCACAGCGCTTTTGTAAGGTTCCTTTGCTGTCACTGAAGATGCTTTTATGATTTCTGTAATGTATTTCTCTTTCAAAACAGCACAGAAGCTTTCATCTGTCTGCTGTCATTACTATTTACAGTTGTGGTGGCACTAAAGATGATCTTCCTCAAGTTTCCAATCCACAGTATTTTCTCAGGCTCTTCAAAACAGCCAGAAGTTGTCTCAGGGATAACATACTTAATATTGACTATTTAATCTGATGCCTTGAATTCCTCAAGACATGTCAGGAATGGCTGAAGCTCTTGCTTGTTTTCCCACAGACCGCGTGAGAGCATTCTTTTATTTGAAATCAACCCAATTTTGTCCATTGCCAAAAAGGCAATGAAAATTAGTTCAGAATGGCTGAAAGTTCATAAGGTACTTTGCTAAAGGTGTATCAACAGAGTCCTCCACCCAGTGCTCTAGACATGCTGCACAGTAGGAAATTCCAGTATTCCCCTTAAAGCAAAAAGTAACAAAAATAGCCAGGGGATGGGAGGGTATCGGCGTTTCTTTTTTAATATCAGTATGACTCCAGAAGTCCTCTTTTGCTTAACATGACATCTTAAATAGTCAGTTCTCTTTGTCTTTGTGTAGAAGTTGAGTGCCCAGCTCCCTCATATGTTTTCACATCCCAACCTGCATAATCTGAGTACATGAAGACAGGGGAGGGCAGGAAGGGGCTCTGGTCAGTTGAATCAATCCTGTGAAAGACTCATTCCCCTTACCAGCTTCTGACCTGTCAGTGCATGATACCATGCTTCATGACGTTCAGAAGTGCCTCTCTGCAGCCTTGAGGACTTCTTTTCAACCTGCTGTCTCTGCTGTAGTTCTGTTGTGGAGGGAAGACTGAGCTGTGGCTCTACCAAAATGCTTCCTACTGCTTGATGGGAAGAACTTGGATGTTTTTTTTCATTCAAGAACCTTTGCAAGAATGCGTTGGGCCTTCTTTCCCCTCACTATTTACCTTTACTCTTAAAGTGAGGAACAGGATACAGGAAGGTATCTGGGTACGTCTGGTTCTGTGTTTTTTCTAACTTGGATGAAAGTAAGAAATCTCCTGCATAATTTAGTTCTAACTTTCCTTCCCTGTTCAAATAGCAATATATCGCATGCAGAATTTTACTGGAGACCACGTGCATTTCCTTTGAAGTTTGGTCAGATCATGCTATTTCTTTCAAGTTTAGTAGGGCACAGACATTCAACAGTGTTATTTTTCTGCCAGTAGGAAAGCTTCTTTTGGACTTGTAAGGCTGCCACACCTTGGAATCTCACTAGAAAATGTCATGATTTGCCAATTTGATTCAAAACTCAGTTGGGAACAGTTTTGCTATTTTAGTTTCTGCGGTATTTGGACGTCTGAGCTCCTCCAAACTCTCTAGTACTTGCCACTTCATCCTCTCCCCTCCAGTGCACAGGGGAGGAGTCAGTGAGGGTCCAACCACAGGGGCAGCTTCTCTCTGTAGATGGAAATAGAGGGCCGCTGCTGGGACCGGCCAGGGAGAACGGGACACGAGGCCCTGAGGGGCACTCATACCTGGGGCAGGGGAAGAATGAGGGATTGGAAGAGTTTGTAGTCTCTACCAGTGGGGTAAACACTGGAGAAGGAGGAATGAAGAGAACATATCCCAAATACTTGTTTTTGTGTTCAGTTCTAGGATATATTTAAGTCTGTTCTGCTTTTAAGGGGTGCACAAGGAAACTCACCACCTGAAAAACACAACGATCCCCCTGATTGCTGTGGTTATTTTTAAAGTAAAACTCAAGATGGATTTTTTTCCTAGTATCATTTTTGAGGGTTCTGACTTCTTATCTCTCGTGAAAGGCAATACTGTGAGCTGGATAAGTAATATTCTAAAAGCTCTGAAACTAATGAGTCCAAGATGAATTGTCTTGTCTAGTTGTATGTGGATGCTAAGAAGGAAGCCCAAATACACTGAGTTATGATTCCTGAACTTTCACTACAAAATCATATTTCTTCTTTAGACCATCCTTCCTAAAGCTTTGGACAAGATGCTGTCCTTTTGCCACTTTTGCAAGATTTTGCCTAGTTTTAGAACGAAGACACTGAAATTCCATGGGAACCGCTATCTTCTCAGGGTCACCAAAGTTGCCAAATACCATTCTAAATTGCTTATTATTCTGAGATAGCCAATCTGATTATAAGATCCAAAGTGAATGCAGTCTAGCTATGTAACCAAAAGTTTGAAAGTCTACATTGGCATCATTAATCCTGCATTTTCTACAGCAAAATACAAATTAATTTTATGTACCACAGTGCTAAAAATCAAAGGTAATAAAACCTTGCAGGTTACTTCTGATCTTCTACAGCGTGTCTGACTGCATCACATTATCAGTGGAGAAAAGACAGTTGTCATTTTGGCACACAGTCTTTTTCAGTTTTTTATCCTACAACCTCTTGTTTTCGTGAGGAAAATTACCATGCTCCCATTTATTTTGTCTCTGCCGCTTTTATCATCTTATAGGTGACAAATTCTGTATCCAGTGATTCCTGTCCAGTAGCTGTTCTGAGAATTTGTGCTCTTATGTGCTTACTTGAGCAATGTTTTTCTTCTTGAATTCATAACCAAAAGCTACTGCTGATAATACTGAACCCACAGTGTATTGTATGCACTAAATAAAAGTGCTGACTTTTGCTATTATTTGTGCCTGAAGTTACATCTCAACAAGTGGAGAAAGTCTAAAGGATGCAGCTAGCAAAGGATCAAATTCTTGTCTACTCAGATTGCGGCCATTAGTTCAGGTAAGGTTTGTTCTGTTGGATAGGATCAGGCGCCCTCTTTGATTTTCTGTTCTGAACACTGCAGCACAGTGGAGATTACATGGAGCCAGGTGTCTGACAGCTCAAACAGATGCCTTTGCACATACACAGGTTTGGGGAACTTCCAGGCTCATCAGAAAGTTATCTTCTGTGCTAATCAATGGTAAAGACTTTCTAGTTGACTCTCTTGGAAATAGGAGTCCATGCACATCTTAGAATTAGATGGTCTGAATTTGGTCATCATGTTTGCAATGAAGGGTCTGTCTTTACTTGCAACACCAGTCCAATTTGCATTTGTATAAAGTTCCATTTCTTGTATCTGCATTCCTTATGACTCAGGCAGTGCTTTCGTGTTAGCTTGTAAGAATGATGACAATGTATTTTAACAACAGGTTTCTAGAATATGTTCTAGAACATGTTTAAGCTCTTAAAAATTGCCCTCATTTTCAAAATTCCAGAACATACAGAAGTTTCCACCAAAGTCTGTGAAAGATTATTAAAGCTTATAGTTACTTATGTGGTTAAGGGGAGGGTTGTCAAAGACACATAGAGAAGGCAAATGCTGAATGCGTGTTACAAGCCAATGTGAGTTTAGGTGGCTGATGTCAGTAGTGCATTTGAAAATGCAGACCTAAATATCACACACCTTTTAGGAGCAAATTTTGTGGCATAGAAAAAGCTTGTCTTGCAAATGGTCTGCATTTTTACCAGTTAAGTTTTTAGCATCTGAGATACCTTTAGTTTGTATTTCTACAGTTCTTACAGGTGAGAATGCCTCTTAGAGGCAGAAGATAATTGTTGGCATCTCTTTACATTGTTAAATATCTGATGGAAAAGGGCAGTGCTTGTTCAATCACATGGCAGTTGTGCATCTGTGAGGCCAAACTCTGTTAGTGGTTCATGGTTGTCTCCGTTTGGATAGGAGAGGTAACTTGTTTGGTCCTTGTGAAAGACTGAAAGTCTTCCGTATCACTTCTTCATTCATATCTTTCTGGACAGTAGTGACAGGAACGTCAGAGTAGACTGTATCATCTTATCCATGTCTGTCATTTGTCTTGTAACTGTTCGGTAACCATATACATGACTAAGAAATATAATTTAATAAATTATACAATAATTTCATTAACTGACACAAAAAGCAACTTCTACACTTTTTTTTCCCTAGAGAAATACCATGACACTTGTGTAGATGTGAATTAAAAATGCCATATAGATAGGGCCTGGACTTCTGAACTCTGTTGAAAATGGAATATATACAGCTGTCAAAAACAGCACCAATAAACTAGGCAGTGAGGACACAGATCTGTCATTCAGACTGATGGGGCTTACATACATTCACCATTCTGTATCTTGCACTATGCAGTATTTGATGGTCCAGACGGCTTTTATCAACTGTTCAGCTGACAGAAGTCCATTGAAAATTGGCCTAACGGTGTGTGAATTACCTTGCTCTGATTCCTGAGGCACCCGAGGGCAGCTCTTAAAGGCTGAATCTGATTCACCTCTGTGCTCATGTCAGACTAAGCAGGTGTTACTTCTGTTTTTATTTGTTTTATCTGATTATTCATTTAACAGAAATTGCCAAATAACAAAAACCTGACAACTTGTTTAGCTGTAGAGAGCAGAATTTGCTGGAATGCAGTGTTTTGTTTCTGTTGGTTTAAAATGCATAGCCATGTTCCATTAAGTTCACTTTTCCCAAACAGGTCGTTATCTGTGCTTGTTCAGAAGCAAACTAGGGTTGAGTCTTTGCTTTATGTGTATTCTAATGTCCCAGCAAAGAAAAAAAGGATCGGAGAAAATTGAAATTGTAGGACCTTATTTACAGAAAAACATTACTACAGATGTAAATGGCTTCAATCGAGTTGATTTTATTTAGATATTTCATAATTCCTCAACCGCTGTGGCTATTCCTAAAGTGCTGTTCTTTCTGTTTATCAGCACTTCAAGATTTAAAAGCGTAAAGATTTTCTCCATTAGTGGATTCATCTCCATTTCCTGTCCTTTTCTGTTTTCAAGATCAACCATTGACTGGTAGTAAATATTATACTGTTATTTCAGGCTATCTCATTCTATATAAACTGTGTACTGCCTTTGCAGAATAGGTGAGGTTCTCAACAGGTGATTAAATTGGAAGAAGTTAAATAATGTAGTGTGTTTTGTGTTAGATGGGTGCAGCTTCTTCAGCCACAGGAACAGCAGCTATGGATTTAAGATTCACTGTGCTCAAGTCCACACTGAAGAAGCATAGTTTTCTGACAGAAATCTTCATTATTTTAAGTGTTTTTTTGTGTGCATTTGTGTGTGTGTGTGTGTGTGTGTGTGTGTGTGTATTTTTCAAGAGACTAAACTCATAATTCATGTCTGCAGTTTTATCTATAAAGCAAAGTCTTTGAATGGACAAAATTTTAATGTGTATGATGTGAAGGGGGACATTTTAAACCTCTCTCTCAGCAGTGCTTAAGTTGTAAGTCAAACTTTTTAGTATTTGGTTCAAATCAGTAACAAATCGTGTTGAAGTCAGGGAATGCAATGACTGATAGTTTAATCTTTTACAAGGAGTTTCGTCCTATGGGGAAAAGTTCACATTTAAAAGAATGAATTCTAAGAGGTTGGACCTGAATCTGATCTCACATTTGTTTTCAATTGCTGTAGCTCATTGGCTTGGGGCAAGTTGCAAGACTACGTTTATACCAGTGTGAAATGAGTACTAGTCCTTTCATGCCCAAACCTAAGCTTGATTGTCTAGAGTGGTTGAGGAAAACTCATTTGGATATGTCTAAATTAGATAATAAAAATTGCTTTGTTTTCCTGGAACAATTAACAGGGAACTGGAACTGGATACAATCTCAGGCGATACCCCAAATCCCATCCAAATCCCACTGCCTGGTAGGAGAGCTCAGACATAAATTTATCGTCTGTGACTGCTGCTCTTGTTCTGGGTTACACATGGGGCTCTGGGTTATCTACAAAGAAATGACAATAGCATCCACATGCTATCAAAATAGGTACTGTAGTTCCTTTCGCAAGGTCTCTGAAATAGATTATGTGAGTGCAAATATTTGTCAGAATGAGTCTTGGCTATTCTCTGATTTTAAACAATTGCACTACTGTCGTGTTGCTTCCCTAGCTGCTAAAAATCAATGATAATGCCAGAGTACTTTGTTCATTGTTATTTTAGAAAATCCCTAATCAAAACAAGTATAAGTGCTGATGTGTGCTCAGTGGTGGAGTTTTGTGTGTTCCTTGGAAAGATGATATTCCCTGGAGAGAGAGGAAAGGATTAGAAATGATAACCACTTTTTAAATACATCAGCTTGCTCATGTGTGTGGTGTTTTTTATCAGCTTTACAGCAAAAGCTTCATTTGATTTGTGCAGGGATGTGGATAATAAGGAGAGAGGCCAGTGAGCTGGTTTTTATAGTCCGTTTGTAGCTTAAACAAAGATCTGGGATTTTGCGGATAAAGACCAACTGAAATACAGCAGATTATGCAGCTTTGTTTTTTTTCCAAAGATTTATTAATCCCCCCCTCCCAGCCTGATTTACATGTGTCCATTCCAGATGAGAGTAGGGAGTTTTAAAATAGAATTTATGGCAGAACTTCATCAAATCTTGCTCCTTGACCTTGGCCGATTCTTTGTATTCAGGAATGTGTCATGCTTCAGCACTGTTGCATTTGTGATAAACACAATTTGGACTTAGACCACCATGATATTAGCAGGCACAATTTACAGTGCTAAAATGCCACTGTCTGGATAAAATCCTTGAAGTCGAACAAGGGGTGGAGCAAGCTGCCATCTTCACTGGAGGGTGAATATAACTTTGTGGCATGGCTCCAGTTTTTCTGTGACACAATTATAAAGCTTGATGAAAACCGTACTGTGTTGTCTACCGGATAGGTGCAACATCCAGCCCTGCCAAAAGATTTTTCAGTGCAGGCAGTAGTATTTTTCCCCTTTTTCATTTAATTTCTTTGGAACATTATATTTTATGCTTAAGTTAGGACCACCTGATTGCAAAGTGGCTTCTGATTACTGAAAGCTAAGGGAGAATGGCTGTAAAGTCAACGGCTGTTGCTCCTTTGCATGCTCTGCACTTCACAGCTTGCTTTCTTGCAAAGCCGAACAAGATGCCTTCACAGCAGAACTGAGACCTCCTGCCTTAGACATTAGCTGGAAGTGCAAAGAGCCAGACAAAGTGAAAAACATCATAGAGGTGTTTGGTGTGAAAATATCTGCATTATTTTTAAATACACAGGAGAAAGATAGGCAAGTGCAAAGCAGAGAGACAGGACAGCATATCATTTTAGCAGTACTGCTGTTTTTCTTATTCTGATGAAGTTTCTTGGCTACTGTTGGAGGAGATGGATTTTTTTAAATCATTTTTAACTTGGTCCAGAATTTAGCTTCTTTCAGAACCTAAGGTAGGAACGTTGGTCACATTTATTTTTAAATTCCAGAGAAAGGAATTGTAAGAATAAATTCATGCTTCCCTGCAGCACTTGGAAAGCAACCACTATTTCATCTAGCAGGTACATGATCACCTGGAAATTCAGTTGGCTAAAAACTGACTAAACAAAGCTGAATCTGCAGGGAATATTTCTGTTGCAGAGACAACTGCAAGGAGTAACGCAGCAGCATTCTTGCTGGCAGTGTGATCTAGTGGGCAGGATGAGGAGACATGGGTCTCAACTGTGGTAATTTGTAAAATAAGGGAATGCATTTGACTTATGTGTTTTAATTATTCTGATACATGGTTTCTATGCTTTACATTTTCAATGAGCAATCTCTTTTTAAGCAGAAAATAGCAAATTGAAAGAGGTGGTACAGACAAAACAGCACATTCTTATAGAAACTAGAGCCACTTTTAGGAAGATAAAATAACTTAGAACAGCTAAGGGACAAGACCAGATTTTGCTCTTAACAGCTTGACTGTCCCTAGTTTTAGAAGGCTGTTAGGTATTTTCAGCATAAGTTTGCAAATTTGTCATCTTTGCTTTAGTCTTATCATATTTCATGTACAACTGATATCCTAATGAGAGTTTTCTGAGGAAGGCTCAGCCTGAGAGAGCAGTTATTGCATATTTGGTCTGTAAAGCACTCTGGGTTCTTAGAGAGGTTGAAGTGCTACCTGAGTTTTACGGTACCAAGGGTCAGATTCTGATGCTGGTCTCATGTTAGCTAGCACCTAATCCTGTATTAATGTTAGTAGGGATGTGTGTTGAATGTGATATTACTAAACATGAATAAAGTTAGCTGACTTATTCCTCAGAAAAATACCCATCAGTATATAATACACATTGTTAAAAAACAGTTTGCCTTTTATAAAATCCTTGGCTCTACATGAAGAGAAAATTTTTCAAAAATAATATTAAAAGCTTTTAAGAAAAACCAACTATTAATCCCTACAGAAATCATACATTTTCAAATGGTCAAAAGTATCTTGTATTCTGTGATTGCTTTTGAATGGAAATGGGCGGTAAAGTTTAGACCCCGTTGAGTTCTCTTGCAGGTGTCTGGCCACAAAACAAAACTCTGAGTGACTTGTTCTTATTCTGCTCGTAAGAGATG
This sequence comes from Apteryx mantelli, assembly GCF_036417845.1. Classification (NCBI taxonomy): domain Eukaryota; kingdom Metazoa; phylum Chordata; class Aves; order Apterygiformes; family Apterygidae; genus Apteryx; species Apteryx mantelli. The sequence goes on from NC_089982.1 coordinate 70,381,935, forward strand.
AAGAACTGCAGTAGCGGGGCTGTTGCTGAGGGACTGCCAAAGTAATGCGATGATAGTTTGTGAACAGATGTGGTCCATCCTCGGCTTCAGGAGGGTAAAGTCACAAAGTCCTGTTAACAGCCTTTTTTCTATACAGCCAATGGTAGGCTTAACGTATGGTAGTGCATATGCCATCATGAAGTGATCAGCTCTGGGGCACAAATTTATTCAAGGGAGGTAAATTTGGTTTCTAGGAAGCAGATGAAATAGCAAGCAAGCTAAGAGTCTTTGATGTAAAGGAAAGAATCAGTATGAAAAGGATAATTATGATTATGTGAGGCAAACCCTACATTTCTGTGACTTTCATGCAGCTGGCCATTGAAATTCAGGTTGTGCTGGATACATACAGGCGTATTTTGGGAACTTGCTCCAAATGGAAGAGTTTCCCATGGGAGTAGCCCCATCAGGACAGGCTGCAGCTCCAGACCAGGTGAGGGTTTTGTAGGGCCGCATTCACAGCTGAAGCAGAGAAATATGGCACAACTCGGTGCTTCCTGGCCTGTTTGTGAGAAGAGTTGGTCAATGCAGGCTTTTAAACAGCAACCACCAGGCAAGGGGAGGAACCCATTGCTCCAGGCCAAAGAGATCCTCCCTTATCAGAGATTTAGCCTTGTTGCTAGCCAGAAGATTCCCACAAAACTATGTCCCATTTTTTGAGAACAAGTAGGTTATCTTGGCTTAGCTCAGTGTGTTGACTCATTAGGGGCTGTTGAAGGTATCTGCGTGTTTGTTCCTGCTTGTGTTATAGGTGCTTCTAGTCTCTAGCCCCTGCTTTGTTGTAGGACGGAAGCAGAGAAACCCCCAAAGTTGGGTACTGGTGGCTCCCTTCTGTATTTCTCAAGAGCTACATTCAAAGAGTGCCAGTCAGCAGTAAATCACTTCTGCTATCTTACTGTGTTGTTCCTTCCATTCCATTGATCTGCTCAGCACTTCAGAAACGGTAGAAACATGACCTTTCCCATGAATTTTTAACATAAAGGCCCTTATCTTGCAAACTTGTCTGCCTCTGCAAACCCTAGAGAACTGAAGTCAGAGCAGCTTGATAGGGTAGCGAGATTTGTTACTAGAGATCATCCTGAATCTGGCAGAACTGGAGTCTAAATACTTTTTGATTCTCTTAGAAATGTCCAGCAGTTTTAGGATTTTTCTTTAATGCATTAAACAGAATCAATTTTTTAGCCTGTTCTTTAAACTAAGTTTCCAATTGTATATCAGTAATTTCAACCCTTAGTGTATAATGTTAATTTTTAATGCTTCAGTTTACATTTAGGAATAAGCTTTTATGATGTTCTATTACAGTACATCAGTTTGACAAGATTTTGCTATTAAAGTTAAACGTTTTAACACATTTATAGTTGGAAACAATCTCTGTGGTTGAGAGATTGTTTAACAATGAATACAAGCTGAAATGAGTAAATTTTATTTATTGTGAAAATAGTCTGTCATTATTAAACTGAACTTCTATTATACACGTATTATTTACTATCATTTGAATTAAAAAGAACAATTTATTTACATTACAAACTGTAAATTTAATTTACTGTTAAACAGTTAAATTACAGCATTTGTGAAGTTAAGCTGCCAGTAATTTGACTGTAAATGTATGTGAGTTTTTTTCTGTATGCTTTATGCAAAACATTAGGAAAATGCATACATTACAAGAATCCACAGAGTGAGAGTGTGATTCAAGCTCTTCTAATTTTTATCTGAAAATCTATCCATTTTCAGCATTAGAAAGTAAGATGCAGTAATGTATTCAGAATGATAGAACAAGGGATTCTGAGGGCTTTCAGCGTCCAACACTCTTCTTAATGCTTCTAGGTTTTGATCTTTTAATATATCATCTTGAAAAGCATTGTGAAGCAAAGCTACTATAATGTATGTGATACAATGCATCCGGTACCTGCCTCTGTGTCTGCCTCTGCATCATTTTCTTTTAACTGCCCTTTTTTTGAGTGTTTTAAACTCATAGGTATTTTTGAACTGCTTTCCGTAGTCAACAGTTACTACTGACAACAGTTTTCATATAATTCACCAAGGTCTTGGTCCTACAAGGTGTTGATTGCTCTGATGCTGATCTCAGAAAGAAGGTTACTTTGGCCTTAGCATTGCACACACATCGTTATCCCCTACTGTCTTCACTTAGCGTGGTGCTAGAAGAAAGGCTCACATCTCGGCTGCTGGATCTAGGGAGAGATCAGCCGAGGGGACAGCGAAATAAAAAGCCTGTCTGAGAGTTGACATAGCTGCGTATGAGCCCTGGAAATGATGAAGGCTTGAAAGAGTCACTAATCCTTCCTTGCTATCAATTCTAACTTCCAGCCCAGAGGCCTTCAGTTCAAATTCATGCTTGGTATATGCTCCTGGATGCCATAAGGTGCTTTCATGTATGCCTTCTACTATGCAAATGTTAGCTCTGGTGGCATTCAGAAAGGAAACACATAGTAAAACCAGCCAGTCCACTAGCAGGACTGGTCTGGTGGCAACCCCAGTTTTTGAAGAGTTAGTAATAATTTGTAAGTTGTTATTAGTGGGACATTGCAGTTACTGGATGTTTTCTTCATCTGTTTTCTGCTACTGTGGAACGCACAGAACATACACAGATCGTCTGCAACACTGGCACATAATTTAAGTGGACTGATTGCCTCTGTGGAGACCTTGCAAGATGCCTATGGCTCTCAGTTAATTTCATAGAGAATATAGATACTTACTTTAAGTGATCAGTTTATCCCTCCCCAAGCCTAGGTGCTTAAATTTGCATCTGTTTGTCTTAGGTATGCATTCTGGATCTGGCCTTGAGTTTTTCTACCATGGTTTGGACCCACACCTTTAATTCTGCCCACTTAGGGACTGTGTTTCCTCTTCTGTATCTGTGCTGTTTCTAGTGATGCTCTTCCTTCTGCTTCATTGGAACAGAAATAAGAGTCGCAACTTGCCTTATGCATAACTGGCAAAACAAAAAAAAATTTAAAAAAATTGATAACAAAGAACAAAGTGAATTTTAACAACATAGAATAAATGAAAACCCAAAACTGTTTGCAGAAACACAGCTTAAACGATTACAGGTTGATTGTCTTTTCTCTACCTCAGCTACTCTGCTCAGTCTCTTACTCCATGAAAACTCTCCGATGAAAATCTTATCCTGGCTTTCCATTTCTGTTCAGGTCTGCTTCTGTGCCCATCACCTCTTCCACTGCTACACAGTTGGCAAACTAGAACAGCGTATGTCTTTACTGTGCTGTCACGTGCATGCAGCAAATGAAAGTGTCCTGTGAATCTCCCTGCCAGTTTTATTTCTACATGATGTGGTGCAGCGTGTTTGCACAAGCTGTGCTGACAGATAGGTTGGAGGACATACCTACCCTGAACAGTTACAATCATATCAAACATTAATTATGTTTTTGAGTTAGATCTGCAGAGAGAGATTCAGTCAGTGATAAACATATCACTTGTGTTCTTAAAAGTAACCACATTGCTTTGAGCAAAGAGGGTTCAGTACAGAATGGCTATTGGAGAGGCACCAATTTGGTCAGATGCTCATCAGTATGGCTCGGGCTGTATGGCCCTCGTGCACGCCTCTGCCCCAAACCGTAGCTGCCTCCCTTGGATTTATTTGTAGTTAGCAGATTCACAAGGAAAGCCTTTGTGAATTTTGGCACGGCCAGCATGAACCAGCTGTTTGAGATGAGCCAACTCCTTTCTAAAGTCTGTGAAAAAGCATTACCTGGAGCAGTGAGAGGTCAGTCTGTATTGCTTTTAACATCACAAATGCTTCTCATTTGAGTCATGCAAGCAAATCTGCTCGGTGCTTCTTGTTCTCTTGCTCTGCGTTATTGAGTTGTAGGTACTGAGTTCCTTGCATTGCAGCACTGTGTCACGGGTAGATCTGTAAAAGGTCAGTATATAATGATATAGCAGTTTGTACTTGACAACATTTTTCAAAGTGGAATTTTTCTCCTAAACATTTCTGAAAAATCATACAATTTTTAAGCACTTCTGAGCTGAATTTGAACAAGCTGCCTTTAGGAATTTGCCATCACACTGCTCACCCATCCCTAACCTTGAAATGTTAAAAATAAATAAATAAACGGATTAGCATAAAATAATATAGTAACCCACTGAATTTGTTTAGTTTAATTTATGCTAATCATACCATATTGGTGCTCTGGCAGATAAAATAAAGCTGGTGGAGAAGATTGTGCTGAGGAAGCTATGACAATTAACCCTAGAAATTATTGCTCTGAAAGTAAGTTCAGCTTTGCCATTGAAAAGAACCAGTCCAGCAAATTCTGTTAACTAGCAATAATAAGATGGATTTATTATCTTTAGAGTTGTGTAAATTTAATTTTATATTTATGTATATATACATATATACACATGCATTTTCTTAGGCACATGTATATTACAGTAAGATATTATATTTTAAAATATTTTTAAAGATGAAAATACAGCTTAAACCAGGAGTCACTTCAGGTTATTTTATATAGAGTTTTATTTCTGGCTTATAATCTTAATTGTGTTTTTTCAAGTTATATCTTGTACCATCTTAGGAATAAATGTACATAATATAGATTGTAATATTAGTTTAAGCTTTCAGTAACATCAGAAGTAATAAAAATGACAAAGCAGAAAAGGTTGTAATCATCTTTATTGCTCTGATCAGAGATGGATAGAGGGACTGTATCTGATTGCATCTGTTACAATTGTGACTTGGCTCTGACTAATAGAGGAACCATACAGCTCACAAAAATAAACAGAACGATTACCATAAACAAACAACTATCTCAAGGCTTCTCATGTGCTCTGGTTCCTGTGTGTGCTGATTTGCTTTTAGATGTAAATTAACTCCAACTTACAAATTTGTGTAGCACTGAAATTGAAAAAAAAAAAAAACCCTCCCTAGAACTCCCTTCTTCCCTTCCTCACCTCAAATTACACTGCATAAAATAAATCACAGACAGGATTTAAGTGCAAACAGTCTTTGAAAAGGCAAGATACTTTTACTGTTTGTCAGTTTTGATTAGCTTTTTAAGCTATTAAGCAACAGGCCTAAAAGTGATGGCAAAGATTTTCAAAAAGAGATGTCTCAATTAGATTTATTTTATTTAGGACATAAATAGGAAGCCTGATCTTCAATATTGTGGAGCAGCCAATGGCAAATCAAGTCCCATGAGAAATGCAGGATGCTGTCCATTTTTAGAATCAATCCATCTGCTTTGCTCCCAATTTTTTGGTTTTAAATCATATTATCCTGCACTTTAAAATAATTCTCTTCTCCTGGTGACTGAGTGTAATGCTTAAACGAATGGCGGGAGCTGTGCTAGTAGCTGCCTCTGCACTGGGAAGAGTAAAACCGATTATGTACAACTTCTACCAAGTACACAAAACAAACATGAAAACAAAGATCGTTTTCTCAAATGCCTTTTGTTTGCTGTTTTTATTTGAAGCAAGGGTCGCTAGCAAATTGTCAGGCACAATTACAAGCTCTTTAGGATTGCATTACATGTTGACCTTGCATAATAGTTTTCATTTGAACTCCTTGTTTTCAGTCACTTATAAGTTGCCAGATTGTTCTCTTGGGGTTAAAAATGCTCATACCATGTACCTGCCTGCAATTCCTGTTTGACAGTCTGAACAAGTTTGAGCCATTTTCTAATATGAGCTGAGACAGAGCGTGTACTTTTCCACTTCTGCAGAGAATATTTGTGGACTCAGACAGCTTGTTGGGCTGTAGGTAGAAACTTGAAATTTGGCATGGAAATAGCGCTCATGAAGGAGAACTGCTGTTGCTTTTTCTGGAGAAAATTACTTTTGATTTGTCTGAGCTGTAAGCCTTTGAGCAAGTGGGAAGTTTTTTTTTTCCTCTGAGCTTACAGGGTGTACAGCTGAGGAAGGACTCCCTGTGCATATGGTTAATTTAGCTGAAAGTGAAGAGTGTAGTGTAATATTACTTCTGAGAATGGGTAGAGGCACCTGAGGCTGGGACTTTATAAGGTATGAAGGACACATTGAAAGAACTGCGATTTGTATGAAGTGCAGGGACTAAGCCAAAGGCTTACTCTTCTCAGGTCCTACAGATCTCCTAACTGTTGCTCATAACACAAACAAGCAGATATTCCTACACACACAGAGTCATGTTTCTCTGCCCCAGAGTAAAAAGAGAGGAAAAACACTTTGTGCAAAAGTTGTTAACCTCTTACAGAGTCGGTGTGACTTTGTGGTTGCACTAGAGAAGATCTGGCAGGCCCATCATGCTGTACATCTTGATCCACATAACGGGCTCTCTACCTGCTCTGTCACTTGTCACATCTGTTGCCTCAGGTTCTTCACTTGCAGCTAATATCAATGCCACATTTAAATCTTTAAAAATTATTCTTCAGGCATTTTGCATATTTATAGTTTGGTTCAAATTCAGTTTTTCAAGCCATCTTTCGAAGGCCAACATATTCCACCCAGCCCTTTGCCAAAGCTTCCTTTTTCTTACAGTCTTCCCATAAGGGCTCTATAGTCTTTTCTGTCTTTCTTAAAGTTCAAACTGTTCTTTTGGACTTGATTGCACCTGCCAAAAGAAAGGATTCCTCCCATGTTCCTTCCAGCTGTCTTTGCAGAGCACGAAACCAGCTCTCCTGAGGTCTGGCAGTGTCTGCCCTGGCTCCAGCTCCCTCTGTGCTTCTCTACTTTACTCACTGACTGAACCCCAGTCTTCCTTTTATATACAGCTCTGTCACCTAGCTGTCACTTCTTGAAAAGATTTGCAATTCCATCACGCATGAACTGGATGAAATTGTTGAATCCAACATACATACACTTAAAAGGCCAGCTCTGTGTCAGGCCTGAAGGCTTTTACATTGTGCAGTTTTACTATATAAACTGCTATCAAGTTATAGCTCCTGTGACAGGTAGTGACTGACCCCCCCAACAGGGGTCAGGTCCAGTCTCATTAAAATCCTGCCCCAAATGCTGGCTTGACTCTGCCCACAAACATGGGTACTGAAATTAAACCAGTGCCCAACAAGGAAAGCAGTTTCTCACTCGCGTGCAGTGAGGTGAACAAAGGACAGCAGAGCATTGCTGGAAGAAGAGGGGAATTAAAAATACAAAACAGGATGAACAGTCCCAAAAAGGCAAATTATAACCACCCCCTCTGGCCCCCATTCCTGCAATACATTGGTGTCTGGCTAAGCCCAGGTTCCCCTTCTGTAACTGTGAGTGAGGTGGGGGTAGCTAGTCATTTCCCTTCTCCTACAGTTGTATGTGTTGGACAGGGTCTTGTTGCTAAAGAGTGTATCGTTGTGCTGCTGAGGAAAAAGACCATGGTGTAGTTGTTACCAGCCCTAATGTTGTGCTGCTGTTTGCTGTAGCCATTCCGCACTGTGGTGTAGGTCAGCACTCCCCCTTGTTGGATTCTCCATCAGTTTTTAGTAGTCATGTTCTCCCCAATCTCTTCTGGTTGTCATGTTCAGCTCAAAGGGATGCAAATGCAAAGTGATCCAAGTAGATGTGCTGGGTGCTCTGTGAATGAGTCTGGTGGCTCCTTCCTTTATCTGCTCGGGTCTGCAGGGTTGCCTCTCACAATGGCTTCAAGCAATGTTTCAGTTCTTTCCTCAACAGACACCTTGCTCTAAGAGTGAATGATATATTTCCCTTCCTTTCAAAAACTTTTTCAGAACCTTCTTTGTCCAGAATTTTGTCACCAAAGGATGCAGCTGAACATCAGACTGCTAGATCAGAGATAAATCTATCATAGATGGATATAATAATGATTCTCATATTTCCCTTGTCTTTATTACAAAGCTGTTTTCTCCAGAAATGTTGCCAAATAAACATATCATTTATGCTTGCTCAGGCCTGCCCATTGGCCTATCCCAGTCAGCTCTTCCTCCCCACTCCATCAAAGCCAATACACTGCTGACCCCATTGGACTTGGTCCCTGCGAAGGTTTCAGAGAAGGGTTGCTTTTCTTCCTTAGGCCTCTAGCTGCCAGGCTTCCCCAGTACAGAGTGACACAATGTCAAAGCCAGCTTATTCACTGCTAAATTAATTATGTTGTTAATTGGTTGACCTATGGCAGACCGTATGGAAAAAATGCTTAATATGTATTTGTTGGCGAGAGTGGATGGAGCTGGGCAATAAAGATGCACAGATTACAATAGTGGGACATTTTTATTGTAAAACATTGAAAAATGATGTACAGTTGAATGTTGCAAAATGTTGCTTATATTATTTGAAAATATCCTCTGGAATTAAATCATAGATATACTCATGAGGACAGAGTCAGTGTCATTTTGATATCTTTTCACTTTTTCATGCTTAACTGTACAGTCTTAACATTCTCCTAGCTGTCTAGTGGATAGAAGACAGTATGGCATGAAGAGAAAATTGAGTAGTGCCAGCTGAACTCAGTAGGTGCAGAGAGCATGCAACAGCTAGTGTCTTGGGCCTTGAATCTGGTTCCAGGGAAAGGACAGAGTGCCACTGTGAGCATTAAAAATAAAGGAAACTTGAAAAAATTCGAAAGGCAAACATCTCCAGTAAAGTGCTGCAAAAAAAATACCTAATCAAATTGCCCCAATCATTTTAGCCCCAGAGCCTGAAAGTGTCAGTAAATAAATAACTGGTCATGCGAAGTAAGATAACTCTTTTCTGCTAATAGAGCATAGAAGAAGAGAAGCAAGGCCACTAGGGGTTCCTTCTTTGATCTGCAGTAGGTAATGAAAACACAGCCAATACCACCAAAATGAAAAAAAGACATTTCTTGCAAAAGCATTGCTTAGCTGTCAGTCTTCTCTTTGCTTTGGATGGGAGGAAGGCAGGTCCTGGCACACAGGATCACCTGTGTGTGCATGAATTTCAGCCTTGTTTTGCAGCATGATTTTATAAATGGCACTTTATTAAAAGCCAACTTTCAGTCTCAGACTTAAACAGAGACAAGTTCAGGAATAGATATAAAATCAATATAACTCCTCAAGTATTACAGACTACATTTTGAAAGGCCCCTGTTAGAGTGTAGTGAGTGATTTACTGATAAGGTTGTTCTGCTGAGAGGTTAGCTGTTGATTTGCTATACCTTGTCCATTAACATCACTCCAAAACGGAAGAGACTTTGGTTTGATTCTGCTGTAGGATTTTTATTTCTTCCTCTAACCTTCCTCTTCCTCCTTCTTCTTCTTCTAACATCTAATGTCATCACGCTGTGTTTTTATACAACCAAAATGTGCTGTGCTTTTGAGATGATTTTTTTAAATTGTGAACTGTGCTAGAAGTCTTGATTTATTTTGGAACAATTAGGTGTATATAAAATTCTAGTAACATGCAAGCAGAAGTAATGCAAACTCTGGGTTACTGATGTCATTAACTGTTTCTTAATGTCTATAACTGGATTTAAATAAAATTATACACTGAATTCTGCAGTATTGATACCACTTGTTTGCTTGTATTGTATTACAGGCACTGAAGTGAGCACAATGACTGTGAAACACAGTGCCAATATTTCATCGATGGCTCTATCGTTTCTTACTAAATTAGGTTTCTAGCTTATCTGGTTTTGGCTAGTGTTCTCAGTACAACACAGCGTGTGAACATCGTCCATCTCAGGAACACTAGCTTGATGTCAAATGTGACTTAGGCTTTGAGATTGATGAGATGATAAGTAGTCCACCATTTTCCCCCCTGGGAGATAATGTTTGCTCCAAGCTGCCTTTTTACATTCAAAGGTCATGTCCAGTTGAAAGAGCAACATGTACAAATGGGAATTTAGGTACACAGTTACCTTTTGCCCTTGAAAGTACAGGGGGATTGGGACACAATAAATATGCAGATTCTTCTTCAATCATACCTATTACTATGACTATTTGAACAATTTTTAAAATGTATACAGCTTTAGCTTAGGTATAATTTTTTCTTTAATTAGATTTTTCCCCCAAAAAGTCAGCTTTTCAAAGCAAAAGTCAGTCCAAAATAGAAAAAAACACAAGCATAGACTGGACAAGTGCCTTTACATATACAGTCATTGTGATGAGCATGGTAGAACTCCTATATGGTTTGAAAAGTGTAATGGAAAATTTGAAAGACGGAAATGCTTTAGAAAATTTTTTCTGGAGAGCTTTTTAAGTGAATTCAATGATGATAAATTTTTGCCCATAATTTATGTTCAGTATTTTAGGCCTCTTATTTTACTACCTACTCTAAGAAGAGAAGATCAGAAGAAAAGAAAATCAGAAAGGAAAATAAATTAAAATATGAAAAGATGACATATAAGTACATACTGATATAGTACTGAATACATGATGGGAGAGATCATTATTGCTTTCCAATCTGTATTGTAAAAATATTATTTTTAAATTGTGCTGTTTGATGCCTAGGCACCAAACTTCAGACCAAAGTGAGTTTTAACAAGTAAGACATAATTTTTCCCAAGGAAATATGGAATTTATGGTGGTATCATTGCCAGACCTCTAACTGCTGTTATCGTTACACTCTGTGGTAACACTAGCAGCCACCGCTGTTAAGGATGTAAATTCTACATGCGCTGAGCTACTGTATACATTTTGATAGGTGAGGCAGGGAGGAGGAAGAAGAGATGAGGAAGTAAGGCTGTACAGTGCTTCATGACTGGCTTAAGGGATATTAAATCGACCTTAAATCCTTGCCAACCGTATAGATGGATGGTGCACTATTTCTAAAATTTGCAAGTCAAAGGGAGACAGGCCTAAATTCTTTCCGCTATGAAACCCCCACAGTCCTCTGCCTTTCAGGCAGAAGCGAAAAGGAATGGAAAATTCCAAACTAACGAGCGCTTCATTTTTTTTTTCTGCAGTGCTGTGCTTAGAAAAATTGCACTCTTTTTTTCTAAGGCAAAGAAGTAAAATTAAAGTTGTATGACTGTTATAAATATTACATGTTCAGGGTATCAAGAGTACCTGTAGTCCTCTGGTTTCTGAGGGTGTTTTTGAATTAACCCTTTTATAGATCTCAGGTTTGGAGGAGAAAGGATAACAAACATTCACGCTTTTTCAAATCTTACGCTGTCTATTAAGAAGGAGAGAGTATTCCATATTAAAGGTGCGCTCATATGAATAATAGTTTGGGGAATTTATATTTACACTCTCCTGCATAGATTATCTCTGTTTTATGGAAGTGGACTGTAGAGCACTGAGAGAAATAATGACTTGGCCAAGTTTACCTAAGAAGTCAGAGATGGAGCAAGAAGCAGAACCCGATGTCTTCAATCCAGATTCTCTGATGCTTAATAATTCCTTCATTTTTGCTGAATATTACGTATTGGTCAATATAGAAGTTGGTCCCCTGTTAAGTATTTGTGTATTCAGCAGTGGAAGGATTTGGGAAAGCAATGGTGAGCTTTCACTGAATATCTCAAGGGCTGCAACAAATATGCTGTCCCGTTTCATTGATGTAGTCAGAAGAGCTTGTGGCTGTTCCTCTGGGAGGAGTGACGGGAGGCAAAAGGATGCTACACAGCTGCGTCCTTCGGCCTAGGCATCCCCGCTCGCAAGGATCCCTCCTGGCAGGAAAGGGGCCTGTTCAAAAGCAGGCTGTGCTGCTGGTCCCCAAAGGAGAGGTGTGCTGGGCAGTAGGGACCACATGGAGGTCACCCTGTTGAGGACCTCTCTTTAGCCGAGCGCTGAGCTCTCAGGTGATGGGCTGCCACCAGCTATGCTTCATACTCAGGAAAAGCTCAGGGATACCTTCCTGCTAGGTCTTGTTTAAGTAGTAGGGAAGCTCTCTGTGCTCTCATTTTATGCTCTCAAGATGTCTTCCGATGTGAAACGCTATCTGTAATTTAACACACACAGTCCAGATTGCAGTGTGCAAGAGCTGCCATTCTAAGTCAAAGCCAAAAAGCAGACTGCCCTGTTTTGTTGTATTTCCTCTTGTGATACTGTAGATAATTTTTTAAAGCTGATTCACTTCTGCTTCTCCAGTGACTCCAGTGAATTTACTCATTGGATCAAACTCTACTTTACCCTCTTTTATCATAATATCCCAATTACACACCCTAACATCTCTCTACCTGCCTCTGGTCTTCATTTTGTAAACTGCTCACAGCGAGCAATAATAATTTCCTTTCATTTTCTTCATAATCTTTAGCTGTCTTTGAGCTGGTTGATATTCCCATAATTTAGGTAAATATTACCCAATTTAAATAAATAAATAAAGTAAATTTTCAGGTATTAACACTAATGAGACACCCCAGCATCATTATTATTCTGTGTATTAGTGTTTCAGGAATGGATCCTTTCTGCATATGGCATTATAAGTCTGTTTTTAAGGAAATGAATACCAGCTCTTAAATTCATTGTTCTGTCTTTACTGCAGAAGGAATCCGTGATCTTTGAGAAAATGCTCCATCTTGGATAAGCATAAATAGCTTCACTAGTTATGTCACAGATAAGAACAACAATTTGAAAAGATGCTAAATTTTAAATTTAATTCATGTGGCAATTTTTAAACATACCCCAACATGCATGTCTCTTTAAAGTATTCACTTTTTTCAAAGCTATTTTTGCCTTTGACCACTATCTGATGAGAAATTCACATGTGCTAAATATACCCATGATAATAATCATATTGCCAGTTCTCCACTAAAAATGCTGATAGCCTAAAAGGGATTTGAGTCTTCAGTGTAGCTTCCCTGCCATTATTCTTCTGATGGATTTCAGGGAAAAAAAAAAGGTTAAAATGTTAAGCAATAAATATTACTGTAATGTTGTTTATCAATTGTTTTCCCAAATAATAATAACAATAGCAGTATATCACTGTAACAATAACAATATATGTAATAATCACAGTATTTGTCTAACAAATGACAATTAGTAAACAGGCGACTAGAGAAAGGGGTTGGAAGAAACAAATTGCTTTTGGCCCTCATACATATATCACAGTGCCAGGTGTGAGTAGTATAAATCCACCTATATGATAAATTTGGCACTGAAAGGAGTACTGTAAAGACGCCGGGTTGTTCAACCAAACTTCAATGTGATTTTCAGGTGTCTGGGCTACCGCCTAAAACATACATCACAGAAAGCGCCTCTGAACAGTAATGCATGCATACTTCTTATGTTGAAGTCAGTGTGACTAATATTAAGTCACATCAGGCAGAGCTGGGGTTGTCACCCATATTTCTTCTAGAACAGAACTAAGCACCACTTTCCATGGACCATTTGGACAACTTTAGGCCAAATTAGGTGTGCCTGTGGGATTGCATGTCATATTTCCATAGCTAGGCCACAGCTTGGTTTCAAACTCATCGATTGTTTCCGTGTTAGTCCTTTAGCTGAAGAAACAGAAATTTTTAGCTCTCACACTCAGCTGTTCCTGGTTTAGATCAGAGAGGCGATGCATAGGGCTTAGGGACAACTGTTCTGCGAGGAGCTGCTGAGCTCATCTGTTGTAGGCCCTGCAGGGAGAAGGGAGCAGCCTGGGACCTGGTGCTCCTGGTCGTAGCAGTATTTACGTAGCCTATCAGGAGCAATGTGTGTATTTTTATCTATCTCTGCCTGAGCTGGCCTACATGGAAGGTAGCAGCATCCTTGCTGTCCATCAGACTTTTTTCTGAGCTGAAACAGAAGAAACTGCGATGAGATTCTCCAAACTATTGATGCTAACCTTGATGATTACCAGCACAGATATAAAAAATAAAACATCAAATGCAAAACCCAAGATTTAAGAGTCTGGACCTAATTGTCAGAAAAAGGTGGAGGGGAATAAATATGGATGTTATACCAACAGTTGCTACATTGTTTTTCTTTGGTTACACAATATGGCAGAGTTTCAGTATTTTTGAGACTGAGAGCAATACGGAAGATCTTGGCAAGTGTCTGGAGAATTTAATACCCTACCATTGTGAGATCTAAAAAAGTTAGGAATCAATTTAATAAACTTACTTACTTTTCCAGAGAACAGCTTCATTCTCAAATGTTTGACTAGTGTGGCCAAAACTAAATGCTTATAAGTGATAGGTCAATCTCTGAAATATCACAAGCTTTAAAAAACATCATATTTTTTCTCTTGTCACTTGATTTCAGATGTTTTGGGTGCATTCTGGTTCAGTTTGGAAGGTTTTTTCCGCAACCATTAAGTCCATAAGAATTTTCTTTTTATCACATGAAGGCTGATTTTTATTCCAGCATCCGGTATTTAAGAAAGTCATCAACTATCATCAGACTTCCAGTAGTATTATGAGCTAAAGATTTATGGGAGGCTGCATTCTTTAGGGCATCGTCAGTGAGTGACAGAGATGCCCTCACCAACAGAGCACCATTTCTAACTCCCGTTAGATGAAGGCAAGTACAGTCATGCAGAGTTCAGACTGGTGGGACTTCCACTTTTTCAGCAGCTTTGCCAAGATCTCCTGCAATGGGGTCCAAATGGCTTTACATAAAATTTTGGAAGTAGCAAAACTGTAATTGCTGCATACATACTGGAGGAAGGTGGAGGAAATTAAAAATTAAAACACTGATCATGATATAAACTTTTAATTTCATTTTAATTTTTGTTTTGAGCTTAGACCTAAGCTGTTGTAACTTTGAGGCTGGCGGTTTTGCCCTAATAAAGATAATGCCTATAGGATCTTTTTCTAGCATGCTTATTTTTGAGGATGTGAGTTGTTCCTACACTTAATCTGTGATGCTTTCCACTTTGGCATGCTATTCAGAGGGAGGAGTTGCCTGTTTTCTTTGAAGATCTGGATGAATTTAGGGTGATATTCCCAAATTCCCTTCAATCAAACACATGCTAACAGTAGTAGAAGACATAATTAAGGCCTTTATCTAAATATTTGGTACTAGAGCTAAATAATAAATTCAGTTATAAATAAAAATTGAATATTTTACTTAATTACCAAGTCAGAAGATATAGGTGGATAAATGAGCATTTCTGGTAACAGTGATTAAAAGCAGAATTTTAGTGAGTGAACACTTCCTTCCTTCCACTATGAAAATGACAGAAAACTATAGTGCAAATGTATTCACATAATTTGAAAATACATTCCTTCAACAAATATTTGAGTTGGGTTAGGAAGTGAGGTAGATTATAGCTGTCGCTTGATGTTTCACACTCAAGTGATATTAGTTATCTAATAGGAAAAACTGGGAATGTGGCAAAGAACTTCAAGGAATTCTGCATTATAGAAGTACTATTTGTATCGTAAATCTTATTCTGTCTTGTATATGTCAGGTGAAAACAAATGACATTTACTTTTGGCTTCTTTATGGTACACTCTCCTAGCTCACAGGAAGATGTGTCACAGCTTCAGCAGTAACAATAAATGTTTGAGCACACATTATTTTAAGGACTTAATCTGTAGCTTAAACTAAGGTCAGGTTTTCTTCACCTTGGAGTTGCCTTTATATTGCAATTTGGAATTTGGAATGGAATTTGGTTATTCATATAATAGGTCTGATTGATGGACATACTAAAGTCACTTTATATGGATTCCTGGAGGCTAATTTAGTCTCCTAGTGTGGTAAGAACCTTTCAAATAAGGTGGGGTTGTAGTACCCATGCTTCTTTTACTAGTTCAGGGCATGTTTTGGATGAGTACAGTCATGACTAAAACACTTCTAATTCTGTCATTTCCAGCTGGTGGAACAAACTCTGAGGATTGCCATCCTTAGAGAGGGGAAAATGTAAATTGACTTAGTGCCCTTTTAAACCAAAACTCAGTCAGTCAAGTGCATCATAGAAATACTTAGGTTGGAAGGATTGTCTGAAGGCCATTTAGCCCAGCCTCTCTCTCAAAGCAGGGCTGACCCCAAAGCTAGAAGGAGTTCTGAGACGAGTAAGTCTAGAATCTAGCCAGTGACAAAATAAGCTATTCATTTTATTTTTTAAAAAATATTTATTTTAGTTTTCTTCTATAAAGAAAATAAGTGGTAGTTCTTTCAGTAAATGAACTAGAGATTCTTTAGAGTTGTCGCAGATTTCTGTATCCTGTAGCACAGTCCAGGTTATCCCAGGCTTAGCTCAGTAAAACCCCATCATTTCCCATGTGTAATATGCTAGATTAGCGGTATGGCTGATATTTCAGCTTGCTGTTCATGCTAAAAGACCTAGAAGGACAGCAAGCCATTCCTCCTCATTTTACGGATAAATAATCAGAAAGGCAGCACAAGATCTCTCCATGAAGAGACAGGAATGCACCTGGGGTCTCTTACTGATAGATCCAACTTTCATTGACTCTTCTGGAGAAACCATGCTTTTTCTGCTTGGCTGTCCTGCCCATAAACACTAAAGTATATGTTTCTTCCAAAACTAGAAATAAAATCTCAGATTTCTGTTTCCTTCACTACTGTCTAGTAACTATAATAACTGGCAGATGGCTGGGTTTTTTTTTCCATCTAGCTCTTAGTTTATATAGAAGCTATTTAACTGTTCAGGTGTTAGAAGTCCATGGTCAAGAATTGAGAGCCCATGCTACAAACAAGAGCAAGTATTTGACAAGACAGGATCGAGCTGAAAAAGAAATCAAAATGAGTTTACTGATTTGACAGCATGAGCAAACCTTCTGCAGTGAACCCCTCTGTTTTGCAGTAAGGATTTACCATAATCTTTCAATGGTGTTTTTCATACAATTGAATGGGAATATTTCACATTTCAATCACTTGCTAGACTTCTATTTGTATGTGTTTCACCTTAATAGCTTTGGAGATGGGAAGCTGTGAAACCAGTTACTCATATCTTTTGGCCTCAGTGACCGCTTTGCATTGTTTTATGTTGGCTAACTTTTCCAGAGCAATCCACAAAAGCAAACAGGATAGGAAGTCCACTTTGGTGAGCTGAGATCTCAGAAACTATGGATATGAGGGCCTTTGGGCCCTGAAGACTGGCTGTGTTAACTGTAAAGCAACCAGTTCTCAGTATCTTCTGCCTCTGTTAGTGCCACCTGTTTCTATAAAACTGAGCTCCAGTTCATTTGGATTAATGCCATCAGATCTTCAAAAACTGGAGTGTATCTTCCTCTTCTCTGGATATTGAAAGAGAGTGGAAGCATAATATGGGCAATGAGCTTAGGCAGCTGAGGCCTTTTCCCAAATGCATAGGAGAAGCCAAAAACATTTATATCAATCATATGGAATGGTTTATTACTATTGATAGATACAACCCCCCTCTCTTTCACCTCCACAAGAAAGAACTTCAGGCTTCATTGAACCCCTAGAGGATTCATCCTATAATAAAGGAGAAAAGCACAGACAGCAGAAAAAGAACTCAAATAGGGGAGAAAAAAACAAGCTGGAAGTGTTCACAAAGCAGTGTACAAGCCTTTCCAAAATGTCATTAAGTTATGTTTTCATAAACCAGCTTAGATATACGTTTTGGCACTGTTCATCCAATATTGGTGTGAGAGAGCAAGAAAGAATTTAGTGAGACTGGTCATTTGGGGGTTTTTGGTCATTCCCTATTTAATTTTTGGAATTTTTCTGTTCATCTTCCTACTGTAAGAAAACTTGGAGATGCCTTCCATCTGCCTCACTAGAGAGCTGGACATTTTAAAGCACTTCATTCACTCAGTGAACCTGCTACCAGTTGAGAACAACTCTCCTTGTCTATTTCTGTCTCTGTTCAACTTCTCATCTACATATCTTCAAGCATGTTTTTAAGGCCGGGCAGCTCAGCAAGGAGAGGAAAATGTCTGCACTTGTATCCGTGGTTTAAAGAAATTACAACACTGAATGATATACAGATATTTTTTAAAAGGCAATATTTTGAGGCATGCACAATCCTTTATTTTTTTTCTTTAAAAGAACAAGCAAAGAGCTGTAGTAATGACCTTCAGTCAGCATAACCCTCAGCATTCATTGCTGTCACAGAATAGAGAAATATTTCTTCTCTGTATTTCTGGATGCAATGTTTTCTACTTTTAACTACAGTATAAAAGGACAACGATTTTCTTCTCCACCCCCAGAAGAGTGAGAGATTAATGTTTAATTAGAGCCAGAATTTGTAATGTTCACAGAACAATTTTTTCCCCATAAGTGTCTCCACTGATATGGATACTGTTTGTAGCTCATCTCCATAACGTCCTTACTATCTGCTAGCAACAGAGCCCTGCTGCAGTTGCTGCATAAGCAGTTTTTGCTTTTTTAATAAGGAGAAGAGAAGTCTTGTGGTTCATCCCGGTGGTGCAGTTTAAGAAAGAAACAAGAAATGAGGCAAACAAGGGCAAAGACAAGATTCCTTTAACTCTCTGATTGCTTTTGCCATGTTTTACATTGGTGCCCAAAATTTCAGCAGCGTGTGCTGGGTACCCCTCATCCCTCCTCACTGCCCACAAGTATCAACTGGATGCTGTCAAGTGACTTTTACCTGGCCACTTTTTCTTGCATTATTTGTGAAAGCTCATTATCTGCTTCGACTATGAGTTCCCTCTAATTACTGCAGCATGCCAAAAAGGAGGAGGGGAAACAGCAAACTGTGTCCAAGTGGGATCTGTTCAGCACAGCCCTGGTGAGAGCAAACCTTGTGAAGCATGAAAGAAAAGGGGAAGAAGGAAAGCAGGAGAGAATGAAGAACAGGCCACCAACTGCCTCCTATTTTAAATCATCTATAGAAACCAGCAAATATTGCCCTAACTTTTGCCCATATAAAGCAATTGCAACCTAAATCATGCCGTTGTTCGCAAAGGAGCTCGTTGCTGTAGCTTTTATGGGGGCTTTACCATGGTCTCTAAGTCTTTCAGGAAGGGTTTGGATGTCGCAGGGCTGCGCTCTTCAGACGGGCTTGCCAGACAGCCCTGCGCCGATTCGTGCACTTTGGGCTCTCATAGCCAATTTAATTGCCCTTCTCTGGCTCCTCTGAAACAACTTACAGAAAGGCAGCGCAGTGTTGCCTTGTGTAAAACCCACACCTAACAATGGGTTGGGCAATAGGAAAAGGTGTGTTGTTCGTGTTAATCACAAATTCCAGTAAAAATGAAATACTGGGGAGAGGGGATTATGTGATCACCAACATATCACTGGAGGAGAGCTGCTGGGGTGTCTCTCGCATTTACGGAGCGCTGGGATGTGGGACTAAGAATAGCTCGAGTTTATAGAGCACCTTTCATCACAAAGCATCCAGAGGTGATTTACAAACTTAAACTGTTGTATAGATGACACTTATAAAACAAAACAAAATGGCTGTTTTCTGAGTAATGGTTTGAAACACTATAGCTTACATTAGTGTTACTGAAATGATCTGGGCCATTATTGGAGAATGGGTAGGATTTTTTATTTTTATGAAATAAAAACTGGATCACAGAGGCAAACTCGAGAGTGAACAGTGTCAGCTCTTTAAGTGTGCCCAGAAAAGCCTCAAAACTCAGAACCAGCACACCCTGGGAAAGAAGGTCTCTCTTGTCATGGAAGCTTTAGGGGTCGTTCAGGGAAAGCAATAGCATCACCACTGCAAGGAAAATATTGAGGGTATCAGGGCTGGTTGTCTTCCACAGAGTGACACTGACCTTTCAAAAAGCCTTGACTTTAAATTTGTTTCAAAAATGCGTCCAGCAGCTTGGTGAACCAAAGCACTGCAGTCGGAAACTGCGTCTGCAGTACAAGTTCACGGGGAAGAGCAGGCTCTGTCGAAATGGCCATCTCAACTTCCCATCACCCCTGTGTTTCCTCACAGGTTTCCAGCCCAGATACTGACACTGCCGGTGATGTTCAAAGTGTTTTATGGGAAAATACAGTGAAGCTACACTATATGAAAGTTAATATAGGAGGATCTGACACCTGTAGGAGCTATCTTCTTTCGTGTTGCTCTTTAGGTGGCAATTGCTGTTCTGTGCTGGCCTAGCTAGAGCAAGGCTCATGTTAAATTAGAAGGCGGGTACAACTAACTGCTGCAGAAACTGCTGTTCTTTTGCCTGATTTCCACAATGTGAAGCGTTATCCCAAGTGCCTGTTACTGACTGTTACAGGTGAAGATGCAGCTCTTTCCTGTGCAGATGTACATAGTGACTCATCTGCCTATAAACTAAGCTGAAAAGCTCTTAACATTTCATCTGCAGAAGGAAGTCTGTATCTTGGGTAAAGCTGAAAATCAGACGTCTCTATTTTGTACAGGCTGAAAGCAGGTATAGGTGGAAAGGAGTTCAAATGCCTACTAATCCTTGCCTACTAATTCCCTGCTAATTGTGAGGTGGCAGCGGTGACACTTTGTGCAAACTGTGCTTCCACGCTGTGCCTGCGTGGGGAACGGCCGCTTTCCTGCCCGATTATCACCACACATACTATTAAATAGAAGTTGCTTTCATCAGTGCTTTCACCAAGACTTGTGTTTCTCAGCCCGTAGGAGTTTTATAAAATATCCACTGTAAACTGTTAGCCTAAAGTGTTTCAAAGTATTTAAGAGATGGGCGGTGGAGCTGCGTGCTTTTTGTTTCAGCAACAAATTTCGTCCTATCATCTGGGGGGTTGTACCCATTTTTATTTTTGTTTTCTCTTGTTTCACTGCTGATCTCTGCAGTTTATTTTGATCAAAAAGAAAGAGTTCCCAGATTGTCCCAGTGTAATGTATTCTAAGTATTTAGGATTGAAGGAATGCGTTTTGCTGGCCCTGTGGAGTACTAATAGAGTAGATATTGAAAAAAAAATGTAAAAAATTTCAACTGAAAGATGTAAGATCAGCTTGACGCTAAACAGTGTGTTGGCAGATCCCTGCATGGTTCTTTAGCTATGTGATTCCCGTGAAAAGGCAAGCCATAAAACATAGCATAGCAATCTGAGCCCATTTGTGTCTGTCCCATGCTTATTCCAGTGCAATGGGAAGGGCAATTCTAAATGCAACTACAGTAATACAAACTAGATCTACATAATGGGATTTGTAGATTAAAGCCTGATTAGGGCAAATAGCTCATGCAAGCCTCTTCCAAAGTGCAATGTCTCTCCCCAAAAATATACAGTAGAGCAAGTTGCAGCAATCTTTTACCAAACAGTTCTACATTTGTAACTAGGCAGACTGGATATCAGGAAGAGTCTTGGTCTTGACAGTATCTGACTTTAGATTCTGGTTCTGTTAAAAAACAGAGTGAAGAACCACTTCAGGAGATATGTGCATTTTCTTTTTTTCTTTCTGTGGGAGATGGGGAATTTGCTTCAGGAATGCAAAAAGTTAAAATAATCAGCTATAGTTAATCCTTCTTTACAAATGTCTGTGCAAAACTCAAAGCTATTCTTACTTCTTCCCCAGCAGACTGAATACTCTGCCCTGGACAGGTTGCTTTTTGAGCTGGATAGAATAATGTGAGGAGCCCCTGCTTCTATTGTATTTTACTTTAGCTTATAGTCTTCTGTAATTTATTATTAATATTCATGTTTTACTAAGTTTACTTCTTATATATGGGATATGAACTGGCAAGATGAACTAGGACAATAATATACTTTCACAGAACCACAAAAGCATTTGGATGGATTCTGGATCAGTACACCAATTCAACAGAGATAGCGTGCACATACTTAAATTTAAGCCTGTGGATAATTACTTTGCTAAATTGTGATCTTAAGATTCTAGTTCTTGTTCAGTCTTTTATTCATTAATTAGGTAAAACTACCATTGATATCAGTGGACATTCTGCCTCAGAAAGAATTCACTAGAACAAAAAGGGAATTTTAAGATATGACCTAACTTGTAAGGGTTGAATTTACTTGCCCCAGAAACGCAGCTGCAGGAAGCAACTCTTATACAAAGGCTGGTAAGGGAGTGCAGCCGTATATCCAGCTAAAATTACAAGGGGAAGTTACAGATACGTAATGTGACAACCCAGATTAGATTTTGGCAAGCTGGGCAAAACTAGCACTTTACCCTCAAATTTTTTACAAGACTTCCAATGTCCCCAAATGGTTAGGACCTTAGATTTATTTCTTGTAAGAAGACTGGCATGTCCAGGAGTAAAAAGTCTAAGGGAAAAAAACCCAAATCAAAAACCCTGGAAGCACTTTTATTTATATGAGTAAAGGATAAAGGAGTATGCTTGGAAAGCAAAAGCAAATTCTCTGTGTAGATCTGAGAAATGTTGTGCTCTTTTATGAAAATTCATTGTTTATCAAAGAGAGGAAATCAAGCAGTTAGCTGCTTGGAGTGAATGCTAAAACGTGCATTTTATTAGGGATTCCAGTGCTTTGGGGGCGTACGAGTGCCGTCCCTCTCCCCTGAGCTCGCTGAAGCACCACGGGAGGCAGTGCCCAGGGCGACTGCATGCCGCCCGGGCTTGGGGGGGCCCAGGGCTCTCGCCGGCGCCATGCTGCAGCGCAGACATTTCTTTTCAGCAGGTGTCTCAGCGGAGGGTGCTGATTTAGAGCAGACGATTTCATTTATGTCTGCTCCCCGGTGTCCAGTTATTGTGGAAAGGCAAGGCCCTTCGAGACCGCAGGCACTGCTGTGCTCTGTCTGCTCGTTCCTAGGCAGGAGCAGAGAGCTCAGCCTTCACCGGCGGTGGTTCTGGAGCAAAAGCAGCTGCTTGCTGAAGCAGAAGTCTCTGCTTGGGAGAAGTCCCCCCGGCTGATTCAGTGTTGTTTCCCAGCCTGACTGGAGGCTCTTCGGTGGCTTTTTCCTTGCAGCCCAGGGAAGGCGGCTTGCGCTTGTGCCCCAGCTGGCTGCGGCTCTCAGAGGCAGCGTGCCGGGAGCAGCCCCGCGGGCCAGTCCTTCCTCGCCTTTGCTTCCCTGGTGCTCCAGCACTACCGGCCGCTGAAGAGCTCGCCCTCGCTGCCAGCAGCACCGGCACCCGCCTCGGACAGCGCTGCACTCTGCGACCCTGCTGCTTTCTAGCCACGCCGCGTTGCTGTGTCTCCGCAGAAGCCTATCCATTTCTGTGGATGCCCCCAGTCCTCTCACTTGGGCGATATACGGCTTAGAGAACGAGGACATTTCTTCTTCCTTCCTCACGGCACCGTTGTACAACGCTCTGCTACTGGGACCCTGCAGCAGCTGCCAAATTGCATCCTACATCTGCTCATTTCCAAATGCCCCTTTGTTAGGTGAAAACCAAGGCCTCATTACTGGCTGTAAGTATGTGGTCACTTAGGAAAATAGGTCCATAAGTAAACATATGAGTGAACAAATTGGTGTTTTGCATCTACTTATTCCCTGAATGGGCTCACAAGTGGTAAGAAAAAGACCCAGTGTCTCCAAATTCATCCACGTGGCATTTCCCTGCTATGTATTTTTTCAAATGGACTGTCTGGCTTTTGCAGCCAATTGATATGTGGAGCAGTGTGGAGAGAAGAGAGATAAATGTGCTGGCTTTAGTAATACAGAAGACCATGGTGAAGGTACAACTATTTCTTTTCTTCTGGAACACTTCTGTTTCCTCCAAAACACAAAGTTGACCATAGGATGACATCCTTATGTCTGAAAAAAAAAGCTCACTAATTCATGTCTGTGAGGGTAATTCCTGCTTTTTATGACTGTAAATCTTTGGGCTATCAATTTCTAGAAACTCTTCATTTTTCTTGTTCAGTAGATTGAAGTTTAGATTCAGGAACAATATAGAATTAAAGGTGAATAAACTGTTAGAGAAACTCTTAAGTCATATTGACTTAAGTAGTGAGATCATGCCAAGAAAGTTAATACAGGCACCTCCAGGGGAATGCTGATCAACTGATTTATTCACCTCTATTTGTTCTAAGCAAAAACATATGTCTAAGGAGGAAAGCTTTCAAAGTAGGACAAAAAGCTGAAACAACCAAGTTTCCTTTAAACCCTCATTGTGTTCACTTCCTTCACGCTATGAAAGTAGGTTTTTCATATATAGATAAAACAATATGAAGATATGAACACACAGCATAAATATATTTTAAAGTATATTTTCAATTCTGCATTGACGTTTATTAAACAATAACGTTGGATTCCATGTTGTGTTGTCCTACATCAGCGGACCAGAATGTGCCCATATGTTTCTGTTAGTCTTGGTCATTGCTGATCTCCCTCACCCACTTTGATTGTACCAGGAGGCCACTGCCTGTGTTTTTATTATAAATGTTTTTCTGTAATTTTATGCTTGCTTGTAAGGCTGTACAAAGAGAACTTGACAACTTACGATCTGAAAGGAGTATAACCCTTTTTAGACTACAGATGTACATGCACACACATGCGCATGCACACTCCCACGTTAAGAGGAAGAACTTCACTACTTTAAGGAATCCCATCTCACCTTGACATGCAGATTTACTAACTGCATGTTAGTGTTATAAATAAATGAGATTCCTTTTCATTCTTTAAAAAACTCTCAGAAATGAAAGAAAACAAAAATTTCAAACATACCCACAGACAAACTAGGAACACTTGTAAATAGCTTTTATTTCTAAAATAGAAACTTTCCCAAAAGTTAATGAATATACACATATATAACAAATCTGTGCTCTGGACTGACTCAGTATGAACTATCATACAGTTAGTCCAACCATCGGTCATCCATCCATTTGGGCTATAAAACGTTTACATCAAGGCACTGAAGAAGCTTTTAAATATTATATTTTTGAAATCTTTAATAGGGACTTAGAAGTGTAGTTGTGATTGACTATCAAGGAAATAATATATGTCTCACATGCAAATTCATGGCTCTGAAGGTTCACCGTGTAAATTAAACTCGTTTGTGTAACTGTGCTTTTGCATACATCTGTGTATTTTTCTGATAAATGGAGATGTTACCACATCACCAACTAAAGCCTCGATCCATGACAGAATTCAGGTCTCCATTCATTCAGCTCTCTATGGCCAGAGTTGAGCCCTTTGTTGTAAGAATCCTTTGCATATATCTGGCTTTATTTAAGCGTGGTTACGTCTGTCTTATACCTTTGCTTACATTAAAGGGAGCATTTAAAAGCTATCTTGTCTTCCTCTTTATGCTTGTAAGCATAAAGAAACACATTTATCCATTTACACCAGGAAGCAGGCATACTGTTCTCTCCAAGAACACGTTTTCTTCTTTGGTGTTTCACAGCAGCATTGCCTCTTTGCCCCAAAAACTCATTAGTGCCACTCTGCCACAGTACAGACATAGAGGGATGCCTGACAAGGCAGGAACCGGCTTTTGGGAGACTTTGCAAGAGCCATGTATGTGAGCCAAGACCAATCAAAATTGTTTGCAAGGGCAAGTCCAGTTGAATTATTTGAAAGGTTCAAGCACCAGGAGAGAAAAGACCTGATTGGTGTGGTCCAGAAGAGAGCTGGAACTGACCATGAAAAAAAGAAAGCTGAGGCTAAATGTTTGGGAGAACATCACATGTGTGGGATGTGTCAGGCTGTACAATACTCTCCACTGAGAAGTGCTTAAATAAAACTGTTGCTTTGGTTTAGAAAATAAGTAACTAAAGGGTTGGGAGAAGTCACAGAAATATACCTCAGGGAATGATTTTACTTTGCTGCAGGACATGACCAAATAATAGATTCATTCTTATCTCAGTAATTCATCTTAATATAGTCCAAACACTCTTCAAGTCTCTGAAGAGGCACATGGCTCACCATTTTTCAGTGTATCTAGGTGACCCTACCAGAAGTGGAATCCCATATTCTTTCTTTTTCCCCAACCAAGACGTTCTCTGTGGAACTTGATATGCCCTGAAGAAAAGGGATGGACTTTTCCCATTAGGCACATAAATGCTAGTGAACACTAAGAGTCCATAGTTGCTGCATGATGGCAAATTTGATGAATATTTGGATGCCACCAGAATCAAAGTTACTTTTGAATTCCTAAAGCGAAGATGGCAATGTATTAACCCAGGAAGTACTGCATCCAGCACAGGGCAGCTCAGTACAGGGTCTGATTCTCATGAACGAGGAGTTAACTGATTATCCAAAAACCATTTGTTGCATGTGCAGCTAGTGATCATGAACTGGTTATATCTGTGAACAGAAATTATGGCACTAGCCAATAACATCTACTCTTGATAATTCAAAAAAGAACATTTTGCCAAAGCTTAAATCTCTCCTGGCATGAATGATGGCAATATTACATTTAAAATTGGAACTGTGAAAGAGTCCTTGGTGTTGTTGCGAGAGATTGTACTGGTTGATGCAAAAGCTATGACTGTAAAAACTTTGGAAAAGACCCAGAAGGTCTCAGATAGAAGACATGTAGAATCATCTTTAAAAAGTAAATATAAGTGAATATAGAAATAATGAAAAAATATGAAAGTAGAGGCAGGGAATTTAAATTACAGGCTAAAAATGCATGCAATGGATAAGGGAAGCTAAAGGAATCAATGAGATATCAGTAGAAATAGAATTAAAATAATAAGAAAGATTTTAAAGTATATTAGGAATAAAAATCACCTTAATTCAAGCCTAGGTCCATTGCAATATGCAGATGGTGAAATCATAAATGATACAGAAAAGTTAGAAATAATTAATAATTCTGTTTAATGTTTGAAGAGAAGTAGGAGATGATATGGTGGATGAAATGAGAAGTTTACCATCTGCAGTGAAAGAGAATGTGAAACAATATCTGCTATAATTAAATGCTATAGAAACAAAAGGCCCAGAAAAAGTACAAATAGGAGTCTTAAGGGAATTATCCAAACAGCAAAAGAGCTGAATCACTTGATGATTGAGAGGTAACTTTAGGACTGGACGTGGATAGTTACCCTTGGCTTGATGGAAGCTTGGATGTCGCAAATGAAGTCACACATGGGTCCAGTGGGTAAAAGTTGAATTTAGACAAATTCAGCCTTCAGGGAGACAGCTTTTCCTTGTAGTAAGGTAATTTAGCTTTGGAACAGCTCACCAAGGTGGCAGACTCACCATCTCTTGGAGACTCTAAAATTAAATGAGATAACTCTTTTAAGAGTTGCTTCTCAGAAAAATTCTGTGTCCTGTGTACAGTATAGATGAGGTCAGACTACATGATCACAGTGGTCCCTTTTGGCCATAGAGTTTATAAATTATAAATTAAACTCAAACTAATTTAGAAAATGATGTTTCAACACAGACAAACTAGAAACTAATTTACTGTCTCCTGCATTAGACTCTTTCATCTTATGATGTCTCCAGCATAACTGCCATTGATTTTTATTAATTAATGACATGTGTTTCTAGTGTGGTCTGTTCTGTGGCCAATTAGCACTCATTCCTTTTGTGTTGCTGCTAAATATACACATGTAATAGATGATATGTAGAAAAAAGACTGCAAAAGAACTTAGCTCAAAATATATCAAGACAGACCACAGGTGGGCATAACAGAGAAATTGAAGGGGGCTGAGGGGCGATACCATCAGGTAGAAGAGAAATGTTCCTGTTGAACATAGTAAAGGTACCATCTGTCCAGACATAGCTGAATGTATTGTGGGTGCTTTTCAGCAAGACTAAGCGCTCTAGTGAAAGATTCAGAAGTAGCATTAAAAAAGATGATGAATTTATTTAATTGTCAACGAATCTGACTCCACATAGGAAATTAATACAGTTCTTTGAATACAGAGAGCATGTGCACAGAGACCAGACCTGTATGAATATTTTCAACATCCTTACAGAAGCTGAAGCAAGTCATTAGGTGTGAGTTACTACTTCAAATGCCTGTCTAGAAACAGATACTTCTATTTTCTAACAGATACTTCCAAAAGTATCTGAGCAATAATGGATGCTTTATCGTCAGTTCCAAGAAAATACGGGGTACCTCTCCTACATACTGTTTAAAACAAATTTCAAATGTGTACGTAGTGAGAGTGGCTTCTTGTGCCAAGTGAGCTTTTAGATTAAAAATTGCTTCCTTTCAAATCACTTGGAAATGCAGAGTATAGCTGAACCATGTGAAAGATGCCTTGCTTTCAGATTCTCAGTGGCATACTGGGCGTTACTGGGTGCTTTTCACATATTCAGACACTCTGTGTTCTCCAAAGAGTCTGGATAAATATTTTAAAAGGACAAAGACAATAAAAGGCTAAATGAGTCAGGTAAGCCTTCATAAAAATAAGTTATAGCACTTGGAATATAGTGTTATTAGCTTAACTGGCTATGCTAAATAACATACAATGATTCCAGTATTTCTGGCAAAAGGTTTTTGACTGGGGAAAGTAATCTTAGAGTATGCAGTCATGAATATGCATGTCTCTCTTGATACCTTTGCCTATAGTTTAGTTTGCCTATAGCTGTGTGCAGGACAAGCATATAAATGGTGATAGAAAGCTTAGAACCCATATGTGTGATCTGTAACTCAGATAGATACATTGTATTTAATGTGCAACTGTATATGGTACGCCATATTTCTTTATAGCGCTTGTTGAAAAATAGAGGCAGATGTTTACAAATGTACTCAAATGTAGAAGTACATTGTATAAACAATGTGGATCGTTTGAAAAGTGGAATGTGTCCAGTAATTTCAGTGAGTGACAGTTCAGGCTTACAGCATTTACAGCAGTCATCGTGACTATTTAAAGGCCCAACCATCATTTGGGAAGAGTTTTATAAATATTAGAAGAAAAAAACTGCATTTCCCAGCGAACAGTTCAAAGACATTCACAGCATTATTGTGTCTGTCTGAGGGAGAATGAAGGTCTTCATGGTGCAGTAAGGCACGGTGGACACCTTCGGTCCAATGGGAACTTTTCCTGCATTGAACCCTCAAGACTGGGCTGGCGGTGTCATTTTTTTAGAGAATATATGTAAGTCCGTTTATATTAATGTCATGGCTCTATGTTCTTTGGCACAGCAGGAAGGATTTAAAAAAACAAATAAAGATTCTTAATACATTTTTCAGGGCCTATAGGTTTTTACATGATCATCTGTATACCTGCCTGTCTCTGTGTTTGTCTAGTTATCAGTCTTAGTGTAGCTTTCCTATAATGCTGTGTGTATTTATAGTTTGAGCTGCCTCTTCAGTCTGCTTTTTTCCATAGGAGTATAATGAATGTATAATACAAGCTGAGGTGTTTCTAATATTCCCACAATTTGGGATTCTGATACCTTAGTGTAAATTGGTGATGCTATTCCATGCCCAGTCAGTTACTTTTTTGCTTTTTTTAATTTTTCCTAAAAAAATGGAATAAAAATGGAAAAGTTGCAGTGCCAATGCAAATGTTTTATAGTTTTAATATATCGTTGTTTAAGAAAGCTAAAATATTGATTGCAAAATATAAGTGACTGCAGATAGTTTCTTTTGTTTGTTACTGTGTTTGGCTTCACCATCTCAATTCTTAGATGACAGCCCTTTTTATTCTGTTATACAAGGCACATTTCATATTGTATTACTGAAATGTACAGCTGTGTTTAGTAGTTCCGTTCTCACACATTTAAGAATAGCTGTGCCTGATTTCTTTGAGATTGTGCCAGTATTCCAAATGGCTTCTCTTTTGTTTTTGAGAAGTTAAAGCTTAATTTTGGCATTTATCAGTTCTGAAGTTATGTTCAGTTTCAACAGCTTTTTTGTAAGATTCATCGTCTGAAATAACCCACAGTAATTACAAGAATTTGTCAGGATATTGTTGATCACCTTATGCACATGTTTTTCCAAAGAGGGATGGGGCGGAGAGCAAGGAAGCGGCATGTGTTTATGTGTGTGCATGTGTGTGAGCCCTTGTAGGAAATGTTTCCTCGCCACTCTGCATAATGTGCAGTGTCAGCACTAATCCACCTCTAAGACTTAGGGATCTTCAATCAGTCTTTATGGCCCCTCGTTGCTTGTTGTTCAAGCTGTGTGTCACAGCCAGTCACAACAGTTACTTCAAGCAAATTTTCACACTCTTTGGCTCAAACTGCTGGCAGCATTCCTAAAGACTCTGAGGAAATAATTCCACAAAGTGGCATAAATTAATGTGACTAATTAACATGATGTTAATTATTTGTAAATTGTATGTTTGGATACACATTACTTGAGAGGCATATGTTACATTCAATGTTTACTGAAACAAGTGACTGCTAATCGCATCTCCTGAGTGTTCCTTTCACAACAGTCAGCAAATAGAGGCTTCTCTAAAAATAAAAATTGTGTCCTAAGGGAATGCATGAACTATAGCATATAATGAAATGAGTAACTGGAGTAAAGAATTACCTTCATGTCAGCCTGAGAAACATTTTGTGAGTAGTTTGGTAGGCAGTAACTACCTTCACCTCACATGTAAATCAGGAGGTATGTAGTATATTAATAGAAATGTGGAAAAAAATAAGATGAGCGCATGTAATTAAAAGTTGTGCAAAAGGACAAGACCTCAATTTAGGGTCAAAAAAACAACATTAATACTGCTGTTTTCCAACTTCTTGAATTTCTGATGTAAGACTGAAAGTGCCCTCTTGGGTCGTTGGCAGTAGGTACACAGCACTTTAATGATAGGCCCAAGGAGGACCTACATATGATATGTTCAGAAACCTGCTACTTTCTCAGTGCATGAGAACCTCATATGGTGAGTTATAAGCTGTCTACAGACAACTGTTCCAGCCATCCTGGGTAGCAGCACACTAAGCCAGACGATGCACTGAGCCCACGCAAGTGCTCGCATGCTCTGGAGGGCATCGTCAGAACATGCTTGTGCCCATCCTTGCAGGCTGCTTTTGTGAACAAGGAGTTTGGTTGTGAGGATGGACATGGACTGCGCTGAAGAGGCAGAACAGACCAATGCAGTGAGTCCAGTGGTGTGGTACCACAGGCTACCACATCATATAATCCCTTCCATAAATCGATCAAGCTCCATTATTTTGGATTTTTTTCTCCTGACTCCTGCTGGAAGGTTAATGTAGAATACAAGGCTGTATTGCTTAGAAAACCTCTTGTAATTCCTAGGTGACATTTCTCCATGATCATTTAGACCTATTTTTTGTCACACCAATGTTCTCTTTTAGATTAAATAGTTCTTCCTGTTTCCTCCTGATTCCTTTTACATCACATCTCAGAGTGCAGGTCCATGGAAGTCTAATTACTTTAAATATTAGGTTATTTTCCTGCCAGAGCAGCTCCCTAAACTGACTCACCACCTGACTGCATATGTGCTAGTGGTGGTGTAAAGGAGAGGGCAGGGACCATGTGACTGGAATAGAAAGAGAGAGAGAGAGAGAGAAAGACAGAAAAAAGAACAAGCATATGGTAGCTGTGAATTACATCAGCTGAAGCTGCCATGGTACAACACCTTCAGGCTTCACTTCTCTGTACTAAAAAAAATTAGCTCTTATTTAATCTCTTCTCATAAAACAAGCTCTGAGTTCCTTTGATCAAACCCCTCTCTTCATCTGTTCTAGTTTAAGTTCATGTATCGTGAAGAGCTGTAACGCTATGGGTTTCTTTCAGTTACTAAACACATGGCTAGTGTCATTTGAAGTGTCTTCACACCGGCCACCTTGGCCTGCAGCTACCACTCTGGAAGGGTGCAGATTCCCCGTAGGTCTTGTGTGATACGTGCCAGCCCCGTGGGAATGTCTCAGATACTCTACAACATCTCCAATGGCACTGCACGCTTACACTTGGCCCTCTGAATTGAGCCCTGCATAACTGACAGTGTTACATGGGATGTTTCATTTCCTGCAGTGAGATATAGGTTATTCTTGACTCAGCAAGTGTGATATTATTGAAATGTAGTTGTATTTTTAATAGTTTTGTTTTATAATTTAAAAACAAACATTGTCATCAGAGTTGTTGGAATCTTTTGCCCCGCTGAATAAGTCTCTGTTTCCTGAACTACACAGTTGGTAGCAATAAGAGTCCATCTACAAGAGATGTACTTTAGCAGCCAGAACAGAGGGGAAGAGATGGTCAGTACAGACAGAACATTTAGTGACTGAGGTGACTGATCTCTTGGCCTCTGATGTATTTTATTGTGTGAAATGTACAGATTTTTGAGAGTTGGATTTTCAGTCACAGTAACAACCACATCCTGTGTACTAGGGAGGAATTTTACCCTTTCTCTTCATCATGCCATACTTCCTATTCTTCCTTCAATACATCAAGGCATTAGAACTTCCCAATAAAGAAAAAAGTTTTTGAGTTTTTCTCAGCACAGGCAAATAACATGCTTCTCTAACTTCATTTTTCTTTTGGAAAGACAGAAACTTTTTATTGAAAGTTAAAAAATAAAATTTCATTTGAGGCAAGCATTCAGCATGGAAAATTTCAGTTAAATAATTACAGTTTGGCAAAGACATGAGCAACTGAAACCAAAGTATTATATTAAAAAGTATTAAGCAAACTTAACTGGAGCTCTTGTCTATAATAAAAATGTATGCATGCATACATATGTATATACTGTGCTATTTTCTTATATATGTAATGAATAATGCAGTTCATTATTTTTGGAACTGTGTCGTTTGCAGTACTCTTTCAAGCCAGCTCCTGAATTCAATGGGGCTCATTGTGTATGTAAAGTTTAATACATGCATAACTCTTTTGCAGGATCAGATTCTACAATATTAATGCAGTATTCACATTATGAATTTACCTGCCTGAAAATCCAGAATATTTTAAAGTATGGCTGCACACATACTTGTAATGAAATTTCAAACCTTAGCATTTTACATTTACATGCTTTCTTTATGTAAAATAATTGTATTATATTGAAAAAATACAAAATGTAACTCCCTTTTTTCAAAAAATAAATAATTGTGGCTTTATACTCTCATTTTTTTTCTCCTGGAAGTGGAAGGGAGGGAAAGATACATTCAAACATGAGTTTTACATTTTGGTTGTTTAAGGGATATTTCGTCAGCTGGGTGCATGAGTCCTCTAGCTGCACATGTGGGATGGAATCCGCATTCACTGTTGTACTGAGGGGCGTATGTTCAGAAGGCTATTTTGGATCTTTTGTTGACTTAACTCTGCTTGAATAAAGAGCCTTACACCAGAAATACTCTGAAAGTCTTTTGTGACAAGGAGCCTGATCTGTTAGAAGGTTCTTTCCTGGTATATTAGAGGGAAAACTCTCTGCCTGGATGGGCAGCAGATTGGGATTTGGTGCCGAAGTTATACAGAGCGCAATAAAGAAGTTATCTGCAAAAAGTTACAATTTCAGACTACATTTCAAAAGAAACTTAGAAGAGCTTTATTATGACATGGTTCATAGTGATGCAGAACTTGTAGTACAATGCATTTTTAGATAACTGTAACTAGGTGAGTACTAGGAAAAGTTTCTGTTCTATAAAAACAACAGTGCAATTTTGGAGGGTTTGCAGTCATGCTGAAATTGTATTAAGATTTTTGAAAAGAGAAACAAGCATGAAAGAGGTTGAAAATATATAAAATAATGACTAAAAGCAGGTCTTTAAGCTGTTAAGGTCTATTTCAGATAGAAATATTTATATATCTCTTCCACATTTGAAATATTTTTGTTAACATTTAGGTATTTCCTACATGTTTCTGACATTGGTCAGACAACAACAAAAAACTAAGATAATTCAAAATATTTTTGCAAGAAAACAACTTACTGCATTTTTGAAAAATAAATAATAATTATGATCTTTCACTCATATATCCCTTTCAGTCAGGCTATTACTGTCTGACTAAGATCGCAGTAGAATCAATTATACTGGTTAAACCAGCCTTAAAAAAGTGAGAAAATCTGCTGGTAGGTTTTGCATTGCATGACTGTTCTCAATAGTATGAAACAGAGCTACTACTCACAATAAAACAAAAAAGTTAGGGTAGGATAGAACATAAATAATTGAAATTGCAGAGAAGAAATTACAACCTCCAGGCAGAATTAACCATCAGAAATGGCATTTGGAGATACCAGGGAAATATGTTTTGAAAAGTACCATGGACTTTTCACCGAGCACAATGGTAAGGACTGTAGGTTTTTGAAGCTGATATCTCCAACTGCATAGTCCTTCAAGTCCAGAACATTGCCCAGGCAGTAGGTCAGTTGAAGGAGAAGATTATGTTTGATCACTGCTCCATCTTGCAGCCCTTGAGTTTTTACCAGAAATTTCAGACATAACCCAATCATGATGAGTTTGAGGAGAGGGCAGGCTGAGATGACGTAGGATCGGCCATGTGCCATGAGTGTAACTTAAGAACCTGACACAGACCCCAAAGATTTGGCAGGTAAAACTGGCTTCCATTCAGCCTTTTATTATTTGTAGTTTTCTTTTTCCCAGTAACTATATTCACTGTGCTGACGAGTGCATGCAAAATTAGATAGTTCCTATTGTGAAGGCTTATGATGTCGGGCTAAAGGCCAGAACTTCAGTAATCCCACTGATTTCAGTGGGAGTTTGAGTAGAGTATAAAACACCAAGGCACAACAGGAAATCCAGGAATTTTCTTACTGAATTCCTCCAATTTCGAAGTGATATTAACAGTTTGACTTCTTTGGAATATCCCTGAATAAATAAGTTTGAGGAGTACTGCAAGAATCCTACAAATATCATGGTGATTGTAACCAAAGCTATTGAAATCCCAAACCACACTAAGGAGGGGTTGGTATCAAATGTCTCTCTGAATTATTTTGCAGTGTTGAAACCATTTCAGACACATGACTTCTACAGTGTTTCCTAGGGAAAACTTTAGGTTTCAAAAGTATGATTTCAGATTTTGTTTTATTTTCCTTGATATTTTACACCATTTTAAACTTTTGCCTTTATTTTATATTATTTTAAACTTTTTATACTGCTGTGTTTCTAAGAAGCCTTCAGCCTCATAACTATTGCAGCTATAAATTCATCACATATTTGCAGTTGCACTCTAGCTCTAAAGTATATGATGATGCAAATCCTCAAAAGGTTTGAAGGATTGGATTTCCAGAAAAAGTGGGTTATAATTATACACCAAGGACAGTCATCAAAACTTAAGAGTAGTGACTTTTAATTTGTATTTTAATAATATCAAAAATTGATTACCTTCTGTAATCCCTGCTGTCATCTGAAGTCCAAAAAGGGTGTCTTCTGAAATTAAAAACAGTGGTATTATACCTTCAAGAATCTCCTTAGGGTGCTTGCAGAGGCTTGCCTGCAGGTAAAACCACTGAGAATAGTCCCTACGGTAACATGAAGAAATGGGGGCAAGCAAAAGCCTGAGGAAGCTGGTGCCCTTTTTTACTGAAAGGTTAATTTTGTTTGTGGATCTTGGATGGAAGCATCTCCACCAGATTTTGATAAATCTTTTCACCAAAAGGCCAGATCAGGTCCCAAAAGTTGCCGGTACCTTGCCAGTTGGGCAAGTGAACAATTACTGTCTTTTATGGAATTTAAAGTTCATGTCAGCATCCTGAGTTACATATCGATTTCCTCTGGTCAGGTTAAGCTAGTTATATTACCATGTGTTCTGCCTATCAGCACAACCTGTGCCAATACACTAGAAGTTTTTAACTTTATCACATACTCCCTCACAAAAAAACCAACTGAAGTAACCTGCTAGCATATAACTTTTTGATTGTAAGTCAACCTCCTTCTTAGAGTGTATCTGTTTGTAGATTGTATCCTTGGGAATATACGTGTCCCTTCACACAAGACTAGAAAATCTTCTCTTGCTATATCCATAGAGGACATATTCTTGCTCCTGCCTTCTGCCCTGCTGGGTGGCTGACATACAAGACAGAATACACCTTTCACTAAGGATAGCCTTTTGGGTTTCCTGTGGCAAGACACAAGCACAGCTGTTGTTAAAACATACATATGCACTGCACATCTCAGAGAACACGAGTTTCAGGTATATAACCTTTCCAGAATGAAAAACTATGCCAGCCTCTCTGCGTCAAAATCACAAGGAGTTCAGATCTTAACTGTATCTTAAAAAAAAAATGCAATGACATGATATTCAGTGGTCTGTTTTAAGAATACTGGTATAATATTGTCACAATCTGTCTGTGCTTTACTTGGATTCCCTAAGTGAGAGATGCCAGTTAAAAGTGCAACAGCAACGTTGCTCACTTGATTTATAGTCCACTCTTGTTCCTAGGTTTCTGGCCTGCATTGCAATTTAAATTGTTGTCTATTGTTAAATACTAGTGTAATTGATAGCACAGCTGCAGTGGATAGCTGTAATTTTTACTGACTTCTGTCTTGGTACGTGACTTAGACGTGCAGTTAGGTACTTAAGCCGTGTATTTTGAAAATGGATTTAAATAATGTAAATGTATATATTGTTTAATTAACAATAGGCACTGTTTATTCTTTTGAACTTCACACTGTTGAAAAAGAAACAGAACATGCATCTGTTTTGAATTTAATTTTGGCATTCCCTGTGTGCATAATGAGAGAAGGTATAGGACAGCTGGTTTGAATGTATACAGAATGTAAACCCTCAGTGGAGTGTTTAACTTTCTGAAACTCTACATTTAATTTTGAAGTCTCTTGAAAGGTAAAATACTCACAAAGCACTGAAGGAGTCACATGATCTTAGGAATATGGTGTCTGTTAGTCAAGCCCCTTAGTACCATGTTTTGCATTTGAAGAAGAGAAGATCTCTTCCTTGCCATCATTCACCAGCCAACCCCTTTCTTCCTTTACCCCTTCCTTTTGCCTTATAAGGTACCTTCATCATCCTTGAGCTAAATTGAATGGATGTACCAGTTTTTCACTTGAATATCCCAAGAGATTCAACTTATAATATTGTATGTTGGACCTTATCTATGGAATGGCATCTGATATCCCATAAAATTGAACAAGAATTGTATGCTGCTGCTTTTGAGTTTTGTGCATAATAACAGGGAGCACACACTTGCATGTAAGTTCCTCTAAAAGCTGAACGTTTTCCTCCAAACAGCTTGTCCAGCGGGAGCATTTGTAAACATGAGCTATCGCCATGTGGTTTCTCTATGGAATGGAGTGGCACACACTGAAAGGGGACTGTGTACCCAAAGAGCAACCTGAACCTAGCTATATGCCCAAAACTCAGAATTTCTCTGAGAAGTCAAAGATGGTGCCCGTTTGGCCTCTCTGGTTAGCACCTGACACACCACTGAACATGCCATAATCTCATAAAGCAAAAGTATATTACTAAATGTTTGGAAAGCATTTTGCAGATGAAAAGCTCAATACTAACTACAATTTAAATATTTAAATATTAAGTTCTCCCTAGCATGAGGTACAAATCTGTTTTCTGTCAATATTCAGGTGTTTTTACCTAGTATTTTAAAAGAAATATCTGTTCATCTTGAATAAGTGTATGACTTTTGAATGCATGTCCAAACCTCTATAGTGTATAATTTCAGGAGAATTGCCACAGGACTATCCAGCACTGAACCATGTAGCACTCTCCAGGAGATTCAGTGCAGTAGAAGAGTACTAAAATGGAAACAAAACTTTCACCCCCTCCAGGAGAAGATACATTTGTGTACTAGCTGACCATTTTTTATGTCATTTGATGTCTTGTAAAGTGTAACAGTATTGAGAATTAGTAGCCCGTTTTTCTTGTCTTGCAACAGGGGGACAGTTGGCTTTCTAGCTCTTCTCTAGGCCAAAGCTAGTTTTGGTGGTAACAGCAGTATTTTAAAAGAGGAAATAGCATAGATACGTCCACATTTTTATCTGATCACAAAAAATAATTTTAGAAGATTTTGAAAGATTCTTTATACCTGTATTGGTAATTAATAAGTCAGGAAGGATTTTTGCTACAATCTGTTAGTGGAGGTTTTTGGTTTTCCTTGGAAGAATTGGTCATCTGTAAAGTGAATGGCTCCTAGGGACAGTGGGTACTTGTGATTCTTACAAGTTAGCAAACAGGGATGTTAATTTTCATCTTCTAACTTTATCAAAAGAATTCAATAAATAGCTCATAAGAATCAAATTTTAGATTGGACTGATAAAAGTGAGAGTGTAAGGCTGTAGAATACAATATAATTATAGAGTTCATTATCTTTAATAAAAATGATGATAGCTAAGGACATTTTGGATATACACGATTAAAACTTTTTGGCTTTGGAAAACAAAATTTGTTTCTATGAATTATGATATGTTTAACTGCTCCACTTTAAGTAGTTTTTTTCTTATCTGTTTTAATTCAGAAACTGCCACTGTAATTTAAAAAAATTTACTTCAACTGAACCTATTGGCCTAATTATGATTTGCATAACTAATATAATTATTTTAATAACACAAGTAATGTTTCTCACAATTTTTGATATTTATCCTTTGCACCTGTGTGGTGTTGTTTTTTTCCTGTTAATAGTTTATTTAATTTTATACTGTATTGTAGAATAACTTTCCATTGCAAGAAATATCTTGCATGCAAGATCAAATATTGTGCCATGTATTCCATTCATTAAAGAATCAGTAAGCTGTTTTCTGTATTAGAAGTAGCTTGTTCAAAATATGAGCTTGCAAAAGTAATGGTAAGAAATCTCCAATGTATTTTTTCTTTTTCCCTGAATATAAAAAAGCAGCTTCATAGAATCTGTCTGCTGTATTAAATAGCATTCCAGTAGGAACTGCTTCCTTCTTAGAGAAAAGTCTACCTCAGAAAGACTTAAAATGTGAATATTGTAGATTCTACATTAGTTTTTACATTAATTCATTCTATAGCTTATGTCCACATATGTGTGGCTACTTTACTATATATGATTTCTTATTAATGTATTTTTGAATGTTTAAATAAAAAACTTAATAAACAGAAGGAACATTAGGTTTTCTAAGGGAAAATGTAAAACTAAAGTCCTGAATTCTATCTGAGTTTTAAACTCCTGGAGGGATGAAAATCCTATAGAAATATTTTTGGTGACTGTTTCAGTGCACATCTTCACATATTATGTCTCAAGGTAAATAAGTAAACTGTAAATAAGAAATTGCCCAAAAAGGTATGTGTGCATGGTGAATCTGCAAACCAGATACAAGGTATTTATTTTATTTAAAGTGTATAGCCATTTGTTACATAACTTTGGAAAAACCTGGGATTTAGAAAGGGTATGTTGAATTTTACACAACTTAAAATATCTGAAAAGCATTCTTTTTAGGTGACATCTTCAACTATTAAGTATAAGTTACTCACCATATGAATGCAAAATATCAAATGTTAAGACAGCTATTTGACATGTTGGCCTGTTGTATGTATCTTTGCTATTTATGTGATAATACTTGTCAAGTTTGTAAGGCTTTTCCTTTGTTTTGTAATCAAGATTTGTAAGCGAATACATTTGGAATATGTTTGTGTATGTGTACACACACACACTTAGACTGATGCATAAAATAATGGGCTAACGGTTTGTACAATAGTGAGCTATTTATGCTTAAATATTACTTATAAGTAAAGGAGATCTGTAAAGAATCTCCTTTATGCTGTTTGACATCATTATATTTGTGTGTTTAAACTGAATAATTCCCTCTCCTTAGCAAACTAAGACAATATTATTAAAAGAATTAAACAGTGGAAAAATAGAAATAACAGTTAATCAGAAGTTAACCTTTGTGAGTTAATTTCTGTTTCCTGCACTGTGGGGGATTTGAATTAACTCCAAGCAAACCATTCGAACTATAACTGCAGGAGAGCCATCATTATTATTAGTTTCAACTAATCAAAGAGTAGAATTTTGTCCACTAGATTATATTGCAACTGTGTGTTATTGCTGTATCAGTGGCTGCTCCTAGAAGCTGCCTTAGGAGACTAGACAACACCGAGGGCACCCCTTCCAGATTAATACAGATGCCAGATCTGGTCTGGCAGATATGTCCATACATGTGGAGGCCAACTGAGGTGCAGCATCAGGAACATGGTCGATGGGATCTCGTGCTGCATTGGCTTGTTCTCATGTTGAGGTACGTATG
Organism: Apteryx mantelli; assembly: GCF_036417845.1. Lineage (NCBI taxonomy): Eukaryota > Metazoa > Chordata > Aves > Apterygiformes > Apterygidae > Apteryx > Apteryx mantelli. Next base: position 70,421,571 of record NC_089982.1, read on the forward strand.
ATGGCATGAAGAGAAGCCTGGCTACTCAGCCCCTCCAAATCACTGCGGAAGGGCCAGCAGAAAGACACTCTTAGAAATCATAGAAATTAAGAAATCATGTTCCAGAATATGCTTTTCCATCTATGGAAAACTTGTTTTTTAAGGATAGCCTTTCTTAAGCAGATTGTGCAGGATCGTACTCCTCCCTGCTTGATTTATTTTTTCATAGAAAGGAGAAAAAAAAAAGGAGTGAGCAAATGCATACAGTGTCATACTACCTCCGGTGATGGAGGTTTGTAAAATGCCTGCGCTTGCAAGATGTGTTTACAAAGACAGTTTTGGCATTGGAGAAAATGCAGGTTCCAGTGGTAATCTCTGCACATCAAATGAGGAATCATTCTAGGACCTGCAGTTTCTGTCACACTAGAAAAAGCTCATGCAGTAATGAACTCCAGGTTATTTTTTCTTTATTTTTATTGTTATCCATAGGGAGTAACATCAGGGCCTGTCCTTATTTACTTTCCTGTCCAGAGTACTGTAGTTCAATGCAGGTACACTACTCAAAAGCATATGTAGAAGTCCCATAGTCATGCACATTACTGCTCTAAAAAATGACATAGAGTCTAATAGATCACATAGGAAAATGATGTTAGTCTTACATGCAACTGTGTCAATGATGAATGCTGTATATTGCTATTGATTTATAAGATTTTATCAGAAAGTAAAAGAAACTATTGTGATCATCTAGGAAAATGGCTAATTATCTCAAATTTTTTCAGCTGTCCCTTACCAAGGTACCTGTCAGATGGACCTTAAAACTTTCTCTTCTGATATAGGAAGTGTAGGGGAAAAATAAATTTGCCTGGTAATTTGGAGGATAGCTTAGTTCACAAAACAATAGTTTCCATGTTTTAATTAAAATCGTCTGATTCATTCTCCAGGCCGTATTTTTGTTTTGCTGCTCTTGTTATCTGTAATCCATTCCTTGATTGTTTCTTCTTGGATATATGAGTGTTTAGGCTACTTTTTCCCATCATTTACTCTGTTAACTGTAACTTTCTCTTCATGAATGTTACAATGTATCCCAGAATGTCTTGACTAATTTCAATAACTAAATCATCTCTGAGGCAGCAGCAACATTTCATAGTGTTCTGTAGTGATTCTGAAAAATTAAATCAAGTTTAGTGCAGTGATGTTGTAAGAACTCTGTCACTGTCGTGAATAGATCAGTTCATAGCGGTTGCTTCCTGGGTAAGTTCTTGCAACACGAGTATGGTTCTCCAGTAAAGATCTAAAAAGCTCCAGGAAGAACTTGGTCCACTCATGCAGAACATCTTCCTAAAACTCTTTCCACAGCCACATGCTAGCTACTGAATTTAGGCCAATAGCTAGAGATCATCCAACTATGTTTACTTATTTTCTAGCAACACCTGGCTCAAAATCCCTATTAGATCACAATGCTAATCAGTCTCTAATCAAGTCTGTAGCCAACCTGGAAAACAGGCTATCTGTTTGAAGAGTAGGAATTTGTACATTCATCAATTTTTGTTTTTCTTCTTAGCACTTCTAATAGCTTTTTGTTTTGTTTGAGCTTCTGTGAAAAACCTGATACATTCTCATAGATGTGTGCTCTTCCACTTCTTTTCCTGTATTATGAAAGTCCATGAATGCTTAGACTGTTAATAGAAATCAAAAGATAGCTATGTTTAAAACATATGTTCATATAAAAATGTTTATTTCTTATAAACACCTTGTATTCTAAGATTTAAAACAAATCTCCTGGATAAGTTATCCTTTTTCTTACAACCATTTTAGGTCACTGATGGTTAATAGCCAATTTTTTAGTGCTTTAGTTAATGCCTTGCATATAAATCGTTGTCTTTATTTCATTAGTTGCTCTGAAATAAAATTTCTTTAATGACAATTTTCTTAAGAGCTAATTTACTAACATTTGTTTTTTTTCTGACCTTTAAATTAGTTTTAAACAACTGCAATATTAGATCATTAGAACAAATGCAACATGAATTTATCAAAGCTGTATCATCCCAAACTACCCTGATAACTCAGTGTAGGAAATGTAGTAGATCTGATATTATTTGGAGTTCAGCATTTGATACAGTATCACACATGGGAAATTATTAGTCCATCTCAACAAGGTGGATATTAGTAATGGTACTGAGAGGCGGAATGGAACTGAAAAAAAAGAGATGACAACAGGCTATTTTAAATGGGGAATAGTCACACTGGAACAAAGATATTTGTAAAATTTTTCAAGGATCAATCTAGAGGACTTGACGTACTTAACATTTTAATTAGTGATATTGACACAAGATGTAGAAGTAGAGGAATGGAGTTTGGTGATGGCAAAATATTGTGAGGCATCATTAAAATAAAGGATGATCAGAATATTACACAGGAATAATGTTCTGACCTTGAGGACTCAAGTAATAGAAATGAGATGAAATTTAAGAGTAGAGATGGCACTTAAGGGCTGATAAAAAGAATTTCTACTAGAGACTTATCAGTTGAAAATGACAGAGGAGGCTAAAGACCTGTGTGTAACCATCAGTCATAGAATAACTATGAGTCACCAACGTGATACAGCTGTGAAAAAAGCGATATGATCCTAGAAAATATCAAATGAGATATTTCCTGTGGAGACAGGGAAGTGTTAATGTTGGAGCAGCACTGGAGAGATCGCTTTTGAAAAACTGGCCTCCCATTTTTAAGAAAGATGAATTCAAACTGGAGCAAGTGTTAGGAAGGGCTACAGGGATGACTGGAATGATACAGAAGCTTATGTTGTGCAAAGAAAGTAAAAGACGGTGGCTTGTTTAGCCCCGCCATAGAAAGGTTGCGAGGAGAAGGGCTGGCTGGCTGCACAGCCCTCAGGGCAGGGAGCGCGGGAGCAGAGTGCCTCTGGCACGGAAACAAATGGCTGTGAGCGAACGCGGGCTGGAAGTGAGAAGAACATTTCTAGTCATCTGGTCGGTGAGGTCTGAGTCAGGGGTCCAGGAGGAGTGAGGGAAGAAACAGGCAAGTTTTACGGTAGAGCTCAGTTAGCTTGTGGAAAAGCTGATACGGCGTGACTTGTGGCGGGGGACTAAATGGGCAGATTTACGAGGTCTGATGTTCTTTGTTCCTGTTATCACCCATGTGTGCAATATATATGCCAGGGCTTGCGTAGACCACGCTAGCTTATTCACCCTCAACATGATACTAAGCAGCAAGACGCGCTCTTTCCTTGAGAGGTTTCCTCATTCGTATCTAAAACATTACTTAAAACTACTGAGATTGGAAGATTTGTGTATTTATTAGAGGTACTTCAGATTTTACAAAAGATGGATTGTATTCTAAAAAGATTTATGGGATTCTTCTCATTTATGTTGAAGCTGTGTTACATAGTTTTGGCAAAGGAAACATAAAATGGGTGTAACTATAACTGCCGGGCTTCTAAGAGCATGTAAAATGCCTTTAGTATCAGTAAGAATCAGCTTGTCTTTGCTAACAGAAGTGCCTTAAAAAGATATGAAAAGGACAGAGTCTGCTGTCCACAGTATTGTCCTCTTCCGCAGCTAATTCACTAGAACAGTGTGATAGTAAGTTTGACTTGAGCAAGATGTTGAATCTGGCTCCGGATGCAAAAGGCACTTTGGAGGTTACCAGCATGGTGGGTGAGTTCCTCTGACAGGAATTGGCCTGTGCGGGATTCCCGCAGGATAATAAGCACTTAGATTCTGTGAAGCCAAAAATCAATGTTGATCTCGTGATTTTTCTCGGCAACAATTAACTGTGTGGAAAGCTGTAATACAGGACAGTTTTTCTATTAAAAGTATTTGTAAAGGGCTAAATTAATTTCTGACTTTATTAAATGAACCCGTGTAGTAATGCATGAAAATAACAATAATGAAAAAATATAGGCAAGAAAAGAAAGGGGCTGAAGGGAACAAAGCAAGCCCAAGTTATCTAATTTCAAGTGTGAAGTGATTCTTCATCTTCCCCCCCTACAATAATAGATTTGGGGGTATGTCATTATAGAGCACTTTAAATAAAAGCAGTCGTTACTAGAAGGCATTAGAAGAAAATTCTTAAGGCGAATATCTTGGGTTTGCCTGGCTCACATTGTCTGAGAATGCTTCTCGTTTCTGTCCCCAAAATATTTGAAAAAGATGCCAGTAAGTGAATGACAGCAGGCTGCGGGCTGTCTCCAGCCCGAGCTGCCAGTGGCTCCAGTGCCGGGCCTGCCGCAGCACGCTGCGGCTGCGCTTCTGCAAGAGGCCGCTCTGCTCGGAGCATAAACAACCTCTCTGCAGAGGTTAAAACAAAAGAAGAGTGCTGTACACGGACAAGTTGCTAAGCAGCAGAAAGAAGGACATCTGTCAAGGGCCGTCTATGTTTTTTGTATTACTACACTTCCATTCTTTGCAGCTTCATCACACAACCTGTTATGGTTTTTGTGTACCCATAGCAAGGAGATAAAATGACACGGATAGTTTTTCTTCCACTTCTCCTCTGTCCCTACTTTTAAAGAGCTGGCGTTGAAGGGAGAGGTCCCTGGGGGACCTACGCTGATGGAGATGTTACCAGTTTCAGTTCAGTCCAGGGCTTTAAGCGTGTTTAGTGTAGTTAATTAGTTACTTGCTTGATGGGCATCATGCTGAAGTCTTTTGGGCCTGGGTTACTCTCAGAAATGAAGGAAAATTTTACCAAAAGAGAGAACATTAACTTTCAAAATAAAATTGTTCTCTCCAGAGCATGAGGAGGTCGGCAATATTGTGCTGCTTTGATTTGGCTAGGGTAGTTAAGACCTGCAAAATGGGACTGCCAGAAGAGAGAGGCAATTGGAAAGTGTTAGCAGGTAGGAGTTTTGACATGGTTTGCACTGACTATTTGTGCTGCTGACCATGTCTTTTATTCACTGAAGTAGCTGTAGTTGCTCTCTAGAAAGTTTTCACTGAGAGAGTGTTAAAGTCTCCCTCTTGCTCTGCTCCAAACATTTACTCATGTGACTAGTTTCAGTGACATGTATTTGTAAAGCGTCATTAATTATTAGTAAAGTACTACAGGATTCTTTATATAAATTAAGATGTTGTTATTATATACTATTGAACAGCCAAGGCTATTAATATTTGGAGCCATTATTGCGAAAATGTAGCAAATAATTCCAATTAAAATATTACTCCCTATCCCTTTACAGCCTCCATCATTAAATGAATTTCCCAAGTAGGAAGGCAGATGTTCTAGTAGTGTATCATTTAACTGGATAAACCAAAGAAATAATCACATACTTTAAAATTCTTAAATAATATTTGCAAAATACAAGTACTGATTATGACCTACAGTATAAGGCATTTCTTTCCTCTTTTCTTGTATTAAAGATCTTTTACTAGTTGATTATATTTTTGCAAGGGTTTATTTTATAGTAGTGACATTTTGAGGTTTTGAAAGTATTTGTTTACTATGAACCTATCAAAATGCTTTCAGGACACACTGTCTTCATGTTGACAAATATCTCCTTAAATGAAAAAGAGTTTTCTTAATTAAGAATTTCAGTATTAGGTTTATTTTTTATTATTGCAGCTACTTAGCCATCCTTTTCCAAGTAGTTTCATATTTTCAAGGTCGAGATTTTTAAAAAGGACTAATGGGAACCAAATTTCTTTTGACTTCTCTCAGACCAACTGTGATGAAGGAATGGTGTTCTGCAAGTTGGCTTTAGAAAAACAAATTTTAAATCAGCCAGGATTCATCGGCTGGGCCACATGCCTTTTTCTCTATGATGTGCCCCATAACTACATGACTAATAAAATGCCTGTTTTTATTGTGCGTGGTCCAGCTTTGGAATAATAATCATCCTTGAAGATTAAATTAATGAAAAATCAATTGTGCAATCAAATATTTCAGCCATAGTGGGTGGCTGAGTTAAGAAAATATTATAAGCAGAATATAATTTATTCAGTCTTATAGGCAGCTGTTGAATTTCTTATTCAGTTATCAATTACTAGAAAATTGTTAGCTGAAATTAGAATTAAATAATGTTTGCAAACTATCCTGTTAGAGCATGGTCACGTGTGGAAACAGCTGTAGTTATTTTAAAAGCTGCCGTCCCTGCTGTTTGCTACTGCTCTTCCTCCCGAGGTTTACTGACCTCAGAGCAGGACTTCTGGCATTTGCTTCATTGCCAAGTCAGCGTGAGCCACCAGCACGTCCGCATTTGGAGTAGGAGCCGTCACGCAGCGCGTTACGGGGCCGTAGCTTCCAGCGCAGGGATGAGAGCAGAGAGCTGAGGCTGGAAATGTCTTGGGTCGCTCCCGCTCTGCCTGTGTACGTGGGTTTGTCTGGGAGCACAGGCCTTTGCTCGCAGGAAGAAGTCATCCTTTGGCTGTGCTGGCATACCCCCTTCATGTTGGTACGCTTCTGACGGCCTGCTTCAGTCCTCTACGCAAAGAGGGATAAGCTCTAGCTCAATAGTGTCCCCTTACCTGTTATTACTGTGACCACTCCTGCAGTGTTGCCGATATAAGTATTTCAATAGAATTTATGGTCCTACAATTATACTTGTATCAAATGCTGCGTAGATTAGGAACTAGCCTTCAAGAGCAGTGTTTTCAGTAAAAAAAATGTTTGCAGTAGGTTTTCTGTTTCAATTTCCCACCTGTTAAGAACTCATCTTTATGACATGAGTGAAAATAATTAATTGCTACTTGAGGAATAATTACCCCCAGTTTGCTGTGCGCCATAGGACGTTATAGAAGACATAGGGGAGGCTTTGAAATTTGTTCTCAAGCTTTTCAAGTGAAGATGATGATAAATTAACTAAGACTTTGGGGCTCATCATAAGCTTGTGATTACATTTTAGGGCTCAGCTTACCACAGAACAGCAGTGGCATAATAACGTGGGCCAAGTCTTTCCTTTTTATTCATGGTACAAGGTTTTTTTCAGTACTTACTGTCTCTCTCAGAGAGCATTATGTGCTCACCTACATGTTCAGAGGGAAAGGTTGTTCTCTGAAAGCTTATCCATTGCAGTATTTCCAACTGTGCTGTTTTAAAACATTTGCCAGTAGGCATAGGTATGCTATCCACCATTAACAAATACAAAAGGAAAATTCTCATAAAAACTTATTTTATGTATTGAAAGAGGATGTGGATTCAGGTGTGCTCCAACGTTGCACCACTACTGTGTCTTTTTAGTAGTTTTACATGTAGGCGTTTGCTATTAGGTGTTTGCTATTGTTTAAAGTGACAGCTACATCCCCCTCTTTAGGCAAGCCTTTTAAAAATAAGTGATTCACATGTATTTTGCATATTTTAATCCATTATTTGCATATGCTAATTCACAGCGCATTGCGGTGACAATGGTTATTGCATTCAATTGTCCTGAATTGTAAGGAGTTATAGGAAAGTTCGTCAATTCAAATGTGGGATCTGTTCTGTACCCCAACATAGAGGGAACTGCTGTTGACTCTCACCAGCGGTCCTGGGGATTTTCTGTATTGCACAATTCAAAATGATAAGTTAGCAAACACAATGTTCTGTTTCTTATCTTCGAAATGTATCTTGCAACTCTGGAAGAGACTCATCCCTTGCTATCAATGTATTTGATGATAGTGACTTTGTGCCAGATCATATAGGGATTTGCTCTTGAAATAGACTATAGAAGTTATTCACATAATGAGGATCTTACCAGCAAAAAAATATATGAAGTAAACGTACCTATAAACACTGTGGAAGAGAGAGGAAATAGAAATGCAGTATATAGGGGATCCGCTGAACACACGACTTTGTAGCAAGGACTGTCGTTCTGTGGGAAGCAACAATGCTAAAACATGATATTTGGTTATGCAGATCATCAGGGTGTTTTCCAAGAACCATCCCAATCAGTAGGATACTCAAAAATATATATTGGAAGAAACATCCAGGTTTTTGCTGAAGAAGGTGTAAGATAGGAAAAGACATGGTAGGGAATAACTACTGGTATTTATGTTGCTGAATATTGCAACAATTGACCGGTACTGAAATAATCTTACAAAGAGAACTCACTGGGATCCTTCCACACTGTAGCAAACAGACTGGCATCAGTTTATGCCTTTTCTAGGCCACTACCTTTTAGAAAAGAGCAGATGCATATTACTACATTCAGTTATACATTGACAAAAGATTGTGAAAAAGACAAAAAGAAAGCCAATATAATTTTCCATGACAGTGACACCAATGTGGTATCAATAACATGGATCATCCATCTTACAGTAACATATTCCTGTGGTTACCAGGTATGCAAGTGGCCGATGATTCTTTCCTTCAACAGCAGACGTAGCTGTTGTTGCTGGCAATGCAATTTTTATCCCATATTTCAGAAAAACTCCTGCTCAATATCATAGTTAAAGATAAAACAATAATTCCTGGTCAGTCTAGGAGAATGGCTCATACATGCCTAGATAATTGGAAAAATCCTTATTAATTGTCATCTTACTATGTCCATTAAGAAACATCCATTGGCAGTCATCAAAAGCTAGTCCTCTTGGGACTAGTTTGCAAATTTGGCAGGGAACACTGCAACATTGCCTAAGGTATGTCAAACCAAAGTACCATAGACAATGTAGTGAGTATGGGGCATGTGAAGGAGCTGACTAGTTCACGTCAGGTTTTGTACTTCAAATAAAATGCTATAGAATATATAGAATTATTCTTAATTTCTGAAGGCACTGGGGAGATCAAAAAGTCACCCACAATATAGATATTGCCATTTTTTTTTCATTTTTCTGGAGTGTAAATTTAGATGTTTCTCTGAAAAAAAATACTTTTTCTGATTTCTGATTGCATTTGGGTTAAAATTTACTCCTCATAAAATAAACATCACTTTTTCTTGACACTGTTAAAAATTTCATTCTTCAAGTATAACTTGTAGCTGTGATGCAGTAACAAAAATGTTGCTTTATTAGGAATACCATTTACTCCTAAAATTTATCACAGCTGCATGAAAACCTGTGTTCTGAAGTTCAACCATTCCTAGAATCATCTCTCTTAAGACTCTGCAGTTTTGAGTGCCCTTAGCACTGTTCGGAGTGTGCAGAGCACAGTGAATTGTGGTGCACTAATCATTCAACAAACAACTGACCAATTCTGCAATGGGAAGGTTTTTGGAGACTGAAAAATGAGTGTCCAGCTGAAGGACATTGAATGGAGCAGACAGCTTAGGAAATGGGGGAGTGAAGTGGGAATGGGATTACATACAAATGAGGAAACTCGGGGGAGAAAGCAGGTGGAGATAACAGAGGTGGTGCAGAAGTTCAGCTCCCCTGCGTATCCCCACGCAGTGAGAAGGCTTACTGAGAAGTTGCTCCTTTGGGGGGTAGCCTGCCATCTGCCTCTGAAGTGATGAATTTTTAGGAGAAAGTAAAGGTGAGGAATGGCACTACTAGCCACTGCTTGTGAGTCCACAGCACGCTGCCTCTTTGGAATAGCTCCGGGAGATCAAACCCACACTGATTCTCAGGACCAACATATGTACAGTCGGAAGCTCCTGTTCCACCGCAGTAGGATATTGTGTGCCTGTGTGTACTCAATCAAGGTTTTTTTGGAGTTATGTGGCACTCATTGAGTGCTATGCAGGGGAGAGAAGAGACTTAGATGGTGATGAGTAAATCATCTCCATAGAGAAAGAAGTCTTTAGGATTGCACTGGTTGCTGTGAATTGTTTTCTTCATTGAAATATATGCTTAAAGTATTTAATGAGTTATTTATAAGTTCCTGGCTGTAGCTCACACCATCAAAGTGATTTCACTCCTTTTCAACAGCAAGCAAAATAGCCTTCCATTTTTAAGAACCAGTTGCCTCTGAGGTTCTTGAAAAGGCAGGCAACAGCAAGAATTTCAGGCTCAAAAGCCTGAGAGAATAAACTCTCTCTCATACGATTCTTAGCACTTCCTAGCTCTAGCCATATGTGAAGTATGCAAGAATAACCTTTTAATTTATATTTCTAGCTATGCTGATTCTAGGAATAGGAGTATAGGAGGAATGTGGATAAAGTACTGTAAAAAATACAAGAGTGCTGATCCAAAAAAATTTTAAATGTCATGTTCAGTCCAAGGTTTGTGCAGAGGTCTGGGAACAGCTCTTATTTGTCCAAATTGCTTTGCTAATGCTCACTGTGGGCTATTTTTCCTCCTTTTCAATGATTTTTGTAGCAAAATGACATTTTAGTTTTGAATTAATACACAATTTTGCTGAAAAAAATTGCAGAAATCAGATTGCATTAGCAGGTAGTTGCAGAGCAAAGCCCATGTCTTCTGAGGTTTTCAAGTTACGTGCAGTATGCTTTACTGATATACCCAGACAAATAGGGAGAAGTAGCGCTGCAGCTACCTGTCCTACATCAGATTGCAGCATTATCCTGCTCTGACCTTTACCCCTTGGACTGCTAGTACAACTTCACAGAAATGAAGATAATTTTCTCTGGATCTTTTTATTCATTATTCAAGCAAAATTCCAACTAAGTGGAGATCCATGAGGGACCAGGATTTAACCTTGAATTATGTCTAATCTAAGATTAGAATCAACAGAGGAAAAATCATATAAAAATATTCGGGTATGAAGGTAGTGAAGTTGCTTACTTTAGACAGAGATGTTTTCCTGTAGTGTTACTTTCAATTACTCTTTTATGTATTGGATGCCCACAAAATAAAAATTTTGGACTGGCTATTTTTGCTTTTTATTCCAGCAGCTTTTTTATTTGTCTCTTAACAAAATTATGCATTGATTCCTACCAAGCTGTATTAGGCTTTGTAAACAAATAAGTCAGCTAATTACTCAATGCAATAATGAGCATGCAAATTGATTTTCAGATCCTGGGTTGAATTTGCGATGCTGTTAAAAATATTTTGAGTATTGAAATATGTAGAAATGATTTGAAAGCCAGGGAGAAATTTCAAATGTGTATGTACACAACACCATTTTTGCGTGTTTATGTTGCCAGGAAGGTCTCTTTTTTTTTATTCAGAGTCCTGTCTGACCATAACAAATGTGAAAGATATCAAATTAAGTAAATTTTCCCACATTTGATGATTTCTGTATTTTTTGCAAATTCAGTACATTTTCCAAGATATTTTTGACTTGTAAAATGAGAATATTAAATTACAGGACTGGATCATTATCACTGACATCAACAGAGACACTTATTGGCAGCATTGCACTGTAGCCCTATCAACACATTCCATGAGTGAAAAATAAACATTATTCCTAAAACTTCAGCGGAGACTTTCCCGCCTTTAATTTCTTCAGTTCTGTAAGAAAATATGTTCTAAGAGAAATTTTTGGATATGTGTTTGCAGTCTAGGATCATAAAGTTCATATTTTTTTTTCTGTAATCAGAATGAGAATTGGTAGGGTGATACTTGGAACATGGGGTTCCCTGAGATCTCATTGTACTTCAGAGCTATTAATAGAGGACTTCCATATATAATTGCATGCAACTATCAGCTTGGTAACTTTCTAACTGCTAATTTTTGGAAGCAGGTAGGATGTGCCAGGGGAAGAATCATAGTACAACTGCCCTTTTTTTAAATTTTCAGTTTGGCTGTTGTCAGGCACATGTATCGATCTAGGTGGACCTTTGGTTTAATCCTATATGGTGGTTGTTATGTTCAGACATTCAGGAAGTCCCTGAAGCTCTCTCTGCAGTGGTTGTTCAGGATTGTCACTGTAACTGTGCCTTACCGTTCCAGAAATCATAGTTGTTGTAGCAAATATGTGTCAAGATGGTATAATGACTCTCTGTGAAATGTGAAAAAAATATATCACACACTTAAAGGGACAGAAAACATTAGGAGTAGGTTATTTCTGCTTCAGCACAGATTTGTTATAACACTTTTTTCAAGTTAGGAGCATTCTGCATTACTGCATAAAATTTTATTAAAAACTACGTCCAGTGTGTGTTCTGACTGAAGCTTGTAAACCCGCTACATTGCTTGCCCTTTTCTGAAAGTGGTTATTTGTTATTTGACATTATTTTGTCAGACATCTGATTTATATAGCTGAAGACAGGGCACTTGCCTTCTTTTCAGGATAATAAACAAGCTTCACTTTTAAAGCCAAGAAAACATTTTTAAATGGTAGAATATTTTTCTAATTATTTTGTCTAGCATGTTGAATACCTTTTTACTTTCTCTGCAGTTAGCTTCCATTAATGTTAAAGAAAAAGAGAAAGAGAGTGGGAAAGCAAGCCTTGGTGTAGAAAAAAAAGAAATCAAAGCTAACCACCGACAGCTTTTTGAAAAAGAGTGTTCTGGTTGTTATAAAACATGTATATAACTGACAAGTGATATTATCCACTGGTGAGATATTGTTCATATGTCTGCAGTATAGAATTACCAGAAAAATCATGCTGGTTATCAATCCACATGTGTTCAATGCAGTTTTAGGATTTTGTGAATGCCATGAATATCTTTTATCCTATCACTGTAACCCGCTCACCTCCCACCAGTTCTCCATGCACACTCCCCACTATGTTATGTCCCCTTTGATGCACATACAAACATATTTCACCTCTGGTATTTTTAACCTGAATGTGGACCTCACTGTGATGCTTGATTGACAGTGCTTGAGCATGAAGCCCTCTGTTCAGGGAAGGGACAATCTTTCTCCTTCACATCGCCCACCCATGGGCTTCAATCTTTCCCGGAAAAGACGTCCTCCAGTGTTGAGGAGGTCAGCTATGTCTATACAGCAAATCGCAAGAAAGCACGAGCGCGTTCTGTCCATGCGCCGAGCTAACCAGAAGCCATGGGGCTCCAAGCCCAAACTAATATATTCTGCCTTTTTTTATTTGCTTAGGCATGGGGCCATGCTATGCAGCCATGTAGCTTTAGGGTTACTTGCAGTGTTGGCAGAGGAAGTTGGCATCTGCCAACAATATGTTTAAAAGACATATTCATCAGCTTCTGTGGTTATGTTGACACTGTACTAACCAAAGTGAAGGTGTAGCTTTAACTAACTTTGAACTATATCTGGCTTAAGTGCTCTAAGTAGCTTTCTCTCAGTAAAAGGGAGCTTGTAGAGATCTGCAAAACCTGTCCAGGAAGAAAAGCAAGTTCTGCTGGGGCTGAGCTCTGTGAGGTCCCTGCAGCCTTTGGCTGTCCTCAGGCTTCTCGTCAGGGAAGGCAGCACCAGGCGTGGTGGTGGTGGTGGCGAGAGGCTCTTCTGACAGCCACAAACTGGACTGAAACAAAAGAATTCAGTTCATCAGGATTCCAGCTAATGAATCTATATATGTTGCTGCTAATTTGGTCTCCATGTAAATCAGGAGTTTCAGAAATGAAAAAAAACATCCAATATGCATGATACATTGGCTGAGTCAGTCATAACTTCTCTTTTAATGTTTCTAATGGTGAGAGAGACCTATATTTTATCTATATGTTATCCAGATCAGTACTGTGTGCATTCCTTCATATGAGCTTTTTTTTTTTTTTTTGGCTCCCTCTGCTTCCTATCTCAGCATGGTTCAGAGGAGATACTGGAGAGGAGAAACTGGTAGAATTGTGTTTGTAGATATTTGCCTTCAGAACAATTTTGCACCAGTATGCATAGCATAACATACCTTGTTACATGCTCCCATAGCAATAGCTTGAATATTTATACAGTTTTTATTTAAAAAGTTCCCCAGCATAACGGCCAAATTCTTTGCAGTTGGTAATTGCTGTGGTTCCAGTGATTTATTTGATTTTAATAGAACTATTTGAATTCAGATCAACAAGACATTGAGTATACTGTAAAATCTATGCATTGGTCAGTTAACCTACCATCAGTGTAAACACTCCACAGTAAGGTAGACACCCATTTTTTTGCAGCAGCTAAGCTTTGATTTTGAGCTCTCTGTCTGGCTTCTGCCTCAGATGAGCTTGAGTACCTATTAAAGGATGCTACCTATATAAATGGGTGTGAGAGTATGGCCAGTATCACTTTATCTTAATGCCATTTTGCTTGTGCTTTTACATAATTTTTGTTTAATGCCATCTTTAATATTCTGAGGGGTCAGGGGTGGGTTTGATTTAATACAACTGGACGGTTTGCCTGGTTTTTGTCTGTTCCTTTTGGTGTCCTGTCATTTGAATTTTATGTTTTTGCTTTTATTTCTTCAGACGACTTTTCTGGGTATCATTTTCTGTGTTGTGTTGGTTCTTTATGCTGGTACAGATTGCATTTGTTCATCTAAAAAGCCTGTCCTGCACAATTTCCATCATTTTTATGGTCTTACGTTTTGTCATTTTCTGCTTGAGTTTGGTTGTGGTTTGTTATGTTTTGACAGTAGTTTGTCATACAGCTGTGGATAACCTCTTTGGCTTGCCTTTAAAACTTTCTTCTTTGCAGTTGCTGAACAAAGTTAACTGAAACACTTGGAGACACTTCCATCTTAACATGAGGAAAAACTTTTTCACTGTGAGGGTGACAGAGCACTGGAACAGGTTGCCCCGAGAGGTGGTGGAGTCTCCTTCTCTGGAGATATTCAAAAGCCGCCTGGATGCAATCCTGTGCAATGTGCTCTAGGTGACCCTGCTTGAGCAGGGGGGTTGGACTAGATGATCTCCAGAGGTCCCTTCCAACCTCAGTGATTCTGTGATTCTGTGATTCTGTGATTCTGTGAAACACTCTTTCTTCAAACAGAAAGATTAGCCCAGACAAAAGTGCAGGAGTGGCTGTATACAGGCAGCGAGGCTACCCATTTGTTCAGGTTTTGTTAGCATTCTGTTTAAAAGTACGGATTTTTTATGCAAATATAAATATTCTCTTCACTAAAATGGTTGTGTGTAGATCTTTGTCGGGGAATTATGGTTTTGATTTACAGGATGTGGAAATTTTACAGTTAAAACTAAAGCTTCCTCATCTAAGTTGCATGTTTTGTTTGTAAAAAAAAAGAGTGTTGGCAACCCCCTCAAACCCTGCTCCCTCCAGCCTACACACTCAGCTCAGACCATAGGTTTCCTCAGAACTGTGTCTGCATTTACAAGTTTTGAATATTCCGGTGTGGAGTAAGGTAAGGACCTGCTCTGAACTGCTAAAAACTTAAATTATCTGTTTAAACAACAAACTGTATGAGTTCTGATTTATCATTTTACGATCACTTAGTATAAAGGAGAACATTGCAGGCTCCCTGACTTGTTAAGAGTATTGTCACTGGATATGGAACAAAAACTAATGCCTGAAGCTGATACAGAAGCGTCCAGGGCCAATGCTCTTCTATTTGCACTGGAGCTTAAGGTGCTGATTTTGATATAGCAACCCTTCCATAGTCAGTCTAATCAAGAGGCAGTCAGTTTCTGTGTTCTCTGCCAGTACTCTTGCAGTCAGCTTTGATACCCAAGCTAGAGACCCCATGTTAAAAATGAAAGCATTTATTGGCAAGATGTTATCAGAAAAAGGCCTGGGAGACCTGCAGAGATAGACCTGAGGGTCCAAGTTGAACATAAGCCAGCAATGTGCCCTTGTGGCGTAAAAGGCCACCAGCCTCTTAGGCTGCATTAGGAAAAGCATTGCCAGCAGGTGAAGGGAGGTGACCCTTCCCCTCTACACAGCCCTGGTGAGTTCTGTGTCCAGTGCTGGTCTCCTCAGTACAAGAGAGACATGGACATACTGGAGTGAGTCCAGTGAGGGGCCACGAAGATGATTAAGGGGATCAGAGCATCTGTCATAGGAGTAGAAGCTGAGGGCTGGGACTGTTCAGCCTGGAGAGGAGAAGACTTGTGTGTGTGTGTGTGGGGGGGGGTCTTATTAATGTGCATAAATACCTGCTAGGGGGACTAAAGAAGATGGAGCCAGACTCTTCTTAGTGGTTTCCACTGAAATGCAAGAGGCAATGGGCACAAACTGGAACAAAGGAAATTCCCTTTAAACATAAAATAAAACTTCTTTACTGTGAGGGTGATCAAACAGTGGAAGAGGTTATCCAGAGAGCTTGTGGAGTCTCCTTGCTTGGAGATACTGCAAACACTGGACATGGTCCTGAGCAACCTGCTGTAGGTGACCCTGCTTGAGCAGGGGAGTTGGACCAGATGATGTCCAGAGGTCCCTTCCTGCCTCAACCATTCTGTGATGCATTGAAAGTGTCCTGGACTCTGCAACTTCCTCTCCACATCCCTCAGTCCCCAGTTCCTAACCCTGAGAGTGAAACACTCTAGATTTGAAGACTTTCTCTGAATTTTGTAGTGTGCAGCTGTCGAAAGACTTTGGTAGTGTGCTGCTAGTTGGGAGGGAATTATACTGTAAGAGGTATCCTGGCTGACTTCCTTAATGAAAACTATGCTGATGCAGTGTTGGCTTTGTTCTGAGTCATATAGAGCTTTTATACTTGTTTTCTGATTATTTTTACCAAAAGGAATTATAGTAAAATATTGTCTCTCTTCAGAGAGATGATGGAATTAAGACTGAGTTGCACCATATGTGCCTATGAGAATAAGGGTCGTAAACTGTGGAGAGTTAAGCTGAGGTCTCATTGTCATGAAGTTTTTCTTACTTGTTCTTGACTCAAGTGTGTTTTGGGGGATTGAAGTGCTGGTTACAGACTTCTGAGAGAAGGAAGTATACTGCCAACTGAATCAAAATCATGCAGGCAAATTCTCACCAGGGTAAAATGTAGCATAGCAAATGTTGAACTTTTTGTTAAAAAATACTTAGTTAATGGAGGAAAAAGCGGAGTCAAACCTAACAAAATGATATAATTAAACAGAATAGAAGGAATTGTAGAGGAAAACATAGGCATCTAAAATTTTATAAGTTTTAATATTATTTGGTTAAAACTTTAAATTGTAGGCAATGGTTTTGATATGAGAATAAATAAGACTGCAGATACTATGAAGTAGAAGGATTCGACTTAGATTTTATTTAGAGCAGGTAAACAGTCAAAGTTTAAGAATAAGACAAGAGAAACATGGGTCTGTAGAATGAAATGAACTCTTTCTAGATTAATCCAGATGGACTGGAAAACAAACAAACAAACTTGGCTTCTTGGCATGGGAAGGATTAAAGTCACTCAGTCACAGCACCGAATCAACATGTTACTCATCGCACTTTGCAGCTTTGTTACAAAATTGAGAACAAAAGCAAAATAGCTGGAATCCTTAGATTTCCCTAATTTCTACAGTGTGCTAAGTAGATCAGTAAAGATAAAATCTAATTTGTAAGGATATGGAAGAATGTACATTTGGCTAATTTTACTTTTCAAAGCTTTGTGCTTTATTATCAATATGGAGATAGTACTTGCAAGCTGTCTTCAGAACTTCATGGATTTTGAAATCTATAATGTCTGTAGATTATACAGATGTTTTCTGAATGTTTAAATACAATCTACATAATTGATTTAAAAATTTACATTTAATTTTACCCAGTAATTTGTCAATTTGTATAAATAACATAGAAATTTCCTATGAAATAATTTCAAATTTATTATCCATTTTAATATTTATTCTGCAAATATCCTATCATTTGACTAAATGATAGGAGTCCAATCTTACCGACTAGATAGGGGAAAAAAATAGGACAGGTCTGTGTGTGCCAGATTCTGCCTTGGATGAATGTGGGTGGCTTAATCAACATTGCCCACACATTTCTGAGGCAGAATTTGGACTTATTAGACTGTCTTTTCACTGCCTTTCATGCCATACCTATCAAATCTGACAGCAGCTTTTTCTGGGAATTGACAAATTCATTTTGTTTGGGTTTGGATCCACTCACCAGATAAGGCGTTATAAATGCGGAGGGGTGTTCACATCAGCAGCCTGCTTTGCAACTCTTCCAGAGAGCAAATCAGTGCATCTAAATCCGGAGCTTTACTGTTGACCAGCTTCAGTCTCTGAATTGCCTTCTCCATCGCCCTTCTCCATTGACTAGGCTGCTCAGTAAAGCCCTTAGACAGTGAATATACCTCCCTCCACATCTCACCCAGGTAGACTGTGACTGGGGAGGACACATCCAATGTGATAGTTCACTGAGAGAAATTTGGGCTAATAAAATAAAAGTAAACTCATATTATAGGCAGAATAACAGCAATGATATCTCTGTATCACTCCAAAGTGTTTTGCTTTCTGTATACTGATTTATTTATTTCAGTTACAAAAACATATATAAATGAACATGCCAAAGTGAGGCCCACACTGATTTCAATGAACAGAGCCCAGAGGTGTCAATTAAGAACAAATGGAAAACTCAAGCTTTCCTTGACAGTGCCCAGGAAAGCTCATTTGCAATCAATGGGAAGCCATCTGCTGAGTCCCCTAGCCCCTAGACCTGGCTGAGCAGGGTTTAGTCTTAGCATATCTTCTTAATTACTGAGCTCCAACTGTGATAATCTCTAAAATAGGATACTCTCATGGAGCTAGAGCTTTACAGGACAACCCAACATTTTGGGTTGGGAGCCAAAACTGCCCCCCAGCCCCAAGCAGTGGAGTCCCTCAAGCCCCTGCGTGACATGTCCATGAGATAATCAGCTGCAGTCTGCACCACAGCTTCAAGCAGATCTCGTCTAAGCTATAGGCACAGGGTGTTTTTGTCGTTCTGTTGCTGATTCTGTGGATTTTTTAAAGCTTTTTTATATTCTATATATTTATATTTGTATCTGTTTACTTATTTAATATCATAGCTCTGATTTAAGACATAGGCCTGTACAGGATTCAGAGCTGCAAAAACCAGTCTGGAAGCAACAAAAGCACAATTTTTATTTCACTGATTAACACTTCTATGGTTTGAATGCCTACAGATTATATATCAATTTTCCAGTTATCTTACATGCTGTATCTATATATGCTAAATGTAAGTGTCTGCCCCTGAGAGTTTGTCTTGTAAAGACAAGACATGGCAAGTGTCCTGAACGAAGGAGGGGTTCGTTATCAAGCCCTGCTTCTGAAAAAAGGCCATGAACCCTCATGCTGTAGGGCATCCAGATTTGACCGCCTATCTTTGGGACACAAAGGGAGGAAGTGTTCTTCTATTCCTAGCCCACAAATAATACCAGTTTCCTGTGAACTAGAAAAACATGTTTACTTTCTGTTTTATTTGAATCTTCCTTGGGAAAAAAAACAGTATCACCACCATACGGTGTGTGATGGTACCACAATTGTATTAGAAAGTATTTTTTTAGTCTGCTTTTCCCCACAGCTAGTCTGAGGTTTGCAAAAACCCTGAACTTCACAAGTTACAGCCATTCCCACCTAGAGGTCTTTTGACTTTTTGGTTTAATTTGGGATGGAAAAATATTTTTAAACTTAAACATTTTCCTGAGAGGAGAAACTGTTTTACATCCAGGCAAACATACTTAAGATGGGAAATAAATGAAAGCGCAACATGAGAATAATAGCATAATATCATGCTAGGATCAGCATGATAGAAGTGCACCCTAATCATTTCCTTTGCTTGCCAAGGCCAAAAATTTTGAGCCTGACATAACTTTCCACCTCCCTGAGAGGCACACCACAGGCCATTTAATATTTCAGATTCTTTTATACTTTTCTTTAGGATTCTCCCAGGAATTGGACTTAAGAAATCCTATACAATATAACCATTACTGACCTACAAAGCTTCTTGCCTATGTTCATAGACCAGATTAATTGATTTCTGGACCTGTTGTATTCTGGGGAATGTCACAAACCTATCTGTCTTACTTCAATTCTAAAATTATATTTTGGTCTCTGACTCACCTGAAAGGTATACAAAATCATGTGTAGCCATGCAGTTACACCACTGAATAGGCTAAAGGTATGTCTTTCCAGCTGATGCTAGCGTTATGTTTTGTGCAAAATAGTCACTTCAGATATGCCTTTCTTGTAGACATTTTCATATAAATAACTATTACCTGTTGCTAAATCCAGCTGATCTTTGTCAGTTTGCTTTGCTGTCTGGGGATTTGCTAGCACAAATGAAGCAAACGTGAAGGGACAGTGCCCACCTCTCATGGGAAATAATACGCCCTCAGATACTCAGGTAGGAATGAAGGATGCTGTCTGTGACAAAATGATAATTTAAAGCAGCATTGCAGTGATGTGGAGTATATGCCTGAGTGCTGAGGGGCGGGTGAATTTTCCTTCTCATTTACAGAGCATCCAGTATCTCACAGTGCAGGGAGTCAGAGCTCGCACTATAAAAAGGCCTTTCCTGGGTATGTCACTGTTGGAGCCTGTTAGTATTCGTATAGGTGCAGGTATGAATCTACGGCTGCTTTCCTAAAGTATAGTTTGCTCTGTGCTCTGCACTGTGTGAGTTCACATTTTTGGCCTGAAGATGGCTAAACTGCATCCTTATGAAATGGCCTTAGTCATCAAGTTGTCCCACAGTCCTTCCTTCACATTGCTTTGAGTCCTCCTAGGAAGGATCCTTCAGCTGACTTCCCTGCCTGGCAGAAGTCATATCATGTTGCCATAAACCCATTGAGACTATACGGTGACAGACGCAGGGGAGTGTGCGCGTCCATCTCTGAGTATGTCTACCTACTGCAGGAGCGGGAGGACAGGGCACATTCGTCACATTCACATCCCGATGCCCAAGCGGGAGTTGTGCACCTACGGCAGGGCTGGGGGTGCGTGCACACACATGCCTGCACACTCACGGTGACATGTGGGAGGAGAAAAAAATCAAAGCAGGCCCTTCGCACTTAAAATACATCAGGTTTGTCATGGTCCCTAGATTTTATAAGCATTCATTCCACAGCCTTGTGTTGTTCTTGGAAATGGCATCTCCTGCACAAACAAGATTTATTTCCACTGTAGAGAGTTTCATCTTTATCCTAGAATTGAAATGATCTTTTTGAGCCATTGACTGCATCAGGAAGAGGACCAAAACCTTGAACCTGATTCAGTATTCTATGGCAGGGCGACCTAGTGAGCAGAGGACAGGTGTGCTTATTAATACGCATTTCTATGAATGTTTCTCCTGGAGGTGAATGTGAGATACAATTGTTTATGCTGGACATTCACATTAGTTATTTCAATTTTACAGACAGACAGGCTCTGCACATACATCGCTATTAGAAAATCAGGTTCCATGGGGCATATCCTTTTGTACACCTCTACTCCTCTTCATTGTTTTAGGTCTCCCACTTTGTTATTCACAGTGGCATAATATTTCTGTGGCAAACACAGAGATTGCTTGCCAGGAAAAGTAATAAGAATAAGGTATTTAATGCGTTTCTTGCCTTCTTCAGTGTGTTGTAGCTGCTGGAAACAAGGCAGAAAGCAACACCATATGACCTGCTACCTTGAGACCTGTCTATAAACCGCAGTTAAAATAGTTTCAAGATACTTATGCATTGCATAAGTAACACGAATATAGGTTTATCACAATCAGTAGGGATTGCTGGATTTTCATATCACACATTCACTGCTTAGGATGATTAGCAGGAAATTTAATTTACACTAATTAACCTTAGGAGAGCAAGAAATTAACTTGATGGGGAAATTTTGTATTTTACTATATACCGTACTAAGCAACATGAAAAAATGAGTTGAAACTTGAGTACAGTCTTTTGCTGATACACTGGACTTTAGTTTCTCTAAATTAAATTAAAAGACTGTAGGTAATTAACATATGATTGTGAGTGAGTGCTTTTTTGGGAAGCTTGAGTTGTAGAATGGTCATATAAAGTATTCACTGAATTGTCAGACACATCCGGAAAGTGCAGTATATTTTTATACATTAAATTATGTTAATATCTAATAGCAAAATCTTTAACAAGTTCTTGTTTTCTATGTTTGTATACTTTCATTATGTAACGTGCATTATGATCACACGTGAGGTATTTCAGAACGTAATGCACAGAGCAGAGACGGGTTTCACAGAACTACCTCTGTGAAAACACCATACTTTTAATTTACAACACCCACTTGCAAATACATTTTTAGGGCCAGGGACCTTTATTCTTATGCTGCCAAAACTCCTATGAAAATAAGTTTTTTTAGAAATTACCCTCAAAAGCATACAGCAAATGAGAGCAGCATGAATCACCACATAGTACTAATAGATAAGTAAAAATTAGGAACTAATGAACTCTAATCTTGCCTGTTGATGATGACTTTTCTATCTCATTGTTCAAAAACACTTAGTTTAGGTTGCTTGGTTTTTCCCTCTGTAAAATGGAGGTAATTTTTATGTATCTACCATTCAGAATTACTGTGGATAAATTAGTGTATGCAAAGGAATGAGTCATTCAGTATGGAAGTGCTGGTCTATTATAAACCAAAATGTTACTCTGTCATGCCAAGCTTGTGGTTGCATCCAAATTTATCTGTAAAAAAGGATACGGAAAACATCAGTTGCATGCCAGATAATTGCCTTTGATGTCTGTGCTTTGGCTAGTCTGTGCATCTGAAATACTATTACTGTTACTTATTTGGAGTTAGGTCCTGTAATCCTTATCTGAAACTGCTATTGAATTTAGTGGTGTGACTTCAGTGAGAGTTTTGTCCAAGTAAGTATTGCAGATTTCTATCCACTGAGTCCATACTTCAGAGTTTAAGAAGTGCGTATAAACTAGTTAAGGTGTCTGCTCAGACTTTCTAGCCTATGACAGGAATACTGCCAGTCTAAAAAGGGATCTCAAGTAGGCCACCTGGTCATATATTGTATAACATATCTTATATTGCATTCTCCGTTTTTTTTTTTCCCCACAGTCTCCAGGACTTTGATTTCTCAGCAATAGCACCCCTATTCAATCTACAGTGTGTGTGTGGGGGGGGGTATGTGTGTGGGTATTTATAAATATATATGTGCACACATACAAACATATAAATGTGCTATATACATATTAATGTCCTATATAAATGTGCTTTGCCTTTTTGGGTGTGCAGATATATTTCTGTAAATGCTCACCATTTGTATTTATACATTTATGAGTAATATCCAACTTTCAATCATAAGTGACACCATGTGGCTTCCTGTATAATAATTACTTTGGGACAAAAAAAATTTGTTTCAAGAGTGACTCTAACTCTCCATCAATGTAAAAACACTAAATAATATGAGCCCACTCCCTCTGAATAGAATAAGCCATTTTCATTGATTTCAATGGGAGCAGGCACAACGGCATTTCTACAGCAGAGAGAGAACATGTTATTATATTCTTTAAATGAAAGTTTGATTTCGTTGCACTAAAATTATTCATGTTCTGTTAGCAAACGGTTTGAGATTTCCTAACCTAGCGCATTTGCTGAATTCTGCTTTGTATTTTCCTCACAGCAATTGGAAGGACCCTCATTCCTCGTTATTTTAGCACTGTCTTTGAAGGAGGTGTAACAGACCTGTATTACATTCTCAAGCACTCTAAAGAGTCATACCACAACTCATCCATCACAGTGGACTGTGATCAATGCACCATGGTCACTCAGCATGGAAAACCCATGTTTACCAAGGTAACAGGGAAGACTCAATACAGCATGTTGTTGGTTTTTGTTTGGTTTTTCTTCTTCAGCGTATGTAAGGGTGAGAAATACTGGCTGTTGCATTTTTATGGTAGACTGAGATTATTTCTAATACCGCAGACCCTTGAAGCCCTTTAATTACTATCTTCTGTGTTCATTACATGACTGGAAAATTCTGTGGGCATCTTCTGCAATTCTCCCAGAAAGATTGCAAGAGGAGCACATAATGCCAAGTTGTCAGAGACATCAGATGTATGGAAATTAAATTCAGCCTGCCCATCTCCTTTTCTCTTGGCTTGATTTTAAAGCAACAACGAGATTTTACATTGCTGCTACATACCATTCTGGATAGTATGCTTTACATTTGATACTTACCCAGTCCAAGGACTGTAAATCTCTAGGCAGATAGTGATTTAATACAGTAGGATGCTGGCCCAAAGGGCAGTGAAGCCAATGGAAGGACTCAATTGATTTAAGCATGCTCGGGATCAGGCTGTTAGTACATACTCAATACTTGTAATCAGTAGTGAATTATCTTCATGCTTTGGTCAGTTCCAGTCCTGCAGCTAATTCCTGTAATTAAACTGGATGCAATGTATTTATAAAAGCAGGACCAGAAAGCTGGAAAATACCAAATTAAAACAAAAATCTTGTATTGAAAAAAATCAGTAAAGTGGTTATCAAAATGGAAATGCACATTTTACTAATTTAACAGGAATTGACTCTCTTCCATCTTGTGCCTCTTCATCTGTACGAATTTCACCCTTTGCATGGAAAAAAGCTTAAAGGAGAAGGGGCCTCAGGAGGCGTTAACCTGCCCACATCACCCTTAGCCCACGGGACTGCAGAGGTCATAGAGTCAAAAAGGCACTGGCTGTTGCCAGCACTGCAAACAGTACTTACGTGGCATACGTGGTTTTATCATGTATTCAAGTCCCAACCTTTTGTAGCATCTTCTTCCCTGCCATCTCTATGCCTCTTGGAGCAGGGCTCAAACAACAGCGAGAGGAGTCGCTCACATCCTTGGCACCAGTGAACTGAGGTGTGCGTTTTATGGTATATTTGTTCCAGCTGTCTCACTCCAGCCCCCCTGTGACTTACGTATACCGACACAAACGCAGAGAGAAAGAGATGTGCAAAGAGACTGGGGAGTCCTCGGTGGCACCTCTTTCCCACCTCGCTGCTCATGAAGAGCTGCGCATGGTAGCTGTGTGTAGAGAAAATGAAGAGAATATATGGTAGCTGCTTTTCCCCTTTGCGTGGCTCCCTAACCAGATTGCCGTGTCATTTCCCTTTGTGTTAACTTTAATGCAATATTAAATAAGAAGGGCTTTTTTGGAGTCAGTAAGTAAAACATACTTTTGTCGATTCAATTAGTTTATTTTGCATTATCATTATACCACGTTCCAGTGCTGTTACTTTGGAAAGGGAGATAGTATGCAGCTGAGACAAAGTCAAAGATACATTGGAGCAAGGACTGGGCTGCGTGCAGCCCTTGGGCGAGGGGAGCCTGGTGGAGGGGCCTCGGTCCTGGGGCTTGAGCAGCAGCCCTGTTACAGTCCGTGGGACCCTCCATGTGCACTGCAGTCTTCCAGGAGCACACCACATGCTTCAGTAATGAAGTTCCTATTGAGGATTCTAGTATAAACCACTGTATCTCTTTAGAAAAGTTCATGTGGTGGGTATAGTTTGGATTGTAGGAGAAAAATAGGTTTTTTTTAATGCCTGTGTGTTTAAAAAATGACTTTGTTAGTAAAAACAAGTTTGAAATAAAACACCGCAGTCGGTAGAATAAGGTAAGAAGAATATATTACTCTCCTTCAGAAATACGTTAGGGTCTAATATTGTCTCAGCTGTGCATGTGTAACTTCTAGCAAGGATACCAAAGATACCAAAGGTTTTGTACCCAAAGGAAGAACTGGTAACCCTTGCAGCACTGGTGTTGGAACAAACGCAGCCCTCCCACAGTAAGCAGCGCTCTGACTGCCGGGGTGCAGCTCCTTACATCATGTCTGAATTTGCCCCACTGAATCTATTGCAAAGATATCTTTTGTATGCAAAAACACAAACTAACTGTACTTGTTTAATAGCTGTTTCAATTTCACAACCAACTTGTAAGCTACAAATTTACTAACTTCTAATATAATGGGCTGACACAGTTCTCATCATGTATTAAATCAGGAATGCACAGCTGCATTTTATTCATTTTGACATTTTCCTAGTTAGAGCAAATCACTGCATACTGCAGTATTGAATGAATATATAAAATGGCATTTCTAATTTTTTTTCAAACAAATATAGCTAAGCACATGCCTACCTGTAAGAATAGAAATAGTCTAGCTTGCCTTTAGAGGCCTGTTAGTCCCTGTGAAGTGAGGAAAACACTTAAAAATTTATTTTATCAAGGTATATATAAATACTACACAAAAAATTGAATACAGTTCAATAGCATGAATGAAATGCAATAAAAGAAGAGCTTCAGGTCCTAACTACCACGCTGGTTTATCTGGCAGATGTTTTTTTTTTTTTCTCCACGTAAAGGAAAGCGTTAAGAGTGCTCCTAAGCCTGTGTCTGTATTCTCAGTGTTTACTGACACTCAGACTTCATGTGTGGTCAAACTGTTTTTCTGCTGTTAGTGATTTTTATATTTCCTGACAGATTGCAAAGGGGAGCTTTACCTTTACAGCAGTGAGCGTCTTTTGTTAGAATATTTTTTTCTATGCCCAACAACGGGTTGATCATCTGTATTTTGTAAGTGCAGCACTTAAAACTCACAGTGATTTTAATCCTTACTAACAATCTTATGCATTTTCCACATTTCTATAAGCTTTAGGTTTCTTTTCATCTAAAGAATCAGGTATGAGAAACATTCATTAATAAAAGCTGAGGAGTTTTAAAGGACGCGTTACGTTAGAAAATTGACAAGCTGAGCAGTAAGGAGCAGGACTGAAGTTATTTTTCAGAGGTGCCAGCCGTTGAATTTCCTACAATTAATAAGTGCAGTGAAGGGGTTAAAAAGCTATTGGTTAGTTTGAGAAATGTTCTTTTTTAGTTTTTTCCTGGCCTAGTCTAGAGCAACCACGTGACATACTGAATGCCTGCCAGCCTCTTTCTTGTTGATCCTCCGGAGACCATCTGTGCTGGGGGCATTGATTAGAGTGTGTCTGCTGGGATTACATCTTTCCTGTTGCCATGCCAACTAATCAGCTGATTTTGGTTACCACAGAAACAAAATGTCAGAGCTCACAGTACGCTAACATGAATTCGGCACAACAGAAAATGTTTTCTTAATTGGAGACCCTTTTGATTTTTTGGAATCTATGTAAAAGGCAGCTTTAAAAAAAAAAGAAAAAGAAAGAAAGAGGCCGGTTTAAAATAAGAACGAAGCCAATTTTATTGATTAAAAGCGATACATAAAATTCTGCTCTGCATAGGGAAATTAAATTCCTTTTTTAAGATGTATGAATTTTTACCACTGTGGTATGAGGTATGTGTTCCAGTTTTTCTATTAAAATTTGTTAGTGCCAGTGTATAAAATAAATCTGTTAAGGGCTGTGGTTTTTTGAGCATTACAGAATAAACATTTGAGAAGCCACAGGTATTACTATAAAAATTATTTTCCTGTTAACTGAAGTATTTTCACATTAACGGGTCAGTAAGCAGGATCTTTGGCATCAACACAGTAACATTAATATGACAAAACGTTTCTCTTGTATGAATCCTTATGTGTGTGTGTGCATATATATGTGTAATCTTTTACCATAGCGCAACCAATATGAAAGTCAAAATCAGAGTCAAATGACAAAATAAGTCACATAAAAAATTTGAAGGCACTAAGGGATGCTGAAAAGGGCAGATGAGAACCTGTTGCAAGATTCTTCTTCATAGGCCTACAATAATTCACCTATATAATATGTCTGCTAAAATTACCTGTTTTTGCAGAAACAACTATGAGAAAAACCTGCAGTGACGTTAAGTGAACTGTTAACCAGAAAGACCACACATTGCCATAGTGGGAGCTAGACAGAGCCAAGTTTGGGGGCTGTAAAAAGGCTCAGCAGTATGTAGCCTGGCTAGCTGTTCAGTCAAGCATTAGCTAATTTAAAGCTAAAGTTGCAAGAAGCTTCCTTCAAAATGGAAGGATAAGGCAAGTGTTTGTGCTTTGCACCGTAAAGACGTTGCACCAATTGCTCTCTCTGCCCCATCTCTGTACCCTGCACTTGCGAGTTTACTTTGAGCAGGAGTTGTAAGGCTAAACACCCAGATATCAGAAAAATAACCAGAGGTAGCTAATTTTCAGATCAGGCATCCTTTACAGTACTCCATGGTACCCTGAGGCAGGATGCCATGCAAGGAGTATATTTTGCATCTTAAAGAGGACCATAGCATTTTTTCCACATGAAGTTGTGGACAGCTGTTTAAAAGTCCCCAGTATTATATTTTATTTTTCATCTTCGGGTAGTTCCCACTTGCTGCATTTATTCCTCTCTTACGGTCTCTCCTTTCTTAGACTGCACTGTGGGGCTGTGCCTGGCTGTCTCAGAGTCTCTCCTCTGCTCCCCAGCTCTCGAGCCCGCCGTGGCAATGCAGCTGATGCAGCCTGACGGGGCACACCACAGCCTGGCTTTCCTTGGCAGGGAGGATTAATAAAAGCAGATAAGAAATGAAAGAAAAATAAAAATGGGATAAAATGCCTGAAAAAGTCAAGAATACTTGGAAAAGACAAGAATGCTTGGGAAAGACAAAAAGGAAGAAAGAAAAGAGAGAGAAAAAATCAGGTTTTACCACAGCCCTACAAGGCACTATGTACTCCAACTGAATATAAAAACTGGTTTATATACCAGTCTGTTGTGAAGGAAGATCAACATAAAAGGAGTTGGGAATGGCTGATTCAGCAGCTTGACATCAAGTGCGTGCAATTGCACCACCATCACCTGCACTGAAAGGTTGAGTCATTAATTAGCAGTAGTGAACTGAGAGAGAAAGAGAATTGATGCAATAAATAAGATTTAGTGCACACAGTGCTCTTTGTTTATAAAATGCTATGAAATCTGTAGTATGTATAATTACTGTCTCCACAATAAGGCCTATGAAGTCATTTTCCCACATTGCCTTTTCTCTCCTCAAGAGAAAGAAAAACAATTAGTCTTGCAGAGATGAACAATAGGATACTGCTCTGATATTTTTGAGTGTTGTTTAAATTAATTGATGATACAATATCATTGAAAACAAAATTCCTGGGCATTTATTTCATGTATTTTATGTATTCTAGGTATGCACAGAAGGACGTCTTATCTTGGAGTTTACTTTTGATGATCTTATGAGAATAAAAACATGGCACTTTACTATTAGACAGTACAGAGAATTAGTCCCACGCAGCATTCTAGCCATGCATGTAAGTAATCCTTTTTTCACTTGACCTAATGCAAAGAGATGAGATTAGGTTTATAAAGAACTCTAGCAAATTTCACACCCAAGGCAATTAGCTATAAATATTTTGTTTTGCCTGCAGCCACATCCATTTACAAGTTCTTTCATCTCTCTCTTGTTTCTCAGTGTTCTATTGTTGCCACTATTGCTGTATTTTCATTTCATTTTAGCACATAGGTTTTTTTTCATTTAATTCCATTTGGTGGTCTGTATGATTTGGGGCCAAAATCTGTTCTTATTAATATTCTCCGCTAAAGACAGTGAATTTTTATCGTTCTCCATAAAAAACGAAATTAGTCTTTAAATAAGGCAAACTAATTTCACTCCTGTATGAGACAGGGCACAGGTAAACACTATATATTTGCTTAGAAACCTTTAGAAATTTAATCCAGATCTTGTTTTTTCACATTTCAAGTCTTTTTTTGTGGTTGAATGAAAACATAAACACTGGAATATTGAAATATTAAATATTCTACGGGCTGACGTCAAAATACTATGAGGTAAATTGTTGGGGAGAAAAAATACAGAGTATTATTGCCGCTTTCAGTTCTTCACTGTGGAAGCATTTATATTAGTAAGGCTCCATATACAAAATTAA
This sequence comes from Apteryx mantelli, assembly GCF_036417845.1. Taxonomy (NCBI): domain Eukaryota; kingdom Metazoa; phylum Chordata; class Aves; order Apterygiformes; family Apterygidae; genus Apteryx; species Apteryx mantelli. The sequence continues at coordinate 70,450,969 of NC_089982.1, forward strand.
TTGCAGGACTATGGTTTTAGAGGCAGTAAGAACACAGGGTCAAATAAATGACCTTATTTTGACATTACTGAGTTACTTTGATATCCCACGATACAGATATGTTGTTAGTGAGGAGTTTTAAAAGACTTGAGCAGCCTGGACTTTTTTGAAAATCCTATTACAGGCCTGAAGAAATACCTTTGAAAATCTGGCCCACCATTTCTATCCTAGGGATTTCTTTTATTTCAGAGGGCTAATCTTCTGAGCTCTTCAAGAGCATCCCATTAAGAGAAAATGAGGATGGCCATGAGCAGTGCTCTGTATTTAGGGGGCTGTGATTCAAAGAGGGTTGGCCAACAACCAGCAGGTATTAATTTTAGCAATGAGACTGATCTCATTTTAAAGAGAAGCCTGGTCCCGCAGGTAGGCTCCTGGCTGGGTCAGGGAGAAACTGTGCTCAGATTTTTTCTGTTTGATTCTGGGAAAATAACCTAGATCAGAAGGGTTTTCCAGGCTGCGTTTAACACCATTTACGTGATTAGATCTGCTGCAGGTGCCTACTGCAGCGCCTCATTGAGTGAGGACTCTTGAGCTCTCTCTGCTTCAGTTTCTTATCCATGAAAATAAAGTGATACCTTCTTTACTCCTGCCTTTATCTTCTTAGTCTACTGGGACTCCCAACCAACAAATGAAAGCCTACAGGTATGCTCTGATCCCTCAAAAAGCTCTTTGGTGGGGTCCTCCCAGGCACAGCAGTCTGCTTGTTTGCCCTCCTGTCCATGACCAGATCTCCTTGGTCTGTTGGATGATCAGGACAGAAGAAAGACACTGGAAAACAGTCTTTATTCTACTCCAGTTTCATGAGGTTTTGCATTTTGCTGTTCAAACACCAGAACAGTAGTTGTCGTAACCCTGTGACTTAAATTTAGTCTCCAAATGTAGTTTTTCTATAGGAATGACACCTCTCTTCAGAAAACCCTCCCCTGTACTCCATCGAGCACAAAAAGAAAAACAAACAAAAAGCAAAGTGAAAATTCTTTTTTCCTCTGATGTTTAGGCACAAGACCCTCAGGTGCTGGAGCAGCTGTCCAAAAACATCACTCGAATGGGTCTGACAAACTTCACCCTCAACTACCTCAGGGTAAGCGTACCATAGTTGATGATTATTGTGAGCATTTTTTAAAAGTTACTATTATCTTTGAGTCAAGGTAAGGAGAGCAGGCCTGTGTCAGTCAGGTAAGAAATGGACCTAACTCTTAGTGAGGATGAAGGAGAAATACAGGCTGCAATAAAGATCTAGCTAGTAGCAATGTGCCATTAAAAAGGGTAAGAATTTTATCACAGAATTAAAGGAATGTGTGAGAAGCCCTGTGTTTTTGATGATCTTTCTTCTCAGCTTTGAATAATGGGTTTATTTTTTGTTAGTAAGAAGCTCTCCACCATTTTTCATTTCTGTTTCCCTGTTCCTGAGAAAATGGCAGGTTGTTCTTATTAACAGCTGCCAGTTTTCTCCACCTCTTCGACCTTCCCACCTCTCCCAGGCAGAGGCAAGGCTGTGAGAAAGCTCAGCGCCAATCCTGTTTGCAGCAGTCCCTCAAAGCAGTCCTCACTTCACTTGCCTCTGGGAGTCTGAGTTCTCTCCTCAGTCTTGCACTGAAGTGAGTGAGTTTTTTATGATTAAATAATGCATTTGTTCCCATTGCTTTTTGACCCTTGAAGTGCATTCAAAGTTTGGAAGTTTATTTTCATTTTTTGAAAGTATTCCCTGGTGTGGGCTTACAATGCACACACTGAAATATGAATTTGTAAAGTTCATATTTCAAGGTTAAAAATGCAGATTTTTCCTATTTCTCAAGATGCCGTTAGTGGATAAAATGAGGCAAATTGCCCAGTGATACACCAAGCTAACTTGGCCAAGAATATTGCATTTTATTCCTTTGAATTACATGAAGACTTATTCAACATGGATTTTTAAGACAACAAGGAAATTCCAGAAAATGCAGATATTTTCAGCCCAGTGTAGATCTACAGATAATCACTAGATTATCTTTATTTTAGTGGTACTTCATTCAGGTCTGTGATCCTTGCAACACATTCCCTGTGGGTGGAGTCCTACTCCCAAAGTCACTTGAACTCCAGGTGGGACAGTGTGCTGGGCTGAGACATTTGGTGAAATCTCTCTCGCTGTATCTCAGAGTTTATAGATTACAATTTATAAGTTATTGCTCATTGCTGCTTGTCTGGAGTTAGTGTAAAAGTTGCTGTTCAAATTATAGTCCAAGTTATGCAGGGCAGGTCTGAGGTAGTGTAGGTAAGGGAAGAATTTGGCACAAATTCTAGGAGGAATAACACATTGCATTAGAATTTTTCCATGGATAAATTCAAGAATAACATGTCTATGTTGTGCATATTGTATTCTCGCAGTTAGCTTAGCCTCCAGTTCGATACATAGTCTGACCATTGCATTTTGGTATACAGAACACATCTGTACAGCCATAATCTTGCAGTTTGTCTGTTCAGTGCAGGCATCCTGGAGCACGTTCTCCAGAAATTGCCACTGGGGGTTCCTTAAAAGTCACACCAAGTCCTGTGCTACACCCTTACAGCAAAGGGGCAACAAGCAGCTGACTTAGGTATTGTTACTTGCACGGTTCCTTTCAGACTTGTCCTGTGGCAGCGCCCTGCTTCTGAGGTCTTTGGGTCCTTTAGCATGACCAGCGCCACTGGCAAGCGCTCAGGCTGGCCTGCACAGTCGGTGATGCTCAGTCTATAGCCTCCGCGCGGTCTCGCAGTGCCGTTTGGAGCGTGCAGCACTGTATTGCCAGTCCCTTCCAGGTCCTGCGTGGCATATATTGTGTAGTTGTGGAATGTGACTAGGCGAATGAGAAAGGCAGGGACTGTTAGGACACAGCTGGCATCACGTACCCATGCTGATACCCATGTCAGGATTGAAAAAGAAAGGAAGGAAGGAAGGAAGAAAGGGGGGAGGGAGAAAAAATCCTCAGAAAAAGAAAACTGGGATCAAGATAAGCACTAGGGAGATAAGCAGTGAAGTGGAAGGGGATGAAAAGATGAAGCCTTACTTTTTTTCTTCTTCCAGTCTAGTTTTGTTAGCTTAACAGACAACGTTAGGTCTCTGGGTGCAAAGCTTCCTCTGGCTCCTGCTGTGGTGATTCCAAAAGGAAATCTTTTTTTTCAAGACACCCTTTGCTATTCTCTGTCTTGCAGTGAGGAATTGATCATTCTACTCTTTTTCAGATGTTCAGCTCATCATGGGAGCTCATATTAGATGATATATTTTCAGTTTGATTTACTTCTTTCCCAGTTACTTTCTTCTGTTAATTTTAACATGAAAATCCTTTCTGAAATGAGGATTGTAAAACCATGCACTAAAAAAAAGATCAGGTAAATGCATTTAGGTTTAAGGTAGTTGTTTTTTTTACATCAGCATTTTATGATATTTAATTCAATTTTCCCAGTGTTTAGTAATTAGCATTGTTACATGTTTTTAAATAAGGATTTGAAACTAAGCATACAAATGATTTTCTTTTTTTTTTTCTGCTGCACACAGCAAAGGCTTGTGATACTCATAAGCAAAAACTTCACTGATGGGCAGAATTAATCATTTTTATTCTCCAATGTGCACACAGTAGCAAGCTGTGCTGCAGTCTTTTTAAAGGCAGAATTTAAACCTGGAATTCAGATGGCTGAGATATAAACGTATAGCCTATATTTCTTACACCGTAGACATCACAGAATGCTAAATCATTACTATTTGGGATAATTGCAGTTGCTGGCATATAAACCTCCATTCCAGAGCACCACATGCCTATAGAGCCACAGCTTTGGATGTGTGCCCTGTTTTGTCTTCATTCACGCTAAATAAAGCTGTCCGGCATAGAAGAACATTGATTTTGTAAATCATATTTAACACAAATTTAAAATATATTTTCTTGGAACCTAGAAATGAAGCATTTTGTCCTGTGTCGTTTGCCAAATGCTCCTTCTCTCTGTTTTCTCTGACTCTGTATAAAACCATAGGCTTCCTTTCTTTCCAGTTACTAGTTTGTTTTTTGTTCCAGCATAATTGATTACTTCATCAATGGGGTCAGCAGACTTTGCTGTAGCTGCTGAATTGGAGTTGAATAGGCTGTCTCAGAAATAACGAGCAAAACCGTGTAGGTTTTAAATTAATATCAAGCTTTTTAAAATGTAATTTCTCATCAAGTCATCAAGTAGTAGATATTACAAACTAACAGATAATAAGGCCAAGACCTATATCCTAGTCTCAGTCAGTACAACTCCAGGAACAAACAGGAATCCTGTACAGAGTTTGAGGATGGAGAAAACACTTGGAAGAACAGTTTCTGCCAAGCTACAATAATTGAGTCCCAACACGTCACCTTCCTAAAATTTTTTCTATGTAATTTCCTAGTTGCTCAGCTATTTCATTTAGATCTTCAATGTATAATGGATTTGAACTCATTTTCAACAGTAGTTGTGTGCTAGCAGCACTATACACAATTTGCAGCTCAAGTATTCCTTGCTGCCTTCTGTAAAATCATAGATTCTCTCCAAATTTCTCTCATCATAAAATGCCATCCTGCACTGTCAATTAGGTGGGACTAACTGGCCTGAGCCTTGAAATACAGTTGCATCTTGCCCAGCAGGTTTTCAGAATTTGCCTTTTCTTCTATCTGGATGGGATGGAGTGATTTCTTAGAGCTCTTTCCCAGTTCCAACCTCCCCACACTGTGGATCTGCCCTGGTGACCAGTTTATTAGAGCTACTGGAGCCAAACCTGCATCTGCTGTTTGCAAAGGGAGAACTAGTGCAGCAGGGCTCTCCCATTCTGTGTCTGGAGCCATCACCTAGGCAGGCCAATGCACAGTCCCATTTCTCCTAGCAACCTATATGGCTATATTAAGCCCAGGCTTATCTGAGCTACAAATTATCCAATTTGTTTTCTATATAAACCAATAATAAAGTGTTACCATTGCAACACAGAAGACAATATTTTCTGAATCCCCACTTTCACTAATTTAGTTTCTCACTAGACATTTTCAGATTTCTTCTACTAGGAGGATAATATGAATTATTTAATGGGACACAATTTTCTAAAGGCAATACTTACACTGCAATCAAAATACATTTGTATGTATACCCATTGTGCATGCAAAATTTTCCTTTGCATGTGCAAAATAGATGTGCATGCAACAGCTCCCTTTAATGTTCAGGGGAATCTTGTTTTTCTTAATATGGTTTCATGCATGCAAAGGATATGAACTCAAGTCATTTGGGAGCTAGTTTGTTCCTAATATATATGACAGTTTGTGGCAGCTATCTGGTCAATATTTTACAACTGTTTGTGAGTCTTCAGTGAAGAGAGAGAAAGATTACATGCAAGTAGTGTTAAAGGTGCATAGTCCGATATTCAGCGAAAAGAAATGCCATATTTATAGTTGACTATGCAACATGAATTCATTTCCTTTTGTGAGCTGCATTAAGTTATCATCTTTTAATTACATCATCGTGTATTGTTTTTTTCCACAGAATCCCTGACTTATTCAGTCCATAGGATGGCTAGCATTTATTGAATAGAGGGCTTTTCAGTATTACTCATTTCCTCATAGGCTTTTCTGTGGAGTCATTCTAGTTTCTCAATCAGTTGCAAGTGTTAATGAGTATATATCAGCCATCAGGTGAAGAGGCACTCTCATGCCTGGTTTGCACATGTGGTACTGAGGCACACAGATTAACACCGAAGCACTCAGGAGAGTCAGCTAACTGTAGGTGGCAGTTCTGAGAAAGCAAGGGCCTGATTTTGCAGAGCACTTAGGATTTTATCTCATGCCATATACTAATAGCAAAACTTTGGATGCAGTCCATTATCCCAGGCGAGGTACACAGTTGAAAAATGAACAATGTTCCTGGGGATGCACCTCTGAAAATGCTTTTCTCCAAGTCTTAGCACCACATTAGAGCTCGGTGGCAGAGACAGGGCAGAAGGCAGATTTTTAAAGCAGCAGATTACTCTAACCTCATCCTTTCTTTTTCTGCAGTTCCCTGCTTCGTTCTCCTGCCACATTTCGATTTCTTCAATAGATCAGAATGAAGTCCTACACACAGCAACTTCATTTACTGTGCATTCGTTCTGTGCACTGTATGTGGGGTGTTAGGGAAACAGAGGATGTGATCATGTAGCGAGATGTTGTATCCTAATGGATATGAATAAAGAGTCCTATTAAGGTGGCACAAGTACTCAAAGGACTGGTTTTGGATCATTTAATCATTCTGGGGATTTTCCTATAAAAGCTGTCCAAATTTTAAAGAATCCTCAGAATTGGAGACACTATAAGAAGGTGCAACACTTCCTACATATCATGCCTGTAAATGATAGAATTTTTCAACCTAAAAAAATTCAGCTTGGGATGACTTTCCCCAGGAAAATGCAATGAAAATCAGAATCAGAAAAACGAAATCATGTTAATGTTAATAATAATAGTGTTGTACTTTTTATCCTCTCATCTCTAAGCACTTTATTAAAAGAAATCAAGTCTTTTATAGATGGGGAAATTGCAGCATATCAGAGGCAAAATAAGATGGAGCAAACCTGAAAGTATTTTAAAAATCAAATGGCAATTTTAAACCAGACTTACGAAAGTAAACAAGCCAGTGCAGTAGTATAGCTGTAGGTGAGTTATGCTACTTCTTGTGCATTGGTAACAGATCTTAGTTTCTGTGGACAGCAGGAATTTTGGAAGTCAGTGAAAAATAGGGAATGGGAACAGTAAGTGGTTAGAGAACAAATCAGGATTTTAGTAGAGACAGGACAAATTTTACCAATATTCTGGAGATCGTAAAGGCTGATCTTCATACAAAGGGCACTAGTAGGCTCATGAGTTTCAGTTAAGGAGAAAGATATATTGTGTATGAACACAAGCCAACTACTGTGCCCACTGGACATACAGACCATATGACCTTTGGAATAAAATTAAGGTCTGGACTAATGAAAATGGAAGGATGATAATCAGCAATGTGAGTCCTTGAAGCATCCATGAGCTACAAATCAGAATGAAGCTGGGTTGGAGAAATTTAAAAAGAAAAAAGTCAGAAGGGTAAAAGGGAGAAAGAGACAAAGACATAGTCTTAGCCATATAAAAAACAAGCTACAAGGTTTGAACTAATAGTGTTATTTCAGAAAAGTAAAAAGATGAGGAAAAAAGTCCAAGAATACAGCCACAGGCTGTTTTTTAGAGGACCAAATTAAAGCTTGGAGTAGAATGCAGTGCAGTCATAAATAATAATAACTATTAATTAAGTGTAGGAATGAGAGCTGCAGAGGTAGGATTTGTATGAAAACCTAAAAACGCCCAAACCAGCTTCTTGTTCAAAGCAATGAAAACAGCAAAAATTTTAATTAGTTGTTGAATATTGAATATCCATCGGTGTCTGGTGCAAATTGTTATGCAGAGAGGGATGGGTGGTCAGAAGAGGTCAAGAAATAGGCATTAATGCAAAGCCAATTATTTTAGAGAGGGAAGTATTCATTGTAGAAGGTTTCATGGCAGCTCTATGGCCTCTTCTTTGTTTGAAAAATGAATCCTATACCTTCCCTGTGTTTTCAGTCTTCAGAAAGATTATTTCCTGAGTCTCTTTATTCTGTAATCACAAGCAATTAGGTCATGTAATCTTTTTAATAATTTTCTTCAGGTAGCTAACCCTACTGCTTAGCCTGCTTGTCCCTTCCCCTTCCTCAGTCACTCTTTGTTAGGCAGAATGGCATCTCTGCTTAATGTCATCTCTGCTGGAGAGATCTTCCATGATGCATCTCAAGATCAAACTTGCCTTTTCCATGTTTCCATACATCAGAGGTTGCAGTCAGCTTAGGAACCACCAGCATATCTGCATCCTTCCTGATCCATTGCTATTTCCAAATAATGTCCTCAGCACAAATTTATGTCATTATTCTCTCAGTGCATGGTTGCAAGAGCTTTGGGATCTTGAATTTCATCCTATTCCTAGTACAATTCTGTAAAGTTCCTGTCCTTCCTACGTGATACTCTGATTCTTGTCTGTACTGATGGTGGACCCCCACTTTGTGTCATTCACAGAGCCCATCCGTATTCTCCCACTTTTTGTGCCACGACCCAAGCATTTTCTATTCACAACAGAAATCCTAAGAAAAGACAAGTAACTCTAAGTACTCATGTAAAACAAGCATGCCAAAAGTGAATAATAGTCCTGAGTTTCTGTTGGCTTGTGACAGGTTGGCTTATGCATGCCTCAGTCTGAGGCAGTCACCCCCCCGTACTGGTGCAAGTGCTCTCGGAGCTGCACAGTCGGTTGGATCAGGAGACTGATGTAATGGAAAAACTCATCCAGCTGCCTCCACCCAGATGATGATCAGCCCCAATAGCTCTCTGAGTGCTGTGAGTGCTGGGCAGGCAAGAGAGCAGCAATATGCATTCATAGCAGCTGACACTGGTCTTACAGTTGTGCCTCATCTCCGAATTTGCCAGAATGGAGAGGGCAATAAGAAAGTGGTGGGAACCTGCACAGATCGTGAGTTGCAAATGTCCCTTTCTTACTTCTGGATCTGAGAACATTTTAGGAGTTGTGTCTGATCTGTTTTGGCCTCACAATGGTATAAATGTATTCACTTCAGTAGGGTGACTACTGATTTCAGTGGTACAGTTGAGAGCAGACTCTTGCCCATGCAAGATTACCATAATTTACTAAACAACTTGAACTGAAACTAAAATAAGCAGAAAGAGAAAAGGTTGGTTTGTCATTCTGCTGGTTTTGAATGAATATATGTGTATATAAAAAAATAATAAAACACACATTTTTGTAAGTACCCCAGGAACCATACTGTTCAGGAATTTACCAGTTAATTGCATTAATTGAAAATATTCTCTATCTGTAGTAACATGTTAGAAAACTTCAGTAAACTGTGTCACTGTCCTTTGTACACATCTATGAATATCAGTGTTTATCTGGTGGTCGTAAATTTGCAGAATCCGTGTTTTGCTTTTGATTTCTCTGCAGACCTTCCATTCATGTTAATAGAAATAGCAACAGGTGCATCAAAGCAATAAACAGAGGCCTGTGATTTTGTGTTTACCTTACATAGGGTAGACTCATAAGATGAAATGGGTAATAACATTGTGGAGAGTCTATAGGCAGTGCTGATGAGCAGAAGTGTTGAGCCATGTAGTGATGTTTATGTGGGGTTTGTGAGCAGCGTGTAAGCAGAAGGCATTTTCAAAATGGTAACACTGGTTCCCAGCTGAGTTGTTTCATTTCTGGTACTGTGATGTGCACAGCTAAAAATCCGGGCTATATTGAATATTCCCCCCCCACCCCGCACCCCGAAATGGCCTTCTTAATCCTCTGCCTTGTTACGTTTTCCTGCTAGTGTTGCTGCCTCACCATTGCTTCATAATAATGCAGTTTGTTAATCAAAGATCCAGTTCAACATCCATTAAAGTCAATGGGTATAACTCCTTTGATCCAAATGTCATCTCATAGTTTTTCATTTATTCAGAGGTCTTTTATACCCATAAAATCCAATTTATTGAAATTAATTTCTCCATTCCCTTGGGCAATTTTAGCCATGAAAATGCCATGCTTTGTGAACAACAACAACAAAAAATGGTTATTTTTATTGCATTTTTTGTTGTTTTGTTTTGGAGTTTTGTGACAAAAGAAAATTAACTTGATTTAGCCACAGATTATAGTTCTTAGGTGAGCCCAAAGGAACAAATATCAACTTGGGGATCTCATTCAAAGAAAAGGTTTAGGAATTTAAAAGAATGAAGGAATACAAAAGAATAGGGCTTTCATAGCAAGACAGAGAATTTTCTCATTTTATTAATCATTCAGGCAAAACTTAGGGCTGATTTAATTAAAGGACTGTGCACTGTTTCTACTCAAGATAAGATGATTTTACATAAAGTCAGTATGAGGCACATAAAAAAAAGCCCACAGCCATCCCTCCTTAAGCTGATTTCAGAGCATCTCATTTGCAAAGCAGGACTGGACCCAGTCAGGTTTGGATCAAAACCTCCAAGGAAAACCCAAGCACTCTCTAAACAGAACAGTGTTAGTGATTAACCAGAGACCACAGTACTCTCTGGAGCAGTCTTCACCCCACTGTGTTGCTTAGGTACACCACCTTCAACACAAGTATTAACCACTATATATACCAGAATGTAATGTAGAGCCCAATTTTTCAGGAAGACTTAGGTCTCTTCTTAGAGACTTTCCAGACTAAATAATGAATTAGAAAATGGAATAATCTTCTGATTATGATATGCAAATGAAGGAGGTAAAGTTTCAGTATTCTAAACACCATCAGGCCTTTCAGTTTATTAGCTTTTGACAAGATGTATTAGAGCTATGGTGTCATTTGAAATATTATAGTCTATTTTAATAGCAAGTATCTGTCTTTTATAACTCTCCCAATATCCTGGTGGTATTCCAGGGTGTCCTTGGATGCCTTACTGATTTTCTTTGCTAGTGTGTGAGATGAAATGTTCAGCCATACAAAGGGTATCGTATCATATATTCTATTGCTATGTGCCCGTGAACAATGTAATTTTAAAAATGAATTAATTTTATGAAAATAATTGCAATAAGAAACAACATGAAATACAGCTTGCTCATTATGATAGCTAACAGTGTAAGAAGAATGAAAAATAATTCAGAACAAAATGTATATTCTTGGAGTCTTTCAATATTATCACCAAAATCATATTCATTACACTTTTTATTTCTTTTGTGCACCTTCTTTGTGGCTAATTGTATCCTTAAGACCATCTGATCTTTATTTGTCAGCTCCCTCAACTTCTTTGTGGTTTAGTATCAGGGTAGGTTGGTTCCTATAGTTTTATTTTAACATTTTGATTACTACTGTGGGCCACTTTACTACTTAAAATAAGCTTCCTGTGGTAGTAAGTAATAGGTAGGGAAGAATCCTGCTTTCAGTTATGCAAGTGTGCAAACTGGAATAACATCTCAAAAAGCTGTGGCCTTGCTCCAGGTGCCAGGGATGTAAGCGGGTGCAGAGTTTCTCCTGTGGTATTTATGTATTTCATTACCTTTAAAAATATAGGGTACAAACACTATCAGATTAATCGCGATAATATAGTGAGCTTCACAGCAGCAAAGGAGGTGTAGACACTGTCCTATCCTAACCTCGAAGGCTTGCTCCCAGGCTGCCGCAGATCAGCCCAGTTCTGCTGAGATGACAGGAGCACCCATGCACGGCTCAAAACACTTCTGAGTACAAATGCAGTTTAGAGAGAAAAGGCTGCCTTCCTTTAGAGCAAATAAAAGGACCACAAAGGCTTTAAGAGCTTGCTTTGGTTTTTTGTTTTTTTTTTTTCATTGTCTACTGCAGCAGGGATTAGAAATACATGAAGCAAGAGGAAAAGCAGTAGAGGCAAAATCTACCCACACAAGCCAGTGAACTGCAACACCCAGGGGGCTTGAGAAGGATGCTGCCCATGAGGATGCTTTCACATCTCTGCATAAACTGTCCTCCCCCATTTCTCGTGCCAAATTCTGCTGGTGACTATTTCCTTGGAGAGGATAGAAAACCAGAGAAATTATGGGAAGGGTCAAAATATAAACCAAAATACTTTTTACTGATGCTTAGTTTGGAGCAATATTTTAAGCTCTTTTCTCTCCATTTCATCTTCCTTAGAATGAAATTAGGGAAGAAGAAAGCAGCCTTTTTTGACACTTCCTATCAAGGAATTTATGGGTCTGTGATAACTTTTCTTGTTTTAATGGAAGTTGTGGCTAGTCAGTACTTCTTGAGATGGATGTGTCATGCCAGCTTTTACCCCTAGTTTATATTCTCACACACACCTAAAGGGAGCTTACCTTTTTAACTTACGGTGTTTGATTTCATTGTTCAAAGTTTTGTTCTTTCTGGACAAGAATGAGATAAGGAAGATCTTCAGAGGATATCAACCGCCATAGGGTTGTTGATTTCAGTGGAATTAAACTGAGTTGTAGAATGGAAAATCAGGCCAAAATATGAAAAAACCTTAGGGAAAAAATGCTTTTAATGTTCTTAGAGCTGGTTTTGACAAAGATTTTAAAAGGTGAGCTGTTTAAATTTTGCTCATACTCATTTCATTTAGGCACATAAGCATATACTCTCCCAAAGCAATTAATACATTTTGTCTTTGCTCAGCTTCCAACTAGTACAGCTGGAATCAAGTTCCTGAGTCTGGGTCTAAGGCTTGTTTTGGATATAGTCCAAAAAGCTATTCATCTATATGTGTAATCATGGAAGGTGATGCATATAAAGGTGAAAATAACGATTTGCCATTGCATTCTAGCTTAAAGATGATTTGTGCCTTGGGAATAAGGCAATATGGGCAACTTCTCTCATTAGCTGCTTTATTTGTATCTGCGGGGGCTGTCAGAAATATGCATTTGATAACACTCAACTCTCTGTGTATTAATAAATAAGGCTGCATGAATCTATGGAATATCATAGAAATCATGATTGGGTAGAAAATGCTTTTGGCGATGAACAGTTCAACCTTCTGTTTGGGAGTGCTCAAAAAAATTAAACAGAAACCCAGAGTGGATTCATCTAGGATGACATTTTTATGCTTCTCACATAGATATTTTTTATGTATACAAAATTCTGTGTTTTCTCTAGTTCTAGTTGAGAAAAATTATACTAGTTAGCAAGTTTAGGCAGTGTGTTCCTGAAGTAATAGGAAAGTACAGGGAGTGAATCTGGGGTTGGTTATCAGTATCAAACACCTTGAATGAATTGCTTAGCATCAGGAAAACCATCCAAGCCATCCAAGAAGTACAAGAAAATGCATTGCCTGCAGGCTGTTATGGCTATTATAAAATAGAAATAATTACACAGAGGGGAAAATAGTTCATCCACATACATGTCCATGACATCACTGAAAATGTGTCTGAAAGTTCTAGCATAGTAAAGTTATTTCATGTTATAAATAGTACCCTGCCTGCTCATGTTTTCTTGGACTCAGAAAATCTAGATCTACCTGCAGTCCCATTCTCATTGTGTCTGACCTTTCTGCAATACTTAATTTTTTGTTCTTACAATGTTATTACAAGGGACATTATACCCATTGCACAGGTAAGGTAAAGGTACTTAAATGTAGCTGCTTTTGGATCCATTTTTTTGGTGGGGGATGTTGCATGATATAACCAACGTCACAGACCAAGTACAAGCAAGAGCCTGAAGATCAGATCTCCCAATTCTTTGCCTCATACCATTACCGTTGTTTCATTCCTTTTTTCAATATTAATGTGCATTCTTCTGGGTACCTGTTCTTTTTCTCACAGGAAAACATTACTATTCTCCTGCGTACTGGGATCATAGTTGGTTATCACAATTTGCTCTGTCACCTAGCAGTAGAAATGGCAGTCTCTTTTTACTCCCAACCCATAAATACTTCTAGTAGTGAGAGAAATACCTTTACTTGCCTCTCTGGAAGAGGCCACTATCTATACTGGAAGCAGACACATAATGGCCAAGCATGAAAGTGCCCAGCTGGTACATAACGCATGTTCCAAGATGTGAGGACAGTTCCTGAATTCCATGGAGAACCCCTTTCACTTGAAAATGTGCCATCTAACAGGGCTAAAATTTGAAAAAAAGGCAACTCCTTCCTAAGTAAGGTCCTTGTGTGCATGTATGAGTAAAGTAAGAATATACTCTTTCATTTCTTTTGTTAGTGGTGCAAAGTCATGCAGCTTGCAAAGATTAGAATGGGTTCCTTTCTGGGAACTTCACAACAGAATTGTTAAGCGCTGAGTGCAGCGCTTTATTCTGGTGATATATGAGACAGAAAAAACACAGCTAGGCTTTTGAACTCCAAGCAGAGTTTGCAGTGCAAACAATTTGGAAAATGATATTTGCACATGTAAACTGCAAGTCTTATCTGGAAATCACTGTGAGATAATAATGTTGGGACCTTATGACGTTATTTTACAGGGACGCAAATGAAGTATAACAACAGTTTAAGGACCTTGTTGGTGGAAACTTTGCACAAATCTAGTAATAGATTAGCTGGTCTGTTTTTTAAAGGAGGGAAGGAAGACTATTTATTTCCTCCCAAAGGAACTGCTACAAAGCTGTTTGCCTTATCAGAAGAACACCTTTTTCCTGAATGCTCTCTCTTTGACATTTGTTCTGTATAACCTAACGAGGGCAGGTGGAACACCATGGAAATGAGTTATTGTTGATTTGGTATAATTTTAACTTTTGTTTCAAGTCTGTACATAGAGTTGGTATTTTGAGCCTTCGTTTTGCTTACTGGTGACCTTGGGCTATTTTATAGTCAATAAGAAGAAAGTAAAAACAAAATAAGGTGTTTCCTTTCACTGCTAGACTATTAGGTGGCTCAAAGTCTTATCTAGACACCATGACAGAGTTTCTGTATAATTTTTCTTGTGTGAGCTTCAGAGAGTGTTCCTTGATCTCCCCATGTAAAATGGCGGAGATTCTTGATGTAGATTCTTCCCTGAATGTTTGATTTAGCCCTCTTATATATCTTCATAACAAGCACACAGCAGTCTTTCTGCCTGGGAGTGTGCCAGCAGGGTGAAAAAGTACACCATGGCCCTGTCTGCTGCCCCCGTTACTCACGGAGGTGACAGCCCGCTGGGTGCAGCCTGCACTGCCAGAGAGGCACAAATTGCCTTTTCTGCATAAGGGAGGGGCCCTGGGATCCCCTCCAAAATGACCTTTGGACAAGACAACAGTAACAAGGAGGGATATGCTGACATGACACAGTCGTGTCCAAAAGGTGGGCCTTCTTCTGCCAGAAGTAACAGAGCTATGCAAACTTCTTACTCCACCAGTGTCAGTGGTGTTGGAGCAGGGGATTGATCTTGGTCAGAGTGGATGCAGTGTTGGGCCTGGAGGTAAAACCAGGTAATCAGGAAAGGACAACTAGATTCTGCATTCATGAAAATGGGGCTGCCCAGCTGCTGGGTTATCCTGCCCAGGAATGAGAAACCTTTCCTTTACCACCTCCTGTATGTGCCAAAGTTCCCAGGAAGCTTGTGCATGCCCAGCTATGCTCATTCCTCTCCCATGGTCAGGCTGTTTTAATTTGTGTTTCTGATAGTAAACAAATAAGTTCATGAGGGACTTGAGACTTATGAATGCTCACCATGGAAAGCAAAGCCTAGGATTCAACCTTATCTGTGCCCAGGTGTAGCCTCTTCCCATCCTGGCAGTAGAGCAGAAGTGTGTTAAACTCTGAACCACATAGAATACAAGGTTTTATGGTATCATAGCTCAGGCAATACTTTGACACAACTGCTTGAATCTTAAATGGGTGAACATCCATGGTCTTTTTATGTTAAATTAGAAATCTGATCTTTGGTTTTGCCAGTGCTGATCTTTTTCTATTGCTATTCTCTTAGTATCTTGGAGAAAAGCTCTTAAAACTCTTACAAAGTGGTTTGAAACAGAGATTCATTTACAGATACAGTAAAAAAAAATCAGAAATGTGAAAGAACTACATCCACATAGCCACTCCTTAAAACTTTGCATGTTTTTTTTCTTCAATAGCAAGCCTCTAATGAAGGAGAATTCCCTGTGCTGCTACTCTGCCAGAATCAGGGAGCAGCTTCCATCAGAATAAGAATTAGAAACATGACTTTAGCTCTACCTACCTGATAAATGACCATTCTTTGGAATTCCATTAGAAATCACTTTTTCTAAACCACTTTCTCCTCTTTAGCACACTTGGCTACTGGGAAAACTAGAAAAGTCATACATAGATAAAAAGAAATTCAAATTCAATATGGAAGTAAATGGAGTTTTCTCTGTTGTTATCTGTCCTGGCTTCTGGCCAAAGAGATTTTGCTCCCAGCTGTTATGTCATCTTACTCAGTTATTCCCACCCAGCACACCTATGGTGTGCTCTTGGAGTAAGGGTGATCCCCAAGGGCGCTTCTTAGTCTGGACCTGACAGTCACAACACTTAGCTCCATAATATCTTCAGAGCAGCCACGCACTCCTCCAAAATGACCCTTTCTGAGGAGCTGAGATAATCAGCAGTAATTAGAGCTAAAGCAAAATAGCTTTTCTTAAACAAGCCAGCAAGGTTCTGGCTCAGAACGCAGTCCTAAAAATGTCTTTGTCTGTCACCGAGCAGAAAACCTTCTCCAGTTCCTTTCAGAAACCCGCACATGGATTGGCAGCCTGTATCGGTTTCTTAAGCAGCATTTGTCCCACATCACCAGTTTCAGCCACATGTTTCTGCCCACATGCTGCCTATTCCCTTGGTTATTTTTCAGATAGTTCAGTTCCCCCAGCTGCTCTACTCACACAGTACTGGGACCAGCGTGGTGCTGCTTACACTGGCTTTGCCACCTAAGAAACAGCAGCCTCAGCGTAGGGGCCTTTGGATCCTGTCCCTTCATAAAGCTTCCATGTGATTTTTTCTAGCTTCACTTTCTGGTGGAGGGGGAGAAGGGGGAGAAGGCAGTCATTTAGTTCTAGTGTCTCTGAAAGGAGATTTTCCAAGTAGTAGCTTATTCAATATTTGATGGGCCATTAAATCACAGGTTATACAGTTGGATACAAATACTTGTATCTTCTGGCTTCTCAGCAAGACAAGAGTTTAACCCGTTTCTCCACTTAGCCATAGATTACTGAAGGGTTGGAGAAACAGGGGCATACCTAGAGAATATAAAAATATCGCCAGCAATCCTCATATTCTTCGTATCCCAAACGTTCACTTCACAGTGCACAAACCCCTACATACCATACTACTTTCCAGAACCCCAAGACTGGGGTCTTTTGCTCTCTCCAAAACTAGTTAAGAGCTTAAAAACACAGGCTCTGAAAGAGCATATTCATGCTAAAGCTTTGCTGGTTGGTCAGTGATGTCTGCGGATTAATTTATCCATGCCTTGATCAATAGACTCATGCCATAATGGTGTCATATTTTTCCCATTCAATCTCTAACTACTTTTAATGGTTGGAAATCTCTGTCTCTGACTGTGCTTTATACCTCGCGTCATCTCTTATACTTTAGGAAACTGCTTAGCAGGAGTTTCTACCTTTTGGTGGAGCTAACTAAAGGGCTCTCTGAACTGTAAGATTCTTCATCATCAGTTACCCGAATGAACCCACTCTGAAAGAATGAAGTAAATCAAACAACACAGGCAAGGACATAATGCAGACAATTCACAGTAATAAAATAGCTGCATTAGTCTCAAAACAGCAATTGAAAGGAGTATAGGATTAAGCAAATACTGCATATGCCAGTTCATTTGCACCATTTGCTGAAACAAGTATCAGAAGGGGAAAGGATAGTACACATGTGGGAAAGTATGTTGAAATATATTTGGGAAAAGAAAATTGTTTCAGAAGGATATGAAAACAAAAATCTGGGTGCTTACAAGTTTGCATCCAAGAGAGGGAGGGAAGAATGATATCATTTCTGAGACCTCAAAGACTTCATTTTTTCATTTGCCATTTTTGGGAGTGGGGAAAGTTATGGAGTCAAAATGGGAATTCAGATTCAGATAGGAATTTCTATTTAACTACAGCAAACACAAGTATGGAAATTATTATGTACAGAATAAGAAGTAGGGATTTTTCGAACCTGCCTGCATGCTGTGAGTGAGTAGATGCAAAGACTGGGCTTGGACACAGTCACCAGGATATGGCCACAGAGTGACTATGCTTTAGGTGGTTAAGACAATGCAATTGTCTACTGAAACTGTGTTCTGTTGATCAACGTGTGTGATAATCCTTTGAGCTGACCTGGGGGATCAGTAGCACTACTGAGGATGTTCACCTGTACCATATGATGAAAAAACTGAGGAACTTGGTTATTCAGATACTGTTGCGAAATATGTGCATTAGGCAAAACATGGTATTGGACTTAGTGATTTCAAATGTAGAAACAGTAATATAAGGGAAAAAGATCCCAGCATTCCCTTTAGTCTGAGAAGGGCCGTTGCATCTCTCTGAAGTGTGATATTGCATGTTAGCATATACCAACCTATTTCAGCCATTGAAAATATGTATTTATTTATTTTCATCAAGACTGCTTAAGTATTGGAAGATATAGTTTTTCCCTTGTAAAATAAATTGCTTTAAGAAATGTAATTGAATTATTACATATTTAAATTGATAATAATTACACTTAAGAATCTGTGCTGCAAAAGATAATGGCTATGTAAGTCAAAAAGCATTTGCACACAAGTTACCTTAGTGATGAATGACTCACATAATCCAAAATACACCATATCACAATATGAGTTCATTGAATTATGTTCCAAAATGTTGTTCTATTCAACACCAAAGGAAGGGACACAGAAAATTCTCCTATTTTGCTGCAATAAATCAGAATTTTTTAAGACTTCAAAGATGGGCATGATGTTTGCAGCTCTTGTGTATCATCTCACATTTTTACATATTTATGTAAATCGGAAGAGTCCTTTAAACAAATGCAGTACAAAGTAATAATTGTTTAGATACTTTAATTATCTAGTTCTTACAGTATCTAAACACCTCAAAATCCCTGATAAAAGCTTCACTGATTCATAGATTGATGGCATTAAAGGACATAAAGCATGAGCAGAGAATCTGCTCTGACTTTGTGTATAATCATTGGCCATTACATTTTACTGAATTACTGCCAAACTGAGCCCAGTTGCTTCCATTTCACTAAGACATAGCTGGTGTTTGGCAAGAATAGAAAGTATCCTCATAGTACCCATTTTGAATTGCGGAATTATTAGTTTCCTTATTATATAGATGGGATATAGAGTAGTTCTGGGAACCATTGGAAAGTCTTTCTGGATGCAGCAGTGCTCTACAAGGAGGTTATTTGCTGTGGAAAAAAAATGAAAACACCACAGGCATCTTAAGGTCCCAGTATCTCCTTCCCCATAAAACTGACTTCTCCTGACACTGGTGGTGATAATGAGAATTTGACAATTGTTTTGTGTCTTGTGTGATGTTTTCAACCCTGTCTGGAACAGATTAAAAAGTCATTTTGAAGACAGAGAATACATTACTGGATCACACTGGTAGAAGAGTTCAAGATCTGTCCTTGCCCTTTAGAAGCATTGGACTGCCCGAAGAAAGTCAATGTGTTAGCATAGGCAAAATTACCATGTGCCAGAAGTAAAATTCACACTGCCCTATTTGCATAAGATGTAAATGTTTTCATAAATAAAGTATCAAAAGCCAGTCAATCATATTCATCCTTCTAGTCAAAGTTTCCAGAAACAGATACTGTCTCTTGTCAGCTTCCAGGGACATTGTGACTACTCTAGAGCCTAGAGAAATAACAGCTGCACTGCCACCAACAGTATCAGGAACAGTATGTGCTGTCTGTATGCACTGGTAATGTATGGACAGTGCTGTCTACAAGCAATCACAGATTTCTACTTCCCAATCCAGAAACGTAAGTTTGTCCCATTAGTCACAGTCCTCTTCACCACAGAAAACAAATGCAACTTCCCAATCTCTACGTCTGCAGCTGTCATTAATTCAACAGTGTCCGTGACAAAAGTCTTTCTGGCTACATTTCTACCAGTAAACAAAACAGGGCTATGGCACTGAGTTGAGAACTTGCATATTAATCTCCTCTCAGGTGAGCTGTTGGCATGTGTTGTGAAACAGTTTGTCCTGTGGCACCTAGTGCCAGACCATGGCTTGGTATCATTCTCAGGACAGCATTGGCAAGGGACAGTTTCCAGTAAGAAGTGTGGCTGGGGCCAACCTCATCTGGTGGAAAAGGGAATTTAGCTGTGCATACCCAAGCCCTGCTGTATGCCTGCCCTGATGGCTGGAGAACGGGCCTTACTCATTTTATTTATGAGTACAGAGGTACCCATTAAGTACTGGCTCTTTGTGCGCTGGATCACCAGGCAGTATAAACTGAGTCTAGATCAGGCATGAGCAAAATTACAGTTCTTTCAAATTAACAGAGCATATGTAGTGGAATTTATACTGATTTTGTTCTTTGTACTGGATGATGCATGACATCACATAAAACTAGAATGGAACTGGTAGATAATACCTTCTACGGCATGAAGCATGCTGATACAAACTAATCTGTCAAATATTTTTGAATAAATTTGAACTGGCCCAGTTAATTGCTACATGAAGAGCTCTGCATCGTGTAGTCACTGGTGTCTAGGAGCTTTAACGCCAGGGTTGCTGTGTTGCTGGAGCACAAGCGTGGATGCACAGTTAACGGCATTGAGAGCAATGCTGCAGTGCAGTTGGTAGCCCTGATACATACACAGAAGACCTTTTTCAATATTGCCGCTATGGAGAACTTCAAATGAATGGATGGATTTGAAAGACTTCCCAGAAAATGCATTTCCTTTTCAACTTGCAGCTCAGTTGCTCATCTAAGTAGGTCTGTGGATTAAGAAATTTGGCAACCATTGAAAGGTTTCTTTTTGTGAAACAATTGTGTGTCATTGCTCTCTCCTTTTTCCATTTCACCTGTACAACTAACCTAGAAATTCAGCACAGACGTATCAAGACAACAGACATCAGCCACACCAAGTAGTGTGTGTGATGCTGCTGGTGTATCTCTGGGACTTCCACATATTGACGGGCTTGGAAAAGACTGGGGAGGGGAAAACAGAAGCAGGGAAAGAGTTAAGATTGTACTTTACCTTTTTGCTTTGTATCTCATCTCTTTTCATACATGTGGGCCAGAGGGAGCCTGGATCCTTAGTCAGTTCACGTCACAGAAGATTAATGCAGGGGAGACCAAGCTGAGATGCAACATCATGTGTTTTAAGGGAGTTGACTGATCCAATATCTAATTTATTAAGATACCAGGCAGATTGGACGATCTGATTTTTCTGAGGGTGTAGTGCTTGTCAGTTTGGCTTAGTGCTTTGCCATCTTTCCATCCGTGCCATAGTGCGGCGCAGGGGAGCGGGGGCGGCTGCTTTTCCCCCCTCTCGCTGAGGCCTCTGGGCTGTGGCGTTTCCCCCTCTCACAAGGGAAGTTAAACGCGTTTCCCCGGAGAGCGGCGCCACGGCACTGCTAAACAGCTGCCAAACGTGTGCAGGGGCCGGCGCGAGCCAGTGGCAGAGCTGCACGTGGCGGCCCCGCTGTGCCAGCCGCAGCCATGCCGGGAGTGAGGGTCCCGCTGCCGCCTGCATGCCACATCCCCCCCTGCAATCCCAGCTCTGCTTCTTGTATAGATCCCGACAGAACAGCTCGCGTATGCTGTGTACAGTCAGAGGAAAAGTATTGATTTTGGTGCACCTGAGAAGAATTCGTAACAGAAAAACAAACCTAATGGTTTCTTTTCTTCTTTTGACTTTTGTGCGTGGGTTTCTATACTCACCATGTAATATTTGATCCATGTGAAGTAGGGAGTTAAGGCTTGATTTTTAAAAGCAACACAACCCAAGCTCTCATCTGTGCAGGCACCATTTCAGAACCACTTAATTTTGCCCATGTTTTATTGCTCGCAATTAGCTGAGGTGCAAGGTAGCAATTTCCTACACGCACGCCAGGAATCAGATGGGCAGATATTACAATTTGCTGGGGCAATTATCAGGAATTTCACTATTACTATTTCAGCATTGCTAAAAACATTCAAAATGTTTCGTATATGCAATTCCCTGGGCCGGGGGATGACTAGACTTCCTTGAAATGTGCCCTTATTTAATTTGAGGGAGTGGCTGTGAATTCAGTTTACTAGAACATGATGTTGAATGCAAAGATTGAGGTACAGTACACATTAGTCGTGTTACTAATTATATTGTTATGAAGACAGTTTAAAGCATTATTAATGCACACACTATCAATACTTAAAAGCATCATTGGCTGATGGTGATAATACAGTTTCACTTGTGGATGATGTATGACTGTAAGCATTAAATACTCTTTAAAGTCATTAATCCCCTACTTTCTTCGAATATGTTTAATTAAAAAGTTCCATTTTCCAGTAATTGCTGTTTTTATATAACCCTAAAATGGAATTTTATTGAGGCACAAGGTCTTTTACATAAACATCCGTCTGTCCACAGTGTAACAGTGGTGGGACAAGTATTGTAGATTGGGCAAGAAATTGAGAGATTACGGAAGACACTGTGTCCCTGTAAGAACTGTGAACTCTTGTCCTCTGTGTAAAGGCTCTGGAGGATTTTTGCTTTCATAATTTTGGTACCAAACAAGGTAATTGCAGAGTCAACAGAAGAGAAAATCATGAAACAATGTATTTAGTGTCCGGTGGAGTCGCTTTATTGGTTTATAAAGAAAAATTATTCCTTTTTTTCCTGTGTCAAACTCTGCACTGTGAAGTATCATCTGCTTCTTATACTATTAATTTCTATTTGAATGCGAAATTAAGCAAACCTTATCTGCATATATAAAAATAAATACATACATATATCTATATATGTTTCATGCTGAAAGATATTACTAATAAAATAAAAAATATTTTGTTATTAATAGGTTTGGCATTCAAAAAATATGAAATAAATGCATGAAAGTTTGTCAGCTTATTAATCACTCCATTATAAGTGGTGTTTTTACTTTCATTGCTCTAACATCTAACCACAGTTCATTGGCTAAAGGCCAAGCTAGCTTTTGCATTGGCACATTACCATGCGGTGTAGTTCTGTACTTCTCTTCCATTTATTAATGCTTCAGACTTCCTACAATTCAGGCTAAAAATAGAACTGGTTATGTGAAAAACACTGCATTTGTGCTTGAGCTGCAGTATAGAAACAAGAGAATTTTATATGGACGGTGGAAGAGATTCATGACACAAAAGAGCTAGCTGCTTATACTCTGGAAAAAGCTTTCTCTTTGCATGGTTGTAAATAAGATTAGAATTGCTATGTACATGTTACTCTGAAGAATAAATTATATTTGTGGCATTGGCTCAGTATGTATGAATCTTCATGTGTATGTATTGTATGAAGGGAAGCTGATTTCTTGTACAAGGAAATCTGAAAACAGCACAATGTAGAAAAGTGAGTTTTTAAAAACAAAGGCATATTATGGTGCTTTGTTTTTCAATATAAAGGGTGTTCTCATGTGTGGCATATGTTTTGAACTATCCTCAAAAACTAAACAACTGAATATATACTCAACTAAAACTTCAAGTACATCACTAAATTTTTAGATTCATATTTTGGCCAGGCATAACCTCTCCTATTGTTCTGCCTTCGGTATCTGTAAGACACCATTTGCTATCTCCAGAACATTTCACTGCGAAAACATTTCTGAACTTATTTCCAAGTTGTAATATAGCTGCACACTTAAAACTGTCAGCTTTCAAATACAGCCTCTACGCTCTTGATCTTTTTTATAATGCTGTGATTTGTTTTGGATCAGCAGTAGTTTGAACAAGACAAACAACATACTGGTTTCCATCTGAACTGAAGGGAGCTGCAGGGACATGGGTGAAGAGTGATAGTGGATGCATTTTATAGTCAAAATGAGAAGCAGCAAAACTGATAAGGTCTCATTGTTGCACAAATAGAAAAAGCTAACAGTTTGCATATCAGAAATATCAGGTGTTAGGATTTGACTCAGAACTGCTGAATAGTAGCTTGTTTGCGTTTGGAGAAATAGGAAGGAAATGTCATGCAGCAACATCACACGTGATAGTGAT
Source organism: Apteryx mantelli (assembly GCF_036417845.1). NCBI lineage: Eukaryota > Metazoa > Chordata > Aves > Apterygiformes > Apterygidae > Apteryx > Apteryx mantelli. The sequence continues at coordinate 70,474,599 of NC_089982.1, forward strand.
GGGAGATGGCAAACAGGGAAATAGACCTTTCCTATGCTGTTTCCTAAAGATACTGTTTGGACTAGCTGTGCTGGTGGGTTATTAAGGAATTCTGATTACTAAGTATCTACACTTGGTAATGAATAAGAGAAGAACCTCTTTTGAAGTGCACATCAGTCTCAGAAGTCACTCTTGTTTTGTTCTTAACTCAGTACTGTGTAAGAAATAAAATTGGTGATTGCGTTTGTTAGGAAAAGAGGCAATAATAATGAAATGATAATAAATTGTAAGCCATACGATTTTTGAACTATCTAGAGAAAATGAAATTAAGAAAGCTTTCAAATATCATGTGCTTTGCACCAGGCCACTGAAACACAGTGAGGTAGAGCAACAGCTATGGGGTAGTTGTGTTGATTCATAGCCCATAATTGGATATAATAAAAAGGAAGAGATTAGATCACAAGACAAGGCTCAAATAAAAATATTTGATCCAAAGTGCTTAGTTCCTCTGCTTAAATACTGTAGACCAACCTTAACCCTTACATAATGGTGAAACTCCATCCAAATCCAGCATAGGTTGAAATCAATGGACCTGTTCTTATTTACATTAAAGTTTAATTTTGTCCTGACGAGCGCTCTGAAATTAATACCCAGTGCAATACCAAGCGTGGTATAAAGGATCTTATCATGCAGTCAACATGATGCACTTTGCAATATAATTTGAAACTAATGTTAAATTAAATTACAAAGATAAATTTTATGGTCTCTCTTAAAATCATTTAAAAGCTTAATTCTGATCTGAGATGTGTAAGACAAATCTTGCCTATTGATCATTGACCATTCAAATGGCTCTAAGATAAGAATCACACAATGTGATGGTCTGTAAGAAACTTTTTATTAGGATACAAGCTTATGATTTGATGTATCAATCCTATTCTGCAGTTAGGTTCTCTGCTCAAGGAGAAGGCTGAAGCAGTTTGACCTTATTGCCAAAAATAGCAATCAATCCTTGTAATTGGGATGAGGCTGGATTCCACCGGGAGGTCCATAAGAAATGGCCATAAGTGAATTATTCAGGTTCTGGGTTTTCACAACCCTCCAAGCTGATAACCTCCACTGTTCACTTTGGTGTAGGAAGTAGAAAGAGGCATGAGCTCAGCAGCTGCAAACAATTTTAAAAGCTCATAAGGACTAGTATGATGCCATTGAAGGAAGGGTTTTTCACAACGTCTCCCGTTGTACAGAGGATGAGTACAGTGACTAGGGAAAAAAGCATTTACTGAAAGGACATTCCTTAAATGACTGGGTAATGACAGGAAGGGTGAATAATTTAAAGTTGCAAAGTTCATTGCAAAGAGTCCAAAAAATGTAAAACTATTAAAAGACACTATTCAAACTTCAAAGATAGAAGTAGTAAATACAAACAATAAACCCCCTTTCTAAGCCCATTAACTATAGATCAAAATAGAGAGATTAAGCAAGATCACAAGGCAAGTAAAAAGAGCTACATTTTCAAAAAGTCTGAGGGGAAAAGGTTATCAAATAGGCTTAGCAATGAAATACTAGTGGGCCTAAAACTTTATTTTTTTTAATGCTAAACAGTTTTGTGAAACAGGATTCATTCCAACACATGCTGTAATGATGAGTGTACTGCCAAACAGATAACTAAATAAGTCATATATGTCAAACTCATCTGCACAAACGCAACACTGACATGAATGCTTCCCCTCAGATGGGGAAGGGAGAGCACATCTGTCCAGTTCAGCATTCATTAAATGGTGTCTTTAGTATGGTTCACACAATTTGCTATGTATTATCTAAAGATTTCAAGAAGACTGCTTATGTCCAGCTAAATTTGATACATAAGGTTTGAAGTTTATGACAGCAGTAGCAATGTATTATGAATGCTGAGAAGGTCTTCAGATGAGGTTCTCTTCAGGGGATGGTGTGCTCGGCTGTTTGCAAAGCATCTCAGCAACCATTCGGCAAGAACTGGGAAGTTTACAGCGTTGCCTTTTTGCTTACAGAGGTATTGAACCCTGAGCCCTTTCGCTAGTATGGGATGGGCACACTGCAGGGAGTGAGAAACATGAGGTCCCAGTTGGGATGCTGGGAAGGAGGGAGAATATTTTTGAATCGCAAAGGAAGTTGGATTTCTTGCTGACTGGGCTCATGGGCTCGAGGCTGTTGCTGCTGCCACTGCTCAGAAGGGCAGAATTTAAGGCCATGAGAGCTATCAAAGTTACCATATTCTCCTGCTTTGTTCCAGAGTGCATAGAGGAGAGGGCACTAGTGGATGCTGTTAGCTAACTGATACGTTAAAAAACAAAAAAAAAGAAAGAGAAATGAAATCATGGTCCAACACACTAATGAGAATTAGCTGCAGCCCTAGTGGTAGCTGTACTGTGTTAAGAACTGTTTCTTTTTCCTAACCACTCGTAGTATTTGTCTGGAAAAACACTTTTTTTTTTTTTTTTTTTAAGTTTGCCTTACCTGAAATGAATGCTGCTTCCTTCCATTCTCACTGAGGCTGGGAATTGAAATGGCTGCAGATACAGAGCAGTGTAAAAACATGATGAGCTATGTAGCTTGGGAGCAATTGAGCAGCTGAACACTGCATTATTGAGAAATCATTCGCTACCTCTGGGTGTTAGTGAGAAACTAGAGAGTCCTGGACTGGCATTCAGGGCAGAGCATAGGATGAATAAACATTACTGAGTGCTGAGTGCTTACTAGTGAATCCGGCATGGAACTGGTGCATGGTAGGTGCATGTCATCCCACTGCATCTTGCAGGGTTGCCAACACACAAAAAAGAAATAGTGAATTCCAGGAGTTTTGTGGTAGAATTGATCTTACATTGTTTCCTGAATAACTAAATTATCAATGAAATGAAGGACATTTTGCTTAATGTGTAGCAGGCAATCTGCATAGCAGAACAGCCTTGTTTTCAAATGACAACACATGAGAGCCATTTAAATATATATCAATAGTCCTCAAGGGACTTGTAGATAGCTACATGAAATTGTTGTTTTCATGCGCATCCGTATTGTTGCCAAATTCTCCTGACTTAGTCGTTTCCCTCTTATCTAGCTGAGATAGATAGATAGGATTTGCTTCAGAATGGAGGGCTCAGTAGTTTGTAAAATATCTGTGTATATCTTTGGCAGTGTATAAATAATAAATAATAAACTGTAGATGCTAACGATCATTAATATTGCAAGTGTTAAGCTGGAAACTCTAATTCCTAGCTTCTTAGGTAATTACAAGTATAAATATTTCTTGACTCAGCACGGCAAGCAGGCACAAAACATGGAACCTTATCCAGTGAGAAATGATGGCTTATTAAGTATATCCAGGATGCAGTAAATCACAAGCAATGGAATTTGTCCCAGAATCTGCTCTTGCTGCAGAATTGTGCTGCAGAAACTCATCCTGCATTTTTTTAAAACTAACACAAAATATCCATTCCATATGGTTTTGAAGACATACTTATAATATGAGCCAAGTTCAAGCTGATGCAGTGCTGTCTCGCTGAGCCCTGAACTAGTCTAAAACAATTTCTTTGAGAGGTGTGATCACATTCATCTCAGTAAGGTTTTACGCCAAAGCCTAAAGCTAAAATTTTCAGTGACAGTTTTTAAACCTTTTCATTACTATCAGTTTAAAGTAAATGTATTTAATTTATGAGTAAATACAGTAAATGTGCCTATATCATATTTTCAAGCAGTTTCCCACCTCCTTCTGGATACCAAAAGCTCAATATTATTCCCTACCTATGTAGCAAAACCAAGGACTTCACTCTGCTTATGCACTGCCAGTTTAAAAATCTTTGGCACAGAAGAAACTGGAGAGAACAGTAGTCGCAATAAACAAGTCAGGGATTAGTCTATGGTATTGGACTACTTAAACTATTGGAATTAAGAATTGCCTTTTAGTTCTGTGCTGAAGATCCTGTAAGGTATCACTAAAATAAACGATCCTGTGCAGACTGGATTTTGGCTAGTCAGATTAAGTGACCTACTTTTATAACTTAAATCAAAGGGGCTACTGAGTTTGCCATTACTACACTAAGTACTGTAAAAATTAAAACTGATCATTTATTTAACAGGGTGTGGCATGTACTGCACTTTGATCATATCTTAAAAATTTCTTACTAATTTCCAGTCCTCAGAGGAAGTGTGTGGTGGCTCTTGAAAAAGGGAAAGCAGGTAGCAAGGCTGATATGCTGAGTGACAGGAATCTGAAAAACACTTATTTTGGCTTAAATTCATCATGTAGGGAGGGAGTGTGGATGTAGCTGATCCACTGAAATGCACTGACGGAAGAGACTTATATTTGACTTGACATACTGGGCAAGAGCTTAGAACAAAGCAAAAGCAATCCCCTCCAGAAAAACAAGTATGTAAAAAAAGCCTCATTTCTTTTGGTTCCTAAAACCCCAAACATTTCTCATTTATATCTTCATCTTTTTAATGGAAAACAAAAGCAGTTTTTAAAATGAAAATGTTCTGTATTCGCATGTGATTCTTAAAAAGCACAAGCTATTTTGAGCAGTGAATTGCAAGCCGGCCAGTGAAAGAAGCAGCAATATGTTCCTAGGAAGTTTTCATTCCTCCCTGTGTTCTGCAGAGGAATCATATGTACATTAATTTCAAAAAACAATCATGAGCAGAGAAATTTAAGCTCAGCTGTGAGCCTTCTTTCCCTTTTTCTGACTCCTAAGAAGGAACCACATTCAGGACCGCAGCAAAGAAGTGTTGTTTCAACACCGTAATGCTGGGAGTGCAGAGTATTTGTGCTGTGCTTTGACATCACTCCTGGAAGCCCAACTTTCAGATATAATTCTTTCACAGTGGCTAACAAAATATCCATATTGTGTCACCCTCCTCATCACAGATGTGTCAGTAACATACCAAGGACCTCTGGAAATATATATCCGTAAAACAGTGGACAGAGACATTTCAATTCCTTTCAGAAATCCTGCCCCACTGAAGTCAGAGGGACCTTTCCCAGGGAAATGCACTGGGGCCAGAATTGCACCAGCAACGTTGACTGGAACTGTCCTCTGCAGAGCACATGCAGGATATACAGAGGGAGGACTGCATTCAGCATAGAAATTAAATGTCATTGTGTTCAGATTTGTTAGTTAGTAACTCAAAATCTTTGTGGAAGAATGAACCCTAAAAGAAAGTATTGAACCCCTTCAAGGCTGCACAGTCTGTTCCAGGTATATCTTCACTATCAACATCCTACCTGAATATCATACAGCAGCTAATTCTCCTAATGAAATGGGGTTTTTTTTGTCACTTTATGAAAGGTTGTAAATCTCTGTGAGAGTTGACTATTCAATAGTTTTCCTAGTTTTCAAGTGATTAATAAAGCCATTCAACCAGGAAAAGTTTCAAGTATCAAAGAGTTAAAACTAAATTTCAGTAAAACTTCAGGGAAGGCTCCTGTTGCCATCAGGTTCCTCACTGGTTTGTTTCAGAAAAACTGATGTTGTCTCATCATATATTAACATCTTTAAGTGTCAGCTGCATGACAATTCAGATAATTCCATTTTTTTACTTGTGATCGGTGAAACTTCTCCTCATAGGGACCAAACTGGTAACCATAGAAAGATACAGTTCTCAAAAATTGCTTCTTTTGGTAGACTTTGGGGCTTGTTGGCTGTCCAGCACTTAATGACTAAATAGGTTTCTTGCTTTAAAGAAACTGGTATGGTGATTATGCCAATCTTACCACAGAAGTATTGCAAGTTTCCAAGTCCCACTATATTCTCTTCAAAATGCAAAAGGCATTGAAAGACGGAAATGATGCTGTTCTTTTGTGCTCTGTAGAGTAGAAGGGAAAAAGATTCTTAGCTGGATTAGCTCTGCCACCTGCAGCTCAGAAATGGTAGAACCACAAAATCGTCACAAAATATGTGTATATGGTGAACAAACTTTCACTGTAGAAATTGTAGAAATTGTGATGGAGACAAGAGAATTGACTGAAGAAAGCATACAGAAATCAAATTAGCAATAGAATACATAAATTTATGACATACAAAAGTAAGGTAAAAGAGAACTTTCATATTGGTCTTCCTGCTAATCTTCACTGCTATCAGAATACACAAGTATTCTCAGAACAGAATAGAAAATCAGTGTTAGAACAAAAATCATAAAGCTAAACCCATTCTTGGTGTGACTGGAGTGATCTCAGAGCTGGATCTGACCACTAACCTATCAAGGCAGATTTTGGCTCTGCTGATAATTGAAGGAAATTACATGTGGATCCATATTTGCAGAACCCTCCAGCTCCTGTCTGCGGTGCCTCTGGTATCTCCTTATATAACTCCCTTCTTAAAACACACAGGTTTTTGAAAGCTATAAATGCTAGTTTTCTCTTCTTAAAATAAAAAAAAAAAAAAAAGTCATTAAAAGTAAAATAAATCAAATCCTTCCAGATGTGTTTTACTAAGGCGAGAAACCATATACTTTATTATGTTCCCTACTTTCACTTTCCTGAGCCCCAAGGGTATGCATTACCATTTTCTCAAGTTGGACCCAAGCCCTGTAATTGATGAGTTGTCCATAGGATCCATATGGAGCTCCATCAAAATCACTGACAGCCTGTACAGCACCAACATGCATGCATGTATGTCCCAGTGTATGCTGGGCACCCAAGAATATAAACTTTTTGTGCCAGTGACTTCTCTGCCTGTAAAGGCCTGTGTTCATCCGTAGCACTGAATCCAGCCCAAAAGCTATTCACAGTGAAACAGTAATGGTTCTGCGGTAGTAATGGTCAGATATCATTGTGATGAGTGCAAATAAGAAAGCGTGACTGGAAACTAATTCTAGTAATATTGGGCTAATAAGCACCATGTGTGATTCTTTCAATATTTTTTAATACTGCAGGGAAAAAGTGTATCATCTATTATGATACCGGTTCTTGCAAATATGTTTTAAAACCAAAAGACAAGTAATTTTCTTTTAACTTTGGACTTAGTTCAATTGCCCACACACTTGAAACACCTTCTGGTGTCTGAAACATTCACATGGAGCCTTGTGGCCTTCTGGAATAGCAAGAGAGATGAGCCAGCTCACCCCAGGGCATTGCCGCTGGCACCAGGCACCTGTGTGCAGGCAAATGAAACCCACCTTTTCTCTTGTCTAAACGGGCAGCTTGGAAATCTTTAACTGTGTCTCATAATACATTGACATTAAAGGTTCCAATTCCTCCAAAATGCAGAAATTATTTCTGTGGTCATACATCATCACTACACTAAAGTCTTTAAGGCATATGTGTTTTCCTGAGTGAATGATTCTGAGCTGTCCAGAAAATGCCTGTAGAAATCGGTTTTGTTGGTGTTCTAAGTATTATTATTATAGTATTGCAGTGAAGATTTGTACATTTTAATATTATCCAATACTTGAAAAAGGTTAAAATAGCTATTTTGAAAAGACATCTCACAAAATGGGATTAGGTCATCTGTGGGGAATAGGCGACCTAAGCCTCAGGCTTCTTCTGTATGCAGATGACTGTAGGAGTACGTAAAACATTTCATCAGCTTTGTTTTAAAAGTCACTTTGTAAAATGATGCAGTCGAACCAGCCTGCCAGTTATCATGCTCACTGGTAGTTAAAAATGGCAGGTGCTTTTGGCCTACCCGTCTATTAAATGCATCTTGTTCCTACCTTTTTAATCTAGCTCTTTGCAAAAACCAAGATACTGATTGTCACTGGCAGATCCTTCAGAGTTAAGATAATTGGACCACGATCTTTTCCTCTTTCAGGGATTTGTTTTTGAGTCACTTTAGATTTCAAGTAGATCTCAAAGGTCACCGAAAAAGACTGTGAGATTTAATATTAATCATCATTAATCCAGCTCTTTCACATTCATGACCAGTTCACATGGGCTAGATGCGTTTAAAGTGTCACTATCTTGTCACTATCGAGTGCAATACGCTTGCATTACTCAGGCATCCAAAGCTGACCTTACAATTTACAGACTTTAGAGAGAGCAATTGGCTGAGAATTCCCCAGCCGCAGGAGCAGACGAGGGATTCCTGCCAGTCCCCACCGTGCTAAGCAACCAGCTGGTGAGAGCCCCAGGCCCCGGGGTAGGGCCTCAGCGCTTGCCCCTGTGAATCCAGTCCTGCAGGCATTGCTACTGTTTGGGTTGGTATTCATTTTTAATCTTGTGTGTAAAGTGAAACAGATTATAGACAGTATTATCATTCACGGTATCTACTGATAGCAGGGCCTGTGTAGTTCTCAGTGCACGTTACAGTTAGTGTACAATAGGAAATATCTTTGCCAGATGATAAATAAAAATTTTTCTTTGTTGACAACAGTAAATATGTACGGAGAAGTAAATGTGTCATGAATAAAGTGTCCCTAAGGAAATCTTGGAAGACCCTGCATCTATATTTACATACTTTGGATCCAGAAGCAGTAGAGCTATTTGAGTGTAGTGCTCTGTCCAGGCTAACTTCGTTTGTTAAGAATTATCACAGCTGTCTGTTTTATGCTAGGTTGTATCTGCTCATGGTGAAACAATTTAGCCAGTGCTCCCAAAAACCCAGGCTTCTAGGAACCAGAGCACTGGTATAGGTTATGAGCACAGCAGACACACACACACACACATACACATGAAACCCTGAGCCAGTACCTGTAGGGTTCAGAACAGATTCAGTAAGAAACCAAAATACAGCACCTCCTCCTCAGCATAAACTGGGTCCTAGCACATACTTTAGAACCTCCTGCTCTTAATTTTTGGTAGAATATTGGACCAGAGGAAAATCTGAGCCCAAAGTGCACAATCTGATAGTAGCTGTCTCTCTATTACGTTACCTTGCAGACAATTACTTACAAAAATCTCTGTGAAAAGTGTATGCAAAAAAAAAAAAAAGAGCCAATATGGCAATTGCAGATTCCATTTCTGCACCTGGAAAAAAGTAATTCCTCATACCAGCTCTTCATTCCCCCCCGCTTTATGTTAGCTCCGTTTTAATTGTTGTTAATGAAAGGCTTGTCAGAAGATAGAGCCAATACATAATGATACTTAAATACTGAATTCTTCTCTTAGTCCTCAAGGCAGCTCCCTTTCGTCTCTTCTTTCTGCATGCTTGGAGTCTCCATTCATATGAAGGGGAGTAGTGTGTACATGGGGAGAATGGCACAGGCACCGACCGGCTCTGCAGCCTGGAGAGAACAATTTTCCTCATCTCTCATATATTTGTAAAGACATGGAAGGAAAACATCAACTGCTAAAATAAATCCAAGATGCTCCTTCAGCAAGACTGGCTAACATTATGTAAAAAAAACCTGTTTCACTCAAAACAAGTGTCAGCTTGAGTTATGCTTTTCTAGAGTTTCCATTCTAACTTCTAATAATTTGACCAACTTGTTGCCTTACTCCTGTTGGTAAAAAGCCAAATCCTCCTCTGCTTTTAAATGCATTTCTGCTGTGGAAAGTGACTCTAAAAATGGCATGCAGGCATCAGGTTTATTCTGTGATGTCAGCTATTTCCATATCAAATATGCTCAATTAACAAGTAAGAAACCTTTTCCCCCTATTTGTCAGCCCCACAAATGTCGGTTGGAACCTAGGGGTCAATCTGGGTTTTTCCTTCTCATGTACAATGACCAGAAAACAATGATTCTGCAAGTCAGAGTAAGCCCTCAATTACATGTGTGCAGTTCTGTAGTCTTCTGTGGCTTTGCATAAGGTTTAACTGACTGGAAATGATTCTGTGGTGATAAACAGGAGGGAATAGAAACCAGCTCCCTCTGTTCGTTACGCTAGATCTGCTGTGCTAACAGGAGCAAAAAGCAATGAACAGTGATTTTAATTATTAAGTGAACAGATAGAAAATATGTAAGAAGCAACTGTATTTGAAGAAGCTGTCTGCTTGAAAGTCCATGTTTTCAAAAAATCTCCAGCTTCTAAATAATAGAGTATTCAAGCTGACAAGGAAAATAAAATGCTTCCCTTCTTGGACATTAATGTCATTAATGTCATTAATGTGATGGGAAAGCAATGTATAGTTCTCATAACAAAAAGGGAGCAAAATTATTTAAATTATTTTGCATGAAATAGCAAGATAAAAGATCATGTTTATAACACTTATTCATGAGAACTTTTTATTGTGGAGTGTAGAGGGTCAGAGATCATTATGTGTACATTTTGCTATACTGTAATGAGCCATAACCTGCTATGAGCATTTTATTATTTATTAATTCATCTTTGCAGCTTTGGCAATCAGACATGAAATCTTTTTGCTTTTCTGAAGTCTCTGTAGTCTGAAAGACCAGAGTTGATGTTTACCTGATTTTTTTTTAATACTTAAGGTAGTATTTATAGTGTTATATACTATTATATACTAAATAACAAGATTTTTCTCCTTTCAGAGTTTGATCCTGCAATCCCAGTGCAGATTAAACTGAGCTGTATGAAACATATTGTTAGCAAGGCAAAAAAAGCCAAGAATATAATTTCCAGCTATGTAAATACTGAGCAATTGAATCATTGCTTAGATGAAATCATTCTACTTTGACTTTTTCTTCCAGTTGTGTGTAATACTGGAGCCAATGCAGGAACTGATGTCAAGACATAAAACTTACAATCTAAGTCCTCGAGATTGCTTGAAGACTTGCTTGTTTCAAAAATGGCAGAGAATGGTGGCACCACCAGGTATGTTTGATTTCCAGTATTTTATTATTTTATAATTAAATGAATATAGAAGTAATGGGAAATTTTACTGCAAATCTACTGATAAAGAGAAGTAATAAGAATTAACGCTGTTCCAAAAGTAAGCCTGAAAATTATTCTGATGTTATATAATTTCAGTCTGATGACACATAACGTGAAGCAAGATTTATAGATATGCACATTCAGATGGTTTCACTATGTATAGGATATAATTTAATACAAAAATATGTGTAGATAGAATGTAAAATGCCCACTGGCTCCATTAGAATTCATAGTTTGTGTAAGTCAGCTTCCTGCTGTGACTCTGGAATTATAGCTACAATTCTTAACTAGTTGTCTTTGAGCCTAAAATAATTTTACTAACAGCCCTGGACCTAATCTCCCTCCTCTTACACCCCAATATAACAATTCACTCATTTTCCGATTATTAAAAATTTGTCTATTTAAAAGTATTCACATGGATACCCAGGCTAAATTATGAAAAGTGCAGTTGTCACCTTTGTTCTTTTCCAGTTTAAGACAAGTCATGTAAATATCCTGATTTGGTCTAAAATTTGAAGCCTCACAGAGAAATGGAATTGAGTATGCCTTAACATGTTCCTGTGGGAAAGTCAGTTTTAAAGATGAAACCCGCATCAGAGGTAGAAGGAAATGATACGGTCTTTTTTTGTATGCAGTATTGATGGCAGCAATATGGTAGAAAGCTCCCTTTATCCTTTGTCACTAGCAGTCATCTGGGGATGTGGCCAACACAGGAATAACAAGACCTGTATTTTTATTTAGCACTGCCTGTTGCTTGTGGTGTGGCCTTCAGTAAGTTATACCACCCCTTTTAACATCTTGATAGTTACCCTGATGCTCCTATTGATAAGATGCTTTCAGACATATTTATGGATAGTTCTTGGAGAATGAACTCTGTTAATTCTTTACACAAAATTGAAAGCAGATTCATTGGGTTTGGTTCAAGTAATATTCTAAGGTTTGTATGTTAAAGCTAAATTAACCACTAGTAGTAGGAGTAGTACTAGTAGTAGTAGTAAACATATGAATTTAAAACTAAATGAGAAAATATTTTAGCACTTCTGCTTATGGTTCATTCTAGTATATACTTTACAATATCTGCTATTTGCTTTGCTTCTTACCACTTTATTGCAGCAGAACCCACAAGACAACCGACAACCAAACGGAGGAAAAGGAAAAACTCTACCAGCAGCACTTCCAACAGCAGTGCTGGGAACAATGCAAATAGTACCAACAGCAAGAAAAAGTCAGCTGCTGCAAACCTGAGTCTATCAAGTCAGGTACCTGTAAGTCTCACTTTCCTTTTAGGCCTGAATCACTTACAGTGCTTTAATTCTTTCCTTATGTTGTAAAGAAGGTGCATTCTTGAGCCTAAACTATCACAGGCAAAAAGCAATCTTGCACAGTATGCTGTGAAAGCTGGGGAATTAGTCAAAAAATGTGAAGAATCCATTCTGCAGTGCAGTTTTAATGAATGAATCCCCTCAAGCAGGGCATGTCCTGAGGAACAGATGTAATTTTTTAAAGCCTGGGCCAACTCCCCTTCATGACAAAGGGAGTTTTTCCACTAGCAGTGGGAATCAAATTGGGCCTCCTATTCTTAGATACAGCCTGAGCACCGATAGTGTTTTTCTGACTCCTGTCTGCATGAGTCACTGTGGAACGTAAGGGTTGCAGACCTGAGCAGTCACTGGTCTGTCTACATCCCTATCTTACCTCTAACTGGTGCCTGTTTCAGATGCTTCAGTGAAACAGGTTATGAACTAACTTACCTGCAGAGGTTATCTCTTTCTCAAACCACTCCATTTGCAGAAGGTAGATCCCCTAAAACATGGGTGTCAGTTTATCTACCCTGCTAGCTGTAACTGTTGACATCCTAATTACATAGGGAAACACCTAATCATTTCTTGAACTGTACTAGCACTTTATCAGTCATATTTATTGTCTTATTCACTGCATAGGTGTAATCGAACCCCAAATCGTGACAAAGTGTACTTTAATCAATAAGGAGGTAGCTCATGTGTTTTAAAGGTAGTGGAATTAATTTGACATTATAGGAACTATAATGTGGTATCTGGTGAATAGCATGCGGGGATTTTTATTGGAAATCTGATCAGCAGATAAAAAGGGCTAGGCTTTTTTGAAGCCTGACAAAGCACATAGCTCTTCCAATAGCACACAGTGGGCACTTCCTAAAAATCTTGACTACCCAGATAAAAAAGGGAGTGGACTAATACCAGTGATATCAAATAAGATTTTTGTTTAGCAACTGATTCAGCAATCCAGTAGTTTACAGCAGCTTTGGGCTTCAGCACATTAAACTCATATTTTCTCCTTGTCATATTAAAATTTTCACATGGCTCCCCTCCCTGGAGTCAGATTCTTTCTCTAATATAGGAATCTCTGGGTTTTTCTGGCAGCACAAAGCAGTCAGAAGGCCAGCTACCTGATCCCCTGGTGTCAGAGACCACTCTGCCTCACTGACTGTGTCTGCCAAAACCACCCCTTGGATCAATACTCAGCCATATTTAAGAAAAAACAGCAATTAGGTGTAAAACTGAGCAACCAGCTAGTTCCCTGCTGTCTCCAAGTTTCAAAGACAGTAAAATCACTTTCTGCCCTGAGTTCAGTTCAGTAGAACCAGCATCTGATCCCCTGTTTCTCTTAAGCCTCTTCTTCCCTGGAGATATGTTGACTTTTGTTAGCTTCTGTGGTAGCCACGTGTACTTGTATATTTGAGTGTAATTGGGCCCTCTGAGAGTTATCCGTCACTCCTACTGAAGCTGACTTTAGGTACGCAAAGGCTACTCCTGCCTGATGAAGTAGTCAAGGCTACTCTTGCTGATGGTAATGATAGTTGTACCTCTGAGACATAATGGTGGAGTTTACCATTACTTGAGGGATGGATTTTAAGTCTTCATTGACTTTCAGAATGCTGAATAGTGAATATTTTTCAGTATGGTTTGCTCAGTAGAAAGATGGTCCTAACTGTTTGGTATGGAGACCAAGTTCCATTTTCAGGACACTTCTCCTTTCAGTCTGCATAGTGGAAAATGCTTAGCTGTTTGATTTGTCGTGCTAGCAGCTTCCCCAAGCAAACCAGATGGAACTGATGGTTGGGCTACCCTGTAGTGTAGACTGAACTTAAAATAATTTTAGCTGTAGGATATTTCGATGTAAAACTATTCAACAGTTTTCAGTTAACTTAAATACAGAAATGTTGTTGTGTTTCTTCAAAATCATGCATTCTTTGAAGTGGGCAACACCTAACTACAGACATGCCACTGTGTCTAGAGTTAGTCCAGGTAGCAGTAACTTGCTTTCTGTTTCCTTGTCTTAACTTCACCTAAGAGCAAATCAGTTGGTAGTTAATGCTTGATTTGCTCTATATGCAATAGAACATAAGATATACTCAAATACAATTCAATGGTTTTCTACTAGGTAAAAGTTACATTTGGTAATAGAGCTTTCTGTGAATAGGACTTTCCTGCTTGGTAGAAAAAACTACTGAAAGCATTTTCAGTGTTAAAAGTGTTCTTCCCCCTACTATTAGATAAGAGGAATGAAATCACTGCATGTTCTGTCTCCAGATGACCTTCATAAGCAGAGCTGGTTTCACTTCTGTTTTCCCCATATCATTCTCTCTGGACAACCCCAACAGTGAGCTCTTATACACACCAAACCTGGATTAATTTGAAGTCATCTACTGCAGATGTAAGCTTTTTCTTCTTCTCCAGTGATTCATCCCAGCCAGCAAAGACAGTCTTTCTACCATAATACAGTCCAATTCCTTATTTCCTGTCACTTTTATGTTTCTATGTTAGTTTCTCTTTGATAGTAAATGAATCTTTCCTTGGCCTCTACTTTAATCTTTCTTGGTTTAGGACATAGTAATTATTCAGTTTTGCTCCTACAGTGATACTGTGTACACTCTGGCAGATATGTGAACTTACCATACCCTTCATCAATGTTTCTCACCCATATCATTAACTCCTCTTGCTATAGTAATGTCTAGAGAGGCAAATTCTCCACATTCAGCCCAGTGACCAGAAAGTGGTACCATCAGCTAAGACAAAGTTTGAAACTTCACTGAGCTTTGCCATTTTCCCCATAGTCCTTTCTAGATATTCGGATAAGTACATTGGGCTAACCAAACATTAGTCAGTAATGTGAAACGGTATTTGCCACCTACACATTCTTCTTCAATAAAAGGAGGTTGTGCCATGTCCTCCACCAACATACTTTCTGATCAGTTCTTCAGGCAGGGACTTTACTGACATTAGAGAGACAAGTCCAGAAAGTGAAACCACATGGTTGTATTTCCATGGGTGGGTCAGGCTGGCACTGCATCCTAAAGTTCAGCTGTTGAAGTCTAATCCATCAGTATCATTTGTGCCCTTTGTGTTGCCTTAAATTTATTAGCACTTTGAATGTGCTGACACATTTTAATACATGTTTAATGACACAGTCTTCAAAAGCATCTTAAGGGTCTCTGCCAGTGGTGGGTATGCATGTGGGATCATATGTATCTTCCGTCTCATCAGTGATTTGAAAAGGGTCATTCTCAGTTTGTCCTCATATCTCTAATTTTTATATTTCTTCAACCCTGCTTAATAAAAGACAAAGTTTTGCCCTTTTGATGGTCACTTGAGCTCTCTTATACTCATTTTCCCTTGTAATGTGGAGGTTTCTCTGATTCTGTTATTTGTCACCCTACTGGTTCTGCACCTTCAGCATCTCCTCTTGCCAATATGACTCTTTCTGCCAAAGCCCTGTTTAACACTTTTCCTACATATTGGGAGCTTTCTTTAAACAAATGTAGTTAGCCAGTGTGCTACATGATTGCACTGCAGAATTCATGAGTTTAGGCTGCAGTTTTACACCCTAGTCCTTAGTTGCTCAGTGATTCTTTTGACTTGAACCTATAGGTACTTAGGTAGCATGCTGTGGTGACTTACAGCCAGGTACCAATAAAGTCTCTCCAATAGTACAAATACAAAACATTTTTCTCACCAGAAGTTAGCTTCTCTTAGTTTCTCTTTGGTGCAGACTAAGTTACTTCCAGTGCTTTCACAAAAACACTGATTTTTGTTTAGTGTGTTAAGAAAGTTGACAAAACAGGGATTCAGAATCTATAATTCCCTCAGATATATTAGTCTCAGCAGATTCCAGTCATTTGACATGCTCTCAAATTTGTTCATGAACTTGATCATGTCTGATCTTTGGAAGAAATGTTAAACTGTTGGACAGAGACCTGAATAATTACCACTTTCCTCTTTGGTCTGACCAAAGAGCAAAGATGGGCAACACTTGACTGGTTTCCTCTCGTGTTTGAAGCTAGCTGCAGTGTTTTCCCAAGTTCTTGCTCAGTTTTCAAGCCTTCTTCACAGGCTGAGATCTGATTTCTTTGCATTTTTCTTATTCTTCTCTTTTTCGAATAAAAACTTTCTTGCAAGCCCAGGCCCATGTGTGCAGACCCCTGACCCTGTGATCTGTGGATTACAGGTATAGGCAAGATAATCAAAAGTGGTCCATAGAGCCATATCACTTAAATAATGCTTTCAGCTAAGTTTAATGAAAACTGTGCACACTGATCCATTTTGATATATTTGAATTTGGAAATTTGACAACAATGCACAACTCTCACAAAGTCTAAGCACCATTACTCTAAGCTGTTCCCAGCCATAACCATAGAAATTAATAGGTGTATTTTGCTTTCAATTACTAATGAAGTTCTGTTGCGTGTAATATTGTAATCATGAACCCAGTAAAATATCAGTGGTGTTGGAAAGAATAAAGCATCCCTCCATTCCACTAAGTAAATCAGATATTCTTTGGTACATCCAGAGTCATAATTAGAGCCTCCTTGCACTCCTTCAGTGATCTACATACCTCAATAATCTCAATTTCTCTTTGTAATTCTTTATAAGCTCCTCAAAAGCCAAATCCATAAATATAGCTGCTAATGTGAAAAGGAACACTACAATTTCTTACAAGTTTCAGAAACAGGGGATATTAGAGTCTTTTGTAATGGATGTGGTAGTACCCAAAGCTACAGTTCCAGGGCTAGAAGATTAGTGTCAGAAATTGCCCCATCTCTCAAAACTGTGCAATTCAGGATCTAAGATTTAGCCTGAAGGAGACAAGAGTGAGCAAATTGGTTGTTGTGCTTGAGGAAAAATATTCCAAACAAGACCAGAATGTCAAGTTAAGAGAGAGCACTGTGATGAGATATGAAAGATAACTATTCAACTCAAGAAAGTGTTTACTCTGAAACCTAATTAAAATCAGTTCTGTTTCTACAGATCATTTTTGCACAAATGTCAGGCTGGTGTTTTTATCTTGGAGGTAGTGACCATTAATGGATTGGGCAGAAATAGGGCTGTGAGTCATTAATAATTGTTTTGGTAAGGAGCTAAGAAGTCAGATTATCAAAATTATCACCACTAACGCAATTCCATAAGAGGAAGGAAGGAAAGAAGAAAGGAATGAAGAGGTACCCTTCTTTTGGCTTAGCACTTAAAGATACTCTGGCTGCTAAAATGAGCACAACTTTCAGTCCTTGAAGTATGAGGTTTATTTGAACAAAATGCTTGATAGTTTCAGATATTTTTAATTATTTCAGACTGGTGAAGCAGTGTTTGTGTCCTTCTGGAGCTTGTGACACTTGAGCTATAAACGAATCATTGTCACACACTGAGCTAAGCTATTAACAGCAGTGAAGATGGCAGACATAGGTATGGGGAATTTTTCATGGCCCACTCTGCTTTTGTACCTCTGGACTCCAGTAAGACATTGTTTAGCCATAGGATCATTTTTAAAATACCAGGTTAAAAAGGTTAGTTATGTAACTGAGCAGAGCAGAGCAAAACTGTGAAGTTAGGTATAAAGAAGATGAAGCCTGAGAAATGGCAGGTCTGTTAAATAGAAGTATTTGCATTTGAGTTGCGTATGAAGTGATCTCTGTGTGTAGTTTGTATGCATCAATTTAAGTTTGGATGGCAATTAGGGATCTTGCAGGATGAAAGGTATGCTATACATGAAAGCTGCTATTGTGATTATATTATTAAATAGTACATATCTATCACCTAATGTAAAACATCCACTGCTTTATTTACAGTGCTATCATGAGACATTCCATGACCAAAAATTGTTGTTTCTAATCACAGAGTAAATTAATAAGATTGAGTGACTACAGTCTAAATCTTTTTAAAAATAATCTAGTCAAATATGTGCTACCATAACTAGGCCATAGCAGTGTGTGCTGCCATGCAAGAGACTAGGGTTTAATTCTTGGATTCTGCTTCTCACTCCATGAGCAGGAGCTAGGAGCACTCCAGAGCTGCAGCCTCAACCCTGGGAGGGATGGAGCCTTGTGTCATTCAACAGCAGTGACCCCCACTGGCCAATTTAAGGAGAAGCATTGAGGGGCTCTAAAAGGAGTCACTTCCAGTCCTCCTCAGAGGTTGGTGGTCATTGCACGGGAACTAGTGAGTGGAGGTTCAATGGGGTTCAGTCGGTGGGGTCTTCAGCTTGCAGTCTGAGGAGCAGAATCCTCTTTGGGGAGGAAACAGCATGTGCACTTCCTGAGAAAGTATTTTTGCCTGACATACTATAAGTGGCAGGATTGTAAAGAATATATATATATATAATATATATCTTTTAATGTCCTATGAGTAATGCTGTGATATCTATCTTTTAAATAGAATCAGAGAAAACTCCACTAACCTCAGAATAATTGCAGTTTAATTCCCAGAGAGAGAGAGAGAGAGAGAGACATACCCAGTAGCATGGAGAGAAATATAAGTGCAAACTGTCCTCTCAGTGGATGTCATTATATTAAAGGAATAATATTTGCAAAGACTCAGAAATTAGAGATGGAAATACTTACAAGGTCATTGAGCATCTCCCCGCTGATGCATGCTTGTTTCCTATCACAGATGGAGTTTTTCCCCAGTCCAGTGTTAGGTGACCTGAGCAGCAGAGTTATCGCTGTTCTATTGGGATAATTAATCCTCAGTCTGCTGTTCTGAGTAACAGGAATATTGTCTTACCAGTGGAAGTTACATTTTCCTTTATTTAATGTCATCTTAGTACCGTAGTTAATATTTCATCAGATTGGCCTAAAGCGATCCTCTTCCTTTCAGCACTTGTAGTTATTAAGCATGTTTACCCCTCCCAATGATTTGGTCAATATAATACATACTTATTTCTTTTACCTGGCCTCCCCAACCAGCTATTCTAGGCCTGTAATTATGTTTGTTGCACTTCCCTATGTTTCATCTAAGTTGCTGACCTCTCCCTGGTACGGCAACACTCAGAACTTGAGGCAGCATCTGAGGTCCATGCTTGAAAGCGCTGAAGTAAGAGCAGCTGTTGCCACCTTGGTCTGTGATTCAGTATTTCAGTCACTGTGGTCCTTTTTGCCTGCCATATCACATTGCACGCTCAAATCCAATTTGCTGTCCTCTGCCGGGTCTCTCTTGTCATTACTGCTCTAGCAATACAGTGGGGTCAGGTCTGGTTCAGCAGTGCAAACTATACATTTTCTGTTGTTTAGAGGGATGAAATGAATTAGAATAAACTTTCTGTTATAAACACCTTGGTCTTTTAAACTTCTATGTTGCAAAGCTCTGTGGTGATTTGATTTAACGAAATATTTTACTGATATATGGAGTAACAAAATACGGACAATGTAAGGAAGAAATCATGTAACAGATTCCATCTATTCACAATTTTTTCCCATAGCACAGGCTGAAACTGTGATTTAAGCATTCTTCTGTAGCATGTCAGCCTTTGCTAAGGGATATCAAGAAACAGTGTAAATAGAGGCAGTGACTTGTATGGTTTCATGGTGAATGAAGTACATATCTAATAGAAAAAGTCTTATTATATGCAAACATGTGTCTTTTGTTTGCTTTTTACAAATGCTTTTACGTTCATAAGCAGGAACAGATCCTTTAAAATATGAATCCGTTGTTCTCTAGGATTCTTTGAAGGGCTTGTTAAATCAGCAGGTACAAAGCTAGACAGATATCTGGAATTACTGCACTTTTACCAAATGTTATCTGATGCCCTGCCACCTGAGCTGCATGAAAAGATGCATCCCACGTATTTCTCATAGCGGTTAGCACAGCAACCTGATTTCCCTTTGAACAGAGAGAATGAGAGGGCGCTCTGGCTTTGCACCTTTGCTTTCCAGCCTCAAGTTTGCACCTTTCTATCCCATGCTGGTTAGGTTTTTGCAGCAGATCTGTGATGCACTGGAGTACAGTAGGCGGTTTACTTGTTTTCATGGAAGGACAATTTGTACTTAAAGCAGTGATTAGATGAATTCTTTCTTTCTTGCATGCTTCAGTTTTTGATGACTACTAGCTTCATCAGTGTAATTATAATTAGCACTCTTCATCTTCCTTTTACGGTACCAGCTGGACAGATTGGTCCTCTTACTGCACAGATTGGCAGCAGGGTTGCCTACATGGAGTTAGGTGACAGGCACCATGAAATAACAGATGGTAAATTCAGGGCTTGTTGGCAATCAGCAGGTTTTTGCTAATGACTTAATTAGCTATGCAAATTGTCAAATCAGTGTGAACATTGTTTTTATCAAAAACTTTACCTAAATTAATTACCATAATTAAGTAGCAGAATGTCAAGTATATTGGATGCGTAAAAGGGCTTGGCTGGCTAAGGATAAGAGAGTTACCATCTTTATTAGAGTGGTGTGCTCCACATTTGAAAAGTCTGAGAATAAGAAATGTGGTTTCTTTTAAACTAGTTTTAAAATAGGAATATCATAGAGTTGCAACTGAGATGCACCCTGGTGCCTTTCCAAATAAAACAGCTCAGAAATACTGGATAAAGGCTAAACATTTCAAGCAGGAGCTTAAGCCAGTTTCACAGCCTGCTTATTTTTTTAAAACACATGCGCATTTTTCAGTCTACCTGCTTTTCAGTTCTGGGGTTTCTGACATCCAGAGCCATGAGCATGCAGCTAGAGAGGAGTGTAACAGTTTTTTATGTAAACTAGAAATGAAGCATAAGCCTGTCTCCTGGTTCCTACTATTCAGGAACTTTTAACTCTGTTGTACGAATATCACAAAATTAAGACATGCAAATTCTCTAACATGATTTTTTTAAGTTGATTTTTTCTCTCTCAAGGTTTCCATATAACAAATATTGGGTGCTGTTCACAGGATGTGATGGTGGTAGGAGAACCAACTCTGATGGGAGGCGAATTTGGGGATGAAGACGAAAGGCTTATCACTAGATTAGAGAATACACAGTATGATGCAGCAAATGGCATGGATGATGAAGAAGATTTCAACAATTCACCTGCACTGGGAAATAACAGCCCGTGGAACAGCAAACCTCCTGCTAACCAGGAGACTAAATCTGAAAACCCCACACCACAAGCTTCCCAATAGGTTATTCTGCAGCAATACCTGCTGGAATGTATGTCAGTGGGTTATTAATTACTGTTTAGCAGCATTCTTTAAAAAAAAAAGAACAAAAATACCTTTCAACAGATACAGTATCTATTTCTAAACTAAAGCTCTCTGATGTTTTTTTAATTAGGGAAAAATCATGTATAAGCTTCCATATACATTTCTTGGAAGCTTTCACACACAACATGATACTGGCACTGACCTCAATTAAAATAATTGAAAATTATATAGCATCTCATGGCAAATTTCTGACAATGCATTCTATTGGAGGGGTTGTTTTTTTCCTCATCAAACAATGGCCATATTTTAACAAGTCATCAGTGCTCAGGATCTCATTAACATAACTATGTAAAACTTTTTACAATTGTAAAATATTTTCTGCTTTTCAACTTGCACCTGAAATTTCTTGTTTCAGAAGAAAAATCAGCTTTTAAGGAAAAGTAATTTAAAGTAACTTTTGTTCTTTCTTTAACTTTTCTTTCATTGGTTAATCATTTAAAGGATCCAGCATTTTTAATTTACATTTAGCTGATGTCAGTAGATACTCTTTCCATCATTAAATATAAGTGCTGAAACAAGAAATGTCTTTTTTCATCAAAGACATGAGAAATATTTTTATGTGGAAAAAGACACCCAGTCCTATGAGAGTTTATGCTTTGTAAAATTGCTGTTGATCCAGATATTTTAAAGCCATGTAATCCATTAACTTTGTGGGCAGCTTAATAAATCTAAAACTTTTGTGTTTTTATTATTGTATCTGAGTTGGCTTTGTTGTTATTTCTATTCATGGTATATTTCTTGTATAATATTTTTGTAAAGCCCTCAAAACATTTTTTGTTTTACTTTCTTTTTTTCTTTTTTTTTTTTTTGATTCCGGTGTATTTATGTGAAACTTTATAAAAGAAACTAATTTTTTTTCATTTACATATTAATATGTTCAACTCATCATGTAAAGACACAGTGAGTCAGTGTGTTATATAATACAACTGTATTTTATGTATGCTTTGCCAGTAAGTGTGCCAATAAACTGTGTTAACAAATGTGCTCTTCCACAGTGCATTTGCAGTTCCTTGCATGCAAAAGCCGTATGCCCGTGGGCAGGCTCACGCACCAGGAGCTTTTGGAGTTGGGGGCTCGCTGATGCGCCAGCCCTTCCCAGCAGAGAGGCGGGAATCGCTTGCCGCTCGGCTGGCTTAGGTGCTCGCCCTTCGCACCAGCGCTGCCCAACACCGCGGGTGAGCAGCAGCGGCTGGAGGGCGCGTGGGGCGCGTGGGGCAGCCGGCAGAGCCCTCCGGCTCCCGGCGCCGGGCCCAGCGGAGCAGGGCTTTCCGCTCTGCCGAGTTTGCCCGATGATAGCTTTGCGGTGAGGCCCTCAGCTGGGACTGAGAGGATCTAAAAAATCCTCCTCCTTTCTCTCCTTTGCTATCAAATCAGGTGTTCAGGGGAGCGAGCCTGGAGAGGGGAATCTCCGGGCCGGGGCAGACCCGCGGCAGGGCCGCGAGGGCGGCGCGGGAGGCCAGCGCCTGCAGCCCCGGCAGCTGCGCCGCCCCCAGGCGCACCCGGCGGGCGGCCGGAGCCCGGCGGGTCGAAGCAGCACGGGGCAGAGGCGCTGAACCTGCGGGGCCCTCCCTTTTGTGCAGGCGCGGGATGCCTTTCGCTTGATTGGAACCGTTCTTCTAATGCTGCTGGCGTTATAAAGGCACCTGGAGAAGTCCTAGGGTTTTTCCTGAGTGACTGTATGCTTAGAAGCCACTCTAGGGAAATGGGTCACCAAAGTGTGTATACATTTTTAAGCGTGCGTTTTCTGGATGCGATTCTACCAAAAAGTGTTGAAACCACCCTAAAAGAAGCAATACAGGGCAAAGCACCCTGCCTTGCCACTTGGCTCTTCACTGGGAAATAGCCCTAGCACCTAAGCAAAGTACCTAGCTTCTAACTTAGGGATCAGGAGAGAACTGCAACACCCTTGATAGGCCTCTCAGGAAGACTGCCCAAAAAATGACCATTCAGTTTTCTCTAGGAACTAGGCACTCAGTGCAAAATGGGTCAGCTACAGGGTAGGATTTAAAACTAAATAAATAACAAACGTGGACTGAGTGTATCTGCATAGATAGCAACGTTGCCCCTTCATAACACTTGCAGGATATAGGAAACTGTAGGTCTATCAATCAGTGACTTTATGAGCACTGATTTTTCCATGTAAATAATTAAATTCACACTGTATTCCATTAAAGGATCACTGGCTCCTATATAGTTGCAATAACATTACAATTATACACTGTAATTCTAATGTTCAAACCACTAATCATTCATATTACATTTTCATGAGCACACTCTAAAAGGCGTTCCTTATTATTAATCTTTCAAGACTGGCACTACTATTTCAATTTTTAAAAGATTTATGATGTCATATTACTCCTGTTGTTTCAGTAAATAAACACAGGAACATTTGAAAAATGGGTAACAGACTCCGTAGAGTGCTGTCCTTGAATTAATCTGGAAGGACACTTTTTCCATATTTCCTCAGAAACCCACTCTGCAAGCTATCAATCCATCCTATTGTGGTTAGGGTGAATAACAGATGGAACTAGCTGTTTTTATTTATTCACTTATTTATTCACAAAGAAAATGTCCAAATGGGCTGGATTAACAAAGTGGTCAGCTAGGTAGAGCAGCTCACCATGCAGACTTCATTGCTACTTCCTTCACCCCCGTGCTGGGAGTGGTGGCACTGGCTTTTCTTTTTATGTTTCAAATTACACTCTTCAAGACAGAGCCTGTAATCTTGTGTCTCTCTCCATGTGCTTATACCCTGTTCTTGGGAACATTTTCCCTACTGGTAGAGAATTAAGGTACAACATCTATATTAAGTACCAGATTTTATGCCTTTTGGTTGTGGGTTCCAGTTAAATGACACTATGTTTTACCAGCTTTTATGCGTTGCTTTACCACCTCAGGCAGAGAAGTGGGAAAGGTGAATACAGATCACTGGTGAGTTGAAGCAACAAGTTCATGGGAGCTGAGGTTGCTGCCTGAAAAATGAAAGCTTGAAACTAACAATTAATTTGACTGTGATCTAATCTCACCACCCACACGAACATTGTAACTCTTTTAGAATTTGGAAGGAAATAATGTTGTTGACACTTTCCTCTGGGGAACTGTGCAATTATTAAAAGGAGGAAGGAAACTTATCTCATGATGCTGGAATACTTTCAAAGAGAAAGCTCTTTTTTGTTTTAGCTAAATGGAGGGAAATACTGGCCCTGAGAAGCACCCTGTCAAATCAGAGGGAGGAAATTCTGGGAGTTTATTTAGAAAAGCAGGATCATATAATTAGTAAAGTGATCAAGAAAGAACACTGATAACTAAGCTGATTGCTGTTATGAAGGAGTTGGACCATGTAAGACTCATAAGCTGTGGTGCATTTTGATTATATTTTGAATAGCTTTGTTTGGGGAATTTTTTTTCTTGGGTCAGCAAAGTCCAGGTCTCAGAGAGCATCCAAGTCACATGTGTCTCCAGCTGGTCTCACCAGCTACACCTCCTGAGAACACTTCAGCTCTCCTTAAAGTGCCTCCTTTCTCCCTTTTCACAACAAGCAAAGTGGGGCAATCTTTGTGGCTTTATGGTATTTGCAGAAGGAAAGGGTCCTCAGGTCTCACCACCTTCACATTGGTATGTGAAAGTAATAACAAAATAGGACAATTCAGGTTGGAAGAGACTTCTGGTATAACTAGAGAACTACTAGAGGTATAACTAGTATTTGTATTCTGGTAGCACGGTAGAGTGTCTGTGAAAGTCATGAGCAGCTAGTTTGTGATGCTGGTCCTGGAGGAGGTGATGCTTTTGCACGCTTGGGAAACCAAGCAACTCCCATCCTTGGGGAACTTGGCAGAAATACCCTTTCCTAGGGAGATGCCAAGGATAAACAGTCTTGAACCATACAGGGGAAAGGGGGGGAAAAAAGAAAAAGGAAACTACTGAATGGAAAGGCGCAATACTGAGCGTTAACGGGTGTTCCCTAAGAGCAGGGTGGGGAGGGGTTCTTTGCCCTAGCCTTTGCTGCAAGACACCGCTAAGGAGCCTAAAGGATGGAGCTCAGCCATAAGAATGGACTAGATTTTGCAATTTCATGGCCTCCATGAAAATCCCATTTTAGCAGAGACAGGATGAAAGAGAAAACATGAATGATTGATGTTGAAGGAAACCCAGTTTGTACCTAATATATCCTGGAGAAACTGCTAATGGAGACTGAATAGTCCTGAAAATATTTCTTGATACTGCAACTCTGGTCAAGTAGTCCTATGGTGATATACAGCATGTCCAAATTAAAGCTGCCTTGGGGCACAAGTAACCCTAGCAGCTGCTTTTACTGAGTAGAACTGGATGATATGTATGTTTTTTTCAGCTTTTTGACAGCATATTTTTATACAAGGCTAAGGCCTGAATCTTCTACTGTATTAATAGGAGTTATTGAATATTTAACATCACTATGCTTGTATTAGGAAATCTGTTGGTACCCCAGTATTGCAGATTGGCAGATGGTACCTTTAGATAAAGAGTCACTTACGGAAGTTGATAAATTTATGGACCATGAAGCCATGTCTCATGAAAAGCTAGTAATTTCCACTGAATATTCACAATATTCAAATTTGTTCTAATTTTGCATGCTATTTTGACAGCAACTAGTACCAGTTGCTTGCAAGGAAGAAGCTTTATTAAGAACAGCCATGGAGCAATCTAACTGCAGGAGCATTTCTGCCCTGACCCGAGGAGTCACTTTTGAAATACGAAGAATTATCTCCCTTACATCAAGAAATATTTTTAATTTTAGGGGGTGTATGGGTAATCTTAATCCCTAAACACACTTGAAAACACCATTATGCACATGTACAGAGAGCAAAGATGACATCAGGAACAATACATTTCTGCATATTGAATTGAATGCTACAAAAGCCTCCAGCCACAATGGTGCACAAGCACCTCAGGCCTCTCCAGTTCCCCAAGAAATCAGGCTATGCTGCTGTTGCCTTTACGGAGAGCAGAGAGAGACTGATTGGTGTCAGTTAGGAAAAGCAGGTAATGTATCCCTGACAATGCAGGTGCCTGATGCTGTTATGGCAGGTGAGCAGGGGAATGGGCTTCAGCTGGTGCCCTAGGGCAGAGCTGGCTGCCTGTGCCCTTCCCATTGGATACCGAAGCTCAGCATCACCCAGGTCTGTGCTCAGTGCTGGAGGCTGTAATTCCTCAGGCTGCTTTTCTTTTCTTTCACTGTGTTGTTTTTTCTTGTTGTTTTTTGTTTTGTAATTGCACTGTTATCTAGGATATAAATGTTTCTCAGGTGTCTAAGATCTTGCTAGGTGCAAGCTGGCATGCAGAAATGTCATCAGAGCTGGGGGGGAGGGGGAAACCCACTATTTTATACTATGCAAAATGAATCTAATCTCTGGAGATAGAGTTCTGTATTGCCCTGGTTTAATTAATAGCTCTGTCTCAACAACTCTGAATTCATCTGAGATAGTGTGTACCATTTTGTATTGAACAGATATAATGTTTATGGCTAGCAGCTCCTTTATAAGTGCATTAGGAGGCATTTTAGCAAATGCTCAATATGAAACAGGCATTTAACACTTTATCATATTCAGCTGCAACCGTCATTTCATCACATGAAGTTTCATCCTCCTTGAGTGATCTCTTGGGGGCCTGAGTACTGGAAAAGCTTTTAAGATCTGTGTTTGGTGCTTTCTGACACTGTGTTGCCTTTTTTTTCATTCAATTTTCTCTCATCTCTTTGGTAGCTTATGAAAATTTGTTTGCTGTTTTGCCCAACGTTTTTAACCTTCCACCTTCTTCTGGCTACATGTGAAACACAACGCGGGCCTCGCTCGTGCCCTACCCAGAGGGACCCACGGGAGCCAAGGTGGCTCACTCCTGGGTTGCCAAGAGGCAGCAAGTTGAGCAGAGAGCAGGTGTGAAATTTAGGAACTGCAACGGATCCTGGGGCCTGTGTCTCTCTTTGGCTGCAAACTCCATTTTGAAAGGGAGTTTTCAGCTGCCTTCTTTGAAATCTCCCCTCCTGGTTAGACTGGCATTTCAAAGAGGGACAAGAAAAAACTAGCAACTGGGGCAGGTATCTTTTCATAGAGATTTTTCAACAGCTCCGCGTTACTGTCTCAGTTCCTAAATCACCAGCTCCTCACGTGTGAATGTTTACAGGAGCTCATTTTATATGAGCTCAGTTCGTAGCTAGGGTGTCCCTGGATAGTCAAGAACACCCCTTGTGGTTCCTGAATTGTGTAGGACCAGGATAATCTTACGTTTGCCTGTGACAGCTAACTTCTTCTGCTTGTCTTTGTGTCAACAGGAACAGGAAGTTTTGAGTTGGTTTTGTTCAGTAAACTTAAGTTTTGTGTTTATTTCAGCCTAAATGCTCAAAAAATAGAAATCAACCTAAATCAACCTTCTTTTTCCCCCAGCAAATTTCTATTTAATTTTTTTTTTTTAAGCCAGAATCCTGTTTAGAAGGGCCTAACTCATGAGTTTCATACAATAGAGTTTGGCTTTACTGTAGATGCCAGCTGCATTCTTGTGGGGAAAAAAGAAAAAATAATACTAATGACCAATTCCTAATGAGTGATTGAACAGTGCAATCCACAGGGAGTCAACATTTTTAAGCTCCAGAGCACGTGATAGTGGGATGTGGGCTTTTAAAATGGAAACAGGGAGCTGTCGAGTCCTATGATTTTTGTTGTGAGACTCGCAGTATTGTCAGTACTTGAGCAGCGAGAAGAACCGGTGGGGAAGGGAGGAGTGGTCTGGATAATAATTGCCTTTAAACCTCCGAACAGCCTGACGCTTCAGAAACCGGCAATCTGCAAGACAGCGGTTTCTAAGAAAAGCCCATAAACAGGGGAAGAAAATTGCAGTCGATAGCAGAGGCGCCGTCCCAGCGACGGGCCCACGCAGGCACAGCCACGTGGCGGTGTGGGGCAGGCGTGCGCGAGGGCAGGCTTGAAAGGGAAGTAGAAAATGGATTTCTTTAAATGATCTGTAATAGCACAGGTCATCGCCAAAACTGTTCTGCTTTCTTAACTGCAGCAGGCTCCTTTAACTGAGGCTATACTGCAATAATGGGTTTATTCTGAAGAGAGTCTGAGGTAAAATAAATAAATACATAGCAAGTCCTATCGTGAAACCAACAGAGTCACTTTGGTACAGAAAGGCCTGGCCTGCAGTCGTGAGCTTTCCCAGGACCTTTCTGCCCATCAAAATGCCTCCTCCCCATCCGAGCGCCTGGAAGGTCGTGCAGGCAGGGCCGCTCCGGCGGGAAGCCTTGCGGTCGCTTCCTTGTCATCGGGAAACAGCTCCGTCCGTGCCTGCGCAGGCTGCTGTCGCAATGCCTAGGACAGCCGTGCCGCAGTTGGGATCCTCAGAGTCATGCAATAGGCTTTTAAAACAAGTTAGAACCTTTTTGTTTGTTTTGAATGTGCTTTTCCTTTTGGTTCCTTCCAGGTTTTGAAATTTTAATTTATACTTTGGTTATGTTTTTCCACATTTGTTTCCATGCAGCTACCAGCACGAGAAATTTAGTTTTGGTTTAAAACCAGCAGAGGGACTGGCACAGGGCACGTGCCACCCAGCTCGCTCCACAAACGTGCTCACGAGTGTTGCAAAGGTGAACAGACAGTTGGATGTAATCACTTGAAGGACATATGAGCTATGTAGATGGCTCAAGCTATCAGTTATTCCATCTTTTGCCTCTCCTCCTTTCTCCTCCTATTCCCTTTAGTATTTGAAAATCAACTAATTTGGGAGAGTTGCAATCCAGAAGCATCATGCAGAGCTGGCAATGCTGGCTTTCCAGTCCACAAGTGCGTATCTCCATGCTCTCTTCTGGTAGCTGGTGCCTTAAACGTGCCCGGAAGTGAACAACCCGGGCTGCAACGTGGCCGCTCGGTAACTGGCTGGTTTTGTTGCCTTTTCTGTTTACACAACACCACGAGCCATACTAACTCCTTCTTGCTTCTGTTATTCTTGAAAACAGCAGCTTCCCAAAATTCCTGCAACAGGAATGTGTTGAGGAATATGCTTTCTGATCGCTACTGCACAAACACAAAAGCTTCGGAGCTTGGACTCCTACCAAAAGTAGGAATTAAATTAATTTTACTTGCAACATCCCGGCTTTTCCCAGGAAAGGGCAGCTCCCCACCATGCAATGCCAGTGCGCTGCTTCTTCCCACCTGCCTGGCTGAGGGCTGCACCTCTAAACCTAATTTTGCTGGCATAGGGACCCACACGGTTGCCCATCCCGAGCGTGCCAACGCGGTGGTGGGAGCAGCGTGGCATTTCGCGCCGAGACCCCTCTGTGTCGCCTGCCCCGCGCTTGCCCCCTTCACTGCTTCCATTCGAACTGCTCCGATCCTGCGCTGAGGCCACTCAGCGGTTTGCATGACCCAAGACGCCTGTGGGTCTTAGCGTGAGCGAGCCGGGAGTGGAGCGGTGCCAGTTTGGATCCCTTTATTAGCGGTATTAAATTCCATTGTGCAGGTATTTCCACAGCTGCGAGTTATTCAACATAAACTCCTACTGAAGGAGAGAATAGGCTGCAAATAACTCACCAGGGAGCAATTTCTTAAGTGCTAGTCATCCAGCAAATTCCTTTATTCTCAATTTTTATAGCAGGATTACTCGATGTAGAGGATATGTCCAGTTTATAATGTATTTGATTATTTATAGCAGTTATCTTGCGGAGTGAACTCCATTTAAAGTGGACAAGGATTATTGGAACTAGACAGATGTGATGTTAATTTCCAAAACTAACCTCATTCTCAGTGTAGTCTGGGCTATTGCTTACACCCTTGAGAATATCACTTTTCTGGTCATTTTTCAAACCCCCAATTGTTTTTCCTACTTCCTACCAGGCCTATTTCAGCCTGTAATTTCTGTTTCCTATATCTTTTCTTCGCAGCTATCCCTGTTTCCCAGTGATCCATTTCCTTCTTCATAATTCAGTATGAATGGCCCCCTAGGAAAAGAAAGCCCTTTTTCTTTTCCACTCCACAGCCTCCCTTGAGATGTTCTTAGCTCTGGGAAACTCCAAGTCTGCCTTGCCTTGGAGCACACCAGGTGTTGCCCCATCTAAATCCCATATTAAAACACCTTGCACACCGTTAAATACAAACGCCCCGTCTGTCATTCCACCTTTCTGAGCCCCTACGCTGCCTTCCACACTGAGAAACGTTTTTCAAGGAAATATGCACCTTTTTTCCAATACTAGCCTAAAAGTCACCTAAGGACAGTAGACCCTTATACAACGCTGCTTGCTGGTATCTCCAGATTGGGATATGGTCGCTGCTCCAGCAAGGTCACACTGGGAATGGTCTCACCAGGACAGATTCTGTCTGGTGGGAGAGGGCAGTAGTTTTCTGCACGGCTCCAGGAGTGTATATGTGTGACATCAGCCCCAAAAACTGTTCAAAACTGCTGAGCTGCGCGGTTTCATGTCCCAGCCATTTCTGTGCGTGTCCCCTAGGGGCTGGGAAAGGGAGATTTTGTGTCTAAGGGCAGATCGTGAAGCTGATTTGCAAATTTCTGCGAGTCTGTGAAGGGAAAGAGCTCGTTCCCCGTATGGTTTGCTGTGCTGCATGAAAATGCACAGTTCAGGAGCTTCCACGATGACGCTGGCTCCGTGTCCAGCACGAACGTGTATGAAAAGCCCCACTGGGTCAGCCCTGCAGTCCAGCCGGCCCAGCTCTTGGCCACCATGGCGAGCACATCCTGGGAAAGCACACGAACCTGGCTGCTCTCCATAGCCCATTGCCCACATGTTCCCCAGCACTGGGAACTGCCCGCGTTAGGGCTGTTAGAGGTCCAGCCTTGTCATATTGCATGCCTTCTTTCAAATTTTATGGACCTGTTGTCCCAGAAATCGTCTAATCCCTTTTGAAGCTATATTTACTCTCTGCCTTCCCACCCCGGTTGCAGCAAGCTCCAGAAGCTCCGTTTGCTGTTTAAAGTGCTTTCAGCTGACCTACTGGTTTCAGCAAGGGTCCCTACCTCTTGTGCCAAGGGGGCTGCTGAACAGCGGTTCCCCATTCAGCTTCTCTGCCACCTTGCTGGTTTCATAACTATTAACCTGTTATCTGGCATTTCCCCCTGTGGATTTTGGAGGACCACCTTAGCATAAGACTGGTTTCTGTGTCACTGTGTCAAATGCTCACCAGGAATGGTGACCGTGCTGGAGCAGCAGTCTCCACCACTGCATCCGCAGCCTGGTCTGCCTATCTGCTCCGTGCCAGGAAGAGACCCGCTCTGGAACGGGTATTTCCAACACTATGCCACGCTGAGCTGAGCCATCAAAGTGCATTGCCTTCAACTAGGGTCTTTTTTTAATCTCGCACATTTATGGAGGCACAGTGGTGTGGTTTCCAAGTGTTGCGCATGGTTTTTATTTGTGTGACTTCCATTGATTTTTTTTTATAGAAACTTTGTAGCTAAATCTTCCAAGTGCTGCTTTACAGTGCTGGGATTTCATTCCTATCATCCCTATCCTTTTTATAGACTATTCAGCTAGCAATATTCAGAGCTTTTCTTAATGTCTTCCATCTCCTCTGCACTCCTGGGAAGGGGCCAGCCATCAGCCAAACAGCAAGTAAATAGACTGCATGCATTTAGTGTCGTGACAGGCACATATGTTTTCAGTGAAGAGTTTATTTGCCAGAAAAAACGTAGTTTGAGAATTCAGGTCAACTTTTGGTGAATCGCTTTGAATTAATAAATATAAGGAGTGAGGACAGAAGGATTTCAGAGGTGCAGAAAAAGTTCATTTCAATTTTTCTGAAACAAATGAGTTTTGTTTAGTTTGGCTAGGCTCGTTCCTTTTGCCAACAGGAAAAAAAGGGGGGGAAGGGGAAAAGGGGCAGGGGATTCTCTGGCCCCAAACCCAATAGCTAAGCTAGAGGGGTGAAATAAATCCATTTCCTTTGGCTCTCATCTCCCTCCAGCCCAGGCCCTTTCCCAGCTCTCCACCTCACCTGCGCCAAAGCTCCTATTTGCGAACCCTCTGCTCCGCCTGTCCAAATCCCACGGCTCTTCGCCACCACGTGCCCGGCTGAAGGCTCCCCACCTCTGCCATCCCAGACCGCTCTTTCTAAAGGTCTGCTCGCAACTCTGTTTATCCAAACTCACCCAAAGCTCCCCAGCCTCCAGGATTCACCTCCTGGTGAATGGAGTATGTTTCTTTCAGCCATTCTAAGAAACTATGGTTGAAGGTTGACTCAAAAGTGTATTTTTTAATTTAAGTTCTCTGTGCTCATTTAGTAAATCAGAAAACTCCATTACAGAGTCAGCTCTAGTCATGTGTCGCTACCGTAGGAGGACGGGGCTGTTTTCATGCCAGGAGAGAGAACCGGGGTGTCCCGTAAAGAGGTGACACATTCCCTTGGGGGCAGGTAATTCCACCGAATTTGGTGAAATAAAGAGCTGAGAGGCTTAAAGACGCTAATATTACCCTGCGGCTATGACAGAAAGCAGTTTTCTGGGGTTCGAGTTCAGCCTGTGCAGCCTCCTGGCAGCGACTACCATTGCGGATATGTCAACGTAATGATCCTTTTTCACAGGCGCTGCAAACAGGGCTCCTTGTACAGAGTGGAAGAGGTTAACAGATGAATGTATTGGATAGCATTATGTATTTAAAGATGATGCTGACAAATATTGATGTAAGGGACCACAGTCCAGCTTCAAGGAGTCATCTGGGTACCTCCTCCCATGGAGGGGTGGGCTGTGTCCAAGCGGGCTCTGCACCGTCTCCCACCCGACTTTGGGCTCTCCTGGCCAGCTGCAGAGCGACAACCCCCCGTGCCCACCCATGGTCCCCAGCCTGAGCAAACCCATCGTTTGCATCTCATCACAGGCTCATAAAATGAGTACACCTGTAGTCTAACTGCTGGTCATTTAGCAAACGACCTCATTTAGAAACTAACCCCCTCAGTCCAATTATCCTTCTTCTTCAGCCACGTGTCCTTATGTAGCAGCATTGCTCATTTATATGCTAATTTTCCTAAGTCTACTTCAAAGGGGAGAATTGTTTGTTAAAAGTCTTGTGCTGCAGCCTCAGTTCAGACCATCTCATTATTTACCTGCAAATTTAGGGAGATATGGGTAAAAGCTCTGTTCTTTTATGATCTATTGTCTAGGTGATCAAAGGAAACCATTCAATATGAAGATCAAAAAGAGTCTGGCTCCCAGCAGCTGGCTCTACCAACTCCCAAGTCCACAACCTCTGTTATAAGTAACGACTGATTTTACTATTAAATAACTTTTGATTACAAATTGGAGGGAAAAAATACCCTTCACAGTCACATCTCTTTACTGAGGTGTTAATGAAACTAGGCTTCATATCAATATTATCTCAATTATTAGTCAAGGAATAATCACTGTGTATATAGTTGTCTCTATTAATAATCCTCAGATAATGAAAAATATCCCACAGACACAACTAATGCTGCTTGATAAATTGCTTGTGGCCCACAACTAACCTAGATTTTCTTTCTTATATAGATATACTGCTCAAAGGATTTTTAAAACAGGAACTAAGACACAAAACTCTTTACTATTTAGAGAAGCCAAAAGCAGTGGCTGTAGGTTGAAGTATCAAACTGGGACACCTCATGTCCCAGTCCGTTAGGGAATTATGTCAACGGAGTAACACAATGTGAATAATGAACCCATGCGTTTCAGGGCTGACATAATTCCCCAGCCTAAGAAATTTCAAGAGCCATGATTTGTAGAAATCCTATTCTTATAGAAAAGATAACCCACAGAATTTTTTAGCTTTACCACAAATAAATGTTAAACAGTGTACAGCTTTCTTCAGAAAAATAATATGAGGAAAAAAAAGTATATACTTTTGGGCTTTAATCTTCCCTTTAAAGTCAGACAACTGTTATTCAATATGGTATGTCTTGTTTCCACACCACAAACGGCAATAAACAAGAGGCTGAGAATTGAAGTATGTTTGAGGGATCCATAGGGGGAAAATAAGGATATTTTGAGATCTGAGATATTGAAATGTGCGGGGTTTTTTTTCAAAGTAATTCGATGCATTTCTGAAAATATGCCAAATTCTTCTAAAAATATTAAGCTACCTTGAGAGTAGAAAAGCCTCCAGTGCTGCCAGGAAAGATATTTTTCTTCTTCTTCTATAGTTGCTTTGCATGATTCAGTATGTTGTACCCTTACCTGTCAGTCAATAGTAAATGAATACCTCAGCAGGTCTTAGATGACTTGTAGTGCTGCTCTTGTTTGGAACAGATCTAAAGCTGATGTTTTGACCATTTGTTAGTATTAAAGGTCTGATGGCACTTTACAGGAGGGTTGGGGTGTAAGTTTTGGTGTCCTGGCCAAATTCCAGCACGGGTAATTAAATTCTGTTCATCTAAACTTCCCCCTGTGGCTTTAGTGGGCTCAGGTATTCTTAATTTCCTGTCTTAAAATGTTCCATAGTGTTGCAGTGGTGCTGTTAAATAGTTGCCAGGTTTCACCTCGGCAATGTGTGAGATGATTCATACCTTACAGATCTGCAGATATCTGCCAGTTGGTACAGCTTATGAGACCTGGAGGAAAGGCAGAGGAGAAATGACAAATTGTCATCATGACTATTTCCTCAATTGATTTTTTCTAATTTTGTGACATTTCAAAAAAAGTCTCTCTCCATTTGTTACCGAAATAAATTCCTCTCCCCTCACACCATCCGTTTCTTACATGCCCGTGAGAGAGGACAGCAGGTGACCACAAGTGTGCATGGCAAAACGAAAACCCAGATCTCTGCTTATGCCAGAATGCGAAGAAAACTGAGGCCCAGGTTGGAATTGCCCCCCTTTCTCCCCTACACACCAGGCAGAATCTGTTTGCTAACTTGACGTACTCTGAAACTTTGACAAATTTCCAAATCTAAGCTTTATACCCTGAAATCATTCTTATTGTAGTTTCTTTATAATATGTAACAAAACAACAAAACAGTGTTGGAGATGAGACGAACTGAACGTGTACTTTAAGTTGCTCTGTTTTGTCCTTTTACTGGCAATTTAAAAGCTGAACCAATTATAAACTACACGCATCAGAAGAATAAAACACAACTTCCAAAAAATCTTTGTTTGATGTGATGCCTGTATGATACATGTTAGTTGACGCTCCTTTGTTGTTATCTGCCACATTTCCTCCCTTATCAGTCATAGATATTTAGTTTGCTGCAGCATTGCTTAACTTCTGAAACCAGTCTGGATGTGCGGGGAGAGTATATAGTACTTAGTCTCTTACCAAAATTAAGTTAGGAGGCTAAGCTGCCCTTTTTAGTAAGGGAAAAGAGAGAGGCTTTTTCTGTGAGCTGATTTAGCCCACCAAAAAATCCAGATAGCCCTCTAGAAATATCTGTCTCCATCCATTGCTCTTGTAAGAAGAAATGGGGCTTTTAACTTAAGCACCTAAGTTTGATGCTGAAGGTGGAAGGAATATCCTGCCCTTTTAACGTGAAGAGCATGTATCTTGCATTTACCATGAGGTGCCAAAAACCAAGATAGTAATAGATGGGTAAGATTTTGTTTTTAATATAAATTTCTGAAAAATCTCAGTAGTGGTAAAACTCAGCAAACACGCTACTGTCTTCTGCAGTGTTCAATACAAGGACAGTCTTTTTGCAAGAGCAGGGGAAGAAACTGAAATGCATAACAGTACAATATTCCCATTTTTATGGCTTACTCCTGCAAGCCTTGCTGCAGAAATTGATACCAGCGCAGCTCACAGGGAAAGCTTTGTCTAGCTTCTCTGGGGTGCCTGGGAATCGCTGCCTGGATTACAATCGCTTGGCTGTCCGTGCTGCAGTTCTGTATTAGTGAGGGTTAATGGGCAGCAGCTATACAGGCTTTCTAATTTTTTTAAAATAAAGAAAAAGCTCTCTTAGAAAGAGAAAGCAAAAATATGCCAGACTTTGTTAATGGCAAACACCACGTGGTAAAGGAGGGGAAAGATTAATGCTGCTTTGGTGTCTTGAAGAGGCACATCTTAACTGATCGGGAAGTTCTGGAGAGTTGGTCCAATCTTTTTGGTCTAAGCAACAAAATCTACACATCTCATTTGCTGGCAGAATGACAGTTTTCCAGTCTCAAGATTTCCTGAAATGAGAACAATTAGGGCCTGATCCTGGAAACCTGGGAGGGCATGAGTTCCCAGGAGCCATTTTGCAGTATATTTAAAAAAAAAAAAAAAGAGTTGTGTACCACCCTGAATGGAAGCAAAGGCAAGCGCTTACTTAATTAGGACAACCATTGGCTCTATAAAGCCAAAAAATGATGAAAAAATGTGGTGTAGAAAGTCCCAGTAAGTCAAGCTCAATTTGAAAGTTAAGAGTTTTCACTTTGTCCTTAGTCGATTAAGGCAGAAATTGTTCTTTTGAACTGTTCTGATCCTGCTACCCTTAAATATATATAATTCCCACTTCAATCAATGGGAGTTGTGCATACTTAAGAACTCCCGGGTCTGACTCATAAATGTCTGTCACTGATTTTACAACACATCAGCACTCTCATGGCTGATTAAAGGAACAGACATGTCAACAGTAGATGAGACCTTTGCACAAATAGGATAACAACACCACGTCAATATTTTCATAGTGTGTAAAAGAGTCCTTTAAGGGACAGGGCACACGATATTCAAGAAACTGAAAGTGAGGAAAATGGAGAAGGCTTACCGAATTCTTATCTAAACACAAAAAGAAAATATTAAATATAAAATCAAACTATTAATATTGTAATATATTAACATGACACTTTGCCTTCTCTAAACCAGCCTGTTACCTCTTGCCTTTGCTATATAATCATACACTAAATAAATGATTTTCTGTTACTGCCTTCCCAATATAGAATAACAGGGGTGGAAAAGCTTTCTCATTATCAGGGATTGACAAATTTACAGACTAGATTAGATGATATGGTTACTGGAGGTAGCAGGTAAATGAACTGGAGTAGCAAGGGTATATACAGAGTGTTTGCCCTTTGCCTCCTGTGGGGATCAAGGTATGAAATGGTGATAAGCCACCCTGAAACCCTCTGGTCCTAGGGCTCTCTAGCTCCAGGACAAGTCCCGTGCAAGAATCGAAGTCGTATTATTTTCCCTTTTACGCCCTGGTAAGTATGGCTCTGAAGCAGCAAATCATGTACGTGTAATACTGACTTTTTAAGACCACAAATAGTCCAATTGACTTAGTAGCTGTACTCATCTACTCACTTAAGTGTAAACAAAGACTTAATTTAGTTGCATGAATGCTTCTGAAGTCTGCTGTCTGGAACCACTCGGAGACCTTAGAGACTTTTTATTCTTGTCCTTTTGGTATCAAAGACAGTGTTAGACAGAGTTGACAGGAGCAGTTCAGAGGAGATAAAGGAAATGAGACCGCAGTCAGACCCGTACACAGATTAGGGTTTTTCTCAGGAAAAGCTTCTGCTTGCCCGTTGTCTTGACTAAGGGCTGCTTTGTAGCACTTCATAGCACAGAAAATTTTGCCTATTTTCTCACTAACATAAAATGTTACATTCTTCTTGACTTTTTTCTAGTATCACCATCTTATTGAGGGGTAGGTTTCCATTTTTCTCCACTCTTATACAGTGACTGTGGCCTCTGTCTACATCATTTTTCCCCTTTGTTTGAGATGGACATGTGATGTGGGAATCGAAATTCCTCACTAGCCCTGTGATGCTGTCTGTCCTTGCTTCTCACTAGCCCTGAGTCCTCTCAACCTTTTTCTGATGACTCCTATGTAACCCATGCTGAGAGTTTATAGGCTCTCAAAAGACATAACTGAGTAGCAGTATCAGTTTGGTGAGTTGCCAGGTCTCTTGGTTATGTCCATGGCAGGTACTAGTCTCCACTTTCTGCCTACAGTAAGTTGAGAGTTTAGGGAGTCTCTTTATAACCAATATATTAGCAACCAGAAAAGGAAAATACCCAAAGCTGATATTTAAGCCAGATTTCCAGGAGAAATAGGGGGGAAGGCTTATGGACCCATTTTGAGCAGGGTCTGGACCAAAGGACCTCCTAAGGTCCTTTCCAGTCTGCTGGAGGCTGTGATTTTGGAAGGAGCAGCTGGAGTGAAAAATGCATAAACATACTTTTGCAATGTATAGGCCCAGCTCAGGTCATGGTAAGTAAGATGGCTAGTCAGAAGAAAAAAAGCAAAAGAGGTTTGATGGTCTAGAAAGAGACACGAGACTTCCCAGAAGACCATGTACCTTTTGGCAGGTTTGGATTAGTTGCATTGGTTTATATAGACATATAGTTGATAGGATTAACCATTTAGTGAAAATGCTGCTGGCCTTTGAAGAGCTTGAAATGAGCACCTGATGGCTGAAAATTGGGGCCAGGAAACTTCATGGGATTTGGAAGTTGGATTCTCCCCAGCAGTTGTGCAGGGGGAGGTTGGTCATTCCAGCACAAAATTAGTGATGATTTCTCCAGGAAAACTGGTTACATGTCAATAGCGTCTATAACAAAGCGAGTTTCGTATCTGTGTTTTTACAGTAGAATTTGTAATTCTGTGAAGTACTTCAGTGCTTGTGGAAACCCATTGCATGAATTAATAAATAATAATAGCTTGGAAACTGCAAGACATTCTGGTTCAAATCTAAGAGGACTCTAATCCTTTCATGCAATGAGGACAGCCTTTCTATATTCCCCTTCTTAGGATGTCAAAGATACATTTTTCCAAAGCATTTGAACAATTTGACTGGGACCCAAGGGAGAATTCTGGATGCTTTGTGGTGGAGTAATGAGTCAGAAAGTTTTCTTGCCAGGGATTGGGAAATGTTTGACCTCATTTCTGAGAACTCGGTATGCAAGAAAGATTTTACCCTTAGTGGAATTCTAAATGTTTTGTATAGACTTCTGAGTATAAGGCTATGGAAGCCCTTTTCAGAAATGAAGAATTTGTGATTATCTTTGTAGTTACTCATAGGAAAATATATGTATTATGTCAAATTTAAAGACCGATCTGTAGAATTAAAATCTTTGTTTTGGACTAATTTTAAATTGAGGCATAAAAAGAATATAATGCTGAAGAGTTTTTGATTATTGTTTATTAAATGTATATAGCTTTCACCTAAGCTACAGCTCTGTATACATAGATTTATCTTCTAAAACCGAAGTCTGGGAAAGCTTCTGGAGGTCTAGCCCTTTGCACCAAGGCAGGATTAGCCATATCTATTACATTTCTGACAAATACTTATTTAATTCCTTTTTAAAGACCTTCAGTGTGGGACGTGCCCCTGACAATCTATTCCTAGCATC
Organism: Apteryx mantelli; assembly: GCF_036417845.1. Taxonomy (NCBI): domain Eukaryota; kingdom Metazoa; phylum Chordata; class Aves; order Apterygiformes; family Apterygidae; genus Apteryx; species Apteryx mantelli. The sequence goes on from NC_089982.1 coordinate 70,514,082, forward strand.
TAATCTGAGTCCTCCTTGCTCCAAATGTAAACCCAGTCTTTCTTGTCTGATCTGCTATAGTTGTAGAGAACAACAAGCACATATGAATCCAGTGACTATGTAGAACAAAGTTCACCAAAGTAGTGGCAATTAATTATTATTATTTTTTTTAATAGTGCCTGGGTCTGCAATCATTCCACTGAAATCAACATACATTCCATAAGGAGAATTACTGCAGGACCTAAGTGAAATTATATATATATAGTCACCAAATCTTCTTCTCCAAAGGATCCCTAATTCTTTAGATCTTAGGCACGCAAGCAGAGAGTCCCTGTGGCTGGCAGCCACTCTTTGAGTGAAAAAACAGATGAAATCCCCAGTAGATACATGCAGCACTCTGCTTTACTTGCTTGTTTTGCTTTGCTTTGCTTTAAGGTTTACCTTAGTAAGTCCATAAACAATATTATTTACTGAATTCCATTTATTTACCGCATAACTGTTTGAACTGATTCCATCAGAATTTGACTGCCACATAATCCAGGTATCTGATCATCAGATAAACATTCACAAGCACATATAGAGTCTATGGGAATGTTACCAATGCTGATAGCTTACTGAACTCTTCTTTAGGATAATTGTACCCACTTATGACATAGTACAAACTAAGCTTCTACATCCATGAAATCTTTTTTTAAGGTAGTGGATACCACTGACTTTAATGAAAACCAGCCTTTTTATCCTGGAGACTACTATAACTCCTGGCCCCAGAGTTTGAACCCTTTGTCCCTAGACTGCCAGAGCATTCTCATTTTTCATTCCTGCTGAGAACACAGCTACAGCACATTTCCTAATTTTTATCATATGTTAGTGTGTTTCATAAAAAGCAATTCCCTTTTTTTTAAATAAAAATAATCAAATAAACAGCATTGCAATGAATACATATTTTCCAGTTTTTTACCTCACTTGATCAACTCATTTGAGAAGCCAGAAGTAGTTAATTTCACTAAAGCTAGAATTTGTAAGGCTTCAGTCAAAAATGTGACTCTCTTTATATCTTATTAAATTTCATGTGGGTTATGCAGAAAATAAATTACATACAACTGTACTGCATAAGTACCATTGCTGTATTTTTTTTTCACTGAGGGATTTTTGAAAGCAGTATAAATCATAGGCTAAATTCTGCAGCCCTTCCTCCAGCCTCATTGAGCCAAAATCCCATTAAAGTTAACTTTGAGATTTCGCCTCATGACTGGATGAGTATGGGAAAGCCTGTAATTTATAAGGCCATATCCAGTCTATTATACTTCTGGAAAATGTGCAGAAATATATTTTTAAGAGACTTTTCTCTCCAAGTTCCTAAAAAGCCCGAGTAATTTCAGGGAGGCAATCTGATAGACAGATTTGTATGAATATTTATAACACTAATAACAGAGCCAATACTTCTAAATATTTTCTAAGAATATACACTCAAGTAAAACAGTGAATGCATTTTGGCCATTTTTCTTTTTTCTATTTACTTTCCTTGAATATTCTAGCAGATGAGTTCACAGGCAGGAGTGTTGAAGAATGCTTGAGAATAATGACAGTCTTCACAGAGTGGATCTAAACTTGTAGCTCTGAGCAGTTTCATTAGAAATGTCTCTCAAATTGTGATAGAAATAATAATACATTGCAATTATTGTTCATTAAAATCCTACATTTTTAATTCTGCATAGTGAGCATTTCAAATGTGAACAATCTACAGGTGATCTGCAGAGAACCCATTGAAAGAGTAATTTCCAATAATCCAAGAAAATTATAAAGTATCTGCAGAAAACATGCAAACAGAGAAAGGTTAAATCAATTAAATAGATTATTTACTACAAAATACTCATCCAACATAGAAACTAACCATGAACAGATGTATACTGCTGTGACATATTTGTGGTCTATCTGAAGATAAATTAAAATGTTTTTCTTAATATCAAATAAATATTCTTCAAAATGCTTCTTAAGATCTTCAGCCATTACAGAGAACATGTGCAGTGCAGAATTAAACACTGCAAAAAAAAGGTATCTGAAAGGTCAAGACCTGAATAGAAAGATCTGTATTTCAACCGTAGGAATTAATAATGTTCTATAGATTTTATATACCTGAGCTCAAATTCTTCATTAAATAGCTTGAATTTTGATGATGAGGATGAAAATAGCCAAATATAAATTTGTGAACTACCCTGGAAGCCATTTTGATCACAGCTGGGTCCCTGCTCCAAAGTCCATCCAGGCTCTTCTCCATAACGACATCTCGGATATGGTTGGAGTCTAGGCTGGGGTGCAGGCACTAAACTGGTGAGCGTCCCCAGTTTACCTCAGTCCTAAAATTTTGAGTTAGATATGGAAGAAAACCTGGGAACTGTGTCAGTTAGGTCCATATCTCTGCTTCCTTACTTCCCACTAGCTCCGCATTGGGAGGGGAAGAGAGTTTAGCTGTTGGGTGTGAATTGGTGGTTAAGACTCATTTCAAAGACAAGCAAAGGAGCTCTGGGAGACATTACCAATAAAGCCCAGCGCAGATTTTAGTAATCACAGGATGTTCAAGCAATGGACTCTTTACTATAACTACTTCACTCATGAAAGTTTTACATTTTCATGTGTTTCAACTGCTTGTATGTGTAAACTATATACTTAAATATGCACACAGCCTACAATTGTTTCAATACCCATCACTTGTCAGACACAGATAGTTATTATATTTTACAAGCACTAATATATTTGATTTATGTTGATATGTTTTGATTAAATTTACTGCTGATTAGTTGATCATCACTTTGAACAACAAGAAATTATATTTCAGTGTTCTTATTACACTGATTGGCATTCTGTTTATGAGCCGTGGCACCAATGGGAATTATCAGAGCTAATTGGTTTCTAATGAGGATAAATTAATTATATAGATGTAAGGAAATTCAACCATTTTTATTCTATTTTACTTTAAGACAAGCAAACACGAGATTAGGAAAAAGAAGCATCCAGATCCTACAGTAATCCTTAAATTCTACACAAGTGCATTGTCCTTATACTTTAGATTGATCCTGCACGTATAATGGGTTTTTAATTCTGAAGGCTTTTCCTCTGGCTATCACTAAAGATTTGAAGAACAGTGTCCTTTTAAGTTTAACATACTTCTTTTTTCATCAAAAATAATTCCTAATGGGAAAAATAATTGTTTTGGTTTTATGTTGTACAGTTTCATATTTTCTGGGATAAGAAAAAATGATTTTAAAGTACACTGTTATTAGTTTTAAATACATGAGTGAAAAGGAATCAAGGACATAAAATACAAAAGTAAAAAAAAAAAATTAAAGTAATCGAAAACCTCTTCGGAGTCCTTAAAAATCTCATATATCTGCCTCCTCTGCCTGTGTGTGCCAAAATGAAACGTTGACCTAATTTTGCAGTTCTTGATACTAGCTTACTGATTTTTGGTTCATGATTTTATTATATCCCTACTATCTGGTTCTCACATACTGATATCATCAGTGACATTGGCCCTAATTCAACAAAGCACTTACGTATGTGTGTAAATCCCACTGACATCCATATATGGTTGCACTTTGCTGAATTGGGGGCGGCTGTCATCACAAAATTAAATATGGAAAAAAAACTCCACTCAAGACTTTCATATGTAACCTGAAAACTAGCAGCCGTATTTGCAGACTTCTGCTTAACATTTTACATGCTACCCTCCCAGGCAGTCTGCAGGTCTCTGCTGTGCGCGCAAGCTGCTCTGAAGCTTTGGGATGCCGCGTCCTCGCACGAATGAACTTCCTTGCCTTTGCTTCACGCGTTCATTCTCTCCCCCTCTTTCCTCTTTGTCAGATGAATTTGGTGTTTCGCAAGCCACAGTCTCAATCCGACTTTAACGATATCTGAAAGCCGCTCGTTGCAGGCTCAGGATCGTCTGTAAGTTGTGTGCCAATATTTTCTTTAATGCTCTTGCTCACTTTTAGGCCTGCTAATGAAGGCTGAAGTGTTTCTACTTAATATACTCAGAAGGGCCTTTTTGAATGTGCTCTAGTTTGAGTATAATTTGAGGGTTTCTTATGAGCACATGCTGCAAGAAGAAAGCACATATACTGTATCATTAGGGAATTGCTGGCTGTCTTAACACCTCTCTAACATGATTCATGCTAAAGCACTTAGGAACAGCAGTCTGTCCATGTGTTGCTCACCAACTCCCCCAGCCTGGGAAGGAGTAGCAGCAGTGGCCTAGTGGTATGAATAATTTATGTCTGGGGGGTAAGCAGTTCTACGTCTTCATATGTTCACCCATTAAGTGCGATTCGAAACCCACAGGAATGCACAGAATGTCCCGAGCTTCGCCGGGCTCTGAGTCACAAGGAAAAAAAGCTTCTCCTCCTCTGCTCCAAGCAAGGTGGGGATCAGCGGTTATGTCTGGTACTTTGGTGGGTTCATGACCATACATCCTACGTTAATAGAATGGATGCTACCATGTTACTTTCTGACTTTATTGAAAGAAATACTCTGTAAAATGCTTTCCAATGGTGTGCAGTCCTGACTACTAAAAGGGGAATATAAATCTTAGAAGGGATACTTTGCATCAAAACAGGACATAAGAAAAATTGATGTAAAGCTGTTTCTATGCAGAGGGATTTCTCGTTCTGGATCTTTTATTGGGAAGGACTTTATTCCTGTATCGTGACACTGAAATAGTTAACAAACTTCTGAGATCAGATTTGAGAAGCTTGATGAAAGAGCCTGATGTTTTGCCTGATTTTTCTTTTCTTTTCCTCTGTGGACAAAGGCCTTGAATGCTGAAGGCTGAAAAGCCTATTATCACCAGAAAGAAATGTAAGTAAACAGGGCATTACAATAATGAATTCTACAGTACATGACATGAAGTCAAGAACCAGCTCTGTGCAGCAAGCAGTGAAAGATTTGGCTGTATCTTGGCAATTTTTCAAAAATGATAACAATAAGAGGTTTTGTCGCTTCAGACATGTAAATCAAAAGGATATTTCAGCACTAAAAATGATACTGAGAGTTTCTAACCATTGACCCCAAACCAGCATTCAAAAATAGACATTAAAACCAAGAAGCTATAATCCCACAAGCCATGCACAATCAAACCTAAAGAGCTAAAAAGATTGAATTTTTAAAGTCCATTTGAAATTAGGTTGGCAATAACTACCCTTATCCACAGGAGAAGGATTTTTGATATTCAAAGTTAAGATGTGATAAAAAGGAATAATCCAAAAATTATACCAAGAGTATATTTCAAAACCAGCTTTTGAAATGGGCTGAAATTCCCCAGTCTTGTTCCTAAATAAACGGCAAACACAGGGGTCGTGCAGCTAGGTAGCTGGGACTGTAAGCATGCTGAGAATTTATTTGTAAGCAGTGGAAGAGTGAATAAGTGAAATGTGAATATGGTGAAGTTTGATATTTAGTCTTTTTATAGTGCATTAACAAACTGTACAGGTATGTCTAAAAACCAACAGTTTGGACAAACTGGTGCAGTAGAGATTTGGCAGTATGGAAGGACCTGTTCAAAATGTCATCCGCTGATAAAGCCTGAAGTTGCCTGTTAAAATCCCCAAAGGAGAAGAGAATGCCTGTACCTTTGAGAAATGCTTTACAAACTCTAAATGAACAAAGCGAAAACACAGTATAGCAACCTGTTAATGGCAAACTGTCCTTTTCACCGTCCTCCTCATCTGTGATTGAGGGTAAGAGCCCTCGCTGCTTCTGTGAGGTGTAGTTCGTAATGCCATCGACGGTAGAGTATTGCTGATTTATCTGGGGCATCCTCTGGGAATGAACAGTGTCTCTTCAAGAGACACATCCAAACAGCTGGGAGGATTGGACTGGGTACTTGTTCCTCTATCTAGGCCCTAACCACATACTTACACAAAAAAAAGAAGAGAAGGCTTTAAACAAGATGAATAATGTACTCTGGTGAAGCAAAATTCCACTGCAGATGGGGAGCAGGTTGTATTTATATATTATTATCAAGCTAACTGAGGTCACTGCTGTGCCTGACAATTTACAGCACAGCAAAAACTGCTGCCTCTTTTCTCTTCTCCCATGTTAAACCGAGCCAGTGTGACAGATTTGGGGCCATTGCAGGACCTCCCCCTTGGAATGTGCCCCTCGCAGAAGCTTGTCAGAGGATGGGTTTGCAAAGCTGGAGCACAGAAGTCCAGGCAGCAAAGACACCACAAATCTCTGTTGCTTATTTCCTGGTCCTACTTCCCCATGAAGACAAGCCAGATGCCTGAAAGGGCAGCATGGATACCTTTGAGGTGGTTTTAGGGTATGACCTAGATTGGGAAGAGTAGCTCAGATGACTTAACTTGGGTGAGGATCACCTTCAAGGTAGAGCCTAATTACTGGCATGAACATAACAGTGTGATGGGCACCAGTAAGACTTTTCTGAGGAGTGGAAAGCAGTACCGCTTCATCAAGAGGCAAGGAAAACATCTCTCATACAGATTATCGCCCATGAGTTGGCATCGAGGCTCTGATGTGATGCACGCAATGTAAATAATGGATTTGGGGCATGGGAAAAGCTTTCCCACTCAGGCAGGATCAGATCAGGCTTCAATCCAGGCTTGGAGAGCTACAAGCATTTCTATGAAGCTCAGCTGAGCCCAGTGGAAAGAAAACCCACAGTAGCGGCAGCCCAAGCCTGCTCCAGAACCAGAAGAGAGAATGACATATTACATCCACATTAATAAGTCCCAGCATAAATTCAGAGACTTCTGTATGCTGCTCCATTACAGAGCATGACATGCTGTTATACAGCAACATGTCATGTTGACTAGAGACTAGAAGAGCCTGAACACGTTCTGGATTAGTGCTTAGCATTATTCCCTAAAGAACCAAGACCAATCAGTAATAGGAACATATAAAGTCCAAAAAAAACCCCCACCCAAACAAACCTCTCCTCACTTCTTTAAGATCTATAGTACCTGTTGTAACCATGTAAATTTTTAAGAATTGTGAAGTTCATAAATTATGAGACCTTTATTAAGGCTTCTAAAAGTGGGACAGAAAGGAATTAAAACCTGGACTCTCCAGGGAAATCTCCACTTTCCTAAAGGTCTGCCCCAGCTTCAATGTGTGGAGTCGAACAACTGAAAAAACAGATCTCAGTTTCAGCTAGTACCAAAACTGGAACTGAAATCAAAGATTTGGTTCATGATCTGTGCCTGCTATCCCAGCTTTGCTGAAGCCAACAAAGGTTAGTTTCAGTTAAAGACCTGGCTCAGGGTATATAAATGAACTAAATAAAGTGTCAGAAACTATGATTTTTTTTTTAATGATAAACAGTCCGTTTTGTTTTTTTTTAATTGGTTTCATTTAATAAATCATTCTAATGTGCATGTGAGGTAATATTTTTCATGCCAAATTGAGTTACTTGGTGCTGAGCATTCTAATGTATATATGTATAGAAATTCAAAAGAGCTATGAAGCCAAACTGAATGGTATAAATATTTGCACTGTAAAACAAAATTTATTTGATAAAACATATAACCGGGCATTAATGCTTCATAATGTGTAAATATTTCTCTGAAAATCAGCAAGTAATAGTTCTCCCATTATTATTAAAGAGATGTAATCATATACCCCTGTCACAGGCAAGAATTATTGCCATGAATGTGAGCACTTATGTTTAAATAATGTGCAAGAAAATAAGCCATATAGACATGTTTATTCAGAAGTATTCAGCATCCAGTCCACTTATTGGTAGCAGTGGGATTATGGGTGATCCTGCCTATAACTTTCACCAGTATAAGTTACTAAACTTTCTGCTTTGTCAGCTTATGCCACGCATCCAGAAAATGTACTGCTGTTATATTGCAAAAGTTGTTGCGTTGGCCATTGGACTGGTATATTCCTTCTCAACATCAAATAGTTCCTCTAGAGTTTGCTGTTTCCAACATACATAATTAATTCCCACTGGATTTAAGTGATTTTAGTAACACATTGATGTCATCAAAATACTTAAGACTGCTAGAAAGTGAACCCAATGTTTTTTATTAAATTAATGCCTTTGATTTAAACTATGGGTAGTGAACTACAGCATCGAGACACATTTCACAATGTTCAGGCTTAGTAGATCACAAAATCATTAATGTTATTGAAACCCTCCTGGAAGGGCGCAGGGAATGGGACAAACCAGCATGACAACAACCAGACCAACCTAGGCAAACTGCACCCAGTTCCACAAGCCGTTTGGGCTTACCGCATGTTACGTATGTAGAGAACACAACGTTATGTAGGAATGAGGAACAACACAGTGTGATATGAAGAGGAACTGCACGTCCAGTGAATTTGTTTTCCTTGAAAGGGAAGGAAGCTGTAAGAAGTTGTCATCAGACAATTTAGTCTTAATATTACTGTGTAGGTTTTAGGCTCAGTATTGCATGTGCCAGGTTGTTTACCTGTAAGAACAACTGAGTGAGCTGGAGAGAGGCATGAAATACCTGTAACTTTTGTGCTTTGGTGGCTATAACTGAACTCTAATCTCCAGTCTGGCAACAGAAACATGAAGCATGGGAATTTTTCTTGAGTGTTATGCCCAAATTAACAAATTATATATATATATATATATATATATATATGTTTTGATTATAAACCTGTTTCCCATTGTATGAAACCCATTTGGCTCCCACAGGGAAAACTCCCCTTCAGACACATGCTTCATGGGGGTGCCTGTTTAGGTCTCACCCAGCGTGCTAAGCTGCTTGGCACTGTCAAGGTGTATTTCACGCTTAATATGAACATATCTGATGGGCATGCTCCCTGTTAACCATGTCTGGTGTCTGGTCTCATTGGGGAAAAAGGATAGGTATCTTACCAACAATTCACTAATGCAGTAAATTGCATTTGTTAAAGTTATAAAGTTGTTGAATAAGGCCTCAACGATAATTGCTGAACGTGGGTATTTATGGTAAACTGACACAGACCTAGTCATTAGGAAAGCAAAATTCAGCATTTTCTAACTGCTGGTTTTCACTGACTATTGAAATTCAATATGCTATCACTGGAATTATTTATTGATCTATTTTACAGTTTTACAGACCATTGCCATATACTTGTTAACATCTGAAAATCAAATCCAAAGTAGCTATCTTTATGTTCAGTCCATCTTGTGCTATGACACATTTCCTGGGTGAAATAAACGCAATAAATTCCATGCTCTGCTAAAATGTTTTCACAAAACTGTATAAATCTATGGAGGCATCAAAAATAAAATCTAATAACAGAGATGAGGCCCAGGCATTCCTTCCTCATAGAAACTCCTGTGGCCTGGCTTGCAGAGGAATCCAGATCTCCATTTCCCACTGATTTCAGTAAGAGCGAGGGATAAATCCTCAAAGCATCATAGTCACGGAAATATTTTACCCATAGTTGCTTGCCATCTAATGCCATCTTCATTCCTGATTTAGGAGCTTACAGGAGCAGAGATCACCCTGAAATCTGAAGAAGGAACAGCCAGATCCACAAAACAATCCATCAAGTTGTCCTCCAGACCTGAAGCAACATGTCCATTTGCCACAGCCTGTAGAGAAGTATTGCTGTAAGGAGCTGTGTGATCCTTTACTTACTTACAAAATTACCATTCTAGACTATCTTTTGGTAACCTTACAAGTGTGCAGACTACTTTCTCCTTTTCTTTCACTATGCCTGTCTACAGACTGACCAGAATTTAGTCCTCGGTATTTTGGGAGATCGCAGTTACAGCAAACCTTTCCCAAAAGCAAGAAAAAACATTTTCCCCCCTTTAGTCAATAAATGTTTTCAAGCACTGCAAAAGCTAAACAGGATAGCTCTAAAGGTTTGGGACTAGTAAGACCTGACTGATTAGTATTAATCATTTATAATGAAGGAAGCAATTGCTTCATTTATGCCTCAGAGTCATGCAGCATTTTATGAAATATTCCAGGGATGCAGCTTCTGAACTAAAATATGATATTTTAAAATATAAAATCCAAAATAGTGGTTGCAGCTATGAAGCCTGAATTAGCCAGGTAGGCATTCCCACTTTCTGTCATTTTATTTGTAAAGCTGTGTTTCTTACCTTTACTTTTAAAGCTCTACTTCTTATATTTACTTAGGTGGATCAGATTTTGCGTTAGTGCATTTTAATATTGTGGCACATCTTAAATATTGTAAGACTGGGCTTAACTGCTAGAATGCAAGAGGCTTGATTTTATGCCATGCTTGCAATAGATGTGCCTTTGTATAAAGTAGGAAAAATGGTAGAGATGGGATACAAGTGGCAGTAAAAAGAAAAATGTTGAGACTCTTTCTTTTAAGATACATCCTGCAGTTTAGCTATAAAGCTCCTTATTTTTAGAAAACCAGTAGAATTGTTCAGGCTCTGCCCCTGCAGTTTCAATAGCAGTGTAGTGCTTTAAAACCGTGACCTTGAAAAGAAAGCATTTACATTGTAAATGTACTGGCAGTATGAAGACTATTCTATGACTGAGTATCCAACTGCGGCAAAAAGTTCAGAAGCAGGTTTTCTTTATTGTGAAAGGCCTAATCCATGGGGCTTTTTTAGTGGTAAAAGCACTTGGCGCTAATTGTGGCTTAGTTCTAGCAGCAAACCTGTACAATTCTCAGATTTCACACCGCCCATTAATTCTCACGAATACCAGAAATTATGGTTTCTGATAGGTGTTGATACACAACATTTCTGATGCTCAGATTTTCTACAAACATAGGGGACCTCTAGAACAGATTAGTTCTTGTGTCTAAAATGCAGTATCGTTTGCTGGCATGTAGCACAGGAGCTTGTGATGACCAGAGTACTTAAAGGCTAAGCAGTATCAGCATGAAACAAGCTGTACAGGTGACACAGGGGTGACTTGTGGTGTAGCGGGCCTGAGAGCTGCTCCCAGCGCCACTGGCACCTCTCCTTGGGGCAGTGTTGGGGGAAGCACAGCGGAGAAGAGGCAAAGCACAACCGCAAGGACACCGTGCACGGCGTCCAATTCATGGCACATAAAAAGCCTCCCCTTGGAGAAGTTCCTTGGAGAGTGCCATGTCCCCTCATCTAACTACAAAGTTACGGTGTTCTCCATCCTGCCTCGAGATAATTAGCTCCCCCAACAGCCTTTTTGCCTCCTTTTCCACAGTTCCTGTGTTCGTTCAGTTGCTCTCAGATTTACTCTTAATTTCGTTGCTAGGAACATGGCAAGGGTATGGATTTGTCCCACTGGGAGATGCTGGGGTCCCAGCAACTGGTACTGCCACCACCGCTGCTTTCCAAGAAGTGGGCTTGCATGTCTAGCATAGGGGAGTCAGCAGGAGGCACTACCTGCTACCCAGGGGTGGAAACAGGGTGCGTCTGCTGCCAGAATGTCTTCCCCTACCTCCATTTCCACTCTAACCTTGCTTTCTCTCTGCCGTACATATTTCATTGCACGTCCTTCAACTGCAGTCCCTTTCTCTGCTCTGTTTGTGTCCCTCATAATTTCCTGTTCCACCTCCATCCTGCTGCAAGCATGGCCTCATTCTCCCCATCTAAGCACTACCTTTCTGTGCTGATTTAGGGAATGTAATATAGCAAAAACAAGCCAAAGGGAAAAAAAAAAGGACTAAAGGACTGCAGTTGGATTAGCTCAAGTTTATTCATGGAAGAATAATTTAAAGGGTCAGTTGCTTTCCTGAAGTCAGCTTGGATTCTGTCCTATTGGAAAGACTGACAAATTGTGGACATTTGGGGAAGGAATAACCTCACTTTAATCTATGGAGATTAGGAAAACAGTTGAGATTATTTTTGATGAGGAAGATTTGCGGTTTTAATTTCATTAACAACCTGAGATGGTGGTGTTTTTGGATAAAAGTGAAGGTTTTCAAGGTAACGGGTGAAATCAGAAATCTGGGAAACTCCCTTAAAGACCTCCAAATAGTGCAAGATCCTCAGTGAAAGACAGAGAATTGGTGTCTGTAAGACTAAGCTTGTGCCTGACTCGCTGAGCTGCTGGATCAGTTTAGGAAGGTTCCCTGCATGCTATGTCTCTCCTCACCTCCATATACATTCGAACAGGAGTTTACATTAAAAGAATTGTCCCAGTGAGAGAGAAAGAGTAGGACACTTTATCTCTCCCATATAATGTGACTTTGTCACTTTGTCCAGCTTTAGGTAAGTGAAAGTTAGAAACCTAGCCAAAGACTGTTTTGGAAATCCCATTCAAAGCCATGGAGAAAGATCTTATCCTGGCTCATCCTGCCCATCTCAGACTGGGGTGAAGACCCGCTGTTCAGCTCTCTCCACTGACAGCCTAAGGAGCATAAGGACCAGAAGACTAACATTTAGATGGCTAAAGAGAGCTGAGGTGAATCCCCCTAAGTTATTATCTTTGAAATTTTTGCTGTTTTGGTGTGGAGGCCTGAGACTCCACAGCTTAGGGTGATTTCTGTCCTGCATTTAAAGCAGAGATTCACCCTCTCGATTATGTATTAGTTCTAGCAGCAAACCTTCCCCAAAATTACAGTTCCCATCCTTTAAAAACAGAATGAATGTTCTGAGCATTAATAATAAATCTGTTAATTTGAGTTAAAATTAAACTGGTCATTAAGAGAAAATTAGCACCTGTTCTTTGTCCTGAATAATCTTAAAAACAAATAACAGACTCTTTCAACTCTCCATATAGTTAAAATTAATTGAAATTTTGTGCACAAGCTGTACTTAATAAAATTAGATTGTAATTAAGATAAGTTACTAATTATTGTTTTATCTAATTGCTGTAATTACATAGGATCCAAAGAGGGTCAGATCAATAGTTCAGTTAACTCTGAAGTGGAGCTGCATCAGAGATCAGCCAGTCACTGTCCTCCTCTACAGACAGTCTTCACAAAACAAGTCTTATAGATAAGACAATGATTCAGTGGTAGGAGGTAGACTGGGCATGTCAAGAATCCCCAGTCTTAGTATATTTTTTAGCACAGGTAGGCTGAATCAGACATAAATGGCTAAAAGAACTTCTCCTGTTATTTTTAGCTTGACTCCACTGGGTAGTGAAAAGGCACCAGTACAAGGAGATCCTTTCAGTCGCAATGGCATTAAGACGGTGCTAAGTGGAGGAAGCCTAAGGAAGGTCATTGGTGGGCAAGCTATAGTTATTTCATTAACTGATCATATCCTGCTTTGTAAAATTGAGTAGTTGATGAAAATATTAAGAATAGAAACCATCCAAATCTGGTCATGCTTCATTATCTTACAGTAAAGCAGATACAGCCATGACCTTTTAGAGCAGTCTTGTCAAAAACTTGAGGTTGGGACACCTTCAGAAAGGCTACTGAGGCAATGGTTACTGCTGTGCTGCTACTGAACTCTCATGGCTTTCAAACATCCTCCAGCACAGTGTGTTATTCTTCTCAAGTATATAATTGCTGGTGCCTTCCTCTCACAGCTGGACTGTTTAATATAGAGCTGGTTATACTCTAGTGTCAATGGCAGCTTGATAGTTACGTCCAGGGCCTCCATTTGACAGGACAAATAATCAGATCAATGTACACTGCTACTCCTTCAATCGAATGCTAGCTGCAGAAATTCATCAAATCGCACCAATAAGACAACATATTTCTAGTATTTGATGTCCCAAAGGGAAAGTGTGTCAGCTCAAAGGCCCTGATTCTTCTTTTGCATATCCACCAAAGAGCCGAGGAAGGCCTCAAACTAATGATGGTAGGAGGTCACGGTTTTGCCAAAGCATTAATATGGAAAGCACAAAGTACCTCTATATTTTTAGAATTTTTATAGACAAATGAAGGTAGTGAATTGGGAGTTAATCTTAAATAAAAGGGTATCTTGAATAAAAGTAGCATTTTGTTCCTCTGATTACAGGCTCTTAGTAAGACAGGTGATTCTTTACACCTTTCATGTAGTTAAAACTATGGAAGTCTCGAGTCTTACATCTGGAGACAGTTTTATAGGATTAATAGCCATTTTCCCCACTTAAATATCATTGCTTTAAAAGTTCTTCTGCAGACTATCCCATGGAGAGTGTTGGAAGCTTATCTTTCAAAACGGTTGAATTCTCCTAAATGGACATGAGGTGCCAATGAAGTGGCTACCTACGCTCTGCCTTCATAGAGGGATATGAGCAGGATATAGTCTGGCATACTCCCTCACCTGTCTCATTGAGGCCATTATTTCTGGACATAGGATGGCTAAAACTGAGCTCCAAGTGTCCATAGTATGCAAAATTCAGGCTGCTCATCGATCCTAGCTACCTTTGTAGCATTTGGCATGAGATATGGGATGAGAGCCTTCTAGGAAGGATGCCAGAAAATCTTGCCTACAGGCAGTTGGCCAGACCATGGCACCAGCATGGCAAAAGCAGTGCAGAATGACACTGTGAACACTGTGAGTGCATATCCCCAGCCTGAGCTAAGTGATGGAGGTACCCAGAAATCCAGCCTGACCCTACTCTTTCCTGGCTGCTCTCAGGCTTGCAGTGCTAGTGTGAAGAGAGTTTACGACAAAAAAAAGCAGAGCAGAAGAAACCTATATCCACAGGGGCATTTTGAGAAGAACAGCATGTTTCCATCGCTCTTCCTGCAACTGAGATCACAGGCGTCTCTTAATGAAAGTAGCTACTGGCTATATTCTTAATGGGAATGCTATGATGACACAAAGAAAAAAATGTAATTTCTATTTTTAGGCAATCATTTAAATCTGGAATGAGAAACACTAAAATGTCCTCATTGGAATAATTTTGTTATTTGGTAATGTTATTATACAGCAGAGCTGAGGTTCCTTGCATGCCATTTCTGAGCATTTCTCATACTATCATCTTCTAGGTACTTCTTTAAACCTCACTTTGGTTCTGAATTTTAGACATTATTTATGTTTGATTTGGGATAATTACATCATTCCTACAAATTTCTTGTTTAACTTCAAATTAACTTGAAATTTATTTCAGTACAGTTGGTATTTTTTTATTTTATTTTGACACAGAATATTTTCTGCATTTGAGCACCTATAACTAGCCTCATACAAGTCCTAGAAAACAGAGTAAATAGGTCATCTTGTCTATTCCATTGCCTCAAGGGAGAATCAACTATACCTGTGCCATTCCTGACAGATATTTGTCCAACCTGTTCTAAACAGCACTAATGATGGAAATTCCACGGTTTCCTTAAATTATCTATTCCAATGCTTAAATATCTTCTCAAAATTGAAACCATTATGAGATTATTAAAAATGAAATTATGCCACCACATTTTGCAGTGGAGCCATTTAAATTAATGTGAAATGACATTTTAGTGTAAAAATGAACAATTGTGTCTAGCAGTTTGTTCAAGATTGGTGCACTCCCACTCACACAATAAGAGATAAAAAAATGATCACTAAACTTCCAGCTCTACAAGCAATTGCAAATCTCTTCACTTCAGCTTTCATAATTCTAGCAGCAGACATTGCATACCTGAGCTTCTGGCACTTTTTTCAAGGTGCTTCAGAAGGCCTCGACTGGAGAGATGTTAGGTGTTTATACAGGAGGCAATCTGTCTTATGATTATAATGATAATGTAAGCATCTAGATAGTGTATCGTGAACACAGATCTTCCAATTTGATGTACTTGCTATTTCAATCATGTTCTCTGAGTTATTTTTGAAATTTGAGATCTTGGCACTAATCTTTTCTATCTGGGACATACTCTGCTGTTGCATGCAATATAACATTATGAGCGAGGCCCAACTTTGCACAGCCTGACTTTGTCTCCCTTTGCCATCCCCTCAGTTGCTGGCCCCATCCTGCTGTTGGGTATTGTCACACTCTGTGACTGTGAGCTCCTGGGGAGAAATACTGTTTTCTCACGATGCATCGGTGTACCTTGTAGAAATCTACCTTGTAGATCCTTTCACAGTGCCAGCAATAAAGCACACCTAAGTTCAAAATAATGACAGTGTATTGTCAAAAGCTGTTTTAGTAACAATAGTAACAAACGGTGGCTATTTCATGTAAATAGGTGATCTCTTAAATTGCTCTTCAGAAAACATACTGTATTTCTACAGAGTTTCACAGAACAGTGTTTCCTTTTAAGAAAGTTCTGGTCTGTAATATATACGTTTCTGAGTAAATTTCAATGTAGACATATCAAAGTTGCACTGCTGCTTTTTTTTTTTTTTTTTTCCACAATAGGGGCAATAGCAGGCGTGCTCCCTTCATTCATTCTTCTGCCAGCTGCTTTATTAGCTGTTTTAACTGTCTCTGCACAGGACAAACAAACCACCAGAGAGAATGGATAAAAGGTAAGTTAAGCAGCTGAACAGAATGGGGTTGGAGGAATATGGGAGAATAAAGCAAATACCGAGAAAAGTTATTTAAAAAATTTTGCTCTGCTTTTTCTTTAAAGTAAAAAACGCCATGGGAATTACTTGTTCCTCATTCCTGAAGTGTAGAACTCTGATTTTCTGAAAGGCTGGAGGCAGATGAAATCACCTGCACTTGTAGCTTGAGCAAAGAGTGCCCCTGTCCTAGGAATATCTTTTTCTACAAGTTCTAACGACCAAAGTTTGTACAGGCTTGTTGTTATTGTACACACACAAGTAAAGGAAAGGGGGGGGGGTGGGGACAAGAGCTCTTTCTCCTGCTTCCATCAGTGCTGGCTGGTGGGTGACCTTTTCCAGCCCCAGGTAGCCCAGCGGCAGGTTTGCGGTGCTTCCCCACCACCTCTGGCCAGGGCTGCCCACGGTCCTGCTTGGGTTTCCTTCAGGCACCCTGCAATCACGGCAACTCTGCATTGCTTTTAAAAACTCATATAATCTTCACTTGCAGAGCACAGTGAGAAGTCCAAAGGGAACTTTGCTGCTGCTGCAGAAAAAAGGGCCCAATCCTTTATTGAGTCAAGCGTCCAGAACTCCTAGTGAAACCTGCTTTATAAAGAGAGTTTTTTGAAGAGACCTCAGCACTCTGAGTCCTGTTAGAGTTCTTCTAAATCTGCAAGGCAATAAGGCACCTAATACCGGCAGAAACAATCATATGCACATTGCCCTGCTGTTGCACTTGTCAGCGAGCCCATCATGACTCCAACATATGGTCTTTGCTTTTTTGGCTAAAGTTATGGTTGTCTTTCCTTTTCTCTCTTTCTTTCTCCCCCTGGCCCCCTTCACCCTCACTCTGACTCTCGCAGGAGCAATAAATGCCAGTAGTAAATATTCTCAGCCTCACAAGGATTTCAATAAATTAAGGTTCACATCCAAGCTTTGGGCAACTTCCTGTATTCTAAATAGGATCCAAATGAAGGTTTTCCAAAGTCTATACAGTATAATAATAATAATAAAAAACATATTTAAATCATTAAAATGAGTGACAGCATTCCCTATACCAGTTCTGGGCTCTATAAATAATGTATAAAACCAATCTGCATTATATTAGCAAAAGATAAAAATTAGAAAAGGGTGAGAGTAAAAACATTTCATTTTTCGATAACACAAAGAAAATGCTCTGTGCTGCCGAGCTGAGAGCTCCATCTTGTGGATGTTTGTGGCTGCTGACTCATTTGCTGCTTGTCACAATATTTTTTTTAATTTTCACTCATTTAAAAAATGTTATGAGAATACAAGCTCTTTACTGAAAAATAACAGCAAACCAAAACTGGTAAAACAAACTGGCACAACCACGCTCAGCATCCTCCCCAGCTGATCTTTCAACTGCTTCACCATGAATTTTCTCCCAAGCTCCCTCTCATTAGAAATGGACCAGCAACTTGTTCGCAGCACTGATGGTGAAAGCCTCAATAATTAACGTATCCTGGCATCAGTGATCTGTTTTGTGTCCTTTCTTGCGAGCCAAGTTTGGCTCACAGTTTTTGCCAGCTTAAATGCTTGGTGCCTCCTTCGGCTTCAGCGCAGCCATTCTGGCGTGGGGCTGGACCGGCTGCCCATCCACGCACAGCCAAAGCCTCCCACCGAAGCAACTGGGCTTGGGGCCAAGTGCGTCTTCGAGACATCTGGGCCAAACCCCGTTGTTGGGGGGGGGGGGGGGTCCCTTTTTTGCCAGCGCATGCTGGAGCCTTATCATGGTTCCTTGGCACATGCTGAGTCCCTGCAAGGGCAGGGGCTTCGAAGTGGCCCCTTGGGCACCCGCCGTGGAGGAAGCGCCGCAGTCAAGGGATGGAGGTGAGGACACAGTGAGCCGCCCCTTTTCCTTCCCCTTCCCCTTCCTCTCCCTGCCTCCTAAACCTGCACCTCACGAGCAAGAATCCTCCTCAAAAACTGTTTGCTGTCTCTGTTGCATTTATTAGCATTTGGAAAGCACTTAAAGGATGATGGACTATTTATTTGGTTAGCATTACTGCCTGATTTCATCCCATTATGCCTAGTTATACACCCTTTGATGCCAGTAGATCCTGTAGGGCAGCACCATGTTTTCATGTCACCCTTTAAATATTTGTTAATACATCCCCCATTTTTTTGCCAAGAAAGGGGAGTTAAGCATGAGATAAACTACCCTTCCTGGCACTTGACTTTTTTTTTTTTTTCTTAATATGCTCCTCAGAATTTGAGAAGTTTTTAAGTCATCCATTATTTTCTAGACACCATTAACCAAGAAAGGGTGCTTTGTTACAGGCAATCGTACAAAGTGCAGTACAGTTTATGAAGCAATACCCTCCTATAATCCAGAGTGCGAAATAACCTGCGGCACTGTCACAGGCTGGTGATTAACAGAAACTGGGACCTAGCCTCAACTTTTAAAAGTTGTAGATGCAGTTGTGGTTGTAGAAGACCCCTACACACAGGGGTCTGAGGAATGGGGCAATGTTGAGGAAGAGAAGACAGATATTTTGTGGGAGAGGCAGATTTCCCCTTGAGAACAGACATGGAAAGAAAAACCTAGGTGTATTCATGCAGTTTCCACACTTCCATAGCTGCAGTGTCACCCAGTACATGTGAGCAGGGAGCCACTTCCTGCTGCAGCGGTGAGATTGGGGCCGGATGCTTTTGGACTCGAGATTTGCTCCTTGCTTGTAAGGGAGAGTTTGGGGGAATTCAGTTTGACACTGAGGTGTTTCTAAACAACAGCACAGGTTGAATATCCCACTGCTCACTCACATACTTGCAGAGGAACAAAATTCATATCTAATCTCCTTTCTTCTTCCAAAGCAACTATGTGAAGCGGATTTTGGCCAGACTGAGGAATCATGGCCAAAAGGATCTGCAGCAGATCTAAACTCTAAATTTCGGCTGAAACACACAGGAAGACAGGAGACCTACTACAAGAAGAGGTAAAGTAGGACTGAGGATTGTGCCACTCTTTACTCAGCTGAGAAGGGGCTCCCCCTTGTTGTTTTGGAAATAGTGTGCTGATTCTGCTCTTGAGCATGGCAAAACACAGCTGTTTAAGCAAAGTGGTGGGTTGGGGACTGGAGATCAGCAATGCATTTTGTGATGGAGGAGGTAAGAATGAGACACAGAAACCAGAGCAAAGAGGCGAAAATGAAGGAGCTTACAAAATTAACCCTGTATATATTACATGGATATAATGTTAGTGTTCTGTAACATTTATACTCAAGGTAGAGGGAAGTATGAAATACTGTTTGGTGGACTAATGCAGTTCAGTGGCCATCAGCTGTTCATAAATCAAGTACAGAGACAGTTTGCAAACTGCCTTGCTGCCATGACAAAGACACAGTGATTAATGTTTCCGATATGGATTAGGGAGGCACTGAGGTAATATTACATGTAACTCTGAGATGTTACCTTTCTTCTACTTTTCAGCTGAAGGCCAAGCAAAGTTTAGTCAATATTACACAGAATCAAACTGCTAAGAGAGTGCCATATGTTTTGTTTTATAATGTTCACATGCATACCTTTGCAAAAGCAGCTTTTGGAATATTAAAAAAAAAATCAATACCTATTATGCAGTAACTTTATCAGCACTTTCTTACACTTATTTCCCAATCTTATGCTGTTATGTAAGTTTCTGTACAGGCTATATTTTAGCATATATGTATATGTAGTTCTCTTTCCTTCTCTGATGTGGTTTTTTTTCAGTCTCTGCAGTGTGGCATCAATCCAATATCTGTAAATCATCTCATCTCCTCAGCCCAGAGAAGAATGCAATCACTGGAAATTCCCTAACTTCCTCAGGAAGAAGAAAAAAAAAATAGGAGAGAGTCCAAAGACTCTCAGCAGCAAAAATCCCAGTCTTCTCTTCCATATGGAGCCATATCCTGCACTGCCAGGGAGCTAAGGGTGGGTTTGGGACACAGAGTACATTGCACACACCGCTGTCTTGCTTTGTTCATCCCCTCCAGACTGTAAGGCTACCTCCACTCACATTCCTCTCATATATAAGGTCTTGCAAGGAAGCTCGGATTTGCTCAGCTCTTGGACAGGGAATACATGGATGTAGCTGGACTGTTTTTCCATGATAGATTATGTTCTGGAAACCTTCAAGGAGCATTGCTTTGTAAGTACCCCTCCTCTCTGAAGCCTGGGCCTTTCTACATTCCCTGCTATTTCCTGCGTGTATTTGCAGAAGACCCACAGGATTCTTTAACTAGACTTGCTAATTAATTGACCAAGTCTAGAAGAAAAGTCACAGACACTGATTAAGCTAACATTTGACTTGGATTCCCAAATTTGAAATCAGACCTATGCTTGTGGTTTTCTTATGCAGCTAATCTGGAGTGTTGTTACCCCACCACCTGTGCCTGACCCCTATGCTTGTGTGACTACTAGTGGTTTTAGTTGAAAGTGCTGTCTGATGAACGCCAGAACTGTAATGTAAATTGATGTATATTTGTTGGAATTGGTGTTAGAAAAAAAATTAATTCTAAACTTAAAATATACCACTCTATCATTTCTTTTTCCTCTGAAAGAAATAAGTGAAATCAAATGAGCCAAAATGCAAAGAAAACCCACTCCTACGTTAATAGAAAAAGTCATTTACTGTTGTTTAAGTAAGATGCTCATGAACAGAACTCAAACAACACATTTCCACAGTTTCTCGTCATTATAGGGCAATTGCTCCATGTTTATCAAAAGATTTACAAAAACGTAGTGTTCTTTTCTGACAAAAGGGTAATGTTAGTGGATAAACTGTTCACTTTGGTTTGATTGGCTTCACAAAAAAAAGTAGTTGTTGTATTTGGATTAACCAAAGATACCCACCTTGTTTCCAATAAATTGCATCCACTACTTGCCTGTTTAATTCTGTCAGTAGATATTTCATGAAGTATACAGACTGGCACAAAGCACACACCACCAAATACACTGAAATTCATTCACCCCTTTCTTTTCCTCATTATTCATTAATAATACATGGGCACTTGTCTTCTGAATCTTTTACTAGACCTTAATAGTTCAGATTTTACGAAGCACACAAGGTTCCATGAGAAAGGCTCCTCAAAATCATTCATAGTCTATATTTATTTGCATTGATCTATCATCAATTAGCCTTTTAAACATACAAAATCCCTCTTCATGTTCCACCACTATCCATTTGTCTCTTATATAACTGATCAGTCTTTTTGTTTAACTTTCCAAGGCTATACCAAGATTGTTCATAATCTTACAGACATTCAAAATTAAAAATAATATTAGTGATTCTGTTTTTTTCCTCTAGTAAAATATTAAAAGAGATATTTTATTCACATTGATCTTCCTTTGCATACATCTTCTGGTTCAGTAGGTTTCAGCTGTTTTCTTTTTGATTCTAAATAAAGCTTTTCAGTACAAATATTTCTTTCAGACTATTGAAATGTTTTACCTTGATAAACAGGCAATACAATTTGACTGAATCACTACATAGGTAAACAATTCTTTATTCCACAGAAATTATGCAAAGTGTTGTGACAAGTATTTTCATTTATCATATACAGCTCTAGCTCTTTCAGATGCTCAAAAAAGAGTATTTACACTAAATGTGTTGCAGTTCAGTCATAGTAAAGGTCTTTACTAGGTATGTTTCTGATTTCAGAATGTAGCTCAGAATGGAGTTAGTTGAGAATAACTCTCTGTCATCTTACATAAATTTAGTTAATCATATAGATCCGATTTCAACGAACTTCAGAACCAGAGAAGACAGGAGAACATTCTCACAGACTTTGCACTGACTTTGGATGTGTGAAAATCTGTCCCAGACTTCCCATATGACCTTGCAGTAGCTGTTCAAGGCTTGTCCTGCAATACTCTGGCTTTGGGAGTGAAATCCAGCACCCGGGCTAAGCGTCCAGGCATGCTCAGAGGCGAGCTTCCCTGTCGGAGACGCCAGACTCAGGAGTGTGCCTCAAATACTGCTTTGATGGGTCTTGTGCGTCTTACTCAGCATTACGTTTGTGATCCTTAAGCTCTGAATTTCTACCTCAGAAATCCTGGTAATCAATGCTTCTGTCCTGTTTTCCACATACAGCAAGTGTCGAGATACATTTTCAGCATGTAGATATGGTCTGCTGTTATACCCTGGCCCATCATTGCAAACCTCAGAGGTCTAGCTTTATGGCACTCAGCTTTAAATGCACACGCAGCTTTCCAAGGGTTTTGGTATCTCCTACATAATCAGTAACAGCAACTCAGTTTATCAAAATATACATGCATAGCGAACACCAGACAGGGGTGGGAAGGATGTTGGGTGCATTTTTGTCATTATTCTCGCCAACTAGATTGCTAGTGGTTTATTGCAAGGCAAATATGCAGTGGATAAAGAATGGCCCCTAAAAAAAGTGAAGGAAGGCAATGAAAAAGAATGAAAGATAACATGGCCCAGCTGGTTTCTTCCAGGGGAAGAGGAACTTCCCCTTGGGAGTTTCTTTTCCTGAGTTAAAGATGGGGCACTGCTGGCTTGGATGTCACTGGCCTTTTTGTTGCTGGACATCTCCTGCTCTCCCTTGCCCTTTGCCAAGGATGGGCCTTTGACTCTACGGCTACTAATGGGAGGGGTTTCAACTCTGCATCTACCTCCTCCTCCAGCAGGAGAAACTTCCGATGCGGTTCAGAACTACTGGTAGGAAAATCTGACAAGCAGATTTTAGCAGCTATACATTTTGATTATTGTGGCTCAAAGTCAGCAAAATCTCAGAGGATACCTTACATCAAAGAAAAAAGAAATTCTTACAAAAACCCCTGTCTTTATTGTAATGATCAATGGATAACTAGATAAATACAGAAAACAGTTCCCTGCAATGTAAAACAAGGGTCCAGAGAAGGCCAATAGTTTAGTGACATTATATCGCAGCTTTCCTCATTAGAACTCTTGGTAAGGTGTGCCCCGTGATTAACGAGAGATCATTTATACAGCATTACCAGCAGGCAAATAATTCTAATTTCCAATAACATTAAATCATAATCACTATGCAAATAATTTACATAATGTAATGGAATATCTGGTCATTACAAGGCAAACAATTCACAATGTTAACTGAGGTTAGTTAGTTATCACAGAGTAAATAATATTAGTAATTAAACAAAGCCAAGCTAATATCAGGTTTTAGCCAGTTAATAACCAGCGAGTGTACCACTAGCAAAATACATCAGACCACATAAAAATGTTCAATACTAACTTTGGTGTCTAATACAATAGGGATTGGGGATAATATCTATGTAAACTAATTATCCAGCAGGATGTTACTGACTATCTGGAGGTGTGTGAGTGAGAGGCTGGGAGGGATACAGAGTGAGGCTTATTGATTCTTGTTGTTTCATAGATGATACCTTTATATTTATTGAAATAATGAAATTATAGGTCCATCAATGGCTTTTTGTCCTTTTCACATTTTTGAAGGGTTAAACCCTGCTGGCCACAGGATCCTGCCTACAATGTGGAAGATAAAGCACTGCTGCAGCGAGAAAGAGCCCAGATGAGACTAGTCTGTGTTCACATACTTGAAAGATAGCTGTAGATGTAGCATTATTCTAAATCTGGCATTAATCTAAATCTATTAACAGATTTATTTACAACCATGGAATCAGATAATGTTATCAACCAGCATACGGGGTATGAAATGCGCCAGGAAATTCAGTAAGATCCGTAAAAAGGGAGAGAGCATAATATACAGGAGGGAAAACTATATTGGAACCAAGCAAAAGGCAGCCCAGAGCATGCTGGAAAACTGTGAAAATATGGATGCAAGGACTGAGTTTCTATATAGGTGACTAGGGAGATGAAAAAATAAGATGTTGGGGAGAGGTAAAGGGAACAGTTGTTTTTCATCTTTTTATTTTCCTATTGAGAGGAAAGGATAAGAGGCAGACATTGTTGCTGCAAATAATGCCTGAAAGCAAACAGATGTATTTGTGAACTTTACTGTAGACAAATTTTTATTGAAAAGACATTGCATTTTGTTTGTTTATTTTCATTTTCTTTTGTCTTCTGATCATAAAGCAGATGAGTGCACTTAGGCTACAAAACTGGAAATTCAGGCACCATTGGTAATTTTAGGGACATTGAAGATTTTTCCACGAAAGACTAGTCTCCTTGTCGTTCTAAAAGGATGTTCAGACATCAGCACTGGATTCCAGTTGAAATCTTCCTCCATAGTAAACAGAGGAATCACACCCAAGCCCTCGATTTGGATTCTCTGTCCTTATTCAGTGTTGCTCTTGTGACTCATTTTTGTTTTCCCAATGTCTCAGATATTTCTGTGTTAGGCCATGGGTAGACGTCCTCTTCAAGACCCCGAAGTGCCTGTTGAACTGTTGCTACCCACAGCTGTTTGCACAGCTGGCAGCTGGAAGCTGCCCCCCCAGCTCTGTTCCTGGAAGGGATCTTGGGTGGATTTGCTAAAATGCTTCAGGCAAACTTAGCCAGGCTTGCTCAAACCACTTTCATCAGCTGTTCAAATTAGCCCAACTGTGGTTGTCTGAAGCTGATTAGCAAATGCTGACAAGACTCCTTCTCGGCACAGTAATCTGTAGCATGAACAAGTAGCACACAGCGGGGGAGGGCAAGTATTTTCAGTGGGCACAGTTGTTTGCCCAAAGAAATGCCCATCCCTGATCTTAGCTGGCTTTTATTAATAACTACGTATTAATTCAGTATATTGAAAGTACTTTAACCAAGCTTAGGTCGATAAAAGGGACATGAAGTATGGGGCACAGCTTTGTTTTTTTGGCATGTTCACGTTACCTACATAAATAGCTTCATTTTCAGACATGCTGCCTGGTTTCAACTTTTATGGAAGTCAATGTTAAGCAGCAGATGCTCAGCACCTGTGGGACCAACAATTTATTCAGGCACCTTTCTCTTTATTAAAGTGCCAGCTTTAATCCCAGTTTTGGAAGTTTTTCTCCTGTTCACAGACCCTCTGGGGTTTTAATAAATTCTCTTTAAAGGAATCCTAATCTCAGCTCCTTTAGCTCTTCTTTTATGAGGAACAATATTCAGAGTTTTAAGGAGGTTGGGGAGAGATCGGCCGGTTCTGGAGCAGGTAACCAAGGTGTTTTGGCTGTACTTCTCTAGTAAAGCATCAAACTAATCTTATGCTATTAGACAGTATCACTATGCAATATATATGTGTGTGTTTGCTAGTCAGGTACTTTACCTGTGTATCCACAAAAAGAAATTCTTCAAGTGATATGAGAGATTGCTCAATCCTTTTTAAATCCAGGCATAGTTAAAAAAAAAAAAGTGAGATGGTACTGACTGAATAGTTTTGATATATGGGCAGTAAACTAGTCTCATCCTATTTGAAATTAGACCCAGTAGTGTACACTACAGAGGTTTAAAAGGCAGCTGTGCACTGATGAATTCTGCCTCTGTTTGGCAGATCTGGAGCTAGATTTAACGCATTGCTGTAGCCTGGGTTGTGAGAGTCGCCTTCAACTTGCCATCCCTAGTCAGGAGGGCAGCGATGACCCTTCTAGCTTAGGAAGGCTAAGAGCAGCCTCCTGCCAAGGCAGAAGGTTTGTTTGTGTGAGATCCAGGCAAGCAAGGCCATAACTGCGCCCCAGATCAGCATGTTAGCAGCAGGGCTCTGGATCAGGAACTTGGCCCATCCTGCCTGACGGTGCTGGTGGGCTCCTGCAGACGCTGCTTCCTGCTGCAGCCCTGGGGACGTCCCAGACCTTGATTTGTGCTTTTTTACTGCTAATGCTTCCTGCAGAGTGGACACCCCCCGCCTCGTCCCCGTTAGCTGCCTGCTGGCCCGTAGCCCTCATTTGTCAGTTTTGCCGTTCATCAGCTAAGACAACCATTGACAGCAGCACGACCAAGCTTTTTGCTTACAGCTCCCCCCCTTGCTGCTGCCGTGAGCATGCACGAGCCAGGGCTTTCCTGGCAGACCATGCAGCGCCCACCTGCGCCCCGTTCCTCACCGAGGTAGGGAGCCTGGTTACGACCCCTGAGGGGCGCTGGCGGCGGAGCCCGGCCCCGCGGCCCCCGCAGCCCCCACGGCGCCGAGCCGCCCTCCCCGCGGAGCAGCGACCACCGCTGCTGCCGGAGGTCTCGCGTGCCGGGGGCCTCATGGCCCCACTGCACGACACGTTCTGGACGCATTTTTAAAACACCTAGGTCAAATCTAGCTTTATTGGAAGGATCCCCGTCCTGTTTTACCTGAAGAGATTTTTTTTTTTAACCTCAAATGCAGGCTTGTTTCCCTTCAGAAGAATAAAATGAGACCTGTGGGATGGGGTCGCTGCGTCTCAAGTAGACGGGAGGATAAGGGCAAATCCTAATGAACTAATGAAACAGGGCTGCTCAGGTTTGGTGTTCAAGCTTGGCTGCACTGTTATTTTAAAATTTGTTATTTTTGATCACTGGGCATAGAGAAATTCTGCCCTGGGGCTAGATGGTCTTCCCTTAATTTAGGTTGTTAAGAGAGGTAGAGTTATGGTAATTACTGACCATTACTGACTATTCTGACTGTTAGGTACAGCAGCTAACTGTACTCAGCATCCTAAATTAGTGCAGGCTATAACAGTGACAGGGACAATTCATACCCATTCCCAGGATGCACCGTGCTGTTGTATGCAACCCTGTATTTCTCTGTCTTTGGCCCATGTTCCAACATTATCTAATGTAACAAAATATGTATGCTCTTTGGAGGGCTTAGAGAGTTTTCCAAACAGGTATCTGGTCCCAAACCTTCATGGGAATGCCCCTTCTGCTCCGAGTACAGTGGGCACCGTGGTATACTGATGTATACCTGGCTCCAGCTTATTTTGACAAGATGTTTTTCCCTTTAAACTGCTACCATATTTCTTGGCTCTCTACCTGCCTGTATCTTTGATACAGAATAGGTTCAGATAGATCATTCACTTCATACTTTTTCTCTAATTAAAAAAACAGGTTTTCTATTCAGACACTTAGTCAACAGCAATGACTAGCTCACCTTTCCGATTGTCTCCGAGCAGGCATGCTCAAGTATCTTTTTTTGGCCAGCTCTGGAAACAGTCTCTTCACTGAGATGGCGTGGGCAGATGTTGTTATCCTTGTAAATTGTCCACCTAGACCTCCATCCGGAGCGGGGCAGGAGACACAGGTCTCTACTTCTGCTGTCACTGGAGCATTGCCACTCCTACTAGACATTTATTTCTATTTCGATAGACTTGCCAATAGGTTTCATGTTAGCAACTCATCAGTATTTTTTCCTTCATTTTCACATTTTTATTCCAGAAAGTTTCTCTCCTCCTGGATATTGTTGTTTGAACTCAAAAGCTTCCCCTGTCTGCATTGGTTTCTTCATACGGTTCCCCCTGGAAAAGAGAAAAACCTATCTCACTAGTGGCACCAAAGGAAAGTCACTTATAGTAGATGATGCAAATCTTCATAACAGGCTTGTCTCTTTTCTTACACACATTGCAGGATAGCTAATACCTTTGGAAATAATTCATGGAAACATTGCTGCATCTTCTGATCTATCTATGCTGCTTTCAGGCAACATAATCTAAACTAGAGAAGAACACTCTTATTCTGGGTGGACAAAAACATGTCCACATAGCATTACTACATCAGCATACTTATAACAATAGTTGGTCATTTTCTCATCAGAGAAAAGCCCTTAGACCTGATTCACATATATATATTCTTCTTCTTAATCTAATGTAGAAGGGATTACTTCTTTTGTTTTAATGAAAGTTGAGCAGAAGATAGAAATCTCACAAAAATTATTCATTTGCTAACCTCCCTGAATCTGAGCACAGGAGAAAGTGTGTGATGAATTGTATGGAGTAAAAAAATAACATTATTTGCTTCTTGCAAACTGATATGGAAAAGAGAACATAATGAAGCAGCATTAAGGCAACAAAGTAGAAAGGAAAGATAAATGACTTTAAAAGATGACTTTAGAAAGAGGAAGAAATATACAGACTGGTTGTACTTCAGAAAGAAATAGTGGATGAAAGCTCTGATTTATGGAGGAGCAGGAAGAGGTAATAGAAGACTTTAAACAAACTTCAGGTTATCAAAGGAAATAAGATTTATGGAAGGGCAAGTACAAGCAGAAATGGAAGTTGTTACCAAGTTTTTAACTTGTGAGAGGTGTAAAGAGCAGAGCAGTGTCCTCTATTAGGTAAGGAATTGGTCACTATTGAAAGCTTTGCAAACTTTCAGAAAACTTGAGGGAACAGATAATTTCAACAGGTGACGATATTTCATGATGTCAAGAGAATGCTAACAGTTGGATGGAAAAAGCTTTCTTACCCAAATAATTCTGATTGAATTCTCAGGTCTTTTGCCAGAGTATTGTCCTCCTCAACTATTGATATTTAGCTAGCTATTACACTATATCATCAATGTTAAAGGTCTTTAAAAGCTGGAACAAGCTTAAGCACTCCAGACTAACAGTAGAATGAAGATGTGCAGAGCTCCTTGGGGAACAGTGCAGAGTGAATGGGAGATTTTAGGGCTGTGAGGGTATTTAAAGGCACTCAACTCAGCTTTCTTACTTCATGGTTTAGCTTCTAACTGTAAAGTAGGTTTAGAAAGGAGATTTAGGATGTAGATGCTCTGTGGGCTGTGTGTTTCACCTCTGACTCTCCACTGTGTTTAGAGAGTGCAAGTTATATGGGCAGCATTTGTCAAAGCAAACTCTGAGAAAGCAGGAGCATTACAGTCTATGGTTTACAGGAGCAAGAGAATTATTTCCTGTCTCTGCCAGCCTTCTCCAATGTCTATCCTGCTGTTTTCTTTCTGAGTACCTGTAAATGGCAATGTATTTACTTTTACTTGTTATGTCCAGTGGAATAATCAACAGATCTGCTAAATACCACACCTTTCCTATGCTAATCTCATATATTCCTGTGCTACAGCTCAATAATTTCAAAATGTTTATTACTGCAGCCATTGTTATTGGCTCCTTTTAAGGTTCTCCTCACCAGGCAGTCTCCAATGCAGTCTCCATCTTCTCTGCCACTCGCATGTCTAGTTGTCACTAGCTTCTGCAAGCTGTCTGAAAACACCTTTTTATACCTCCCAGATTGCACTGATCACATCTTTCTACCTGGAGAACTCCAAAAACCCAGGTTCCCCTAATTTTTCTCCCAGATATCTATTCCTCAAACCTGATTGCCACACTTAGCTTTCCCTAGCAAATTTCCCTCACCTCCTCCACCATTAGGCTTTAGGTCCACAGTCTGAAAGGGTCATCAAGGCTCACCAGGCAGTATTACAGTTGCCAAATATCTTATACAGGATTAAGTATCTTATAAAATATAATCATCCATAGATGACAAGTATATAGGTGTTTTGAGTTGTTTTACCTCTGTGGCAACTAGCTGTTTTTTCCAGAAACATACTACTTCAACTTGCTGAGCGTACAAAAAAACTGCCATTCTACAAAAATTACAGTGTATGCACAGTAGATCAGTTTTCAGATCCATCATGAAATGCATCATTGTATGCATTGAAATGTATCAAATGTATGCATCATGACATAGGAGTAACACATACATCATCCATGTACATACACCATGCACTTTATTCTGCACAAATGGAGAGTGCAACCTATCAAACCTACTGTATATGCCCAGATTGACTATATGCCACAAAAAAATTGAGTCCAACCAATTTATTCAAGATGGATCAGTGTACTGACCTTTCGCTGTCTGGTCAGAAACCTCTTCTGCAGCAGCTATCCAATATTCACTAAAATTTACGTTTTCAGCCGGCTTTCACCTGTTCTGGTTTCCGCCTGTCCAGAGGAAAATTCCTACTCCACTTGTCTTTGGGTACTCAGAACTCACCAACTCTGAAGGCTTTGAGGGCTTTATTGAATTTCTTCTTTTACCTTATCACCACCTGCATGATGGATGTGCTGACCATAAACTGAGGTGTATGACCTTATGTAAATTATTAGTAGGTATTAATATTTAGTAGGTTGTATGCAAAAGCCAAGCTGCAGGAACAGCTGTACAGGATATAATGCCCTATAACATCTGCTTATTCAACCTTGAATTTTACCCCAAACTAAATGTTTAGCCCTTTATCTTACAGAGAGGTCAGGCCTTTACCTCTTGTTGTTTCCCATATTGATAGAAATGCTGACTTGTTATTTTTCTATGGTGTTATGAAAAAGGCTTGGGGGATCTGCTTACCCAAAGGTAGGAATTGATTTAATGGACCCTGATAGAAATTTCCTGCTCAGAAATATTCAGGGACAATGACTTTTTAACCCTGTAATCATTCTATCCACAATAGCCAAGTTTAGGACTCCTCATGGATGACTGCATTAGCAGCTACATTGCCAAAATACTTTCTCTGTTCTTTCCCTGCCATTAATTCAGTATGCAGTGACTATGTAAGAACAGAAAGAATATTTCAATATAATGTCCTTAGCAAATCCTGTTGATTGTATCCAAACAGCTTCTTAATCTCCTGGCTATAATATGGTTGTAGGTCATGTTTAGAGTCACAAGATGGCAGCATAGAATAAAAATTACTGAGAGGCTGTATTTGTTACTAATGTGCATTCTAGTTGAATTTCAGTTTGATTCTGTACTGTAAATATTGAATTGAGCAATGCCCCCCAAAATTTACCTTTGGTGTTAAACATGAAGTATTTTCCAGAAGCGTGGTCCCCTTTTTGTTTCACAGTTTCCCAGAGAATTCCAGGCCTTTCTTTAAAAAAAAAAACTGGTTACCCTTGGATTTGCTTCACAGTGAGTCTTTCAAAGAGAAATTGTGCTTACAAGCAGACAAGCATGAACAATTTATATTCACATCAGAATACATCAGCACACTGTGTGATAATTCAGCTGCTGGCAAGAGCTCTTAACTGACAACTATATAGATCTGATAAAGTCCACATAAAAAAAAATTACAGTGAAGTGAAAGATGCATTTTTAAAAAAAGCAAAGGCTTAAGCATAAATACAGGCCTGGACTCATCATCGTATGGTGAAGAGAGGTCTGATCTGATGGTCCTTGCAGTAAACAGAGAGCTAAGAATCGCCATAATTAAAAAGGAAATACGCCATAAATATTCTGAGGCTACCAGAGGCCCCCTCAGCCCCTGGTGTATACTGGCCTCATCTAAAGCTCTCCCATAACTTGCACTGTCTGCTCACGGTTCCTCCACAATTTGCATTAGATGTGTAGTAGGCAGGATGATAGACTGCCCACAGCGTATTTTTCTGCTACTCCTAATATTCATCCAAGAATGCTTAGACATGACTTGTGGCGACCTCTGCGAGTGGTGGGCACACTCAGTCTGTCAGTACCATTAGCTGCATCCAGGTATCTTTGGGAGCCTTTTAGATTTGCTTTGCAGTTGTTCTTTGTTAACCTAGCTGGGAGAAGAGTTTCTAGAATACAAAAATATTTAACTTCTGAGTGTTTCAACTTTCACAATGCTTTATATTATTACTAAGGATGCTAATCTCTTAACGTCATCCTAACGTTGTCCTTTCCCTTTGTTCCCTGGATGAACTAATAAGATATTTATATAATAGTAACTGTTTTGTTACCTCTCACAGCTATATTCTTCATTCACTTGTTGCTCACTCAATTTTTCATCATTATCACTTGACTTTTTTATTATTATTATAATCTCCAATTTAGATGGGGAAATTCCTTGAACAAAATCTTGTTGTGTTTTATTCGTGCATAAGATACTATGTATTTATGTAACATATAAACAATGATAACAATCAAGCAAAGGAAATCAAGACATAAATCAAAGCTATGGTATTTATATTCCTATTGCATTTCCTATTTGAAGATTTCAGAAATATTGCTGAAACAAGCATCATAGTTCATTTTATACACAGGAAAAATGTGCTATTGAAATATTGACTGCACTTCTGGAATAAAAAAAGAAACATGTTGATTCCCCATGCTTTAATCATAAGCCATCCTATTCTCCTAATATTTTAAATAATCATGTGTAGGTCTTCTAATGCAGAGAAGTCCCTTACCTTCCTCCTCTGGCAGAGAACAGGCATTATTTTCATTTGTTCCAAAATGATGAAATGGCTTTTTACTAAAATAGTCTACTTTTTTTGTTCTGTGCATTTAATTTCTAGTTGCATTCAAATATCAACAAATTGATCTTTGGCAAACCAAGCTTTCCACTATGTAACATCATTTCCTCATTGAACTAATTACTCCACTGTATCAGTTGAAATATTGCTTTTAAAGTAAT
Source organism: Apteryx mantelli (assembly GCF_036417845.1). Lineage (NCBI taxonomy): Eukaryota > Metazoa > Chordata > Aves > Apterygiformes > Apterygidae > Apteryx > Apteryx mantelli. The sequence continues at coordinate 70,546,610 of NC_089982.1, forward strand.
TGGAGACTCACATTTCCATGTTCTTTATGCAAATTAAAATGAATAGCTATACTCAGTAAATGGGAAAACTGCCTAAGTGCTAGAGCTATTCCCAACCTGGAAATCCATTTCCTACAAGAGAAACTCAGTTGTTAATCCATTCCTGAATTTAAGTTATAATTTTCAAGCCTGTGTGTCTAAAATGAGGCTCCTCAACACAGATCTAAAATTCTAGATAAAAGTGGCTTCACTGCAGAACTGCTTGTCACCTGCAATTGCCTCTAACTCAGGAAGATTTGTCAGTGCTCTCACTTTCTCAGTGCTGAATTATCCGCTCAATTACTTCCTTGAAAGTCCATAGAAACCAGGCTTTGTTGCACGGAAAGAGTTGGCTCAGGATCAGCCCATTCCTTAACTTTCTGAAACAGAAGCCTTCTAGAATCAAAGGGGTTGAATGGTCATTACAAACTTGTCAGTTTGTTATTCTCTCCTTGGATGTTAGTTATTTTCCCGAGTCAAACACTCAGCCCCTGGCTGTCCCTTCAGGGGCATTATGGCACTGATTGGGTGGCTGATTCAGCAAGGCATTACGGCAGCTCACACAAGATGGGCTAGAGGTTGAAAGCATCAACGTTATTGTTCATGCAAAGGTTTTAAAACTCGGCTACTGAGGACATGCACCAAACATGGCTAAGGAGAGGAGAAGGAGATCTGCCATGGAGGCGCCCTGTAGCAAGGAATAGTTAATTGACACTATGAGCAATCATAACATTATTATTATCTCTTAAAAAAAAAAAAATCAGGTAGTATTTTATTAGTCTTGCTTGTCCATATCATGGATTCCAATTTAAATGTGTTCTGCAGACACATCTGAACATATAATTTAACCATCCTACTGGAAGTGTGAAATATCACTATTAAATAAAGTCTGGATAGAGAGTATAAAGTAAACTATGCTGCATACAATTAAGATGACAATTCTGCATTCATCCAAAGGGCAATACTCAGTCATTTAGCTGTGTTTTTATTTTAATCGATAATTCTCCTGGTTTCACTTCAAACAGTCTCACTTAAGGAAAGGGGAATATGATTGCTAAGTATTGTGAAATATAGGAGTACTAAGAGGGAACTGAATGTGCCAGCTGGGAATATACAAAGGAGGGAATGAGTCATGCAACTTCTGGGTATTGCCAGTCATTTGGAAAGGGGTCGTCCTGACTGGGCAGGACTGCAGTTATTAAAATTTATGTATCAAGCATTTATTCTTGGGTTGAATGAATAAACGATCTGCTAGCAGATCATAATTATCATAAATGATCTGCTAGCAATGCTATGCTAGAGGTTCTGTCAGCAATTATATTATAAGAATTTATAATAAAGACCTAAATAGTGCATCCTGGTCGCGCAAATAACTCCAGAGTCAGACACTGGATCAAGTTTTCATAACCAAGCAGCTGACTAATGCCCACAAAAATATCTATGTGCATGGGAGTTGTCTTTGTGCATGCCAGTAGGGTCATCACTTGTGTAGGTTTTTTTTGTTTATAAGCATTTCTATAGAATGCATGAGCACTTGTGTATGTGAACATGCATTCCTATATACAGGTGCTCTCAACAAACATATGAACACCAGTGCATATCTATGTATATTTTGTAGGCCAAATTAAGCCACTAAATTTGAAAGTAATATATATTCTTATGGCTGAGTTAGAAATTAATCTAGTACTTTACAGTAAATCCCTGTAACAGAAATGCTGACAGTATTTTAAACATAACAGTGTTAAGAGAGATCATTTACAGGTCTTTTTCTGAGTCAGCTGCCAGTGTCTGAAAATGTGCTTTCATAAGATTTTCCAGAAAGGAATATATTTCATATTGTTTCAGTTAAATTGTTGGATTCTTTAACCAGTTGGTGTTTTTCCCAAAACTTATGTTCTGAGATCCCAAATGTGAAGTGAGTGGATTAAAGATAGAATCTCAGCTTTTACTCAGAGTCTCTCCATGAGTTTTGTCAACTCTTAACACGGCTTTGGTGTGTATAATTTGCTGTAAATTAAAGCATCTCACAACAATAATAATTTGAAAATGGAAATGAAAAACATGTTTAGTTAATGCTCTACTAGTTGATACAAAGTAGAGCAGGTAGGGTTACTTTGCAGGAATATCAAACATTTTCAGGCTAAGTGCCTTTCTTCACGATCTGCCAGGGCTGCAAGAGCAACCCCAAACACATTGCAGTGCGTCTTGTTTCTCATCAGCATGGAGCAATCCAGCTGGAGTTCCAAACGGTGATTGGAATCACACAGAGCCTGCCAAATTGAAATTGCCTACTTTAAAATAAAAAGCTGAGCAGAAAAGGGACAGGAAATTTTGAGTTCAGGTTGACAATGTGTTCTTATCTCATTGCACTGCTATAGAGGGTCTTGGAGAGAAAAAAAGCATGACTTATGAAATCACTACTTTGATGCTGCAGCTAAGACAATTTGTGAATGCATCAAAAACCAAGTCTGCACGCTAACTATAAAGGATCATGTTGACTATGTTAGCCTTACTGGAATTAAAACCAGAGTTGCATTTGATCCAATACTGTTGTCATATTTGACAACTGGATTGTAAGAGTTAATAACAAAATCAGCAACTAAAGCACATACCAATCTAAAAGGGAAGACAATTACTCAAAAGTGTAACACTGAACGCTTGCCTGAAAAAGACTGGCTGAATTTAGTACATTTCTAATGTTAAAACAATACTTAGTTCCTACAGTTGATTCTGATTTCAGTATTCTGATATATATATATATAGATAGATACACACACAAATAGACATTTGTTTATGTGTGTGTGTATTTATATATAAACAACAAACACCTGTGTGCATGGAGAGTAGTTCTGAATAAGGTTTGTCACCTTCACTGTATTATGCACAATGATTTAGGCCATGTGTAGCCATTATAACATCATTTAAATAGTAAATAACTATTCAGTTAAGCAATAAAGCATCTTATTTCAAACTTAAAACAATTCAGAACTTGCCCAACCTTGTGAAAACTGCGTAAGTCCACTGAAGCTCATGACTTTAATTTAACTTACAATCACAAATGGTTTGGCCACAGAGCTATACGATTTTCAAGCAATTCCTTTTTTATTTTTTCTATGTATAGTTTTTCGTGTGCAACTATAATTGCAAGGTGGGCCATGATTTTTAAATGAGAATCTAAACTTGGGTCCTAAAACTTCTAACTGATTTAGCAGGTCCTGCCGGAGGCTCAACATTTTTGAAGAACACATTGTTACTGCCCCAAATCAGGAAAGTACTTACCCTTACGTTTAAATTAAAAACATCTGAATTCTCTCCTGAATAGAGATGCTTTCCATAAGTGAGAGACTTAAGATCCTGACTAAAGATATCAGAATCTAATTTTAGGCAAAAGTTTTGAAGCTCTTGATATATATGTACATATCTGCCTACTTTATCATAATAGGGATGTTCTTGTTGGGCTGAGATTTTCAAGTTACTAAAATCAGTAGGACTGTTTCCAGCAACTTTGATTGCTAATGATTCTTGTAACATCTCCATTTGGGCTTGGCATGACTAAAAACTCATACTGTAAATTCAAGCACAAAACCCAGATAACTCTGAATTCTGGATTTCACCTCTCAACAACTGTTCCCTAAATCTGTAAAATAGAAAAAAATGGTAGACTGAACCTTATCTACCAGGAAACCTATTCTTCAAGGTAAGTTATTTTCTGACACTTAAAAAAGCCCACTTTTTGTCCAATATTGGGAATTTCATTTTTAGGTACAGGAAATACATGTTTACATGCTGAGATTCATGCTCTTCTCTTCCCACCTCATGATTTTTGGAGCCCTCATGACTGCTCTTTCCATTTGCATTTTCTTTACGGATTTACTCCCACTTACTGCCCTCACACCTGACTTGTGGCTTAGCTCTGCTGAGGCAGTAGCTGAGGGTAGAGTCAAAGGCAGCTTCACTCTTATTTTTAACACTTAAAAACAACTTGTGTTGTTGCATGCAAAGAGCCATCTTCAAATGTTATACAGTGTAGCTACAGATATGTAACAAGCAATAAGAGGAAAAAAAATATTACAAAGCCTTTCTTCTGACACTTTAGGATGCTGTGACAAAGTAATTTGGAATCCAAGAGACAGGAATTTCCCTGCTAATTTACTCTGAAATGAACCCTGAGGGGAAACGTCCCATATATCACTGAGTTTAGTTATGTAGGGGCTGCAAAGTCCATTTGCTGCTTTTCTCATGTAACAGATGTCAGAGTTTCAAGTATCTGCTCCAATACAGGCAGGAGTTTGAGTTGCGGGGTTTTGTTTGAGATATAAATCCCAAAGAAATCTTTGCACAAAGAAATGGAGAACTATCAGATCACGTGCAGGAAAAGACTGGCACTGAGAGTCAGAAAGAAAGTAATGCCTTGAAAAAAACTCTTAGGATATCTGATAGAGTTACAAAACATACTAAACCAGGTAACTCCTAGAAGCCTGAACAAAAGCCCCAAAGAATATTATGAATTTTATTTTTAAGATAACGAGGACTTGTTTTTAAAAGCCTGTAATACTAATGTTCTGTACCTCTGCCCTTCATTCCTCCTCAAACTTCTGAACTATGGTCTCAGGATAAGATGCCACATATAAACATTTCTAAAGAATGATTTCTTCTGAATATGTCAAAGACAATAGGTGTGGAAAATTATGCTGTTACTGGATAGCACCATTGATTTTAACTATGGAGCAGCTGCTGTGCTGTGCAATACAGTATCCAAAGTAAGCAAATAATGGAAATATACCAGTGAAAAGATAAACCTGACTTTCAGGTATGGTAGTATTGCATAATACTATTTGTACTTGGATTATTCAAGGACATGCTGATGTTGAGTAATGCCCATTAGTTTACCTAAGAATCAACATAATCTTTACTGAGCCTGCAGCTCAGAAAAAAAATGCAGTATACTCTAGCAGGGAATCTATTGTATATTTTGTATCATAGATAAGAAAACAAAATTAACAAACACATAGACTGCTGGATAGTCTCTATATAGGCAATTTCTTAAACAGAATATTTTTCATATGTAAAGATTATCCTGATTATCTCATACAAAAATTCATGTACAGATTAGATGTCAGACATAAAATGGAGGAAAGAACCTTTACATGATTTTTTCTTCTGTGGGCGTAAACAGATATTTTTAACTTCAACTACCAAACAGAACTGACTGAGACAGAATTAGACTATACTTCCAACCAATCCTTTTATACCTTGCAAATATATGACAGCTGCGATTTGGAAAGATTTAGAACTAGGTTTGTTAATATCAGTTGTTGCTAAGAGATGCACTGCCTCTAGCAGAAGAATGAATATGCACCCACATATTAAGTGGATTGATGAGCTAAACATCACAAACCCAACACAAAATAATTTGTTGTTTGTGTTACAGAAGAGTCTGAAAAGATTTAATTGTGGAAAATATAGTATTATTGCACTTTGAGTTCAACATGAGTTTTGTTGACCTGCCTCTTCATGGAAGGTGCATGCAGTGACGACATTTTTAATAATGAAGAAAGACTGAAAATCACATTGAAGACTATAATAACTCAGTATAAATTATTGCAAGAGACTCATGAAATTAAACCATTAAACCACAGATATTTTTAGTATGTAGGCTTTTTTGAACAATATTGTGAAGTCTATAGAAGTTTAAGCCTCAGTGACAAAAAGCTTACAGTGAAAGATAGATACCAGATGTTTTTGTAGATAGTTATGAGTATCACATTGCTATTATCATCATTTTAACATCTGCCTATTCTTTATGGCTAAATTAATGTATTCTCAATTTTCATTTATTTTTGTTCTGTCTAGTACACTGACTTTCTATACTTTTCCAAAGACTTCTCTCATATTCCTTAATCTTTACATCTATGTCCATAATTTATTTTTCCTATTAGTTATCGTTTTATTGATAGTTTTTTTCCATGTTTGTATTACTCTCTAAAAAGAAGCTCTTAGGTCTTGTTAGCACACGTCACTGACAGACCATCTGTTTTTATATTTTTTATGTGCATGTGAGTGTGTATGTATGTATTTTTTTTAATAATAATGAAAGATCTTTTCTCTTAAGATATATTTTCTCTAAGTTTCTCTATGTAAGATATCTTAGTTTCTCTAAGATATCTGACTTGGTAGGGCTAAATGATGTAGATGCCAAGGTCTGGAAAGACAACAAAGATCTGCCAGCAAAAAGCACTGCAGAAAATGATTATCCATTTTCTGAGTTTTCTTAACAGCCCTTAGCCTTGTCAAAAAAATTTTTCCACTACCAAAAAAGGAGGAGTTTTAGACCATATAAGAATGAATGTTAGAAACAGACTATTCTCACTAGGAGACAGAGTAGTTGCAGCAATGAATACAACTGTGCTGTATATAGTATAGAAGTTTTAATACATGAGAGTGTCAGAAGAAATTTTCCTAACATCAAATTAACAAAAATCCCTCCATGATGATTATGCATAAGATACATTATAAATATCAATGAATGAAAATGTGGAGATAGGTAGGTAATCATTACTCTAATATATGTATGGGCAATCTAAGGCAAAAAATGAAGTAACTTGCACAAAGTCCCCCAAATTGGCAGTGCTTGCATTTCTAATAAAATTCAAGTAACTCTTAATTCCTAGTCCTGTAGTCACTCCATTACTATCCTAAAACTCTTTGCTATTGTATGAATGAAACTGCTTTTTCTCCTTGGAGACAGTCATTTATTTTGATATAATTCCCTTTTTCTCCCCCCACCTGCTAATTCTATCCTGGAAAAGAAGGGAAAGTCACTTGTGGGAATGTATACAGGACACCGTCTTGTTCTAAGAAAATTGCTTCAGGAAAAAGATTGGTGAATGGTTATGAAACTGCAAACTGGATTCAGTCCCTTTGCAGAGTCACTCAGTAGCATGTCTCATAACAGATAAGCTATGGAAAGCAACAAAATACAGCTTCTTATGCCCAAACAGCACATGACCCCAGACAACTCCCAAGAGCAGATATCATAATGAAACACTACTTCCTATGTAAACACTACTAGAATTTTTCACTGAACAACTTTTCCCTTCAAAATGTCTTAGGTTTTTCTTCAAGGATTCCAATATCTTGAAAAGAATTTTGCTGCAGTTGGATTGACCTTCTTGAAATGTCCAACTGGACAAAATATCACATGTAATAGTTGAAATACACACATCTTTGCACATGGAAAAGAACACATTAAAATTCTAGCTAGTGATCAATGACATACTGGATATAAAGCACAGGGAAAACATACACAGGGCCACTGTGGGCAGTAAAATGAAGTTGGCTGCTCAGTGTGCTTTGCCACATCAAAAACATGAGTGAATTGCTAGCTGAACTGCACTGCAGTCATACTGTTATCAAGCCTTCAGCTGAGCTTGCGCAAGCGGAAAACTGGAAGAACTTGTAAACTAAGCAGGGTTATCTGGGGTCAGTCCCTGAATGGTAAATATGCTGTCACAACTGGTGCAGGCAATTCATTAGACAGCTTCTCCATGGGCCTGAAGGAAAGAAAAACAGCTGTTTTTTAGATGATCCTTGATGTTGCAAATGCCTTCATCTGTATAAGATTGATAGCAAGATTGTGACAACTCGTTATCCTTAAAGATCATGCAATGCATCTTACGGATGTATACAGCTATTATATACATTTGGGAGGAGAGAAGCAGAATATTTCTCAGGGTGACATGTAACTTTGAACGGACTGCAACAGCATTTCTGTTGAGAGGAATTCTTCAGCTCTTTCTTGGGGCTCTTTGTCCTGCATCCTATTTTTCACCTGCTTTTTACACCTGCGGAGAAAAAAAGGGAGGAGAAAGCTAATACCGGCAATGGCTACTGTAGTAGCTATCACTGTTAGTTCCCTGTGTGATATTCTTATTACACACTGTGAGTGCCTGTAAAAAGCACTCCACTGCCTGAAAATGCTAAGGATTAATCCTACCTCATTTTAGGCATTTAGAACCATTAATGGCAGTGGAAATGGGCACCTTAAGTCTATCCAAGGTCTGAAAAGCTCTTTGAGATACATCTCTGTTCAGCTAACTTTGAGTTACAGAGAAGACTATATGCACTAGTCTTACAAAAGAAGACTAAAGCACTCTTGATTTCTTAGGATGAGTGACTAAATATTAAGCTGAACAAATGTGACCTCTGAATGTGTGATAAGAATATGAGAAGTGAATGTGAAGGAGCTCTTGTACTTGAAATTCAGGCTGGTATTTTGCTCTCACGCTAATGTGAATTCCCTCTGTAAACAACTGCTTCACTGTTACCTTGAGCTCCCCAATTCTCATGTTCATCTGTTTCCTCTTCTGAAAAATCATAAGCACTTTGAGGCTGGAACAACTTTTTTCATTAATATGATCTCTGATTAGCCCTACCACTGCTAGTAGTCTGCTGTAAGTAGTTAATAATATTGCCAGCCTAAGCCCTTCATGAATTACAAGATTTCGACTGGGTCGAATGACGCTCTTTGGGCTGTTGGGGGTTGTTGATGACTGTGGGCTCCCTGAGCACACGCGTGCACTCCTGCACCCAGCGCTGTGAGCTTCGTGGTTGCCAGGTGGCTCAGGAAACACTGCTCCCCCTGGCACAAAGCCCTATAGCGGATGACTCTGGGAGTCCTCTTGCGGCAAGTGCTACGCAAACACGGGAGAGCAAGTCTCTGACCTCAGGTGCATGCTTTGGTCCAACGCGCATTGCGCTTTAGTGAAATCCTGTTGGCTTTGTAGTTAATAATTCACCTCTCACTCTCCTTTTCAAACCACATTTCTATTTACATGGCGTTGTGCAGCTCAATCACGTTATTTGCAACTGGTTTGAACTATCGTCCCCGAGAGACAATTACGCAAGGCTTTCTTTATGAAAATGGCGGAGGACCCGCTAGAGATGTTTCATAATGCGAATATCTTTATGTGCGCCTCCGCCCCCACCGATACCGAGGCGACCGGAGGGCCCGGCGCCGGCAGCCGGAGGGCCCGAGAGCAGCGGCGGCGCTGCCGCGCTAGCGGCAGGTCACCGAGAGTTAACGGCGCCTGCGCCGCGGCAAGATGGCGCCGCGCCCCCCGCCCGGCACTCGAGCGGCGGCCGCGGCGCGTCACTGTCGCGCGGTGATGACTCAGCGCGAGGGGCGCGGCGCGGCGCGCGGCTCGGGGGCGGCGGGCGCGGAGCGGGCGGCGCGGCTGGCGGCGAACATGGCTGGCGTTGCCGACGCCGCTGCCGCCGCCGCGCCGGGCAGCGGCGGGGACGGGCGGCGCGGCGGCGCCCCGGAGCAGCAGCAGCAGGGCGGCGGCGGCGGCGGCAGGGGCGAGCCGAAGACTCTCTGGGCGAGCAGCGAGCCCCGGCCGCCTCCGGCCGGCGCGGGGCAGCCGTCGCCGCAGCAGCGAACTGAGACGTTGGGCTTCTACGAGAGCGACCGGGGCAGGAGGAAGAAGCGGAGCCTCTCGGGTGAGGGCGGGCGGCCCGCGCGCTCCGCAGCGGCGGCCGGGGGCCGGGGCCGGGGCCGGGCCGGGCCGGCGGGGGGCGCGGGGCCGCCCGCCCCGGCACGCTGCAGCCGGCGGCCGCGGGCGGCGCGCGGGGCCTCGGGGCGGCGCGGGGCGGCGCGGAGCGGCGCGGCGCGGCGGGGAGCTGGGTGCGGCGGCCGGGCGGGCGGGCTGCTGCGCGGCGCGGCGGGGAGCTGGGTGTAGCGGGCGGGCGGGCTGCTGCGCGGCGCAGCGCGGCCGGGGGCTCCCCGCCGGGCTGCCCCGCTCCCTTCCCCGCGTGCTGAGCTCTAGCAGGTGCGGTCATCTCTCCCGGTGAAGGAACGCTCCCAGGCCTGGGCGGCCGCGCTCCTGCTGCCCATGCGAGCGTGCTTGTAGAGGGGAACGACCGCGGTGAAGTTCCTGTGTGCTGTCAGGTGGCGTGTTAAATGATAACTGTCAGGGCGTCTTTAAATAACGATCAGTTATCAGTTGCTATCTGCAACTGAACTGCTGTACGCTGAGATTGAAAACCAGGTTTTTAGCCGTGGTGTTTGGCAAAGAATGCCTCTACAGAGCAAATAGTGCAGTGTTTTTTCCAGTGTAAAAGCACAGCAGTTCAGACCTAAATAGATTGTGTGCTTTCTTAACTCCCCTGTTGAGGACTGATGCAGTCTCTTAACTTTTGCTCTTGCTGAAGTGCAAGAAACACTTGTGGGTTAATATTTTTTTGTTAAGTACACATAATTATAAATACAATGGTTCTTGCCTCTGCTGAAAAAAGTAATAATACTGTTAGAGTCTCGAAATTATGTGCAGGTTAATAGAAGTCCTTTTTATCTAAGTGTAGTTTACTACCTAAGGATTTTATAGGGAGGGGGAAAAAACAAGAGGAGAAAATGTAGTGGCCCTTTCTATCAATCTACAGTTTTCTGTAGACTTATGCTTGAACTGATTATTCTTAGTATCTACAGTGTAATTTTTAAAAACTAGCCCTACTTTTTTTTCATAAAAATAAAAACTAATTTAGTGTGGTGGTGGTGATTTAACTACGTTTGTAAGTAACTTTATTAGCAGCATATTCTTAGTGGAATGGTTTGCTGAAAATGTGAAAAGCGTCCAAAGAGATATTCAAATTTCTAGGCTTTATTTCTGCCTCAGTGTTGGCTTGCATGTAGCACCACAGGTTGTATCAGAATACAAAAAAAAGGAAATGGGATTTAGCTTAAATTGTCTGCCACAACTGAAAGCTTTCCCTTGAAGCTTGACAAGTGCTATGTCAGTCTTGGGTTTTGATAGATGTGTTGTGTCACAGGGCTTAGAGCATCATTGACTGAGCTTCTGCGGTATTGATGAAACCACTGTAATTCCCATGGTTGTAATGAATTGGCTTAATTACAGAGTTATGAATTGCTTTGTAGTGGAAAAAAAGAAATGGTCAAGATGCATGCTGATATGCCTGAAAGGTAACTGAACAAATAACTTTCTTTAGACAAAAATTGATAGGTGGAAAATGTTCCTAACTAACTTCCAGCCATTGATTTTTAAATTTAAATTCTGATTCTTCAGAAGAAGAAAACATAAAAAGAGTACACTCTTTAAAATCACAACTAAAAATTCCTCATCTTTAACTGCAGCAATATGTATTATACTACATAAAAGTGGTGGTGGGTTTTGTTTCTTTTTTTCAAGATGGTGTAAGCAAGACCAGTATTGTTTGGGCAAGTTGCCTGGAGGAGAAAATAACCATTGTGTGTGTGTGTGTTAATTAGTATTATACTATTGTTGTATTAATTATTTGGTTGTTTATGGAAGGGTGTGTTTAGGATTGGTAGAAGCAAAATGAGTGTCTGGAATTGTAGCATTTAGGATTAACATAATGATAAGGTAACAATAGAAAATTGAGGCACAGCGGATTTTACATTTGGGCAAGTGTTGCACTCCGTTTCTGGTTAATGGTTATCTATGTGTTGAAGTGTAACTTAGGTAAATCATTTTCAAGAGATAATTGAAGAAATTACTCTGTCCCCCCATATTTTGAAGAAACTTGTGCGCTTTTTTTTTGTGCTGAGGTGAGGAAGTGGGTGAGAATACTTTGAGTGTGCTGTCTGAACAGTTTAATCTTAGGCCAAGGTCTAAAACTTTCTGACTGCAAAGCAGAGGAAATTGAATTGGAATTACTGTGTTTTCTTATTTAAAAAAAAAATGCTTTGATAGCTGAATTAAACTGTCTGAAAAGTGCTACTTATGTCTCTGTTCTTCCTTGGTCTCTCGTCCTGTTCCTTTGCTTACAGGGTGTTTTTTTTTTGTTGTTTGTTGTTGTGTTTTTTTCCTACGGGATCATTTGCTTTACAAACAGCTTTGCTGGCATAGCTCTAGGGCTGATGCTGAGTGGGAATAAGTGCTCAAGCAGAATGTGACTGAGGGACTATGTACTTCAGCACTTCCCCTGTGACTGAAGAAATTATTTGCAGTTGCAGTCTGGGGCTCATGTATTGATCAACCTCAGTCATAAGGACTGACTATTTCAAGCTCTTAAGTCTGGGGTGTGAAAGAAAAAGGTGGAGGCCAGGTGAAAAAAAGCTGAAAGCCAGGTGGAGGAAACTTAAAGATCATTTGTTTTTTTCCTCAAGAGTAGGCACATGAATGAGTTTGTGTGAGGTAAAGTGGAGTGGGAACAAATAGCTCATTAGTTACTCCTTGATGGTTGTCTGTATGCACATATTTATTCTGCAGGAATCATGAGTTGTTTGAGATGCATCTCTAAGTTGGAGAAGGTGGTTTACCAGTAGTGTAAGAAAATGCCCCTGGGCAGTTAGAGTAGCTGATCTGTTATTCCACACCTAAGTTTATCTCATGGTAGTGTGTTTTGTTTTGTTTCCTTTTATAACAAGAAAGGATACAGGAAAAACAAGTTCCAAGTGAGGATGTTATAAAGGAAGACTTCAGAAAATAAATTTGCAAGAGGTTTGAAAAATAGTTTAGTGGTATGAACTTCTGTCTTTATTTCACTGGAATGAACTTTGATTGAAACTTTAAATGTCAATATTGGTTATTTTTTTTAGTACTCACTAAACTACATGTCTCTTTTTGTTTTTTAACTACCGTTAAGACTTACAGTAGCCTTAGCCTAGTAGAAGTGGATCAGTGATAAATTACAGAAGGCACTACCCAAGCAAATTATCTTGGGAAAACTGTCCAGTTCACATAGTTTAAACCAAATCATGATGGAACTTATTAATGATGCATAATTAACCAGTGATTAGTGAATTACATGTGTGGTCAATGTCAACAGAAGAACAGATAAACCACAATACTGGACACTCACAGAATGTTAGTGAACAACTGCACATTTCTAAACACCCTTCTGTAATCCCCCAAAGTTCTAATCACACCCACACAGTTCTGTGCACCCTCCAGCCCAGCAGGGTGGGTTATAAGCACACCCTGCCTCTTCTGCTTCTTTTTTACTTCTTTTGAAGTTGGCTTCTTCTTTGCTTCAAAACTCGTAGTAATTTCTTGGTTACTGTTTCATCCAGTTGATGGTCATTTTCCTCTCCAGTGTGATCAGGTAGGGGCAGCTGCCATCTCAGGCAGTTCTGGGTGCACTGTTCAAACATACCATCTACACTTGCATTCCTGTCTTAGCAGCTGTTGTTATCCAACCCAAAAGTCACTAAAGCTTTGACAAAATCTGAATTTACAATTTGTCTCCTTTCAGGTAGTAACTACTGGTGGGTATGGTCTTGTCCCATGATAAATGCACCTATCTGTCCTGGTAAATGTTGTGTGAACACTCACAGTTTCTATTTTAAAATGCCAGTAATAACCAGAAATGTTGAACATTAGTACAGTATTGTCACTTCTAAAGTGTTGTGGCCAGGAGGTGGTGGTGATGTCAGACCTTGTCATTAAGTGTAAAACCTTAAGCACAACCTTGTGCTGAATTGTCATCACTTATGCTTTTTTTCCTTATTTCCTTTAAAAAAAAACCTATTCTGCACTCTTTTTTTTTTTTTAGCAGCCATATGGGTTGATTTAAAAACTTAGTTCAGCCTTCAGATTATTCACCTTCAGCCATTAAAATACAAGTAGCCATATTTTCTGAGTTGATAGCTGGGGAGAGATGGGATATGGTTGCTTCTGAAAAGTAGATGAAAGGTGCATGACTTCGGATGCCTGAGATGATATGTCCAGGTGTTGTGGCCCCCCCCCCGTCACCCCAAATTGTTAGAGATCTCCCCCTTGTTGGAAAAAAAAAACCTTTGTCTCTTGTTATTATGTTACGTTTTTGCTGTGGCTGAGTAGATCTGTTGGGTTTTATGATTGTTCTCGGAGGTAGTGCTCAGGTGTGTCTCACTGGGATGCTAGGGAACCTTTCATTATTTTGAAATAAATGATGTTATGATTCTCTTCTGTTAATTTTTATGGAAGAACTCTATAAGTCTTCCCATTTTCCTAGAGAGACATTGAGAAATTGTTTTGGAAAATTATCATTGCTTGGGTGATTTAACATACCCTCACTGTAAAGGAGACTGATTATCCTGAGTAAAATCAGCATCTGGGCCTGTGGTTTCAAAATGACTTAGCTGGTATGAGAGCACCCTTAACCACTGATAGACATACCAGTATGGGCAAGAAAGGAATTGAGCAATGGACAGCTGAAAGCTTGAGTTGACTTCAGTGAGTGTGAACACATAGTAACTATGCTAGCGGACTTACACACACAATAAGCCACTTTAGTTTTCTTAGGTGAGTCTACTCGGGATGTTAAAACTCAAAAAAGACCCGAGTACAACCTTTAGGTGGCAGTAGTGCAACGAAAGCTTCTGAAAAGCATTCATCTTGCTTCTCAAAGGAATTTATATAACAACTGACCTTGCTGCTCAAGGAATTTATCTTGAATAACTTACTAGCTTGTGGATTGTTTTAAGTGTCCAGCAAGTGCTAATCATTGTCTCAATATGTGTGTAGATTTCATAAGGAATAATCCTAACTGGAAAGGAAGTGCTTTGAAAGTGTCAAATACTTCTGTAAGCTATGTAAATTGAAGATATTTTAAGTTTCTGCAATGCTTTATGAGGAAAGTGCAGATCTGTACATGCTTGAGAGCCTTTCAAGGCTTGAAAGGCCTTGTTTTCATCAGTCAGAATGCTTCTACTGTTTATGCATTGAGTGACTTAAAATTGTGTATCCATGAACATTATAATCTCACAGAAAGTTTTTTTTTCTTTTTTAATAAAGAACAAGTTGCTAATGTTGCTGAGAGAAAATAGGTTTTAAAAAGTCAAAAATAAGAGCTCAGTAACTCTCAATTTAAGGGCCAGAGCCACGCAGCATTCAGTATAGCTTTTTTGGCTAATATCTTGGAGTAATAAGTTGTCTGATGAAAATGCTTGGCTGGCAAAATTAGCTTATTTTGCTTGTTGGGAAGGGTAGGGGAGTGGGAGAGAACAGGACTTGGTTCTCATACACCTAGTTCCATACCAAGTTATTTGCCATTCTAGTTAACAGCAAAAACCTTCTGGGGTAGATGTGGTAGAATTGAAACATGTAGCAGGTAGCAAAAGCATAGCAGTTTTCTCTCTCTTTGGAATTAATGCCTGAAATGTCTTCTACTTATTTATGTTCCCAAATGTAGATCTTTCATTGCTGCGGTTCATCAGTGCTGAGCTAACAAGAGGCTACTTCCTAGAACACAATGAAGCAAAATACACAGAGCGGAGGGAGAGAGTATACACGTGCATGCGAATACCAAGAGAACTGGAAAAGGTGAAGTATTCTTTATGTTTTGACTTGCGAATTAAATCTAGTATATGAAGTTAAAGGAATACTTACTTTTCAAACACTTCTATTGCAAAGCTTTTTTTGAACATCACTTACAGTAATTATTTTTCAGTGTTAGTAACTTAAACATTTTTTTTTCCATTCTTGATTTTTCCTATATTTGCTTTTTGTTCCTGGTAATGGATGGACACTTGTTGATATCAGCAGAGACAGACATTACTAACTTTCAGGTCCAGAGGTTTATAAATAAATTCAAAAAAAAAGATAACACTTCCTCTATTGTTTGTAACTGACCCTTAAGGAATGATCAGAGGAAAACATTTTACTATGAAATGCAATTTTACATTTAAAAATTTGTTTTAAAGCCCTTTCCAATCTAAAAAGTTAAAACAGAAGATTTCAGTTCTTTACAAATATGGTGACGGATGAATTTCTGTCTATGAGGTTTCTGACTTAATTTTTGTAGCCTCATGCTTTGCTTCCTGCCACAGTTTGCCCCACTTTCCTTTCCTTCCCTCTCTCTGTTCCTTCCTGCCACCCTACCCCCATCCTGTGAGGCATTTCTGCCACCTCCTTTATGTTAGCTTAAGTGTAATTCTGAACCTGCACTGAGCCAATATCAGCGTTGTAATGTAGAAGAGTTTTATTCTGGCTTAACAATGTTGAAACTCTCAAGGGAGACAATGTCAAACTGGGGAGGGAGTGGGAACATGTTCAGAGATGGGGAGTAAGGCAACATCAACAATTAGCTTGAGTGAAGCTGCTGTGTAACCTTAAGGTTAGAAGTAGTATTGCTCAGTTTCTCAAGTCCTAGCAGGCTCTAGGGATGAAGTTGTATGGTAGAGCTGAATCACTCTAACGCTCACTTTGAAGAGTCCTCTTCCACTGCTTCTCCCACTTCATCTCCTGCCTCGTACGTACTGCTTATTTTGCATGACTTTTGTTGCTTGTTGGACCATTCTGAGAACTAATTCAGCTCATGTTTTGACATTGTGCTTTACTTGCTGAGTTTTTCTGCTACAGTAGTGAGTTGAATTGCTCAGCCAGTTTTCTCAAGAAGCTGGAGTCTATGTAAGGGAGGAAGAGGACTTATATAGCTTGGAGTAGGGGTAGAAAGTGGAGGAGGGAGGGAGAGTACGATCACCTTTCCTTGTGTCTGTCACCACCTGTTGCAGGGATCTGACTGTGTGATTCAAAAGGCTGCTTAATTGAAATGAAGCATGTAAGATCCTAGGAAAGGAAAGGGTGAATTGTCTTAATGAGTTGTATTGTTTACTACCTAATAGTATAATTACAGAGTAAGAATGTAAATCATAATTGGAGTGAGAATAAACTGAATAAAAGCGATCAAAGCCTAATATCCGAAGATACTCTTTAACATGCACTTGTTGCATGTGCATATGCTTAGTTGGTGAAAGTCCATTTGCTTCAGGGATTCAGAAGCATCTGTTTTTTGCAGGGTGTAGTAATTAACGGAGAATAAATAATATTCACTGTAGAAACTTCATCCAAGTATTCCCACTGCCATCTTTTTTAAGAGTGCAGCTTAGAGAATAGGTGAAAATATTTGCTGCTGGAGAGAGTACTGTAATAACAGCAGACAGAATGGAAGAATCAGGCTGATGTAATAACCAAAGCTTGTGAGGGAGCAGACGCTGTCATTCCCTCCTCTGCCCACTAAGCTGTGTAGCTATAGAAAAAACTGCATATGCAGAGAAGTACTACTTTGGATTACTCTCTGTAGCAACTTTTTTGGGTAGCTGGAGAAAAAAAGGCTAAAGATTCGGAATGCAGTAGTGGCTAGACTTGAGTTTGTAAGAGGAGTTGCAAAGCAGATTTTGTGGGTGAAGAGATGAAATACTTGCCACTATTTTAATGCTTAAAAATACATGTACACCAGGACTTAATATGTATGTATGCACAAGTTTTTGATTTTCTGAAAGAGGATCAGAAAAAATGACAAACGTTATTTTAAAAAGTTCATTTTGTCCATTAGTCCATTTTATGTGCAACTTCTTGTATTTATGACAGTAAAAGGGTCATGAATGATTGTCTTGATTTTACCCTAAAGCTTCTTCCAAATACAGGGGGGGTAAACCTAATATAGTAGTGGTGGAGAACTACAGGTGGAAAAAATCAGTTCAAGTGATGGATGAAATTGAAAGGTGGAAATAGAAGTGACGGTTCTAAGCTTAGTGGAAAGGACTTAATTTATCTGAATCGTTCTTCCTTTAAATGGGTGTTTTTTCCTGTATTTCTCATCACTTGAACATATATCCCAGAATACATTCAGACAACTAAAAATGTATAAGATTTGCTGTAAAACCTCCAATTTCCCCAGATACTCATGTTTAATCTTGTTTTAATGAATAGTTAACTTAAAAACAGAGAGGCATAAAGACTTTAGAATAAAGCATATGGGTAACTTTTGATTTGGTGCTGAACAACAAGGGATTATGAACGCCTTCCTTGTGAGTGTCTCAAGGGCTGACGGTAAAAAGGGTACTATTTCTATTTGTGGTTTTGCATTCTTCAGCCCTTTTTATGTGGAGTAGCTAGACATATTGCAATATAAACAATACCTCCACTGTGGCTTTTTCTGTTTGCAGTGGAAGCTCTTTGTTGTGACAGGCTATCTATGCTAAATGAAAAGCTGTTTCCTATCCCTGCTGTCTTAGGGGAACTTTGGGCATTTGATTTTGAAAAAATAGTCTTTGTGCTCTTTTGCTAAAATATAGTTGTGAGGATATAAAACATAAAGGCCGTGTAGAAGTTTCTATTAGCTACTCAATGTAGTTTACAGAAATGAGTGAAGGATTCAACACTGCTAATATTCCAACAGGCAGATGTTAGTGTGCAAGCCAAGTGCTATTGCACTTGGGAAGATGAGGACATGAGGGATAACTGCAGATATTAACATAAGCTTGTAGAATGTGGAAAAAATGGTCATTACACTCAGGCAAAGAATAAGTCTGCATCTGAATCAACAAGAAAATGCAGAGTCATTTTCTAGGTTGTAAAGGTGCCATCAAAGGACATTGCTAGTGCTGAATGAGCGAATCTAGATTAATTATCATAGAGTAGTTTGGCTTGTGGCTGTAATGAAATGGCTTTAACTGTTTTGGGTGCTCACCCTTAGTTTAAATACTTTATCCTTAATCTTTATAAGCAATATTCTCTGTGTAAGCTTACCCCTTAATATTTTAGATTCCTCTCTATATGAAATAAAGGTGGGTAGTCCCTGAAGGAAAACCACTACAGCTGTAATTAGGTTTGCAGTGGAAAACTAAAAGCAAAATTTTTGGAAAATAAGCATATTAAAAAGGATGTATGCCTAAAATGGCTATGCACATACGCAAACAGCTCTACACACTTTAGGTTAAAAACACTAACTTTTATAACCTTAGAGGAAAGCCACAGTTGGTGATTGAACTGCAGGTGTATCCAAGGGCAGTTCATCTACTGAACAGCCTTACTTTGAGGCCTGGAGTCTGCAAAAGCCTCTGCTGTTTGGACCTTGTGGTCCAGAATTCTTGCTGAATCGTCTTCCAAGTGCGCCATGTCTCTTTACAGTTCAGCTGATTAGATAAGTGAGATTATTGTGCTTATTTGGTTAATTGAAGTCTTATGTAAATGTATTGTTTTATTAAAAGCTCTTTATAAACTACTAATGTACTTCTGTTTTATTTTTATAATCTAGTTGATGTTTTTTGGAATCTTCTTGTGCCTGGATGCTTTTCTGTATGTGTTCACCCTGCTTCCTTTGAGAGTTTTTCTGGCCATGTTCCAGTTCATTACTCTACCTTGCTATGGCTTACGGTAAGTTGATTTAAGAGGAAAGTGTTTATATCCTTAAATAATGTTTCTCTGCTTGTTATCTGTGTGCTTGATTTTGTGGTTATTCAGTGCTGTTTGAACTAATGACTCCTGTCACTATAAAACAGAAATTTTGGTCTAAATCGGCCAAAGCAAAGTGGTGGGGGTGGTACCCTTACGCTTTGCCACTGGTCACTAATCATCGTTTCCTTCACATGCAGCAGTTTGATAACAGTGGCCCTTAGGCACATTCAGGTTAGGACACAGATTTAACCTTATCTTGTAGTTTTATACTTTTAACTAACCTTTATTTGAACATTATTTTAGGTTTTCTTAGGCTTTAGTTGATGACTTGTTTCAATTCTTTTGAAAGACACTTTGACACAATGTTGAAACAGAAGTTAGTTTTTCTTTACCAAATAGAGTTTTTCTTATTCCCGTAGTAGCCTTTTCCCAAAGGATAACCATATAAAATGCATGATTTTTTTCCTTCGAAGAAGCTTGGGAAAAAAAAAAGTATGATGGAATTTACTAATTAAGATAATTTTAACAGATTTTTAGAGGTCTTAGCTCCTTGCTTATTAGCTTGGATTGATACTAAGAAAGTTGCTAATTCATAGTGTTCTTGTCTTGGCTTTGTGACACAGGAATCAAAAAGAGTAAATTAATTTCCTTGAAAGAAGCCAGCCCTTCAAATGAAACCTGGTTATGCAAATTTTTGTGTAACCTGAAAGAACTGCAGTCTTTGTATTGATGTAATTTTTCCTTGAATAAATAACGACTTTGGGATTTTCATTCTGGATTTCCATGGACTTTAACTTAATGCATGGTTGTGGGGGGGGGTTGAGTTGCTTGCATTTGCATTATAAATATGGTCTCTCTTATGTGAAATGTTTTTAAATGCATAGTTTAGAATGTATCTTCTGATTAGAGGAAATACTAATCTAATTGTAAGAAATGCTATTTTTAAAATACTGTCTTAAGTTGAAAGGTCTGTACTTGGGTGCTGCTTAAAATTAGACACTAGATGGCAGTCTCCAACATTTTATTATGCTGTTAATTTTGAGCTGAATTTACAAGGCTTTTAGTATGTGAGGAGATGTTTCCTTACTGTGTCCTGTAGTACAGAACAATTTGGCTATTCAGTTCTAACTTGACCAGCCAAATTATGTGCCTGCTTGCAAATATCTAAATGTTTCTGAGTTTGTAAGGCAGGATAGACTTCTGTTTAATTTATTCAACTTGACTGTGCTAATTTTAAATATTGCAGGTAAGAGTCAAAGAAACTAAGACCTTCTTGAGTGAAGAAAATTTTGTTTTGGTAACAACTCTTGAAATAAATTCTTGTGTTGTGGTTTTCTCAAACATGAAGTCTCTCTCCCTAGACTCTCTTTACTTATTCACTACCTGGGGCTTTGTCTAATTTTTAAATCATCAGCTCTAAAACATTAATAATGTTTGCAATTCATGTTTCTCATATATAAAGAAACTTTTTTCAGATGTAGTGATTCTTTCTTCCAAACATTCGGAGTCTGTACTTTGCGCTTTTTTTTTTTTTTTTTTAAGTTATGCTGATTTGTTTTGTTTTGGCAAAAAATAAGATTTGGGCTTTTTATTGTTCAGGAAATAATATTTTTATGTGTTTGTAACAAAATACAGTTCAACAGGTAAAGCATCTGTAATTATAAAAGGTACTGACAAATGCAGGTGGCTGATTATCTCTGAACATGCCCTTCCTCACAAATGTCAAGTGAGTGAGAGATATGACTGGCTGTTCTTCAGACCTGTCACATCATATTCCATTCTGTGTAGTAAATAAAAGTGCTCCTCCCTTCATCCTGCCTTTTTTATCAACATCTCAGTGAAGCGATTGAGCAGGGTTCGATCTCCCTTCCACTTTACTCTTTGGTTCCTTTTTTTTCTCACAACTTTTCTGCTCTTTTCAACCTAGAAGAAGATTATATTACCCTTTATTTCTTTAAAGCAGTAAAAGCACATTCTATATAAACTGGGCTCATCCCTGTTAATGGTATTGTGTGCAGTGCTTAAATGCAGGCGGGCAATGGATAACCTCTCCGACCTGTATTTTAATATTTCGTCTCGCAGAGCTATCTGACAGAGAACAAAGAGTAATACATCTTGATGTGTCTCCTTTTTCTGGATAGGCTGTATAAGTTCTTCAGTGATTCGACTGCCAAAATTGCTCATCCCTTGATCTTCTGTTTTGAATAAATTTAGTTCTGTATACTTGTTGGAGCTCTACTGGTATTAATATAGCTATTTTACAGAGGCTTAAAACAACTGAACTTCAACGTGGTGATTCCAAGAGTCTGTCATGAAGCAAACTATACCCTGCTGGTCACATTGTCATGATCAAACTGGCAGGACTTAGTGCCTGAATCATCTTACTGGGGTGATTTTGGCAGGTGAAACGCCATTACTGCTATGCTCTATAAATAGCAGGGTGCTCTCTTTAATTTAAAAAAACCCTCCAGAATATTAAATGACATCAGAAAAGTGATATTCCAAAATAACAACAAAAAATTCAAACAGCTCTGCTGTATCTTCCCCCAAGTTAATGGAAAGAAGTCTCCTAAATGTGGTTCTCCTCTGCAAATCTTATCAAATTAATCCTCATTATGTTAAAATATTGTTTGACAATTTGAAGCATGTACTTTGGAAGAGCAAATCTAAGGTAGAGAGATGTGGACCTGCCAGAGTTCTATTCCGATTTAGTCCTTGCTGATAGGTTCCTAAAACATCCCTTAGCCACCTAGTGGCTTCTTTTTTCGTTTGAGACGGTTTTAGTAGGTCAGAGTGAGAGATTTTGGGGACATTCTCTGCCTTTTTTGAAAAACTTTAATAGAGCTAACCTTTTGTTTTTCCTGAAAGCTTTTTTCACAACAATAAAAGCTCTTGTAGGAATGTAGAAGAGCTTCTGTGTTTAAAAAAACAAAGCAATTGCCATGATGTGAAGGCTAAAAATTGTTAGCTAAGACTGAAAGGAGTTCCAATTTAATTAAATTTGTAGACGTTTTACAGCTTATCCATAAAAATGACTAAAGACTTATGTTTATGAAAGTGAGATTTTTTAAAAGATTATGACTTTCTCAAGAAAACACAGAAGTAGATTATGAATCTTATTATACATGAAGAAACATTCTTAGAATGATTTACAAGACCCTTACCTTTCTTCTGTGTGAAAACTTTTGTGTACATATATATACTATACATACTTGTGTTTTGTGTTGTCTATTACTCTTTCTTCTCCCTGAAATAAATGGATTCAGGTCTTGTTGGCAATAATTTAGTAAATTTTAATTGTATTATATGCACTACTTAAATTTCCCATTGCCCTCCTGTGAAGCTATAGATTTACCTATTTCAGGAGGAAATAAAGCAGTATTACTTCAAGAAGGCAACTGCAGAAGAAAAGCCTCTTAGGAGAAAAATATTGCCATTCTTATTATGGACATTATTTCTTTATTTGTGTTACCAGATTAAATAAATTTGAACCCTGTGTTGCACACTTAGTCCCAAGGCTTAATTTTTGCTAGGGACTATTTCTAGCTGTTAAAGACATACGCTTCCTGCTGTCTGGTAAAGTTCAGTGAGAAAATAATGCACTTGTTCACCAAAATGTGTGGCATTCCACCAAGCAGAAAAAGGCAGGTGCATTCAGTATTTTCTGTAGTAATCTCAGATCTGGTGCTCCTCTTTCCTCTCCATAACAGTGCATAGTGTAGCAACATTACAACCTTCTCTTTCTTTCTTTCTTGTAAATCAGACCGAAGGGAAGAGCACTTTCACTTCCTTTATAGGATGGAATGTGGTGTCACAGGGATTCCTCCTTGGTGAGTAAATCCTGATTTTTTTTTTTATTATTTTTTTCCTTTCTTCTAGGCTATCAGCCAAATTCACATCTACGTGTAATCAGTAAGCAGACTGATTACAAATGAATAGCATAGCTGGATTAACCAACATACTTCAAAAAAGAAACCAACACTTAATATTCAATACCCAGGATGTTCATAGCACTATACAAGACAACATGAGATTGGCATAATTTCTTATATGGCTTAGCTTCACTGTGGAAATAGGTTGTGATCTTTTAAAACAAATAGATTTTAAATGTTTACATAGAATGCATATGTACCAGTTCAGTCCAATTAAAAACAGGAAGTCTTGGGAAAATCATAGCCCCTGCTGTAAATGGTTTATAGTGCCTTGTTAGGCTTTTTTTACATTTATACTAAGTAATACTTTAGTCAAGTTCATAGCTATGTTTTGTGTATACTTCATTTTTAAGCATTTTTGTAATGCTTAATTTGGGAAATTTGGGGGAGTTGACTAAAAATTCTTTGCCAGGTATCTTTAAATTGATTCTCTGCATAGTAAATACAGCACTTTAAACTATCCTATATTCATTGCTGACTTCAGTTAGAGTTGATTCTTCTTTTATAAAAACTAAATGCTTAATGAAAGCTAATTCTAGTTGTCACTTATTTGAAAACACTTTTTTTTTTATTTGTTTTGAGACAGCTCTCATGGGGGCCTAACAGCAAGGTTGGTTTTTTGTTTCATTCTTAGCATGATCTCGTGCTGTGTTGTGTGCATGTAGAAGTTCTTTATTGTTTAAAAAATGAAACGCCATTTTCTATGGGCAAACTTAGCTCTCCATTTCTTGCCTTTCAAGCAAACTTGCTTGGGTTTTGCTTTCCCTGGCATCTCTACTTGATATACTAACTGGAAAATAATATCCCCTTCTTAGGTGTTAATCTGTTCATTCTTCTTAATGCCTCACATAAGATTAGAAACTTGTGATACCACAACTCAATAATGAGGGTGTACATTGAAGGATTAAGACTCTAATCAAGACTAACTGTATATGTTTAAAAAAAAAATCCCAGTTTTTGATTTTTCATACAAATATCACTTAATGGAGAAACAAACATCTAAACATAGCTGTTTAACTAGATGACTCCTTTTATCCATGTTTGGATTTAAGTATGTTAATAAGTATAATACACAGAGCTTGTGGTTGTCTAACTTCTAAAAAAGTGTTGGATATTGAATATAAAATAAGATTAGAAAACATTTACACTAAAATACTTGCTCAAATTTGTAACCTTGGTGCTAAAACACTTTGCATCATTAGCTAGACAAGGCTATTTAGAAGATTTTTTTAAGTAGGGCAAAAGTGAGTAAATTCATGATTTTTTTTGTTAAAATGTCTATCTAACTCATTATCACAATTATAGTTTATTCAAATCTGTAAACTCCTGTCCATGACATTAGTATTGGAAATTTTATCCATACTAACTACGAAGGAGCAATTGTTCAGAGTAATCTGAATTTAGGTGTGGCTATATTAAAGGAACCAATTAAAAATGAAGACATCCTCTTGACATTTTAAAGCTGTAAAATTGGACAAGAAAATATATTGAATTCCTGTTGGTAACAATTCACTCTGCATAGTGGCAGGAAAACTGTATATAATCAGACTGGCAAAGAATTGAGGAGCACCAGAAGGCCTGAAAAAACAAAGGTCAGTCAGTTATATGATAGCAACTCATAGTCTGTGCAGAGTTAAGAGTAAAGTGATATATGCAGACTACTTATGCATCAGATGCTAAAGTAACCAAGTACTCAAACGGATCTGTATTTCACTGTAGACAATGCTGTGGAAACATCCAGTTCACTGCAATGGTAGTTGCTGAAATACATACAGTAGACAACTGTGATAAGATTTTTAGTCTGTTATGAGGCTTTGTAGAAGAACAACTTCAAGTATGTCCTGTAGTATATCTTATGTTCCAGATTGTTTAACCACTTTGATAAAAGTCATGCTTATTGAATTTAAATCACTTAACACCTGATCTTGGGGTTTTTTTTTAGAAGCCAGCTGATTATCAAACTCTCACCTTAGAATTGCTTGTGATTTGTAACTTAATAATAAAGCTACATTTAAGTAGAATATTAAAACACTTTACTGAATGTGAAGTAACATTAATCATACAGTTGTTGGAACAAAAAAGGGTTTGGTGGGCAGATGCCATACACTGAAAGCCTTGGACTATTTTGCTTCTTTAATAACAATAGAGGGAAAATATTGTGCAACCAAACATTCTTTTTGGTTGAAGCAAACATTATGTATTTGTAACTGTCTTTATAGCACCATTTGTGTGATCATATCCCTTATGAATGTTTAAACCTAACTTCTTCCAACCGATAGATGGAGATAGAGCTCTTTCAGTAGCGTATGAAGTGCAGTGTAGAAACTTTAGAGTATGACATTGAACAGACGTACTTTGAAAATGACAGTCAAGTAACTACTTCCTTAAACTTTCACTTGTTTATGGAGATTGCTCATGAAAAACACTTCTTGCACCAGATTTTTTCTTCACTGGGTAGTTGTTCAGTGTATATATTGGAATAAGCTCATCTGGTAATTTTGTGAGACTTAGAGTGAATTTTCTCACAAATGTCGTGCTTTTCTTACAATAGTTGTGCTAAAAATTTTAAGTTTTATTTGTTCATAAAATATATAGAACAAACTTGTAGCAAGAACATTTGGTATTTTGTTTGTAAGGATATACTGAGGTTGTCTGTAGAATGACAAAATAACTTTCTCTAATTTTTTATATGGGAAATTGCTTTTTTCTCACTTAACAAGTCCTTACTAAGGATAACATATTACAAATTGCAGGGTTTTATAAATGGAGGCAAAACTTAGATTTGTGCATTTTCAAAATGTGTTTTAAGGTGAAGAGACCATAAACTGGCAAGTTTGGTAAAGAATGAGCATTGAATCTTGAGCTTATGAATAGTGTTCGGAAAAATCACTTTTGCTAGAGTAGACTGCTGTTTTCTGAATTGCAGTTCTTGGCCGCTGCCAGTCAGCGCAGTGTACAAGTTTGCCATGCAGGTCCATGGGGCCAGCTGCCTCGGACGCAGCATGGTAAGCGTCGGGCTGTGCCATCCTCACCTTTTAACTGACCGGACAGAAACAGGATGGTGTAATAGGGAGGTGTAACAGGAAGGCTTGTGTCTTGCTTACTTGTATTAAAGTGAGTAATGAGTTTGTATATTCCTTAAGCATGCAGTTGTATAACTTTATTATTTGGAGGCATAAGGATTTGTTTCAGTGGAGATTCAGTGGAATTTTTGGCAGTTAGCACGCGTAATGGTAAAGGTACCCAAAGACTGAGTAATTTGAATATCTTGTTAAATATGTGCTGTAGAACACTGAAATCCCTGCTTGTGTTTGTGTGTTGTCTTAATTTACTAATTAGTGTTAAACAGTGTCAGAAAGTTTATCTGTAGGCTTCTTCATGGAGGAATATTTGGATTTTCAGTTTGAATTTATGCATATTGAAGGATTATCTTATGTTTAAACAGCTCAGTGTATTTAGTGGAGGTGATAAAGCAAGACAAGATTTTTATATAGCAGATAATGTAAAGAATGGATGACTCTTGCTTTTCTTTCCTATAAACAGACTTTGAAGAAGTTTAATTAAATTTGATTCCTTGGTAGTCTAGTACAGCTAAACTTGAGAATTTGAGGCTTAGCATAATGAAATCACTTGTAAATTTTTTTTTTATTTTTGAGAAGAGCATATTTAGACGGTATGACTTAGAGCAAAAATGTTAGAAGTAATAATGAAATAATGGGAGGAAAAAAAGGAGGTGAAAAGATAGAAATCTTGCATCTTAATAAAGAGCCTTGGAGGACAATGCAAGTACACTGAATCCACTTATTTATTGGCTTGTGATGTGTGGAAGTTATGATTGGAAAGATACTTAGCTGAATAAACAGCCAAATTGTGAAGCAATTCACATAACTCATTTCTAGAATCCAATAAAATATTAGAAGTACTGCATCTTGGACGATGGGCCCTCTAGATATTATCTTTTGAGAGCTAAGTCACACTAAAACAAACATGTTTGTTTAGTTTATTTCTGTTACCTCACTGTATGTCTGGGATAGCTTTGAAGGAAAAGACCCACTGATTATTATAGGAAGATTTTTATTGCTTTATCTTTTATAACAGGAATAATTCAATATAAAATAAAATGGTTGTCATGATGTTCTTTATTTTTATTCTCCTTTTCCACTCACAAGAAAAAAACATAACTAATTTTCATGTGAAATCTTCCCTTCTATATTCTGTCATCCTTCATGCACAACTGTGTGTGTGTGTATATATATATATATATATATGTTTATAAATAAAAAGCCAACTTTTTTGAAAGAGGTTGATTTAAGCTGTTTCAGCTTCTCATCTGTTCAGTGTTTTCTGGACTTCCTCAGTAGTTCAGTATTGTCCATTTTTTACCCCTTCGTTCCCTTCCTTCAAGCAAGATTTTGAAAGTAACATCAGAACTTATGCTTTCTATTTCTTGTCCGTGTCTGGATCTTTGTATAGTTATCACAGTTTTGGACAATGCTGGCTTTTTTCTTCAATTTTTAAGATTCTCTAGAATTCACTGATGATGAATACAGCATTATCAAATTGTGTGTGATATTAATCAAGAAATTACTTAGTGTTCAAGATTGTTCTGAAAGTATTTTCCAGTGGTGGCATTGAGTGTGAACATAGTTACTGAGTTACTGGTGACAATACATGGAAATATGTATTGAGGAAAAATGACTGCAGAAAATACTGTGCAAAATGAGATCGCTAAGACGTTCTGAGAGTGAGGCATGAAAACACATTGGCCTGTGTGTTCATAAATGTATTAAATAGTTTCATGGGAAGGATGGGACCGATTTGTGACAAATACAGGTTGAACTAGTGTAATTAGTAGGTATATGGAGCCTGATTACATACTAAAACAGTAATGTTCAGTGCTCACAGAACAGTGACTACATCAGTTCATAACTGCAGGCTTTGCAGGTGTTTCTGCATATTTGCCGAAAGGTGACAAATCTGTTAGACTTAATCCTTAATTACTGGATTTCCTTGTCTCTGTGGGAAACAATTATCCCTATCCCATATTATATTCAGAGCCACACCTCCAAATCCTTTTGTAAATGTTATTAACCAAAGCAGAAAAGGATCCTGCTGCAATGGAATGGAACAAGAAATGCTTTTATAGATTTATGAAGTAGTCATAGTTAGTGTCTCTTAATCGGAAGCATGTTAGCTGTAGACTCCAGATTACTTGTCTAGTCAATCTAAAGGGTTTTCTTAAGTGTGTTTAACAAAATAACACTGAAATAGATTTTAAATGCCAAAAGAATCTTGTTCTTTTTCACTTACAAGAAAGCAGTTTCCTGTAGTCTGCCTTTGCAATAATTCCTTGTGCTGGTTATGGCTTTGAAATACCGAGAGTTGAGGCTCTTCTGTCGTCGAACTGAGGAAATTGAAACTATAAGGACATTTTTGTGCATTCTTTTAAAATAAATGTGTTTTGAAAGTTGTCACAATGTTACTGTTGGTTCTGCTTCTCTTGTGGATGACTTACTGCACAACTTTGAATAGAAAATTAATTATTTTTTTAGTTAAAACTTTGAAGACAATCAATGGAATGTTTACTTAAGTTTTTATAGTCCTTCCTTATTACAGACTTATAAGAAACTAAATCAAGTGTCTTTGAAGACTGAAAAGTAAAATTCACTAAATACATTATTTGAATGTACTCTACTCCTTAAAAGCTTGATTCCTGCAAGGCACAGCAATCAGTTGCAGTTGGCTTGACCCTTTGGGGCAGCCTTTGAATTGAACCATAGTGATAGTTATTCAGCTTGTTCTGTACCCAGCATATTTTCAGAATACCTTTGTCTTTGCAGTACGTGGAAAGCTGTCTGTGACTTTGCACCTTTGTATGATAGTATTCTCCGAAGTTAGGTTTCAGAATTGATACCATGTTCAGAAGAGCATTTGTAATCTATTTTTTTAGAGTTTGTCTTCAGCTGTGGTGGTGGTGATTTACTTTGATATGAACTTTTTCTGTGTTAGTTTTACTCAAGAGAGAGGAGCCATACTGCGGAAAATCAACACAAGCAGAAGAGAGTGGTAGGGTTAACAGCACAGAATAACTGTGTCTCTGCTGCGCTGTGGTCTTGAACAGCAGCAGCACTTGAGCCAACTAGCTCAAATGTAAAGCACTAACTCAAGAATAAGATTCCTGTATGTTGAATAATGGAGGTAGCAGTGTGAAAGGCCTTTGAAGAGGAACTGCTGTTGCTTAATATTCCAAGTGGGGGGAGCCACGTGGAAAAGAAACACTTGCTATAGAAGAACTTTTTTTGTTTTTTGTTCTTTTTTTAACAAGAGCTGAACTTGTGGTTGAGCTTTTTCACATCTTTGAACATTATTATGTTAAAGGTTTTCTAGATTAAAAACAAGATCTCAGTCTGTATTGATATGTGGACCTCACAGCATTCTTCCTATGAAAATGTTCCTGAAAGACTGCTGCAGAAACTTCATAAGCATGCTGTGCTTACTAGTGCGTTTCAGCAAGGTGCCATTCTATCATAAAAATTCGTACCTTGCCATACTTTTAAAACTGGGAAGTAGCTGAGCATTATTTGTGTCTCCAGGTTCTTCTCCATTTTCTTTCTTGCATAAATAGTACTAGCCGTGCTTCCTTTGCCATATGTTAGCGTGTGGCCACATTGGTAAGAGTACTGATAGACAAGAAGGGCCATATCTGCTGTGAGGTTATTTTAGTCCCTTTTTGTGGTGCCTCCAGCAGTCCCTAAGGACAATTTGTAGAAGTACTGAGTTTGTGACTGTAGGTCTTCAGAGAAGGAGGTAGAGGACACTGATCACTAGCAGCTCTAAGAAAGTCAATCTTCAGGAATGTTGACGTACATGACTGCTCAACTCTTCTAACAGCAGTTGTGTGTGTGTGTGTTTGTTTTTTAATGGTAATCCTTTTTAATAGACTAGAACTGGACCTGTTATAAGACTTTAGTGCCAGGGAGTGATTGGGAGGCTTGACATATGCTTTGGTTGCATCTTAAATAATGTTAACAATAAGCAATTAATACTAAATAACCTTAATTAGGGACAATATCTGCGTGACTTGTTCTTATAACTCTTCCCTTATGGCCAGGTAGAAGACAGGATACTGGGCTGGGTATACCTCTTCCTGAACTCAGTCAGACTGTTCTTAACTTTTGTAGTGTAAATTAAGCTGGTAATCTGTAAACAGAGTATACATTGTGTTAAAAGCTACTTAACACCAATTATTTTTGAAAACATAAGGCTTTCTTCTGCTCGAACTAGTATTTATGAAATCTTTTCATATGTATTAATCATACAATTTATTGGTGAAACCTGATTACAGTTGCTGATTGTTCAATCTAATAGTTTTAAACTGTGGACATATGAGAAAAGTGAAGGCTTTTGTGGTTTGGTTGCAGTGGGGGGCAGGGAGAAATTTTGTTAACTGCAGCATTCTGCAGCAGTGGAAACCATATACATTTAATCTATATAAACCTAGTAAAGGAATTCCCTTTTATTTAAATACCATACACTTTGTTTCAGGAACACAAATGGAGAGATTTGCTTGCTGAGGTAAACTGTTTAAGTTTTATGACAGCAGATTGTTTCTGTGTGTTGCTTTGTTTCTGTAGTATGTTGTATCACTTTACTAGAGACTCTTTGTGTGGGGGTGTCTCTGCTGATCCATGTCTCTCTACCAAATACTTCTTTCTCTAATGATAAGGGGTTGGCTGGAAGAGTGAAGAAGCCAAGCTCCTGAACAACAATTTCAGATTGAGCTATTTTTCTATATAGTTCAAAGCTCTGGCATTACTGTTGTGGAGTAAAAATATCTTTTTCCAATTTAGCTCAGTCCATGTTGCAGAATGAGTGTTGGTCAGAGGGCTAATGCTGTAATAACTCTTTGAGTACACTTCCAAAAGTGAAGTAGGCTGGAGAAAAGGGAACATGCTGTGTTCTCAGCTTGTGAATAGTTACCATCAGCACAGGCTTGCTTAAATCTGTAAACGTTTTAACGTGTAAATATATTTAAATAAGAATAATCATTTAAAAGTAGTTAAATAGAGTAATAAAGCTTAAAATGTAATTTTTGAGTGGAGAGGGTGCATTTTTTTGTTCTGTAAGAAGAGAATAGTCATAGGTTCTTTAGATAATAGGTGAATATTGGAAGTGCTAGAAAGTGCAGACTTTCAGCTTTTCTTGTCTAGAAATCAAGGTGCTTCAGTTAAAACTCAGCTTGTGGGAAAAATGGAAGAAACTTCACTGAAACTTAATGTCAAGGACTGTCTGAAAAAATGTTGTGACATGGTTGGTTTACTGTTACTTGATGGCTTTTGAAAAGTGAGATAGGATGAGAAAGCCACCCTAAAGAGTTCTGGTGTGCTGGACTAGGTTGAATTCTACTATTCTAATAGAATAGTAGTTCTAATACAGAGATTATACAGAAAGTGTGTATTAAATGTAGTGGTTACACTGATCAGAATAACAACTGTAGATCTAGGAGTCCTGGAACCTTTCTTACTCTCATACTTCTAGAATGAATATAATATACTTGCCCATTATAGAATTAAACTCAGCGTGGTTCCCTGGATACTGTGATGTGATGTATGATTCGATTGTGTGCTTTGAAATTTTCTCCTTTTGAATGGAAGGCACCAAAGAAACCCAAAGTACAACTTTCCTGCTAGTGCAAATGATGCTGTACTTAAATAGGATGTGAATCATGTACCTGGGATTTTTGACTCATGTCCACAAGGCCTCTAAAATGTCTTGACTCCTGGAGGCCATTCTAAACTTTTTCTCCAAACACATTACCAGGTTTTGGGAGCATTGTCTCATCTCTGTGCTTAAGTATACAGAAATTTAAAGTTCATAATTTATATTCTGCTAATTAGTTGCAACTTCAGTGAAAGCCTTTCAGTGTATATTAAAAAAATACATGTAATAGAAATTATTTCTGTATTTTGATATTTAATTCTCAAATAACTCTTTGATTTAATTTGAAGACTTTTAAAATGCTTAGCATGCTACTAATACTAAATAACTGAGAGTGAGCATTGACAGGTAAATATTGCTTACAGTTACATTATGCCTGATGTGATGGCTGGTGTTGTGGCAGTTGAGGTAAAGCCACATGCTTTCCGTAGTTTTAGTTTATGTGATTAAATTGTGTAATGATTCAGTTAGTCTTTTCAGTTATCCCTGGCACTACAGATAGAAAACTTCATTGCTTCAGGATCAACCTCAAGCTCTGTAAAATTCTGTTGAGGATGCTGCAGGCTGAAAAGAGATATGGAATTGCACTGTTCATAACCCATTTCTCAGCATCTGATCAATTATACTGAGTTTGAAGATGCCTGCTTCATTTTCTTTTCTTTTGGATAAGTCAAACATTTTTGTAACTGAGGAAGTCAAATTGATAAGCAGAACTGGCTGGAAAAGGGAAGGTGATTTAAAAGCCAAAGGGCATTCATGCAGAAGGTTCTTACCAAGCAGAGCTCTTACCCAACAAATACAAAATATTAACTAAATGGATGTGGCTTTGGCAATTGAGAGAAGATGATCCCGTTAACAAGTATGATCTATAAATTTGTCTCATAGTGTAGGGTGTTCCATATGTTTTGGGAAGTGAGGGGGAGGGGAAGAGTCAGTAGTAAGCTGCATAATATTCTTGATTAACAGCTTCTGTAAATTCATGTTGGCTTGATGACACTTCTATTTTGTGAGTATGTGACATTTAGTGGAACTTTCTGCACTTTGTATTTTAGTGATAGACGTTTGCTGCAACCTGCTCAGGTATGTGACATTCTCAAAGGAGTTATACTGGTCATCTGCTACTTCATGATGCACTATGTTGACTACTCTATGATGTATCATCTGATAAGGGGACAGTCTGTCATAAAGCTCTACATCATCTATAACATGCTTGAGGTAAGAATGTTGGTATCAAAGTGTCAAGCATGCTTTTTTCAGGATATCTAAAATATTGTGGTGTTAGAATATTTGTACAGTATTTAAAATTTGGCCCGTCTCTCATTCTCACAAATGCACACACATCCCCATTATATTAAATGTAAATGTAGTATAACAGACAAGTTAATGAAAAAATAAATTTTGTAGATCCTGTTTCATATTACATATTGTCTGTAGTTCATTGATCAATTCAGTTGAATGAGAACTGAGAAATGGGAAGGGAAGAAGAAATATCTTAAACTGAAATGTAAGAAATCAAATGTATGGGTTCAAAAACTCATTGAGACAAACAAACTGTTGATTTGAAACAGTGAGAAGATTTTGAGAACAGAGAAGGAAGATGGTAGAAGACATGGAATTTGCGTTTTTTAAACCCTTCATTATGGAATTATACCTTTCCTTATAAACAAGAACATACAAATTACTGCTTAACTTCTCTCAGTCCTGGCTGTCAGACAGAAGCCTGAGTACATAAGTAATAAGTTAGATGAATGTAGAGAAACAAGAAAAGGAAATATCTGGTTTGGGAGGTAAGATAAAGAGAAGTCCTGGGAAAAACTTAACTACTTCTAGCTTGTTATTAATGTAAAACATTAGATTTTATTTCCACTCTTGTGATCAGTAATTCACAAAGTAAATGATGTCTTTGGTAGGCTTTTTATGGCTACAGTCTTATCTCAGACCTGCAAACAAAGGACATGTTAGTGATACAACCTCTTAAAAGGACTCAGTCACAGCTGTGTACAAGAGTTACTCTACCAGTGATTCAGGATCTCTGAATAATCTATTAATCTGTGTTTGAGCATCTGTGGTACCTTTGCTTGAAGACTACTAAAACTGAGCTACACCTTGTGCATAATCTAAATATTTTGTCTAAAGACACTTGTTTTTCCTCATGAGAAATGATAATATTTAATAAGGAACAGACTTCATACCCTACATGAAGCAAATGTCATACAAGCCACCTCATTTTTTTTAATCATAATAGTTTTGTTTCTTTTGCATGTTTTTCAGCAAATCTAAAATTAAAAATATTAAATTGGCACTGAGTTATTGTGTGGATTGTAGTTCTGTAGGGAACATTCTCTCTCTCTCTCTCTCTCTCTCTCTCTCTTCCCCCCCCCCCCTTAATCTAAGAGATTATCATTCTGCAAATAAATCCAAGTGCTCAAAATAGTAATTTCTTTTTATTTCAAGAAGACTTCAAGTCACTTCTGTAAATGCCAAGGAAGTACAGCACTACATACTTCATAATTTGAAAACAGACTGCAGTGTTTTCAGTGGAAGGCACCCACCATTCTCTTCCAAACGGAGAGAAGTTGAATTTCTTTGCTACATTTAGCAAAACCAGAGGTGTTTCTCAGCTAAAGTACTACATGAGTTTCCTCTCTTAACTTGGGAGCAGGAAAGAAGGAAGTCTCTTACTGCTCAGTTACTATAGTTATTAGATTTACATTAGACTTCGAAGTTGAAAGCTGGAAACAGTACTTAATTTCCTTGGTCAGTTATGAAACCCTGCATACCAAACGAGAGGGCATGGGTTGTGGAGTGTTTTTTGGGGGGGGGTTTTGTTTGTTTTGTTGGGGTTTTTTTGTCTCCCTTGAAAGGATAGGTTGCAGCTGCACTATTGGTAGCAAATGACATGGTGTCCCACTGAAAAATTTGGTTGAAAGTCTGCTTTCAACAGTTTGAATATTGCCTTGTTGAGACTGCTTCAGTGAATTTTGTTATAAATGTTTGTTACTAATGCAAGAAATAAGCTTTTTTTTAGAACATGTTAAATATGCATTTTCTTAAAATAATAAACTTTACACTTTCACAAATTGTCAAACTAGGATTTTTTTTTATTTTTTATTTTTAATTTAGTTAAATTACTGACTGAGATGTTTACAATGTCCTAATGTTTTCGGCTCTTGATAGGTCCAGAGGGTATTGTCCTGGACAGATTTAAAGGAATGCAAAATCTTCAAATTATGTGCTGAATGCTCCAGATAGCCAGGCTAAGGAGAGCATTCAGCACAATTGGCTTAAATGGCACTTCTCTTTTTTTAGATTCAGACCCACCGGCTCCTGCTCCTTGTGAAGCCCCAGTGTGCGTTATGCTGGTGACAGCACTCACCATGGAATTCTGCTGGAGCCTGGAGCCGGCATGTAGGGTTTAGGTAAGTCACATTTGGAAAAGCAATCAACAATATTGTGTAGTGGGTTTTAATATATTCTATCCCATTGAATAAGAAACAGAATTGTTAAAATGAAAAGGAAAACAAACCCACCATTTTTACCTATTAAAACCCTCACAATATTGTGGACAAACTTACCAAACTCTGTAAGCATTCTGTAGTGGGTGTTACCACACCAGCTATGGTTACTTGGTGGTTAATCACAATGAGCAGGAACCAAAGAATGCAGACTACCTCAACTCACAAAATGTAAAAGCCGAAAACTATGCCGTTGTAAATATCATTTGAACTAACATTTTTGACCTTCAGATTTATGGTAATTCATCAGCTCATGGCTTAGTTCATTTTAATGTATAGATTATGTTTAGAGTAGCAGGTTGTAGTGCAGGTCGAGGCATTCAGTAAAATTATTTTTATTCATTTTTTCATATCTTAGGAAATCTCAGTGAATGTTGACTTGAAAAAGTTAAAGCATATGATTTCTCTCTGCAGTATCCTTACGTTTAAAACTGTTAATTAGCAAAGCCAGGAAATAATTAAATCTGGTTACTTATGTTGTCCTGTGAATTTATTTTCTAGATAATATGGTATGGTTCAGTTTTTACAGTTACATCTTATACTCAGTTCTATTTTGCTACTTGCTGTTTTAACATATCTAAAACTGTTTTTCTCTTGTAAAAAGACAGTCAGAGGAAACATCACTTATTTGTGTTTATTAAGTAGAGGTGATGAGTTTGTCATACTTAATTATTTCAATTTGATTGGTTTTGTAAGCAGATAAAGATTGCTCTTATTTTAGCTGGACATGTGCTTTGTAATGCAGAGTTGATTTTTAGTGGTTTTTTTTCCCTGTTGTCTTATGCAGCTTAAATTTAATATTACCAAACTTGAACATGTAGGAATAAAAAAAAAAAGTGCTTCACAGCCTTTCCTCTTAATGATCTTCAGCTTTACGTGATTGCTAATTATGGAGTGTTGAGAACTGGTGGAATTCCATTTGACCTTTCTTGCTGTGGTACTGAGTTACCAACTTGGTTTGCTGTCCATGTTTTTCCTATCTTTAGCATTACCACTGTCTAGGTTTTTTCCTACTTGCTGCATATATTCTTTGGATTACACGTTGGATGTTTGTAGTTTTTCCAAACTAACTTTCCCTTTTGGCAACAAGAAATGAAAAAGATGTGAAATTCATTTATTTATTTATTTTTAGGTAGGGGTGTATTATGGTGGAATATTCAAGTGTCTTAAAGGAAAAGAAACATTGCTTTTAGGAAGTAAAAAGATCTTCTTGTTTAGGTGGCAGATCGTCTGTTTTCTTCATTTGGACAAGATATTTTGGATGCTCTGTATTGGACAGCTACAGAACCTAAGGAGAGAAAAAGAGCTCATATAGGTGTGATTCCTCACTTCTTCATGGCAGTGCTTTATGTCTGTATCCTTTTTTCTTCAACAAATTACAAAACTTTCTAGATTAAAAAATTATACAGTAATTGTTTTGAATTATTTTTTTAAATATATTTGACAAACCTATTATATTCCTGAATTAATGTTCATTTACTTTCAAAATAAATTGCCACTGCTATGTTTAAAAAAAAACAAAAAAAACTTTTACCTGCTTTAAAAAAAAAAGAAAATCCTTTGTAGTGGTATTCTACTGTAGTAGTAGACAACTTTACTAATACCTGAAGTGTAGTAAGTAGAAGACAGTAGCTGGATATTTTTAGAAACTTAATTCTGTTTTGTGCTAAATATTTTTTGGGTCACAGGAGGTGTTGAAGCCAGTGGATTTGTTATTTAGTGGAATGTTATAACCATCTAGCTTGAAAGTATTTTCTTGAAAGTGTAGCAACTTTAATGCTTGCATGCTTTCTTCTTGTTAGCTTCTAATTTGTCTAAAGTGATTATAATAGGATGCCAGCAGAACTGCCTAATTCTCAGTGTGAGGACCAAGCTGTCTTTTGTGGGGGGGGGGGGGGGTGGATATTTGTAGGCTTTTTTATACAATTTGGGTACTTCCCTTCTTTCAGCAAAAAGGGAACTAATTGCCTCATATTTAGCATAAATATAGGTCAGTCTTGTTTTCATCTTTAACTGCCAAAGCAACAATAACCAATGGTTGTAGGGGTAGACTGGAGCATATACAGATGAGAATGAGTTATGAGGTGTTTGAACTTTAAAAGCCTGTCTTGCATCGGCTCTTAGCAGTGCTCAGGCTTGTCAGCACTGCTTTCCACTGACTCGGAACCAGTTCGAGTTATGTGACACAAGATGACCACGGTTCAGTAAACAAACAAGGCAAAGTGCATTAAACAAACAAACAAGGGGAAGTTCATTACTCCTAATTATGCATTGGATGAAGCAATAAAGTAGTGCAAGGCTTTGATATCTTCAGATAATCTTAACAGCAGTTCATTTACTAGGTGCACAGAACACTGACTACTTTACTGTGATAATACAAATGGCAGCTTTCTTGTTTCTCTGATAGCTGATATTTCAGTGATTGGGCTAACCGTCTGTATATCTGTTTGCAGCAAACATGATCAAATATACTGAGTTTGATCCTGGAGCATTTGGAGTCAGGACTTTGTAAAGAGCTCCTGTCAGAATTCAGTGGTCAGGTTAGCTAAAATTTTGCCTGTAGAGATAATATGGAGTCCTTAAGGAAAAGCCAGTGAGAGATTAATTTGATATTACCATGAGACTTGTTCCATTAAACATGCTCTCTTGGGCTGTGTCTACATTAGTAAGTGGTGCTCATAAAATAGATTGGTAGAGATCAGTTAATGCTGAGGCCTTAATGTCTGCACTGTATATGTTTGTTCAGGAGGCAGAAGTTTCTTCAGACTCGTCCTAACCTGGTCGGTCCCATAAACCGTTAGTGGTTGGAGGACGTATTTTGGTTTAGTTTTCTCTGCAAGGAATATGACTTTTTTTTGTACTCAGAACCACTTCATGATGTGAACCAAAGAATGGTAAATACAGACAACTGGGAAATTAGCTTCAACAGGTCATTTAACTCATTTAAGTTGGTGGGTAAGAGTAGGTATGTGAAGACCAAATACATACTACTTAGAGATGCCCAGGCTTCAGCAGCTGGAGAATATGCTTACTATAGTAAAGTGCATGAAGGGACAAACACATACTAAGAAGGAACTCTAACTAGTTTGCAGTGAAGTAACCTTAAGGTGAACTGATAAAGATGGCCTGTAAAGAAAAACATAGTCTGATAGATGTGGTGATAAATCTAGAATTGCTGTGCCTTCCCCTGTTTTCTGTGAAATCCCAATGCTATTCCTTTATCTCAAAATTTTTTTTCTTCAGTGTATATTGCTATTTCTCCTTTCTGATGCCATCGAGCTCTTTTAGAACAGGAAAACTTAACATAGTTATTACATGTTATAAAGCACTCTGGGTACACTATACGTGCTGCAGAGCTGGAACAAATATAGCATGTATGTATGAATGTTAGAACAGAAATATTCTTGTGTTGAGCTAGTTTTCTATCATATACTGGATGAGGTCTCAAACTTACTGAAGTAATGCAGAATTTTACTCAAAGATTTAAGTGCTGTCTTACTGCAAATCTAGGTTGCTAGGGAGATAGAGAAACTTTTTTCTTATTAGGAATTTTGGAAACAAAGTAGGAAATCTGGGATTTGATGCCATTTAATTAATACTGCTGTGCATAAAAATCATTTCCAAATATGCTTCCTTAACCTTGTTATCTACAGTCCTGCATGCCATTCTTATAATGGTTCAAGCAACAACCCTTAATGTGGCCTTCAACTCCCACAATAAATCATTGCTTACCATCATGATGTCCAATAATGTAAGTATGGCATGAGTTTAACAGCTCTGAATATTATTGTGCTACATAAATAAATGCAAGAGTTGAAATACCTGTATGCCATGCTTCCGCATCACTTTGTTCTGTGGCATATATTTGCATAGAGTGTGGAGGAGCTTTATTTTATAGTCGCTCTAAATTTTTTTCAACATTCTTCATCTTAGTGTATCATATTGCATATTTTTCATAATCTTTGTCTGATTAGTTTACACTGGTTTGTTACCAATAAGAACTAACCAACTGTTTTTAAAAATTGCAGTTTGTTGAAATAAAAGGAAGTGTTTTCAAGAAGTTTGAGAAGAACAATCTTTTTCAAATGTCAAATAGCGGTATGTATAGCTATGCTAATCAGAGGACAATGAAATAAGAAACTGATTTTTTTAGTTTGTTGTTTAAAAAATAATTTTACCTTCATGTGAATGAGCATTCTGACTTGAATTCCGGGTCTCCCCTATTACTACTTGGTTCAGTAGCATGAGAATGGAATTCTACTTCTAGGAACACTGGTTAAATAGCTAGTTTTTATTTTTAAGGCTCTAAATCAACTTATCAGCTCTGTGCTCAATTTATTTATTAAATAGTAATTTCAAATATAAGTTACAGTATCTAGAGTTTCAGAGTATAGACATTCTGAAGAGTTTCATCTCTTTGTAAAGTTGACTTTGTACTGTATTTACAGTGGTCCCAGAATGCATACTGTTTGGCAATTTTGAGGATGCATCTTGAAATACCATGTTTTTCCAAAAATAATGTAAGGAGATAAAATGAAATAGCTGGCTTGTGAAGAAAAGAATGATTAAAAAAAGCATGTTTCTTAGGACATATCAGAGATGATTTTAAATTGACATGCTAGTAAGATAATAGTAGGTGGTGCTTAGGGGATAAGTGTTAGGCTTCTGGCACTTTGGACTGTGATACTGCTGCTTAGTATAAAATTTGCAAACTTTCTGCCCGAGTGTCTCATCAGGAAAAGATGTTTTAAGTGTCATTTAATGGAGGTTCTTTTTATTAGTGATACTAGCC
Organism: Apteryx mantelli; assembly: GCF_036417845.1. Classification (NCBI taxonomy): domain Eukaryota; kingdom Metazoa; phylum Chordata; class Aves; order Apterygiformes; family Apterygidae; genus Apteryx; species Apteryx mantelli. The sequence continues at coordinate 70,586,724 of NC_089982.1, forward strand.
ACCTAAAATATTGCATTCTTGGTTTAAAAAAACAATAATAGCAATAGCACTTTATGGTTGTGCTGGAACTTTTAATTTTTATTATTTTTCTGAACTTTGAATGCTTTTATTTCTATTACTTTTGACAAAAAAAGCAAAAAATATTTATACAGATATGTAAATGAAATAGAATGTCTTCTTTCATTCCAACTACTTTTTTAAAACTGAAAACTTAAACACTTAACAGGAAAAAATAATGTAGCTTTTTTTAAAAAAAGATGGGTAATTTAGATGTTTTTCAAGTTATGTCTTTAGCAGGCCTGCCTCAGATTTTGAAATCTGGCTCTTGATGTGTGGGATTTTTTTTGTTTTTTGTGTGTGTGTTTTTGGGGGGGGGGGGGGTTGTGGTTTTTTTCCCTTCCTTTGGATGAAAGGCTCATATGGAAAGGTAAATATTTAATGTAACAGAAAAACTAGCTCTTAAATCTTCTTCATAAGTTCTTAAAAGCCAAAAAATGAATAATCTTCCCAGTATGGTTGATGTTCATCATTTTCTAATGGTATGCATTTCTTATGCCAAGGTTTAAACATTTAAAACTATAAAGTGTAACTTCCCAGTGAGAACATCTGAAAGTGATATTCATTGCTGAAATATTCACAGAAAACAAATAGACATTCTCTTAAGTTGTCTCTCGTCAATGAGAGAACTCAGAAAACATCTTACAAGTATGCACTCTCCTATTGTAAAGACGAGTCCTCTTTCTTTGATTGATTTAAGTCTTGAAATAAATGAGGGACTGCTAGTAGAAATGGCTAGTAATTTTCTCCATAAAAAGCACCAGTGATAGTATGCTAGAAGAGATGTTTTATCAATATTTTATTGCTAAGCACTATTATTGAAGACCCATAATGGCAATATCAGGTCTCTGTTTATCACTCAGTGGAAAAAGTGATGCCATTCATTATGTGAAAGTAGATGAGTACATACAAGAGTGCACAGAACAAGCTAGTTTATTCCCTACGAATTGATAACTACCTTTCCTGGAACGCTCCTTAGAATGCTCACAAATAGTGTTTTTTCTCTTAATAGACATAGGACGTAGACAGGTTTTTAGGAAAGCTTTTCATATCTTTGGAAATTGAACTGAAGTAATATTGATCAGTTCTTACTAACAGTGTGATGCAATAAATCTGTTCATTTTCGTGGTAATTTTGTTATCCTTTAAATGTTTTACTTCCTGCAACTGAAACAGAAGTGCATCTTGTATTGGCATACTATGTGTGTTCTGATGCTATTTAAAATTCTTCTTTGTCAGCTAATTCAAATAGAATTTAAGAACTAAAAGGATTCCTTCAAGAAGGATCTAGGAATCATGTCCATAAAAAATAGCTGAACAGACCGTAAGATATAACTTGGTTATCTAATAAATACAAAATTTACTTTCGGTGCTGGAAGTTAACACAGTTCTTGTGGCTTGGATAGTTGTTGGAGACAGTAGCTAAAGAATCTGTGATTTCAGCCATATCTGCTTCTGCGGTTCTGACTTGTCAGCTGCAGCAAAACTACTTCTGCATTGTCACCCTGATTTATTGGCGGACTTGCATGCACTCAAGCAATCTAAGCACTGTAGCCATAGGAGAAAACTATTATACAGGAGACTTAAAATTTAGTTTTTGTTGTAGCAGAAAAAAGATTTCACTAAATCTAAATAGTATAGTCTCTTTTTGAAATAAATACCTGCAAGCTGTGTTTTTGTAGAGTTCAGGATTAGTGAATGAGGAGACCATAATTACCAAGAGAAACTCTTTACTTGTTGAAAGCCCAGCATGCTGCCTTTCTTTATGCTTTTAAATCTGCCTTATTTTAATTTCAAGCTATGCTCCAAACTAATTTTTTAAAAAGCACAGTTGTATCTCATATGATAAAGTGCTTACGTGACACATACATTATTTTCCTCAGTTGACTAATTGGCTAGATTATTCCATGTTTTTAAATCTCGTATCTTAAAAGCTTAACATTATTTACAGTGTTTCTGGAACTTCAGTTTGTTCCTTTTCCATATTTTATAATTTCCTTCAGCTTTGCCAGTTATTTCATTTCCTTTTTTTATCATCTTAATTCTTGTATATTTTTTCTTAATTCTGTTATTTCTGCTTTGTTTCTGATCTTTCAGTCTCCATTTACTTTTGGTCAAAATATTCAAGTCTTAGTTTACCTTTAGTCTCTTGGCTTCAGACTGTTTCTTAATGTGGCTATTTAATTTTCTAATCTAGTTTTTCAATTTAGGGATAAGGATTTTGGAGGCAGGGGTAGGTTTAAAGATAGTCTATCCAATGCCTCTTTACTTCATTCCTTGTTCTGCCTTTGATCTTTCTTAGCTCATTGGTGTTCCAGTCACTTCTTAAAAGACAATTTATAATCCCTGATGCAGGATTCCAGTGTGATGTATCAGGGAATTTGGAAACAAATAATTGACTGTTCTAAAGACTTTTTTCTACGCAAATGTGTAGAAGTGTCACTTCTGGATCTCTGTGCTTATTCTGGGTCTCCTTGCCATTCCGATTATCATTGGAAAATACTTCTGTTCTTCAGAGTTCAGTTCCTTCATGACTGAGTTCCGGTAATTAGTTGACTGGGATTTTGGCTAGTTAATAACATTTGTCCACACTAGATTCAGTGCTGCTTGAGGAACACCTTTTATTCCCCTGCCGCTTCTTTTTCTGAAATCTTTTACATGTTTTTTAAAAGTGACGATCTTTTCTGACACATTGATTGTCAATTAAATTTGGGGTCTCTGTTGCTATCAGAGCCTTTTGGACAACATTTCTCTATTTTCTTGAATGATTTATAGGAGGTCAGAATGTGTTATTAGTATGGGCACAGATTTCCATTCCAATTGAAATGGAAGCAGGGATGATGGAAGCAGAATGAAAATATCTAAAATCTAGTTTGAATATATTGCCCAATCCTTTTGCTTTGGGCTTTACTTCATGGAACTAATGGCAAGAACTTACTACTTGCTGCTTTTCCTATTGCATTTACAGTAGTATGCACCTTACTGGCTTTGAAATAAATGTGTACTGAGTGCATTTATATGACAGCCCTAACAAGCTCATATGACTTAGCCTCATGGAGAAAGGAATATAATGGTTAGACTGTAACCCATGATTACTAATCTCCAATACAGTGAGTCTTGGAAGGTCTGATTCTTCCTTTCCCTTGTCAATATACTGAAGTATGTGCTTTCAACAAAACTGAAAAGATACAATCATACCTAGTCGCTTGCACCACCGTTAGATGTACGGAATCACAAGCAGACTCAGTAGCATAATTGTCATGTTTTGAAACAGTCTAAACTGTGTTTTAATGGGGAGTATATTGTATGATGTATGGCCAGACTCAGGGCCTGTGCTATTAAGAGGAGAGTTTAAGCAAGGTGTTAACACATAGCCTATGTGTGGTATGTGCTGACAAGGGATCAGTCAGAGAAATGAATAAGCATATCTGAATTAGTGGTAGATGTCAGTTCTTCAAAACTCAGGAAGAGAAACAGTAAGAAATCAAATTTCTTAATCATGTGCTTGTGAAGGTAGCTGAAGACCATTTAAAATGTCCTCTGCTGGTTGTTTTAGCCATCATTTAACCTTGTCTTGTAATGGAAAGGGATATTAAAGCTACACTGTATTCTAACTGAAGATCAGTTTCCAGTGTGTTTATCACCAACGCTTTATGGAATGTTAGAAACCAAATGGAAATGTCAGTATGTTATTAATATCAGTATGTTATTAAGGATCGTCCTGATGGAGAATGAGGACTGGAGATCCCTCTCCCCCTGCCTCCCCCAAATCTTCTTCATGCTAAAGCAGAAAAGAGGTATCTCCTTTTGCCAGTACCTATGACCTTCACAACTGCACCAACAGCAGTGACTTGTCAGTGTTCCCACAGGTTCCCCCATACACTTTCAGGCTTCTTGGAGTAATTTGCTTTCCCTTTCTTTTTTTTGCTCCCTAGCAGTGTAAAGTCTCTAAGAATAAGCTTAGAGACATAGCCTCACTTGCTCCATAGTTCGTCACATGACCTGAAAAGTTGCACTATATAGTAAAGGGAACTCCCCTTCCCTATTTAAAAAAAAAAAGGGGGGGGGGGTTCCTAATGAAATATTATTGGTGTATACTTTGTGTTTGGAAATTTTAATTGGGATTTAGAAGTGATCACCACTGACTGTTCCAGATATCCTAGAGCCTCTTCTGCCATTAGCTTTGAGGCTGAAAATGAAATGAATTTATAAATTTGTGGTTACTGTTGAAGCTGCTGTAAAATGCCCTTTCCCCCTTGCTTGCTTCTCTGATTACTCGGCTGATGAGAAATGCTAAGACAAAGAGCAGCCTCACTCATTCCTCTCACTTTGAGTAGCCTTGAGCAGCTGTGTCAGGAGATAAAATGGAGAGGGCAGTGAGAACAGGAAAAATAAGGAGAGGAGAAAACAGGTATCAGCCTGACATCCAGTACTTGAAACTAGTGACAGAGGGGGAAATGCTTATTGTTGCACTATAAAGAGAAAAGGAAGCCCCCAGATTTGTCCCTTCTTGTCAATCCTGGGGACTGGTGAGCAAACACATACCGAAAAGTTAACAAAGGCCGGAAAGACTGGCATAAGTCATGCTTCTAGCATTTGCGTCTGAATTAAGATCCTTCCTTCACGCTTTGGAATTCCTGCTTGTAGCGGCTTCCACGTGATCTGAAATACTGAAGATGGGATCTGTGTGTTGTCTTAAGCAATACTGATCAGTTATGAAACTTAACAGTTTGGAAGTATGCATTATGGAAAACGGGATGAAATTTTTGTAGAGATTTTGGGTGAAAGGCTGAAAACTCAGGGACTGCTTTCATATTGTTAATGATTGCAGTGTAGAACTTGCAATATAGAATATACAGTGTTTATTGATACCTCATAACTAGATTTATCAGAAGATAATCTGTTCTTTTGGTAATTTGGGGTAGTATTTGGTGAACTCAGCAGCACAGAAGAGCATTCCTTGCTTAATCTTTGTTGGTATTATCTGCAGGAAACCAGGAAATTAGGGCCAGTGCTTCACATACGTGGTGGGGTTTTTTTCTAGTGTTGAATTTTATTATACAGGTCATCCCTGTTTCTTCCCCAGTCTGTTCCACAAACATATGCACCCTATTTGCTACTAGTTCTGTGTTGTCTGACCCTCCCCTCCACACCATACTAAGAGATAAGTGTATGTACTGAAGAATATGCCTTTTTACATCTGTGCATGCATCTCATTCTTTTACACTTGAATTTTGTGTGTTCTTCCTCCCCCTCTCCTAGGGAGGTTGTTCTTATTTTCTTTTTGCTTCTTTCTTTCAGGGTTGCCAATATTTTGAAACTTCTTACTGAGGGTTTAAGAAAAGTGATAAAATGAGGAACATTGCTACACTAGAATATAGTAACTGCTGCTGTCAACATTGTCTTTTGGTCTCTAATCCATTAGAAATGGAAGTTCCTAACAATTACTAAGCATACACCAAGAGGTGCTTTGTCCAACTTGGTGCTTGTGTTCTTCTGAACATTTCTTTCTTCTTTCCTTGTTTTCCTTTCATTTTTGACTAAAATCAGTTGGTAGAAAACTCTAGATTGTTTGAACTGCTCATGGAGATCTTGAATCCTTTGGATTCAAAGATGATGTACCCACAGAGAAATACTGTCACATTAACATGTGTCACAAACAATAACAATATCGTCACAGATTTTCATTATAACTGTCTTCTAAAAAGACTTGGTCAGACTTCCTAATTGGTGGTACCCTTACATTTTGGATTAAGTTTTATTCTATCTTTCAATAATACAATTTCAGAAAGTATTTTTAATATGTGGAGAACTTTGCTGATTCCTGGAGCACTCTGTATGGATTGTTGCTGGAAATAAGGTACCAAACTAGAGGAAAAAGCTGTCTGGTCTGTGAGGGCAAGTCACGGGACTTTTATGGTTTTAATAATTTAACTGGTGTATCCTGCTGTTCTCTTTTTAAGGCTGCTGTGGGAAAGACTAGTAGGAATCATCTAGATAAGGTGTAATAGTTCACTTGAGACCCCTTTTTGCACTACTGGTCTGGTATATAACAATTTTGATATCCGAAATCTATAGAAAGTGTTTGCTGTGCAAATTGCTTGAAAGGAGACGGGTGTTTTGTCTCCAAAATCTGATCAAATAATCTGTGGAAAACATCATCAATCTAAGATTTAATAAATGATACAGAATAAACATGCATACATATCTATGGATGCAAATAAATGAATAAATGTTTGGAGTTAACAGCTTTTTTTTTCACTAGATATAAAAGAGAGGTTCACCAATTATGTGCTGCTACTAATTGTATGTCTAAGAAATATGGAACAGTTCTCATGGAATCCAGGTAAGTACACCAGTATAAAAATAAAATTCACGAGTATAGGTAACATTTTAAGACAACTATATTTCTTGCTTACCTTGGCAATGTGAAAGACTTAGGATAAAGGTGACTCTTAATTGAGGAATCTTGACTTCTCAAATATTAAATATTCTCGTTTTTCAAACCTTAGCTTTCTTGTAATATGCTTCTATCAAATGGGATGGAATCACTGTGCTGTTACACTACAAACAAGCAGAGTTATGTTTCAAACACTGTCTTGAGTGATTTCCTCCCACCCCTCCCCTTTCCTGAAAGCGCACTGAGGATGAAGGATACCCTAGACAAATTTATTTTGTGAGGCTATTGAGATGGAAATGTGTGAGATTCTGTAAAAACTTGTTTGTAATGTAATAGTAATAATACTTTGGGTTTTTAATACTATATTGAATAAATATTGGGTCAGTATTAGATTTTATTTTAATAAGGAGTATTAAAACTTTAGTTTAATAATGTTGAGCCCATGTCTGTGTGATGTATTTTGATTGAATGTTACCAATCAACCTAAATCTTACATTAAGCATCCAAGAGGCTAAAACTGCAGGTGCTTTGTCTATTACTCCTATACACTAAGCACCTACTATCTAATATGTGTAAAGATTGTCTTCCTAGTCAAAATAAAGCTTTACAGTTTAAAGGCTGTAGAATCTGATCCTTGTTGTGGCATAATTGCATAGTGCTGATCTCTTTCTAGAGCAATTATGGGGTAAGAATTTGCACAGTAACTGCTGAGGGGTGGCATAAGGTTGCAGATACTGCTTCAGACTCTGAGGATTTTTGTCTGCTGAGCACAAGTTCTGTAATTGTCATTTTGAGTATTGGTGTCAATTTAAATGGTCTAACTTGCTTTTTCCAACCTTCAGATCATCTTTGGGTGTTATTCCCAGATGTTTGCATGGTGATTGCTTCAGAAATTGCAGTGGATATTGTGAAACATGCCTTTATAACAAAATTCAATGACATCACAGCAGATGTAGGTATCCTGTTTGGAAAGCTGAATGCTATTTTATTTTGCTAATATTTTTTTAAATATTAAGATTTAATCCAGGGCAGAAAATGTAACAATCTTGTTACTTTCTTATATAGGATTTTTTCATTTGGGAAAGCTTGGTAGTAATTTCCTGATAGAGTGTACTTTTGAGGATGTCTTTAATGTGCAACAAACACCTCTGCTTCTAAATTAGTAGTTCCAGATCCATAAATTAGTTGAAACAGGTGTGTAACAATTCACATAATAGTCACAATTCATATAACTGGCAGATCATTTTGTGAAGCAATTGCTATTTAAATTTACAGAATTTTACTTTTTTATATATATTTTGCACAGAGCTTGTACCTTTTTTCTAAACAAAAATTATTGTGGGTTAAAATACAGGCTTTAAAAAATTTTTTTTGTGAGGTTGCTGAATCTTGCCTGTATATGAAAGGTGGAATCTAGAGACAGAAATATTTTCCGTTTTCCTCTGTCCTTGCAGCACTAATATAAAGTAGGTTAGCTGTTTGTTTCCTGTTCGTATAATTTCTTAGGACATATATCATGCAGTCCTTTTTTTAAGGTAGTAGATGAGGTCACTTATTGTGTAGTAACGGGCATGATACATTGGCCATTTGTCTTGAATGTTAATGTGTGAATTCAAATGTACTTGATAAATTTGTGAAGAGATGAATTAGTGTTTTTTTTCACTATTAAAATCACTCTTCAGTAAATGAGGTCAAAACTTGGAAGTGCTATCATTTTCAGCATCTCTAAAGTAACCGTATTGTGTGGTGTAGAAACAAGTTTAATACATGTACTTAATAAGCTCCCTTATGCCAGAGGCATTTATGCATGCCCTACTTTCATACAGAAAGTGCAGAAAAGAGAAATAATGAAGTCATGCTAGCCAAAAATACAGCATGCCTCAGTGTGCTGAAACGGCTGTGGGGGGTGAGGGTGACAGTTTTTTGCAAGGTTTATTTAACAAACCTTCTATTTTATAGTATGAAGTTTTAAAGATTTACAGCTGCTAGGCCCGATTATCTCTCCCCCCCCCCCCCGAAGTTTTGAGCACCTGTAGTGCAAGCTGCCCTGCCAGTTATTCTTAAAATAGATACTTTGCTGTCTTAATAGGCAAAACTATTTTAAAAAGAAAAGAGAAAAGCTGCTTTCATCTTCCTGTTGCAATGCCCTTTCTTTATGAGGTCCCTTGTTTAGTCTATTAGTAAGTTTGTTCATTTGTTTAATTTGATCCCAGTGCTGTTTTTATGTAGCTTAAAACAAATGAATTTCATGAAAAAGGTGAACGTTACTTCTCTCATTTATAGTGTTACTGATTATGCTCAAATTGGTAAGAAATACTTCATAAAGTCTCATTCAAATCCTAAAACCTTACAGTGGTGTGTTATATACATGTGTTTGTGTGTATATATTAAAATTACTCAAATTATTTTATCGCAGAAATACAGACTCATCTGTGGGTGAAGGATGCAGTTACACCTCCTGAAAACTAGGTCTGACTCCTTCAGTTAGTGCATAAACACTTATAATACTCTTACTACAGAAATATTTCATTAATAAAACTCTGTTGCTTCTATATAGTGTGATAACAAAAATTAGTCACGCATCTGTTGTGCTGGATTTTTTCCAGGTCTACAGTGAGTACAGAGCCAGTCTTGCATTTGACCTTGTTAGCAGCCGACAGAAAAATGTAAGCCTGAAAATGAAGGCATTTTCTTTTATTAACTAACATAATCGTTATGGGAAATACCAGAACAAAAATACTTTTGGATCTCTTTCACCCCTATAACATTGACATTGTGCCCCCCCTTTTTTTTTAAACAAGCGATAACATGAATATTTCCTTGTAATTATATTATTCTCATTTTTATCCTATTGTTCAGGTCAATTGCAATAGACTTTACTTGATTTTTTTGGGGGGGGTGGGGGAGTGGGGTTGTTTTTTGAGAGAAGATTTCCAAATAGACTGATAGTCAGGATGAATAACTTTGACATTTTTTGAGAGGTGTGGGAATTAAGTAGGCTCAACAAGACTCTTGAGATAACTTTAAACACCCATTCTTCCCATTTTATTTTTAACTACGTTATATCAAAATACAGTGTTCATTAGGAATTTATACTATTTTTTCACACATAGCATGCACGGATGTTTAGGATATAAATGCTTTTATCATGCATGTTATTCCTATGGTATGGGTATTTACAGAACATAGTGTTTGTTTTAGGTTTTCTTTTTTTTTACTACTACTTGTTTTTGGAAGACTATTTACAATGCACCTTTCCTGGATGAGAGTCTTGCATTGCCCTAACTGTTAATGAACTTTGTTATTTATAACTTAACTTATGTAGCTTTCCTGGGCCTGTGCAATAGCTACTTCTAGGAATGCAGTAGCTATACCTCATAAAAAGTTTGACAGCTTCAGTTACCACACAAATTAATTAATAATTTGTTAATAAAAAAAATCAGTTGGAAAGTTCTGAAAATTGTATTAGTTTTTCTAATGACCCTCTGAGGAAAATGAGCATTTACAATTCTACCTAATTCCAGCATGGAGTTCTCAATACTGCATGAAAGTTGTCATGCAGAGCAGCTGTGATTTGAGTGCAAGTGTAAACATACTTTTAAAATGATTTTTAAGACAGTTATCTTGAGGCTAATTATAGGTGCTTGTAGAATGATTTTTAAAATCACTACTGTGATGGATAATTGCATTTTTATCCATGTTGTGGGTTTATCTGTTTAGTGTTTGAGGATCAAAGTCAAATTAATACAAAAAACATCTTTAAATAAGCTGGTTATAATGTATAGATGAAATAGTGTGTTTGGATTCAATGTCCTAATTGCTCTTGATTTAGAGATTTGTATTATACTTTAATTGCTCTTGATTCAGAGCACTGTAGCTAATCTTACCAGTCATATTAGTATTATTTGTTTGTGTGAAAGTACAGTTATCTGCATTTACATTTCAAAAGTTGAATAGGCACACTTTATACTACTGTAGTGTTTATTAGCAGAGATTGATATTTATCTAGAGGGTGTGCCAAGCTAAAATAAGCTCATTCCTTTGTATAAATAGTTCACTATTCTTCCTCTTTCTTTTTTCCCTTTTCTAGGCATATACAGATTATAGTGATTCGGTTTCCAGAAGAATGGGTTTTATTCCTCTTCCACTGGCTGTTTTAGTAAGTCATATCTTCTTTCCTACCGCCATTTTCTGTCAATATCTCATTTTGTTGAGAACACATGCTTGTGAGATAGCTAGGTCACTTTGTAAGGATGAAACAATCACCTTTTTAAATAACTGAAAGGATGCTACAAGGTTGATTTAGCGTTCAGTATAACCTACATCACATACTAATTGTGATTTCATAAATGTGTTACTGTTTATAGCACACTGGGCATAAAAGGCTGAGTATAGATTAATATTACAGAATTTATAAGCACTTGGATTGTTGCAGTGGAATTGCACTACATCTGTGCTTATTAAACATTTATTCCTTTTGGCAAGTATCCTGTTCATTCACTCAGAATAGTCAAAGCAGCTGGCTGCCAGAAGGTTAGCAGTACTGCACTGTTTTTTCATATTCTTTATAAAAGTCCTTGTAGTTGTCCCTGCAATGTTATGTTCAATGTCTCAGTTTTCTTTTTTATGGGGAAACTGAGCTTCTGAGCTGTGGTAGCATAAATGATTCTGAAATACTTGCCCCGTCTGTTACATGGACATGCTGTTAAAAAAATGAATCACTTCATTATTGGAATGGTGTCCATGTGCTGTCTGTTCTGAATTAACTATTGCAGAATGTTTTCTGTAAATCGTCGCTATGATTTTTCTCTGTACACACATGTAGACAAGCAGTAGTTGTCATGATACTGGGAATGTGTCCTTGCTTTGCCAGCAGAGGTGTTAATTTATAATATTTCTGGAAGACTGGCAATGTAAGTTGCTGTGTGGGGTGGGGGGTTTTGTGCCTTTTTTTATTTTTTTAAATACAGTGTTTTCCCTTGAAGATGGGGAAGGATACTACTGACAGTTTTTTTGTCTAGTTTTTATCCAGGATTTAAAAAAAAAAAAAATCATGATTTCTTAGGAAAAAAAAGTCTGAAGTACCTCCAATCAGAATTGGATTGAAATGCCTTTCTCAAGTTAATTGTGTTCTTAAATGTTATCTTGGATAATAAATTTAACATGAACTGAAATGCTTTGCTAACCTGGAACCCTAACCACCACAAACTGCAATAAACCTGAGATTTTTAGGATGGTCTGCTGCTACAAGTTGGGATTTATATGCTGCATCTACAAAACAGTGCTATATTCAAATTATTATAACCAGTGTTTCACACTTTACTGTTTTATTTAATTTTTTTGGTGTTTTTTTGGTTTATGTTACATCAAAGTCAAAATGTTGAAGTAAGAATTAGTAGACTAGTTTTGACAAAGTTACAACTGGTCTTCAAAGTCAATTAGTAGCAGATGCTAGTACAATATTTATTCAAACCAAAACCTTGAATAATCGCTGCTATCAAGGGAAACAGAGTAAATTACGACCAATGTTTCTATTTTTGTCTTGAACTTACCCAATGTGAAAAGTCCCTTATAATATTCTGTTAATAATTGCATGGTGTATATTTAACTGTTTAACTTTTATCTTTAAAACAGCTTATCCGAGTTGTAACAAGCTCGATAAAAGTACAAGGAGTCTTAGCCTATGCTTGTGTTGTGCTGTTCTATTGTGGGTAAGTACTTACCATTGTTTGAACTTTTGTTGATACTTCTAGGTATAAATAAGTATTGTGGCCAAGAAAAGGCGAAAATCTGTGCCTTTTAAGATACGTGGGCAAGTATGTAAGGTGTCATCCTTGTACAGTTATGCACATCTGAATTTAAATAGAGCATTTTATATGTGCATTTTTAATATAGAAGATTTAGTAAACATGTTTAAGGTAAATTTTGAGTTATTCTATGCTGTAATAATTTGTGGTGAGGGTAGTTATAGCCAAATAGTTGTTGCAAGGACTCTCAGAATTCTGTGCAATACAAAAATTATTTAAATTACAGTGTAGGAATTTGTTTAGCAAAGGGCGGATTTGATTTATGTTGAATTTTGGTAACATAGCAGATACTAGCCTAACTGTGAATAGAAGGGCATTTCTTTGAGAAAGCTCCAGTTTTAGCGTACATTTCATCTAGATCTGAATAGAATCTCTCTCAATTGACAGGAGACTGTATACTACTGCCTGTAGTCTCTGCGTGCCATGCTTTTGCTTTTAAGATACTCATGCAGTCTGTTTTTTACATTCAAGTTTTCATCCAGAACTATTCCTCAATGGAAGAAATGATTGCAAGTAAATATAAAAGACTCTCACTCATAAATGGACATTGAAATAGAGTTCAGACTGGACCCTCAGTACCACAACTGTATTTGAGTATTTGGATATTAGAGTCCTCAATAAATAACTTCAATAATGCAAAAAAATTAATGGGAAACTAATTGAAAGAAGTTATACTGACAGATGAGATGTGTGTTTGCACTTTAAATCCAATCTACTTTGCCTGTCTTGAGGAACTGGCTGTATATTGTATGGTGATTACCAGTTTCTGGGAAGGCTGCTTACTGACCTGCATGAGCATTTGTGTTCCCTCAGTACTGATTTGTTCTGGAAGAGTGATTGCCCATAAAACTGACTGCGAAGAGTTAAGTGACTCAAATGGCTGGGGCACAAAGAATAAAGGATATTCTGTAGTGATCCACATGGCAATTCACATAGTGGCTATTCATACCTGCTCAGAATTGCAGAAACTGTCCCTCCCAATGCCCCGCCAAGTAGTTTTTGTACTTGAAGGCAGCAAGACTTGGGAATGAGACAGAAGTGGAAGACTTCTAAGTCTGGCGCAGAGGGTTCTTCAGGCTCACTGGAAGAGAGAAGTCTGCTGGTTTAGAATACCGTATCAAAAGAATGGGATCACTGCATGTTTTTGTGACTAGATAAATCATACCAGCTCACTCCTTTCTTTACTCTGACCATAATTTGAAGGAAAGGCAGAATTTGGGCTGGTGTGTCCAGTGTACATCAGAATAGAGATGCTTCTCTTTAGTGTAGGATAACTAGAACCTTAAGATACTGTAAACAGGCCAGACGTTAAACTGTTAGCCATGCTCTTCTGCCATACCTTGAGGTTTTCCCCAGCATAGCACGTGCAGTGCCCATATTATCCCCAAAGCTAGCCCTAGGTAATTGAAAGGATTAGCCCCTGATCATCACATTCATGCTATGGTGTACCCGGTTCAGCACCTTCATATTGCTCAGTGTTTTTCCCAATATATGTAATCCTCTACATCTACTACTTCGGTTCTGTGGCCAGTCCTGGATTTTCACAGTCTCTGTGGCTTGGAGGGCAGGAAGAAGTAATGTTATTAGCGTGCAGAATAAATTGCTGCTATTTGGAAGTGTGGTTGCTCATTACATCCGTGGGGAAGCTGTAGTGTGCCACAAATTGGAGTCAAGGACAGTATGTTTTCTGGGATGGGGGAGAATTGTCAGAAAAGGTGAAGAGGCAGCAATGAGGACCGACTTCGGAACTTTGGGCCAAAAAGATTGTCTTGGACTGGATTCAGGCCTGCAGTTTGAGAGTTTTACCTTTAGGTTGCAAGAATAAAGACATTTGTGGCTTATTTTCACTCTAAGGAAAAGTGAAAAGGGGTTTTTTTAGCTTCTGCCATGATTTCAGATTTGGAGCTAACTCAGCTCCTACATCTTCCAAGTAATTTGTATTCTGAACACAAATTTCAGTTTTGTCTTTTGTATTGATATTTAGCAATAGTAATGCTGTATATGACAGTACTCAGGACTCTTGCCCTGCTTTTGAAACCTGAGTTTTCTTTTTCTAGGACTTTGAACAATTTCAGACTTACCTGGTGTTTAGAAACTTGAGCCTGGGGTGGATCAGGGTAAAGAAAGAGGGAGAATCACTAGAAAATTCTATATAGTTTTCCATGAGATGCTACAACTGATACAGTGAAGAGTTGACTTACTGCCTCTTCAGCTTCTGATTTCTTTAAATCAAAATAGGATCATGTCCTAAACACCTACTTTTACGGGGGGGGAAAGCACATATTGCTCAAACTTATTAAAAATGGAGGAGAGCTGCTCTCAACTCAGTAACAAAATCTGTCCTCATAACCTAATAAGATTGTAGAGAACCATGGCTTTCAACTTGTATAAAATGGTATCTTCTTTATGGTTGCTAGGATAACTAAAATGACAGTTTCTTTTGAACACTGAAAATGGTCTGCTCTGCCTGTTCTTCCATTTCTCTAAATGCCTTATTTCTGAAAGTGAATGTGTTGCATAAAATTCCCTTAGAAATGCTGGGTACTTCATTTTTCTATTTGACATGTTCTGACTACGGTAATGCAGTGAGAGATAGTGCAATTGCTGCTGAAGTATGCTTGGGTCACTTTATGATTAAGCAGTTAGACCCACTCCATGGATTTTAATCTGCAAATGTTCATTTATCTCCAAGTCATCTTTTTAGTCTATTACGTCTAAAATAAACACTTTCAGGGAGTGGAGAATGAATTTAGACTCTGCATTTGGATCCTTTTTTTGTTATATAGGTTGATATGTGTAGAGAATATTTATATTTATCCTACAGAGGATAGATAGCTATTTCAGTGTTCTTCTGTAGTGAGCTTTCTGTGCTTTCACCTTTGGAGTGGACATTGATCTGCTACAGGCCTAGCATATAATGTAACATTAATGGAACTTATATTTTACAAAACCCATTTGAGCTGTAATCTTAGTGCTAGATGGTAGACAAACCTTCCTGTTCTTCAAATGAGAAGATGGGTCTAAGGGATTTAAGTGGTTTGCTGAACTTCATGCTGCAAATTGGTGACAACAGAAAAAGAATCTGCTATCAACTGGACCGTGCTATGATGACAGTGCAGTGCTGCCTCTTAGAATTTGTTGAGTTTTATGAGATGTCTTTTGTAATATGAAGAAGGACTTAATGTAGCCTGCAGTTTATTAAAGTTAGGTATTTGAGTTCTTGTGATTTAAGTCCACTAGTGATCCTTGGCTGGGCAACACTGAAGGCTACAGTTTCAACAGTAGCACATTTAATAGTGGACTTGCTCCTTCAAGGGCCCTTTCTAGTTCTGTGTTTAAATTTTTGATGTATTAAATGGCTGCTGAACTGTCCTTTTAGTCATTTTGTTGAACAATGATAAACAGTATAAAACTTAACATTTTCTTCTAAATGCCTTCTGGAATAAAAGGTGGTGGGTTTTTTTTTTTTTAAGTATTAGGTCTGAAACAAATTGTTGAGAAAAGGAAGTTATGTTTTTGATCTTGCTATTGAAGGGATTTAATTTATTAGATAATCCTTCCAAGACAGCAGTAACCATATGCAATTATTTTTATTATGAATACTTGGTATTGCAGATATATAAATAAGTCTTTTTGTTTTTCAGGTTAATATCTCTAAAAGTCCTTAATAGTATTGTTTTGCTGGGGAAATCATGTCAGTACGTAAAAGAGGCAAAAATGGAGGAGAAATTGTTCAATCCTGTCCTGACTGCCACCCCAGGGAAGCCAGTCAGTAAACCGCAAAGCAAATTTAAATCTACCCAAGGTAAACTTAACTGTTTGGTTTTGTTTTCAAATGTAATGAAACAAATTGCTTCCAGATTAAACTTCATATTAAATAAGGTGTATGACGTTATTTATGACAATAGGCCCCTTGCTGAACTTTGGTTGTACAATATAGCAGCTGTGAACACTTGTCTCTAAGTATAACAGAACTTCTAGCTGATGTCTCATCTTTTGCATATGATTTTCTTCTCTGTAAGATCCCACCCTGATACATGGAGGAGATGGAAATATCAGGACAGTAGCATGTTTTGTTCGAAAATATCACTACACAAATAAGTAAATATTTAAGTGTCACCACCTGGCAGGTTGAGGAAGTGTTCCATGCATTTCTTATGGAAATGAATGTAAAACATGGTACACAATAGATATAATTTATAATGCTAATGAATGGAAGGAATGAAAAACTTTATGAAATCTGAATAGGAATTTCAGATGATTTCTGAGAGCACCCTTCTTGTCTCAAGTCTGTTGTGCAGTGTGGATTTCTTGTTTGGGTCCTCAGCGTTAGCTGTTAAAGTACTGTTACACTGCTTGTTAATAATGTAATGGGGCATTATATTATATTCCTGTGACACATTATAGAAGGAAAACAAACCTTCATTGTTGCAGTCAACTGAGTTGGGTTGTATATCTTCTCTGTGAAGAATTCAATGTGAGATCCCTAGAGAACATAACAGTAAGGCTTTTATTGTGTTTGCTCTGTTTCTTGCCAAAGACTTGAACAGCTTGAAATTTAAGGTGCTTATTAGTCGTCATAGTGTCTTGCCAGCAATAGTAGAGTTAAGAATCTGTTAGTGTTTCAGTCATAAATCCCTATATCTGAACTCAGTCAAATCACATCAGACTGAAACTTGGTGCATACTTTTTTGATAGTTTTAAATTCATAGAATTACTTTAGTTTCATGAAAGAATGTAATATGTATTGGTCTGAATGCCTTTTGCATTTCAGTAGAGGGCTCTAATAAAGGTTTTGATAATGTTTTAATTAAACATGTTAATATTACACTTGGATATGGAACTTAATAAGCCATACTTAAAGACTGACCCTTGAAAAACCTGCTGCTCACAGTAAATAAATCCTGAAGACTCTTTTTAGCTGAAGCATCAGCGAGCTTACCAGCTCAGTCAGCAGAGATTTTTATTCCCTCAAATGAAAAAAATTTAATTAGAAAGTAGCAATCAATAAGCTTTTGCTAATGTTATTTAGACTATTCTTAACTTTCATAAGTGTTAAAAATTGAGCTTTCAGCAGTTTATCCAGTAATATATACCTTTTAATAGGTCTTTATTTACTAGAAACCTCAATTATGTAAAAGAATGATTTCAGCTTCCCCAGCTTCTGTGTCTCCATTACTGCTGGGTTCTGCAGTATTGATTAATCCCTGTGCCCACTTATCAGGTTTGTGCAGTACAAACTCTGTACCAATCTCTCACTACAATGAGCATAAGGGAATTAATCTGTAGTCCACTTTCTAGGGGCTTATAATGTAAGTTAGTTTATTTTCTTGAGAATTTCCATTTTTTCCCCAGGAAGTTGAAAATTTTGAGGGATAAAGTTTCATACTTCTTGAATAATGGGAATTCTAATCACTGGTAATCATTTGTAGCTGACCAGTTACTTCTCTGGAAGTTGCTTGGTTAGAAAATACTTCTTTGTCATGAAGCTTTACAGTTAGCATTATTTGTCTCCTTTCTTGATGCAAATGCAGTACCCTTGACTTGCGTAAAAGTGTAAAGAATAATCTATTTGCCTAGAAGTAGTAGATGGTATACTGTGAAGTGATGCTATAAAGAAGAAAGTTTCTTTTTTATAGTAGCTTAATTTATATAGTGCTGATATATCTCTGAAAATAGCTGTTCCAGTTACTACTGTTCCTGTCAAATAATGTTTTCTTGGATTTGTTTCCAGTACTCTCAACAGCAGTCAGATTTTTTCAGTTTCCTTTAGAGACAATAACTCAGATTTTAAGAGGAGCAAGCAAGTAATGAAATGTGATCTCCTCACTTTCCTATGCATTTTAAGTATTATAAATTTTTTAGTAAAACATAGAAACAACACATGGATTTTATGCAAATATCTTAATTTAATGGAGTCAGCGTTGAATTCCATTGAAGTAAGAGGCAGGAATCTTGCAATAAAAATAGACATCTTCAATGAACTGCTTTAGAATCCAGTGCTGTAAGTGTAGCACGGCCAGAGTCATTTATTAGTTATCCCTAGAGCAGTCAGGTTTATTCTACATATGTAGAGGTTTAGACATATTTGGTTTCTTCTAGAGAAACTCCTTTTATACATTCCAGTTGAAAATGTGCGCTTCACATAGTGACTGTAGAAAATCTTTCCACATAAGCCAACGAAAATAAGTACATAAGCCAGAAGAAGGCAGAGTGCAACTTCTGACTGCTTGTTTTATTGTATCCTTTTATATATCTTACATAATCTGCTTCTTAGGCTCTTGCTCCTTCTCTGAAGTTCTGTAAAAGGATAAAAATGAATTTTACCAGTTTAGGAAAGTAGAGTGGTTAATAAGGAAATCTGCCTTCTGGTAAAAACTAAGAAGAGGTAGTGACTTGGTAGCTATTAAAGTTACCTGGCTTCCACAAATTATTCTTCTGTTGCTTCTGCTGCTTTGATGCATCTCACTTTCAGGACAACTTTGGATGAATCTGGATGTTACATCAGTTTGTATTAGATGATGCATCAGTATGCCTGTGTCACATTCATGATCATCTTTGTAATTATCTGTCTCCTCTTCCAACAGGAATTTTCACAGATGAAAACGGGTCTACATCAGTTACCAATCAACCTGTGCATCAGAAAGAGAATATGCCAACTTTACTTGTAACGAGCAGTTCTGATCAATTTCTCACAACTCCTGATGGAGAAGAAAAAGATATAAGCCAAGAAAGTTCAGAATTAAAACACAGGTCTTCAAAGAAAGATTTGTTGGAGATAGACAGGTTTACTATCTGTGGAAACAGAATTGACTAATTTTTTTTTTGTTTGTTTGTTTTTTGTTTTTGTTTTTGTTTTTGTTTTTTAAATCAATGTGCTAAGGATACTGAGCTGTTGGGACAGCAGATGCTACCAGAATGGACAGTTGCCAAAAAGGCACATAAATATTTATTTAAAAACTTAAATTATTAATGGCAAACAAATATTAATTTCTTTCTACAAGTAACTTGGCTTGGTGTCAGGTCAAGTAAGCAGTCTCTAACTTGCCTCTCGGAAAATGTGGTGGATCGTGAGTCTCTAGCCTGGTGGCAGAGCTGCAGTATCGCTTTTCTGGAAGATAGACTGGGAAAACGATAGTCCTGTTTTGCATTACAAAACCATGCTTCCAGAACATACTACTTTTCATGAAGGTTCCTCCAATGTAAGGATATTCCTGGAAATGTACGACAACTTTACAGGAAGCTTGCCTTCCCAGTTATGTTGTTTTATTAAACATCTGCAAACAGAATTCAAAACTTGTAGTTGTCAATGAATACATAAAAAAGCACTCGTACATTAAACTAAGTCAAGACAGATATTCTTGTCATCAGAAAAATCTTTTCAAGATGTATCTGAACTACTCAGAATAAAATTGTCTTTAAATGCAAGATATACTGCATAGTATTTTATCTAAATACTAAACACCGAGGAAAAAGATCATAAATAAAAAATATAGTGAAGGTTCTGCTTAACTGTGCAAATATGAAGCATAATCATTTCTTGTGTTCAGTTATGTCCTGCCAAGCAAACTATTTATAAAATTATTTTTTAAAGCTGAGGACTTCTTGTTGCTATGTAAAAAATAATAAAAGGGCACTTCTATATACTAAGGGAAGGCAATGTTAATTGCCGCAAGCAGGAGTGTTGCATTGGATCTGTATGGCATTAATGCAACAGAAACGAATCATTACACTGCATTTTGGGTTTAACTCTTTAAGAATGATGTCTCTGTATTAACTTTTTTGAGAATGTCTATGATAGCTCGAATGGACAATCAAATTGGAATTATCCATTTTAATAGATGAGTTTTAGTCAAACTTAAGTAGATGGACTAGACTTATAAAGTTCATTTAAGCATTACAATGCATCTTAAGCTCTCCTCACACCAGAAATAATGGGAGAATTCATGAAAGATGATATGGAATCCTTAAACCAAGAATGAAATAAATTTCAGCTCAAAACTTTAGGCTGGAGACTGGCATCAGAAGACACCCTTTAGGGAATGGTAAATTCTGCATATACTGTTAAAACACAGCACTAACATCTTCAGATGCCTTTCAGATATCTAAGTATGCATCAGTTTCATTTTCCAAGGAAAACTTATTATACAGGTGCTTCAGTGCTGAATGAATGATGACAAAAGTTACTTTTCACTAATTTCGTAATTCATCAGAGTGGGAAGGCAGAGATTATTTAGTTTATGAATATAAAATGTGAAAGTTCAGTGTAATCCCTGAAATTTGCAGGACTACATTATTATAGCAAATGGGGATAAATGCACAGAATTATATGCATCTGAGCAGATTTAGTAATGAGATAGCTTTGCCGTACAGGTTAACATGGTCTGCTTTGGTGGGACCTTCTTGCTGCAATCTTTCAGCCTTTCCTCTCCCATAAAGAGACGTTGGAATAATGGCCAAAATCCATGGATACTGTTCAGGGATTAAAGTAGAAGGAAGAGGACTTGCACTGGGGAAAAATCTGAAATTCTTTAATTTTTGGTGTATTTTATACTAATTGGAGAGGTTCACACATTGAAATTATCTGTCGATTTGGTGTATCTTATTTTTGAATTATTTAGCAGTTGCTAAAGGAAGCTTGGAATTGCTTTCATTTTTTTCTGTTGAATGACATTCTGTAACAATTTTATAAGTGCATCTGTGTGAAACTTAATAAATCAATTTTGTAATATTTGTTTAAAAAAAGTAAAAGTACAGCGTCAGCATTTCTTTGTTAATATTCATAGTTGGTAAATCTGCAATGTATAAAATTCTGGTTTCCATATGTTAAGACTCTTGCAATTGTGGGACAAGAAGGTGTGTTAGAACTGATTTATTACTGGCTTTACTTCTGCATTTGTTTCTGTTTTTAATGGCAATTGGCTATTGCCTCTTGTAGGGAGAAGAAAAAAGATGTTGATGCCAACCTACTAATAATTTGTCGGTTAAAGACAAAAAACAATGCAAATGAAAAATTGTCTTAAGGATGGCCTAATCTGAGTAGTTGGTTACTGCAGTAGGACTTGTTACACCTTCACAGCAAAGCCAAATGCAATTCTAGTGTGCTTGGGCAAACGCTTTACGTGGCATGTGACAGTAATAGTTAAAGCATAACAGCTAACCACTCTATATCTGTGTCCTGGCCCAGATCCTGCATTGCTGCTTTTGTTTATAGTTGTGCTAACTAGATTTGAAGTAGTCTAGCTGTGCTTTTGGGTATGGCAGTTGCATTTCCATTTGCTGTATAGGCATAACCTTGATTTTGTTCACTCATAAATCAGAATAATTTAAAGGTGTGTTTGAGGCATTGATAAGAGGGCCTTGCAAACAACAAGTTCCCTTAAACTCTTTGGAAGCTTCATGGAGGCTCTAGCGGGCTTGACATTTCATTGTTTTTCACTTGCTCCAAGCTCTCAAATTGTTCTCATGTTCTCACTCATGACTTAATAGGGACTCCTTGGACATCTAGCTCTGCATCTTTAATGAAAGGTCACAGCTCCGTCTCTAACCCTGGGCAGTCCTCTTGGAACTCCAGAGGTGGTTTGTTGGGCAAAAAAGCAAGGTAGCCAGACCTAACTTGCAATCTGTAGATATGTCTTGATTTTTGTAGGTTTTCTTGGAAAGATCCGTTCTTAACAGTGAGATAACTATGGAGAACATCAGGGGTTAAACAGTGAATAAATGAAGTTTTTCAATTTATAAATCCCTTCAGAAATAAAATCAGGACAGTCCTGATGGAAGCAGTGATATTTCAACTGAAGTCACAGTTGCCAAATTAATTCCAAAAGCACGCACTGAATTCAGTGTATATTCGTAATGAGCTGGATTATGGGAGCATTAGTAACAAACATGTTTTCCGTAGGATTATTAATAATTCTTTGAAAGGTTTTGAAGCCTTTCAGATGTTCATCAGCAAAGCAGAATTTCCCCTCAAGCAAAGTAGTTTCACAATCACAAGGGCACTGTTAATTTAGATGGATCATAATTTAGAGTTTGAAACTTTTCAACGTTACTGTTCTTCTTCGTGAGAAATTTTAAATGCTTATTTAGAAATTAGTTTTTGTAAGTCAGCATAGTTCTTAAGGTTACTGTTTGTAAAAGGCAGTATTTGCCCAGTTGTGGCTGTTCAGATGCCAGCTGACCTCTTGGGGTACAATTCTGAATCTTTTTGGTGGTGATAGGCAAGAGAACGAATGAAACTTCTTAACTGTGGCACATAGTTAAACTGTGAAACTTCTGAAACATTGCAAAATTTTTTTGTCTTACAAGTCAGACTACTCCACTGTGAGGAAACTGGGAGTTACCAACTATATCAATCTTGTGTAACCAGGGCTTTGGAAGTGTTCTTCACAATTACTACACAGAGTATTCTCAAAACTTTTTCAGAGTAATTGCTCTACCTTATAATTTGGCTATGTTTATTTTGCTGACTCCAAGAAAGCAAATGGTTGTGTGCGAGTACTAAGCAGCTAGCAAAGAGGGCTGTAACAAACACTGTTGAAAGCTGTACAGCAGAGCCATCTTTGTCTCAAGGAAGTTTTTCTGCATATAATGGTAGAATATATTTAGACTATGAAGGTTCTCAAGAAGACCTGAGGTATCATTTCTAAATGTTTTTGAGTTTGCAGTTCTAATGACAGAAAAACCCAAAATGGTAATAGCTTTTTAAAATACTGATAGCTCAGTTTTCCCAAAAATACTATTGTTGTCATGCTTGCAGTGAAATAAACTCAATTTTAAAATTTGCCCTAACTGTAAATACTCTGCCCACCTGTAATAGACTGTGTACACTGTCATTTCTTCCCTTCATTACTACTTTGTAGTAGTGTTATGCCATCAAACAGAGATAAGGTTTCACCCTTCATTTAAGGCACTTCTGTCTTACAGCCTAAATCTAGAAACTTGTGCATCCAGGATGGAGACGAGTTGATGATTTGTGAGTACAAAGATCCGGGTTGCACTAGAACTTCCTTGGGTGCTAATTTTTTAGGATGACTCTGGTGCATTTTCTTCTGTTGTAAGCTATCTGTGCTAAATAAATCCTGTTACTGAACAGGCAAATACTGTATTATATTGCACTTACTATTTGTATATTTATATACAAAAAATTGCTTTGGCAATCTCAGATTGGTGATACTAGAGCAGTGTTGCAAGATAAGTGTATTTTTCTTAACAGAGCAATATTTGGTGTTCAAGGAAGGTTCAGCTTTTATGCTGGAATTAATTCTTTCCACCCACACTCAGTTTGTTAAAGTGGCGGTGAAGTTTCTATTTATACATAGGCTATGTCAAATATTAGAAAGAGTGTGTTCCTGTGATGCCTGGTCCTCACGTGTGCTTGTATCCTCTGTTCCTGCTGAAAATGATTAAGGATCAAAGAAGTTCAAGAATTGCTAGATCTTGTTTGATACTGACAGTTTAAAATAGGTAGTTCAGAATCTGATCACATGGTCTTGGAAAGTGGTGACTCTGTTTCACCAAGAAGTGTGGCAACGAAACTGTTAAAATCCAACTCTGGACAGCACATTCTTAGTCTCAATACACAAAATTGGAACAGGAACATCAGTATGTGAGTTGATGCTAGCAGCTAGGATCCTGGTGATGGAACTGTCAGCCCAGAATTTGCCTGCAGGTCAGGTTTGAACTTGACATTCTTGTTAAAGGCAGCATAGCAATATAGTCGTCAGCCAACTTTTTTCTGTAGCTAAGGCAGCAGGAGCTGTGCTAAACTTGTCTCTACTGGAGGCAGTTCTTGAAGTATCATGTGTGCATATATATGCCTATCCTCAAAGCTAGGGGGCCTTGTTTTCAGTTCAGGCGATGCTCGGTACCCTTTGGATTTCTGCAAGGCATAGCTGTAATGAGAATGAATCTTGCACTGAGACTTGGTATCAGCTACTGATTTGAGACAGTGTCCCTAATGTGATAGCAAAGAACCCACTTACTAGACTGATCAAAAATTATCTTCTGAGTTGTCTTTAGTCCTGTGAATTGACTGGGACACTGGAGAGGGAGAGCTAATTCTGCTTGAGCTATGTGGTAATGGTTCTCCTCTGGAGTGGAAAATATTCTCCCTGGAATAAAACTGGAGAAGGGAAGGACTCCTGGTCTATAAAGAAAATTGTTAGTTTTCTTATTTTTATATTAATTGCCTTTTCTTCCTCCAAACATAATTGCTGTCTTCGGGTTTGCCATAAAATCCCAAGTAGCTTTCAGTAGCCTGTAGTGAATTAGTTAGACAGGTGTTCAATTATCAGTATTACGATTTTGTTCCTGGATAATATGAGGACATCTGGGAACCTTCAAAATATAATTTGTCAAAGACTATAAACAGAACTCCCTAATTAATGAGAAGCTGTAGCCTGAAAGCCACCTGAAACCTGTTAATTTTGTTTAGTATGTTGTAGAGCATTTGAAAGTCTTTCCTACTATCTTGAAAAGAAACAGTTCAGAGTAATGTTTTTCATAGATTAAAATCATAGGCAAGTGATATAGGCTTCTTGCAGCCACCTTGGGATAATGCTAAGCAGACAGACTTCTAAAGTCTGTGTCATTTATATGGTTGTTAATGATCAACAAAGAATATATTTTTATATGTATATGAAAAACGGAAACAATTTGGGCAGATAAAAATAAGCCAACTTTGACCATTTGGGGGGAAAAAAAAGGCTTTTGAAAATGGCCTCTGTAAATGCAGAACTTCATACATGAAGTATAACAGGAGAAATAACATGGCATTTGGATGCACATTTCCAGAGATGTGTTTGTACATGTTTGTGGTAGGGATGAAGCAGGGCAAGACATTTTCATTGTGATTCCACATTCATAGTTCATGTATTTTGTCACCTCTCTATTTGAGAGAGATTGACTGCCAGCCTGTTAAAACCCTAGCCCATTAAAACCAACCAAATGGTGCCTGAACAAAATTTGTCTGTAACATTGGTTACTGAATGCTCTTGTTTGTCAGGCTGGACACCAGGTCTTCAAAGCATATAGCTGTCTCTAAGATACATGCTCAGGACTTGGGGAAAATGCTCCTTTGAGCAGCATTTTCTCTGATACTGCGCGAGAAGCCCTCATAGAATAAGATCTAATTATGTAGATTAAAAATAAACCCTCTTGTTCATGAATTGGTATAATCCCTGACTCACTGAGCTGGGGGGAAGGGGGGGGCTTAAGTTTGGGCACTTCCTAAAAGCAGCTATTTCCCTTCTTTTGTTATGCTGCTCAGAATGAGCATGTATGATTTCCCTCTGCTGATGGGCACCAAGGTGAGACTATAGCCCCAAGTAAACTGTGACATGCTCTCCTAGGTATAGACCGCATATAGAGAACGGAACAGAAAATGGAGGCCTTTGTCCAAGTGCTCTTTGTAACTATAAATAATGCACCTTTGTATCACAGTACAAAAGTTTTCTATTTGCTTGCTTTTGTGTTGTAATAAATAAATGGTACAGTTGCATCCAGAGAATCATTTTAGAGGAAGTTCTCTTTGCATCTCAATCCTGAGAGCCTGGGGTGGGGGAAGAGGGCAGGTGCTACTGTGATGATGATGATGGTGTGGTTTGACAGACAGAGGAAGCAAGCAGCTAGTCTCTGTCCCACTTGCCACTTGTAAAGTGGGGTGGATTTGTGCATGTGTGTGCGAATGTAGCAGCCTGGCCCGCTGTGGCACATGGTGATACAGATGTATGAGCTCTGAACAGCTCCTCTCGAGTCCGGGGGAGGATATTTTTAAGAGTTATCCTACAAGTATGGCAAGTTCTAGCCTTTCCACTACTGGGGCTTTTTAAGCTATTTAGCCAGCTAATATATTTGCCACACTTTTAAAGAATCATGGAAGATTATGTAGCGCTCTAGACTACAACAGCTGCCTGTATTTTGAGAAGGTAATGCCATAATTTGGATCTTTTTCTGTTTTTATTCTCCTCTCTTTTCCTCCTTGCTCTTTTGTGTTTGTGTTCATTACATAGCCCAGCACTGGTGGCTGGACTCACTGCTGGCAGAAGAGTGGAGAGCGGCTCCATCAAAGGCTGAGGCTTGTCCCTTCAAAGCTGTTTGGCTTGTTTCTGCAGGTTTTGTTCCAGTGATTTACCATTGCACTCGCTTGTTTTTCTTCAGAGTCTACTTTTTTTTTTTAAACTGTAAATCAAGCCTGTTTCACAGTATCAAAAGCTGGACGGAACTACTTGTTCTAGCTCAGGTCCTGCCCAGTGCAGAGTCAAATTCATGTAGTTCCTGAGAGATATTTGCTGAACATCTTCCTAAAACTAAAATGGAGATTCCACAATCTCCTTGAACAGTAAATGCATATACTGTAAAGGCTATTTATTACCTGTAGAAAGCTTCTGGACTGTCTGATTTAGATCTTCCCTACTGCCTACTTTTTGCCCATCCTGGGCATGGAGAATAAATTCCTTTTTTCCCCTCTTTCTCTCTTTGCATCCTTGACACCTGAGACTGTTTCATGTTTCCCTTCAGACTCCTTTTCTAAACAACCCAAATGAGTTGAGTTTCTCTGTACGTGGACTATCTGTCCATGTTCTTCCTGAGGTGGAAACTGGGCACAAAACTCCAGCTGAGGCTTTCCTACAGAGCTGAATTGAACCAAAGGATTACATTAGTCAGCTTTTAGTTAATACATCCTGGTATGGGACTTAAACACCATGTCACTTTTGATCCATATGAGTTTGGATGCACTGTGGTATCTATATACTTTCAACAGAACTACTTAGTTTTTCCCAAGCCTGGACTGGTGCTGTAGTTTAGCGCTATCAAAATGTAGACTTTTGTGTTTGAACTGCTTCAGTTTAATTTTTTACTGTCTCTGTGGTTTGTCAAGTTTGTTTTGAACTCCTGTCCTCTAGTGTATTCACAGGCTTTTCTTACCTTTCTCTGGCAACAGCATAATTTGCCTCAAATTTAACAGTGCCCTGCTACGCCATTCAGATCACTGATTAAAAATACTGTATGGCAATAGACCACAAACAGATTTTTGCAAAATCTTATTTCTACTTTTTTGACAATGAGCTATTGATAAATACTCCCATGGTTTCCCAACAAGCTTCATGACTGCTCTAAGCAATTTTTAATCTGGACTGTTTCCCTAGTTTGAGAATATCCTGTGAGACAGTATCAAAAGCTTCATGAAAATCAACATATGTGACATCTGGTGCTTCTTACCTTATGGTATATTATACTGTTGATGGGAAATGCATTGGTTTGAAACAACTTGACAAATTTATGTTGGCTTTTATTCATTCTCATGTTACCTTTTGAGTACTTACAAAAAAAATTTTGACTACTTGCCCAGAAAAATTCTGGAACGCTGTAGTTAGATCTATTGTTTCCTTTTCCCCTGTTTTAAAGACTGCTTTTAAATCTTTTGGTAAATCCACTCTTCCAGAAGCTCACAAGAAAACTGCTAATGACTCTATTAGCCACTTTTGGGGGGTTTTGTTTTAGTGCCCAGGGTGAAGTTCATTGGATGTTAGCTGAGTGAGGACATCTCACATACTGAAGTACTGATCTGGCAGGATCCCCAGAAGTCCCCAAGGAACTGCCACTGTATTCTGGTAGGGAGAATGGGGGTTTTGTACTGCTGTGCTTAGTTTTCAGGTGATGTTCCCACAAAAAAACCCAGATATGAATCTAGAAAAAAGCTCTCATAATATGTTGCAAAGTCTTACTAATGTGTCTTCAAGCAGCTGTAGGGATAAAAGGAGGGAAGTGCTAACCTATTGCAAGAATACCAAAGAACCTTGAGGAGGAACAGGAAAAAATGAGAAACTTCACAGAATGCCAAATGATTTCTAGGCTGTTGCTATGGATACTGGTATTAAAAAACAAACAACCCCCCCCCAAACTCCTTTGTTCTGAATGCTATTTGATCATTGCATATGACTGCCCCCAGTTCTTAATTAGTGTAGGCACTGACCAGTTACTTCTTGTTCACCTTCTCTGTTGCTACTTGTGTTTTTATAGACCTCAATCATATTCTTCTTCAATGACCTCTTTCCCAGTGTGTGGAGCCTTCTTAAAGGAACTATTCGATTCCTTTGATCACTTTGGCACCCTTCTCTGTACCTTTTCTAGTTTTATAATGCTATGGTGTCTTAATACTGTTTTAGGACTAACAAATTTTTTCTGCTTACACCAGCATCTCGGGGATCTTCCTGCTGTGCCTCTGTTTAGTTATGCTTGCCTTCTTGCAATCCACTGCCTTTACCAAAACATTGTGAACACTACCCTTTTATATGGGCCCTCGCACAGCTTGTCCCCTCGTACTCTGATTGTCCCTCCCAGTTGCTTAGGATCAGCTCTGGAAAAGCGACATCTCCTTGTCTTAACTTTCCTATCAAATACCTAAACTTTTCTACTGCTACCAGATAATGTCTGGATCACTCTATTAGCTGCCCAACAAAAACCCTAGTCACCTTTTTTTTGTGAGCCTGTGGAACTTAGCAGACCTCCACTCCCACTAACTTCTATGTTCCTTTCAGTCATTGCAAAGAGATTTCCCAGCATGTCTATTTTCTTCTGCGGATTGGGCCTTGGAAATAGTGGTTGCTCCAGTATATAAGAGATTATCTTCTTTCTTCCTCTTTTCTGTCTTCTTGAGCAGTCTGTATTCCTTTACACTGATATCACTCATACCTCATCAATTCTCTGTCAACCAGAACAGCATTTAATTGGCATATGTAGTAAGGCTTTCAAGGTCTTGTGTTTTGTTTCCTGGCACTAGTACACAGGCATCTACAATGTTCAGTTGGGGGATTTCCCCCATCTTCCTTCCCATTCTTCCTCCAGATTTACAAAGGGATGTTATTTCTCCTGGTTTTCAGACTTCAGTCCAGATCAAACTGTTACTGCTTACTAATAATGGGCTTTCTGTTACTCTTTCCCTCTCAAGTCTTATTTGAAGCCTTCCCTTCCTGGAAAGCTGGCAGGCAAAGAGGCTTTCCTCATGCAGACCATTCCAGCCTTTCCCTATAGCTCATGCAACATTGCCCGCGGCTGAGGATGGCAAAGCCATCTTCGATGCACCATTTGCATGCTTGTCTCCAGGATGCATTTGGCTCAACCTGATCCTTGAGCAGAAGGACTAGGATTCCCTAAACCTTAGTGCATGTCTTCTAGAGCAACTTCATCACTGCTTTCTTTCCACTTCAAGCCTTTCTTCAAAGTATCTTAGTTGAACACCCAAGGTCACTTGGCTAGTGAGTCTTGGCTGAGTTTTTGTGCCTGTCCAGTAACTTTCAGACTCCGGTGCTGATGGAGACTACATGTGCCAGACGGGCGCCCTTCTGTCACACTCAGCTGAAAGTCACCAATTGCCACAGGAGAGGCGATAGGACTGGCGACTGTGAAACTCAGTTTTTCAGTGAGTGACATGTCCTTTTCTGCAGCTAGGACTGAATCCTCACTTACCAGCAGGGTATTGGACTAGCAATTTACACTGTCTTTAATCTTATGGCTACTTGTTAAGAGCAGAACTAAAGGAAGCTCACAATGTGCTCATTTCCTTTTTTCTAACCCTAGAAGATAAGGAGAACAATGAATCATTTTCTTTATAACAACATTTTTAGTAGAACACTGTTATTGCAGCTCTTCTTGGTCATCTTTTTTCTAGACTAAGGAAGCTTAATGTTCTCTCCTCTAGTCTCCAATTTGTCTGCATCTTTGAAGTGTCACCCCACAGAGTGGACGCAGTGCTCCTATTGAGGCTTTGCTGAAGGAGAATTTCCCTTCTGTGTGATGCTCCTAGTAATGCAGCTTCACAGCTGACAGAGCAAATCTTTCATTAAGTTCTCTCTGTCAGCATAAACTTTGGGTACTTCCCATTTAGGGGCATGGCCCACTGCACAGAGTCTGGGCTAGGCTTAAAATGGATTTAGATGCTAATGAATTTTATTTAGGCACCTGAATATTTTTAGAAAACTGATCTTTGCATATTCTGTGGAGATTATCAGTTGTCTTTATTAACGTCATAGCAGCCATAAATATCACTTAATGGCCCTGAGGCCCTGTGGCCTTGATTATAGATAACTCAATCAGAATTCAGCCTTTTTGAGACCTGGAGCAGGCAATTATGATTCAATACCAGCTCCACTTACAATGTCACTATCCTGACATGAAACCTAGATGGTAGCACTGCAAAGAGGAGACGAGAGGTGCAAACTTTGTTTGATTTGCTTCTCACTTCAATGATCTTTACATTTACACTTCCAGTGAGGTGTCAAAGATTTGGATGTTATATTTTTGGATGAAAATTGAAATAAAATACTTCAGGCAAGAAGTTAAGTCTCTGAGCCTATACCCTCAGAGGAATACTAGCAAACCACAAAGAGTCAAAGAAACATGCTTCACCCTGACAGGTTTCCTGTGTAATTAATGTATTTATATAGTGCTAATTTGGTGAAGCCCCCACCCTTTTCAATAACATCCAATGAAAAAATTAAAGACAAACACTTTTTAAAAATATTCTTCTTTTTAAGACAAATCATAGCAATTTCCAGGGCACTGCACTTGACAAGAATCTGTAAAATGATGTAGGATGGCCCCTCAGTTCTAGCTGACTCTTCCTAATTAAAACAAATTCAATTAATAATTCCTGGGTTGTAAGTTGAAAGCACCGATATAGTTTGCCCCTCAAAGCAGTAAAGTGTAAAAATACCTTTATTCTGAAGTAATGAATAAGGAAACATACTATATTTCCCCCTAGGCAATTCCCCTAGCAAATAACTGGCAGTACTTGAAAGCTTGTGTCTGCTTGAAAGTGATATACATATTAAAATGTATACCCCCAAATCTATAATAGCTTTCACTTAAGCCACAATCTTTTCTGCTTTTTGAAATGTGCAATAAATCCCTGTGCAAATATAATACCAAATATAATACCATGCTTTCACATTTCAGCCAGTAATCTCAAAAAAAAAAAAAAAAAAAAAAAAACACCTCAATTAAGCTTCACAGAACCACTTTGGCATAAAGGACTATTTCCATGTGAGAAATTCATGAAATGAAGTACAGGGAATTTAACTTCCTGACCCTAAATCACTCTTGGTTTGTCTCATAGCAGGGAACAAGGCCAGAAAGACCAGTAGAGCTGGTCCTTCCTATGGCACAGCAGCTCCCTGTTTCGGGGGGCTGCTGTAAGGGAATGATTTGTTATACTGTGATTGTGTTGGGGTCATAACTTGAATTCTTCGTGGGCTATTCAGTTAATCAGGGGAAAGCGGAAGGGTGTTTAATGCCCAGGCATCAGTATTATTGGTAGCACAGTCCATCTCCGGTGGCCAGAGTCTCCGAGCAGGTTTTACCCCTCTCTGAACCCCCTCGGTCAGTGTACAGTGTGAGAGTTCAGACACAAAACAGTCTGGATTCCACTGTGCTTTTTAGCACCTCTAGGGTGTTCCCCCCTCCCCCTGCTTTTTTTTTTGGTGGGGGGTGGGAGGGGTCAAGGCTTTTCTCTGAAATCCTGAGAGCTGGAGGCTTACTCTTTAAAATAAATACATAAATTGCAGATTGCCATACAATCAGACGACCCCGGGAGTTCAAGCCTTAGGAAATAGAACAACTGTAAGTATTATGAGATTGACAGGACTGCAGCGGAAAAATAAGATTTGCCACCTTAACACAATGTTTTCTCCTGGGGTGAAATCCTCCTCTATTTCAGAGAAACCCACATAAGAAGTTATGCATACTATTTCCATGTAATTATATTGTCTTATTAAGAGCAATCATGGTAAGATCTGAACAGCTCCCAATTCCCGCCTCTGTCAGGAGCACACTAGTGAATGTTGCCTCAACTGTGCATGGAGCTGCATTTCAAGGTGGCAATTTAAATAGGCCCTTTTATTAAAGTTAGCTTTTCTGTCTCTGATATTTGGCTTCGAGAACAACTTATTTTGACTGAAAAGTTATCACAAGTTGTTGAGTTTGTAGCCATATACTGCTCTTTATAGCTGTTAACGCAGTGCACATTTTTAAATGGCTTTTATGTTGCTGTTCTTCATTTCTGTGTCCCTACATACCCAAGCTTTGTTGATATTGAGGATTTCTCTATAGTAACTTTTGCTGTTTCCCCAAAATGACAGGACATCTTGTATTTTTTTTTTTTTTTTAAATCCCATTATTTCAGGAATTTCTTTGGTTTAGCACTTCTAAATAGCACCCATATTTTATTCTGCTTTATATTTTTACTACAATACTCTCTTTCCTTCTTTAATGTATATGTCAGGAAGTCTTAAATCTAAGTCTTTTTTTATTAAAGAATTCATGTCTTACTCCTTCCTGATCTCATGATTTCTACAGTGTCCTCCAATGGTACAGCTGGAGATGAGAAGGCAGGTCTGCTCCAGATCTTATGTACCACTGGACCAAATTCAGTATGACAGTGTAAAAAAGATTGTACCGCTTTGGTGAGCTAAAGTAGCTGCGCATTAATCCTATCTGCCAATTAAGCTCTAATTGTGGCAGCAGTACTCCACTGGAGCTCCCCAGTTAATCTTGCAGAAATGTCATTGACTATAGTGGAAAATACCGCAAAACCAGCCTTTCTCTATCTTCATTTCGTTACAGCAACATCCTCCAAAATACATCAATCCATATGTCTCTTGTCCAGTCCTCATCTAGAAATGATCCTTAAAAATGTAATGAAATTCAGCATTGGTCATGTGTGTTGAGGATGTGCTCTGAATGCATTTTCTCACTAGCAGTAGTATGTATTATTTTATAACTGTTGACTTTAGGCCAACTATTGTGGTACAGTTCAGGTCACATTGTACTAGGGGAGCTATAAATATATATCAGAAATGACCATCATTGCCTAGAACAGTTGAGGATAATATCTGATGATCTGGAAACTAGCAAGGATGAGTGAAGCCTGTTTGCTTCTAGCTGCACTCACCTGCAGAGGTTGACTGGAAGCATGAAAATAAAACAACAAAGAAATATGTCTTTTATGCTGAATTAGACAGTTTTCATCTGTTTGTTAAAATAAATCAGAACTATATAACTCAGTTTTAGGTTGGAGTTAATAGGCTAGTTCTCTTCAACTAACTCTGAGTAAGCTATAGTTCAAATTTGTTTTCAAGAAAAATCAACAAATATAAAGAAAACACTTTTGTTTCAAAATCCAAACATAACACTATTGTATAGTTGTAGTATATAGAACTGATCAAAGCTTTAGTAATGTTGCTTGGAATAAACGTGGTTTCTGCAATAGTCCTCAAAGCAAATGCACTAAATGTTCCATTAACTTCTATCTCTTAGGAGATGCTGTTTGAAGAGTTTGAAAGTGCAGTAATACTCATCTTCACGTTGTCGAGTTTGTGATAATGGAATGACAGGCCCTAGTGAATTTGCACAGGAAAAGTCACTCTGCAAATTTCATATGTGAGTTATTTGACATCTTCAGTTTTGGACTGTGAAGGTTTTGGATTGTTACCCATCTGAACCAAGACAGTTAGTGAAAAATTTTAAAAAGGTCTTTCAAACCGTTTAACAGGAGGAAAGTCAAGTTGGATGCATCTTTAATGTGATCCTGCTTGCTGCCAAATACCCTGAAGTGTTGCTTAGCTGAGCCTAGGAAAGCTCACGCCACAGGACAAAGTCTCCCTTCCAACACCCCTGAAGCC
Source organism: Apteryx mantelli (assembly GCF_036417845.1). NCBI lineage: Eukaryota > Metazoa > Chordata > Aves > Apterygiformes > Apterygidae > Apteryx > Apteryx mantelli. The sequence goes on from NC_089982.1 coordinate 70,620,667, forward strand.
TTGCAGCTGGCACCTTGGCGCAAAGTGCTGTCTTTGAGGGCTTTTTCTTGGGGTCCTGCTACACATGCTTTTGCAGCTGTGCCAGTAGCATTCCCCACTGGCTCTCTCCAAGCAGTGTTTCCTTCTCTCACGCTCATAGGTACGCCTACTTAAGCGGGCTTTCTGGCTTAACCTCGCTCTTTTTAAAATTCATAGAAGGTTTTCTTTTCAAAAAGATACCACTTCTCAAAGCACACTAACTTTACTATTGCAATCCTCTTTTATCATCGAGTATTATTCAAACAGGGTAAATTCTGGCAGCTGATGGAAAGAAAAGAATTTGAATTAGACTTCCAAGGTTTGCTGTAGGGCTTTTTGCATGGGTTTTCAGCACACCCTTCCCTTCCTAAACTGCAATCCTCCTTTTAACATCCAGCCTTCCATTTCAGTTTCCTGTTACAAGGCTCTTCTGACTAACACCTGAATAGTCTCATTTAACCCAATGATGTCTCATTCAACTCAACGCTTCCCATTGTGTGTTTATGTGAACACCAACCATGGTAGAGAGCAGCGATCATCAGAGAAAAGTGAGGTGCCTGAGCATACCAAACAGCAGCTGCATTTCCAAAGAAAACCCTGTTTCACTGACAACAGTGAAGAGAGAAACAAATGCAGGTGTGAACTGGTGCATGAACAGGATTGTCAAGAATTTCTCATTTCCAGTCACTTTTTCCAGAACACCTGGTGCTGATGCAAATAATCTCTCACTCTTTGATCTGCTCATTTTTTTTATTGCTTTTTCTTCCTCACACAATTAGTGTGAGCTGTTTGTGTCCTTTTATGGCTACCATATGCTGGAAACATGAACTCTGCAGGGAGAATCAGTCAGCATGGCACAAGCTGTTGCAGTGTCTGAATGAAGCTGCTGGAGGTCTGCCAGGGGAGGCTGCTTGGGACCCATCCTTCTGTATCTGTGCTCGTCTCCCAGACCCTACCATGTTGCCAATAGCTCTTGTGATCAGGGGAGACGCACATAAGCAAGGGGTAGTTCATGTAATCCCCACAGATTTACAAGACATGAGAGATTGAGCTGGGATCTGAATATCTGTGAAGGCCTCCAGGGAGAAATTTTCTGGGATAATGTGCTACTTTATCCAGTTATTTTTTGATGTCTAACTCAAAAATATAAATGCTATTGTGACCAGAAATTCTTTTGAGTCTCTGAGAATTGTTGCTAGCAGACCTTTATTTTCTCTGAGGTTTGTATTAATTAAAAAAAAATAAAACAGGCAAATGATCCAGAAAACAAAGTAAATGCATGTTATTTTGACAAGAAGCCTAGTTAATTCCCAGATGCTACATTTTTGGTACATATTCTGTCCCCAAAAAATTGTGATTCTGTGTATCTGGGAAGTGTATTTATCTACCAGCTATCCTCTCTGTTTTCAAGCAGTAGTTCCCCTCCAGGTGATTTTAACATAACTCTGCACAGCCACAGCTGTCTGAATGAGAGTCCTGGATTTCTTCAGGTAGATGGGATTGTAGTTCTGTTTTTCCAAGGGCTGCACACGGTCCGGGTGTAATGTCTTAGATGTAATGCTTGAAAAAGGTCCAGATGGAGCACTAGGCTGATGATTTTTGGATGTCAGACATCCATTAGCATGACTCTTCTTTAAGACAAGTGCTGATGAATAAAGGGTAACCTAATTTGGCAGTCTAGTAGCAGTGTTGACAGTGCTACATTCAATGGGTTTTGTTTAGAGATGCCATTATTTTTGGTTTGGTTATTAGCATGGAAGGCTATTAGCATGGCTTGGAGGGTCTGGTTCCTGTGGTATAAAAATGTGTTCCCTTGATTTTTGAGAGTGTGAAGGACGGTGTTTGCCATAGGAATGTGAGCTTGGTGAAAACAGTACAGATCTATCCATCTCTTAGCTAAAAGGACTTATGATGGATCTGCAGAGATACCTTGTCCCTCAGAAAGGCCACAGTATAGGACTGCAGCTAAGTTAAGGTTTGAATCTCTCCCACTCCACTAGTGAAGAACTTGCAACAAGAAACAGTGGCTTAAAAGTAAGGTGAAATAGAGGCAATGTTAAAGCTCAAAGGGCAGGCTCACCAGCATCTTGGACACCCAGAGCTGCGTCCTGAGCAAATGGGAACAACTGGGTCAGCTCTCGAGAGAGCATCAGGAAGGCGGAAGGGAAAACCCCAAAGGTAAACCCACAGCAGCACGTGGATATATCACATCTTATATCATCACACCCAGGTAGACTCTGACTGAGCTCAGGGAACTATCAGACCACTTATGTTCTAGCTTGCTTTTCTGAAGGGAATGGAGACAGAAGAACAAGGGAGTGGTCGTGGAGTGTCAAAGAGAATTAACCTGGCTCTGCAGTCCAGAAAGGTATGTAAAACTGCACCTGTCTTTGAACTAAATAAGTACAAGCCATGGGGGGAAAAAAATTATCTGAAGATTGCCTCTCCTTTGGCAAGGTGATACTCACTAGAAAGGAGACATATGGATGAGTAATAACCAACCTGGGAAGGGAGTATATGGCATATAGCCTGAAAGAAAGTTCTAGTTAGCTCTCCTAAGAGACACCAAGAAGTCCTTTGTGGAGTCCATAGGCAGATCTGTAAACTAGGCCAAGTCTGTGCTGCCTCCATGCCAAGAGTTCCTGATAATTTATTAGTTAGAGCTGTAGTGTGTCAGAGAGAGAAGACTGGTTGCTGATGGTGATGAGGCATCTTTTTCCAAGGCAAAGACTCACCATTACTGTTGTCATCAAGTCAGAGATGTGGATAAGTTATTAGTAGCTGCTGTGGGTCTGATGCTTTGTGCCAATAATCTCTGTGGAAGGAGGACAAGAGGCTGGGTTATGCCACAAGACCATGGCTGTCTCCTGAAAGGAACCAGCAAGCAGAAGGTCCCCCTGAACAGGGAAGAGCATGACGAAGGCATTAGCCACCCTTTATAATAATAAAGGGGTGATGAGTGTACAGTATGGTGTAGACATCATATTGAATGACAGTATCATACAAGAGCAAATAAACTCAGTTTTCTCTAGGTAGTCAAAGTGCAGATAGACAGAAAGAGACAATGAAATTGTTCAGATCCTTCCCCCACCCTGTGCTTTTTTTCTCATGGCAAAATGTATCTGTGTATACCTAGGAAATACTGAGAGAAAGTTTCAGGTCCACCAAAAATATCTCTATTTCTGTGCAACGAGGAATGAAAACTCCTCTTTTCTTATGGCTTCAGGGTGAATGCTGCTCCAAAACACAAGAGGGAGGACGTACATCTTCCCTGTTTAGACTGGCCACAGACTGAACTGTGAACACCGTGTGCGTTGAAGACAAGACTCACTCTGTTGCAGCATGATCCAGCAGGCAACTTGAGGATGGACCACATTTCCTTTCTTCACACTCTTGCAAGTAGGTAATGGAAGAGTTTTCAGCATGGTCATCATCCTGGGGAGGAAGAAATTCTCCCTCTGCAGGAAGAATTTCTGGGGAATTGCATGGATGACACTTGTTCCTTCTTTTTTCTTTTTTTTTTTTTTTTCTTCCTTTTAAACATTGTTATTTCTGTGCCTTTAAGGTGCCCTGCACTGTGAATTGCATCTGTTTTAAAACATGGAAAGTAAGTTTTGTGTGAATATCAGTTGTGGAACCTGAATCCTTATCAGCAAGACTCAAATCCCATTAGTATTGCGTTTTGGATAAAAAATTCAAAAATAATTATATATATTTGCAGGGCGAAGGAGAAACAAATTAGTGCACGGAAAAAGAGAATTTTATGTAGGAAAGCATGGCCTGAAGTGTGTATATGAGACTTGGAAAGTTATGTCTAATGAATAGGGAAGTGTGCTATTGAATTTGGGTATTTTTTGTAGGCAGATGATAGAAATTGCAGAGAACTGATGTGTAAATACTGCACATACATTTAGTACTCTGACCCATTGCTTCTAAAACAGAGGAGAATATACCAGAAAGAGCCTGACAACAATGCTCAAAATATGTCTCTAAGCCACAAGAATATATACATTTCCCAGTAGCCGTTAAAAAGGCACTCCGACAATTTGGGAATTTTATTTTGAGGATTCTTTCTCATCTTCTCTTTTTCACCTTCGTCCTCACTCATTGTGATTTTGTGTGTGTGTGTGTGTGTGTGTGTGTGTGTGACTATATGGATGGGGGCTTCTGACGCATGACTTGTTTAAATACTGAACTTCAGTTGCCAAAGGGCAAATTCACATAAAGTGTGTGCCCTCTTTGCGTACTAATGAAAACAAGTGCATACACAGTCTAATTTGTTTATAAAATCTCAGAGACACAGACATGTGCTGTGCATGAATCTAAAAGAACATCTGGCTCAAGCAAGACCCTGTAGATTGGAAATACTAATTAATGTTTTTCTAAAGGCTATATCTCATATTGCAGTCCACCCCAGTACTAGGAAAGAAAGATGTTCACAGCAAGACAACAAGGACTGCAAGTATTTGTATACTACTGAAATCTTCAATCAAAAGCACCACAAACTTACCCTAATCTCTTTCTCCGCTTTCATATTCCTAAATGGCTCTTTGTGATAGAACACAATATGTGTTTTGGGGGCAAAATGACTGTAAATTGAGGAAGGCAATAGGCAACTAGTTTTTTCCTATGCCAATATCCTGTCTACCATCCTTCTACTCTGGTAAATTCAGTGGTCTTGCGGGTGAAGAGAACCTCATTCAACACTGCCCACAAGCAGCATGGAAGATTCATGCCATACAGGAGCATACAAGATTTGTGCAAAGGAGAGACACGCATTCGGAAGTCTTTCTTCAGACCCCCTCATCCCCAACATTTTGGTAAGTGAAAGTAAGCAAGTGTTGTGAAAACCAGAGAAAATAACTACTTTGCATGCTATTTCAATAACAGAGGAGTAGAAAACCTTCTCTGCCCTGTCCTTGATCTCCACAGACTAGCTTGGGGAACTTAGCTGAAAATCTGAGTTTTCTTTGAGTGAACAACAACGTTCTGGTCATATTTCTGTCTCCAGCCTCCAAGACAGCATGACTCCTGCCATCCTGTCAAGGCTCTCCCAAACCTCTAGTCATTCCCAAAGTTGTTAACAAAATGGCACTGTGACGTTGGTAGCCTCCGTTAGGCTTTTTGTTGCTTTGCTGGCACAGAGTGTGGAGTACCCATCTCCACCCCCAAATCTCTTTCAAGTTGAAAGAACCCCAACAAAAGACTTTCTCTTACAGCATGTTAATAAGCCCTATGGAAGGTCTTTCCACAGTACAGAATGAGAAGCTCTGTCCCTCTCTGAAAAGCTGTCTAACACAACTGATAAAGGAATTGCATCTCATGTTTGGAGATGATGTATGTTTTGCTCTGGATATGGAAATCCAGCTCTTGTCCAGTGCACTTAGAACGGATAAACAAGTTGTCAAACATAGCTTTAATGATGAAAATAACTGTGTGGGTGACAGAATGAGGATAAATACATTTAATATGAAATCTTGTTATATATGGATGCATAGGCTGTATTTCTCATACATGATAGCAGAAATTCTAAAGCATTTTTAAGGTTTTTATAGCTCCAGTTCTGCTCAAAAAATGATTCACCAGGCTGTGTAGAAACTGCCTCCCCACCCTGTTAGTGGCTTAATGCAAAACAGGCAGTTGCTGAAGGCAGAAGCCTGACAGGGACAACAAAAAAAAACCTATAAGAGGCAGCCTTTGCCCTACAAGAACTGAAATTGCTGCTGTTACTGAGGGTTTTAGTTGTGCGGGGTGAGGGCTGCTCCTGTTGAGGGGGAGCAGGAGAGAGTTTCTCCCAGCAGCAGTAACAACAACCTCTGCTCCTGTTTTTCAGCAGAAGTGGGAGCCTGCATCACCAGGTCTAACGAACTGTATCTGAGAAATATTCATGGCTAAGACACACAAGTTCAGTTTTGTCTATGCTGTTACAAAGCCTTGCGTTGGCTTTGTCCCATCCTGAGCTGTGTGAAGTCAAATCTCTGTGCAGGGTATGTGCCTGCATTTGTAACCACGAATGGGCTCATCTCAGCTGTGTTTTTCCTGTGCTGTGGGGGAGTAGCTAAAAGCATAAAACAGTGGCTAAGCTGATATTTGCAGTCTTCTGCCCTAATGTGACAATGATAGCTGCACAATGTTTTGCTGAAACAGGCCTTCTCTCAATGAAAATATGACAAAAGGAAAAAAGCTCTCAAAGATACTGAAGCTGTAATTCATATCTAATGTGAATTCCACTATATGAAACAAAAGCCTAACACTGCCGTAGGGCTCTTGCATGATTATTATGTCTTGTGACTAACATAAACAAATATTCAAGAGTGATTCTTTCCTTGCAAAGTGATCTCATGCTGTATTTACCGTTCTCTTTTGGGGGTAGCTTGGTGACACACTTTAAGCATAAAAATCACTAAACTCGATTTAGTCATGCATACCTGAGTCACAGGCTGGTGTTACTTAATTTAGTACAGGCCATTAAATATTTTTACCTCTGTATTAGGGTCAGGACAGGAGAACTAATCAAGTGAGAATCAGCAAGGCTTTATTTGTCATACAAAGTACTTCAAGCTAATCTGCAGTCAAACTTACTTCCCACCACATGTGACTGATACAGAATACACAGGTGTCAAATTCTTCATGTACGTACACGTGTACTTCCTTGTCAGTTTGGTGTGACTAGTGTGCGTGTGTGCAAGGGCAATATCAAGTGTTGTTCGGGCAAAAGCAAAGCCTTTCAAGGTGAGAATGAAGATATTCTAGGTGATGGCCAGAGCAAAGACACAAAACCTCAGCACACGCTGATCTGAAAATGTTTTGTCAGTGCAGATACACCATGGATGCATTGCAGTGGTGTAAAATAGTGCTTACTTCAGTGTGGCCACCTCAGTGCAGGATAAATTCATTAAGGGTTCACAGCACAAGGTTTATTAGTGTACTAATATATAGTTACACTGGCAGAAATATCCTCGCTACCCAGAGGCTTAATCTATTTAGCCTCTTTAGTATTCAGCTTGTTAAACATGTACAGCACTAAATAAATCGGTGCAACTTAAAATATTTATCAGATGTCTCCTTGCATGTTTAAGCAGCAAGCAGGCAGCCAGCTCTAAACATCGACATTTTTTACCATCGCTTCAGGATAATCTGCGTTTCCTCTTTTCTCCTCAAAGGCTCAGCAATGCAGTCCCCTTGGTGGAGAGGAGCTGGGAGAAGCTGGGCAGTGTCTGCCAGGCTGCACAGGAGAGGTGGCTGCGGGTGGGTGAGTCCCAGGTCCTGCTGGTCAAGAAGGCTGGAGCAGAGCCTGGGACCCCCGTTGGGGCCAAAATGCAAATAAATCTCTGGAACAGTAGCGTGTTTCCCTCTGTCAGGCTGCAGGGCTGGCCCTCGGTGCAGCTGTTTCACACTGTTACCAAGTTCTGTTCACACTACTGAGCAGGCATTTCGGCACTTTTCGTTTTTTGGAATACATTTTGATTACTTCTGTGATTCCAAATCTTGCTGTAGCTTGAAGCTTTTGTATTATTATACCCTTCTACCACAAACACACTTTAAAAAAATGTTCTGCATCATTGCAACAAAGTTCAAAAGGAAAAAAGAAAAAGTCGACTGTTTTAATCTGACCTACAAAAACATAACAACAACCATTAACAAAGATTCATCCCATATTCCATTTCCACTCGTGACTATGGTACATTTTAATGGTGCAATAGATTGTGCCAGGTACACACAGAGCGCTGTAATTAGAATTTGTTTCCAGCTGTGTCTCACACAGTGCTGGTGCCCTACAAACACAAAACATGTTCCCTGCTGCAGATAGCTGGAAAAGGAAATAAAAACAAAGGGTCCTGACAATACAGCAGCCAGCACACTGCAGCTCTAGAGTCTGATCTCAGAGGTATAAATCCTGTGGTGACTCCACTGAATTCAGCAGTGTTACTTTCTGAACTCCCTGCTCAAACTAGCATGAGTGATGATAGGACCAGATACACAATATTTTGCATTTCAATAGCGGCTTCTCCCTGAGGAGCTGTGCACTTCAATAGCATCTTCATCTCCCTTTCACAGACGAGGAAATAGATGAAAAGAGAATTTAGAATAACGTTCTATCATATGTATTAAAAGACTGTGCCAAAACAACAAAGAAATCAAACTCTGACTCCTACTTTTGTGCTATGACCACAAAACTAGGCTTATCCCTGCTCCACATGCACTCAAGAAAACGGATTGGCGTGTCGATCCTTTAATTGTGCTCAACGTGGCAGTTAGATATCAATGGCTCAGCAACAACCTTGAAGGCATTTCAAGTGGGGTCTTTTTGGACCCAGCTCTATGCCATACCATCCTCAATGACACAGGTGAGGGACTGCAGGGTTTGCTTATGAAATACCCATCTGAAACCAAGCTGAGAGACACAGCAACACTTTGGAGACAGGATAATTCAAAATACTGTTGATAAATTAGGAAAGTCCTAAATCAAAAGTATGGAATTCAAGAAAGATGAGTAAAAAGGAGGAAAATCAAACACAAATAAAAAAAACCATGGAATAATTGTCTGGACAGCAGTACTGCTTAAAGATACTGAAATTTGCCAGAAACCCTATACACTCTGTATGAACGAATGACGGGATGCTCTTACCAAAAAGGCAGATTCAGCAGTACATTAATAAGAATATTATATCTATGGTATGGGAAGTCATTAGGTTATTTTCCTCAGTAAGTGACATAAGTAGGGGAACTGCCTTTTTAAAAGGATATATGCAAATTGGAGAGAGGTTAGAACACAGAAATGAAAATGATGGAAAAATGAAAATGTTAAAAAACATGCCTCTTAGAATATCTTTGAAAGAACTGGATTTTGATCCAGAAAACAGAAGACCGAGGGAAGGACATGATGATAACAGTCTTCCAGTATTTTGAACAATGTTATAAAAACAACGACAATCAATTGTTCTCCATGTCCACTGGGAGTAGGATGAGAAGAACTGAACCTAATTTGCAGCAAAGATGATTTAGGTTAGATATTAGGAAAACTTTCTAATTATGAGCATAATTAAGCATTGGACCAGGCTGCCTAAGGGACATAGGGAATCTGCCTTCTCTGGAGGTCCTGGCGTGCAGGTTGCCCAAGTGCCTCGGGATGCAGTGGGCACGCTTTCCTGGTGGATGGGATTGGAATCGAGGATCCTTCCCACCCTGTTTCTATGACTACATGGGATTTCTGAAGTTCTGACATTCGGTGCCCAAATGAAATGCAATATTCTTGATGCTATTATCTATATTACAATCATCCGCTCTTCGTAGCAGCTTCTAGAAGTGAAAGATAGAGGCTAAAAGTTTGCTCCAACTGGTTAAGAAACTCAGTTGATAAGACTGAATAAAACTGCTCCGGAGAAAATTTTTGGTCACAAATTAGTTCAAAAAGACTTCATATGCCAATCAAAGCACTGTTAAATCCAAGCTAAACCTTTTCCTGCCCACTGAGAAGAACTGACATTCTGTGGTTTTGAAATACAGCAACTGAGGCAGTCTGGATACAAAGGTTAACCTAGACAGATTAATATGAGCTCATATAAATCTCTTAATGCTATTCCAAAAGCTAATAGTGACTGACATTATAGGGTTTCCTGGAACTGATTTAGAATGATGAGAACTGCTTTGCAATAAAAAGCTTGTTTATCTAATATGAAGAGCAAATATTCCTTAATTACTAGGCAATATAACCAATTATGATCTCATTTAATAGACAAATCATTCCTAAACACAGCATACATCTGTCTCATTTCCCAAGACACTGTACTGTACTGTACGGTGCTTTTCAAACAGGACTCCAGAGGCACTTCAGAAATATATGCTGACAACAGCCTGTGAAAAGGGCAAGTCTTATTATACCCATTTTGTAAACTGGTAAACTGAACTGTAGCAAGCAAAGTGTTTTTCTTGAGGTTAGAGAGAGAGGGACAGATCCATAGAGAAATGTTTTAGCTTCATGACGGCTGGCCCCTCATCCTTTGTGCAAGCCTTGAGACATACAACTCCTGGTTAAGTGGCAAATGATACTCCCTGCTCTTCAGTGCACAGATATTTGGTGGAGATCCACTGGAAGCCTTTCATCTGTGCACATGCTTTTCCTTTCTATTTCTTCTTAGTGAAAGAACAAATGTGAGGCCATTGTGCATCTAGCAAAGGAATAACTAGAATTTTGAGAACATTAGGGAGCTGCACTACTTCACTGAGAGTAATCTTAGCTCATAAACAGAACAGCTATCCCTGCTAGTACTGCAAATCCTGCTTCAGCAGCACAAATGCTATAGATTTTCTCCCCCTTCAGAACTGGTGTGAAAATAGATGCTAAAAATCTTAAAGCATCTAATTATAATAATACTACCTCACTCCTCCATCATAGGAGTCTCAATATTAAAAGAGAAAATGGGCTTCTCAGTCAAAATTGAAAGACAACACATTTAATCTACAGTTCTTTGGATGCTCAATACAAGTGACTGCAGAAGATACACACTGGAATGGTTCTAATATGCACAGACTTGTGCTGGAAATTCAACTGCAAGGATTTTTCAAGTTCATGTGGTGTGCTATGTCACTAAGTACAAACTAATAACATTTGATGTACACCAGAATTCAGGTTTGGCTGACAGCTACACACATATGTATCTCCTCTTGTTGGGTTCAGTGTAAACTTCATTCCCATCCCTGGACAGATTTTGTTTCCTAATCTTTCTGGGAATTCTCACAGATTTTGCACAGACAGGAAATATCTTTCATGTGATCTCTCTGCTCTTGGTTTGGCAATTCTTGGGTGGAATTGCTATACTCACTCTTTTATAATGTTTTGCTGGGTTTTTTGCTCAGTGTATAAAGATATTCTGCAAGCTACTTAAATCCAATTATAAAACTAGCCAGCAATGTGCATATTTGGTAATATGAAACAGCTGCTAAAGAAAGCTCAACATACATCTGATGTACACTTTCTAATTGCATACTTGTACTGTATCAACCCTCAGATAGCTCATAGAATATATAAACTAATATGTATCACTATAGTTTATTATGGATTACTTTTTATAGGATGATTGCTTTTACAGCTGAAGCATAAATTGGGAATTTATTTTTTTTACTTACTACAATAGCAGAGGGTAAATACAACAAATCTGCAAAAGCAAATATTTAAGGCTGTAGAAAGGCAAATGCTAGGATGAGCAAGGTGCAACAGAAACTGAGATCCGGTAGTCTGGAAGGAGCCTTCCAAAAATATGGTGAAAAAATCCTATCATTTGGACTCGTAAAATTAAATTTGACAAAACAGCGCACATCCAGTTTGTGGGAACAATTTGTTTAGCAGGTAGATGGCTTTGGTTGCTCTTTAAGGCCCTTCTCTGATTGTCTTTCCTGATAGTAGAATATAACACAGAGGAGTTAAATGGATGGCCCAGCTAGTGAGAGGGCAGATGGGTAGAATAAAACGCAGAGGAGTTAAATGAATTGTCCAGCTGGAGAGACGAGTGGGAATAAGAGTTTGCAGTCTAAGCTCAGGCTATTAGACTCCGGCTCTTCAAATGTCTGCAACTCAACGTTCAGGGAATTAAAGAGCAGCAAGACTGCCACAATAGAAGTCAGCTTCAGATTTATAGACGAAGTATTAGTGTAATAAACAACAGCTTCCAGATCTGTCAAAAGACCTGTTCTACCTCAGGAGCTGTGTGGGATTTGCAGGCTTTACATACTGAAGAGTATATAACTACCTTCTAGCTGGCATTCTTATTGTTAATAACGCTCCCTCTTCCCCATCTTTTGTCTGCCGTGTCCTCTTTGTACCACAGCCTCTTCCAAGCGTGGACTCTCCTTTTCTACAGTGTAGGCTTGATGCAGTGAGAGCCAACAATATTCAGTCACAGGTGCTATTTTCATCAGGTGACCAGGCAATACCAATGGTATTGGGTGTTAAGACATATTCTTTAACACAGTTCTTTTTAATATTTGGTTGAAAAAAAAGGGGAGAAAAGCATTGAGGTTCTACCTAGCAAGATTCTCTTCAAGAAGAGTGCTACACTAAGATGATAGCTTTAGTCTGTCAAACAAAAAGACTAAAAGAACATCATAAAGGTCGTCTGGCACCAAACAGGGCTGGGCCAAGAATTGAAAAGTAGATTTTAAGATGAGTATCACCAATACCTGAGTGGTACCACACATAATTCTTTGGTGTTGCTTAGTCCTATGGAGCCAGTATATTGCCCATCACTACTATGAGGCTGTTCAATAAAGTAGAAAAGAAATTAGAAGCTGAAACAAGACAAACTCAGACAATGGTTAAAATTTTAATAAGAGAGTAAACAGCCATTCAGACAGTTTACAATCCAACAAAGATCCACTGTCATCTGAAACCTAGATATCTATCTCCACAAGAAATGCTGTAGTCTGCTCTATCTGATGAGCTTGATGATGAAACTACTGTGTGAGTCTTTATGGCCTCATGTATGCAAGGTGATCAGAACTTAAAAACTACAAATCAAGGAGCCTGTGAAATAACACTTGATCAGTCATTTGTTCACCAGATGCAGTGCAGACCAAAGAACACAAGACTTGCTGCAGTCCTTTTTATGAAAGCAGGAGAAGAGCAAGTACCAGGATGAAAGCTGTGCTTTGTTTCACCCAGACTGTGTGCGCAATGTCTCTCTTATCTGTGCCAGAGTGGGCCTCCATCCCCAGGCCAAGGGTGCAGACTGTGGGACCTGCTCAAATGAACTGGCTTGCACTCCAGGTTTCACGATGCCGGTCTACAGACTACGCATGAACTAGTACACACACAGCTGGAGACTAGAAACCCGAGCAAAGAGCAAACCAGCGTGACAATGTAGATGTGCCCCCACTGTACTCATCAGCATCACTGTGAACTCAGGCAAAGACGGAGGGAAGTTCTAGCCTGCAGCAGGGCAGGACAAAGGAGCAGACTCTGGCTCTTGGAGCATGAGGCTGGTTCTTGCTGTGCTGCCTACACAAATATAGTTATGTGCTACCCCTAACTCAGGCTAGATTTTAAGGCTACAGTTTAGCTTTAAGGCAGCAGACCTCCAGCAGTTTAAATGTGTTTCCTGTTCTCAGATGCTTGATGTTGCCATGAAATAGTTATAATGTGGAAAATCATTTGATGTCTGACTTGCAAAAAGGCAAAGGACAGGAGTTAAAGGTCAGCTTCTCTTTTTCATGTCTTATATGCTTCAACAGTGGAAGTACTTTTTCCTTTCTTAGCCTCTCATACTTTAATCACCAGGGAGGTGGAATACAGAAAATAGTAAATTAATGAGAACATTAAAAAAAAGCCAATCTCCTCTATGAAATTCAGAAAACACCTTTCTTAATTAAAAAAAAAAATACAGTATAGAGGAGAAAATGGCATTTATGCTTGGAGCACTATCGTCAGGGCTGCAGTATTCTCCTTTTCAGCCCTAATGAACATTTTTGTGCCAAACCTGTTGATAGTAGGCTGCCTTCCCAACCATTCAATGGGGAGTGGGGGCTGGGGGCAGAGGGGGCAGAAATGCCTTTTTTTTTTTTAAGGGAGGAAAAAGTTCACCACCCAACCCATAAGACTGGACTAGGTAAGAATAAAAATTGTTTTCTACCCACTCTATATATATATATAAGAATATATATTTATTTATATATTTATATATATATATTTATAAGAAACCTAGCAGTGAGACATTCAGCACACCTTTGTAAAGAGCATAGAGAACACAGGTCTCTTAACTATCTTGTCAATAAATTTTCATTTAGCTGAGTTTCAGTCTGTACGAGATAAATAGTTCTCTCTCATATAGCTCGCTTGAGCAGACTTGCACTACTTGTAAAGTTAATAATAGAAACTAGAGCGAAGGGGTCTTGTCAGGTTAATTCTGTGATGTGTGTTGTTTACGCGCTTCCTGCAAAATGTAGTGGGCGGTGTTGTCATTCTCCCTGAAAACAGAATGAATGAATGCCTTCCTTTTTTTATTTTGTTTTGCTACAGACATTCTGTATCGATATTAAGAATAACCTTCTTCCAATCTTCTTTACTCACGTCAGACACAATTTACTCCAGGGCAGACAGACAAAGCAAGGTCACTGCAGCAGCTAAGCTCATAAGGAAGGATTACATTTTGCAGAAGGCATGGGACAGTTACCCTGCGTTGGGGAGACTTTTGTTTATCATATCAAAAGGGGTAGGGTCACAAACACAGATGAAAACTGATTCATTTTTTGACAGACAACTGACTAGTGAGATCAAAGACTTTGTGTCTTTGCTAGCTTTCACGAGTGTACTTGGTTTGGTTCATTAATTAATTTTGCAGCATTTTGTTCTTACTGACAAACAGATACTCTATTAGATGAATTGCTTGTTTAAACCATATATTGCAGCCTCTCTTGCCTGGACTACTCAGGTAGCTTACAAATGAGGTAAATAAATGCATTAATTAAAACAAAATCAAATCAAATAAATAAGCCACAAGAGATAGTAAAGAATCTATCAGTCCTAATCACTGGATATATCTTTGCTGGCCCAAGGCGAGGCAGAGACTAGGCCCAGTGCTGTAATATGCACAGTTTTTGGCCGCTTCCATCACCTTCACAGGTAACTTATTCAGCCAGGATTCGACTTTGTGACTGTGCCTTTGTGACCCAGTCTGGCTGAAGCCTCCATGTGCTACCACAGGATAAATGATACACCAGAAGAAATGGCCATAGTCGTAGTGAACTATTAACTGGTTGCAAACAAGCAAATACCAGTAGTTGAGCACGGATGTGCTTCATGGCCATACCCTCATTTTAGAGGGGAAGGAGACCAAATTATGTGAGCAAATTTGGTAAATAGTAGCATTCTTATTTAAAATCTTTTCTTTCTACAAGGTGAGGGTACCCTTGTGCAGCAGATTTTCAGGACTTAATTTGAATGCATTTATTTAAATCCATAAGTTGCTTTCTAATAAACTGAAGTCCCCTTGCTGATGTGGCCACATCCTCTATCAGACTGCTCACGGCGAACCGCTATGTACTGTGGTTATCAGACTGCTCATTACGTACTGTTACGTACTCTTTTGCACAGAGAGAGAACCTGACAGCAGCTATCCAGGCACTTTGCGTGACCGAGTAGCATAAGGTGCTGGAGCTGGAACCAAAATCCGATATAGTAGCTGGCCATTGCTCCTCTTTCTTCTATCAGACAACATCAGAACCAAGTCATGCTGCTTCTGTCCCAGTGTGAAGAGAGATGTGCCTTTCTCATTTTAATTTCAAGCATTCCTGACATACTAATTTATCAGAATGTCAAGCGTCAAAGCTTGCAAGCAGAAATAAAACACAGAGATGACAGAAAAACAGGGTGGGGGGGGAGCTCATAGAAGGAGCTACACGCTCCTTTGGTACATGCATCATGTAATCCCTGTCATTTTGTATCTTTGTTTAGCTGTGAAATCTGTTACAGCAACTAGTAGCAGTTTTCTCAGCTGAAAAGAGATGACTATAATTTTTAAGTTCCTTGATACGTTGTCATGTAGATCTATCACAGCTGTGAGAAGGGGGCACAGCAGAGTATAATAGCAAGATGGGTGTAGCTGACAAAACATCAGCTCTCTGAAGGCATTGTAAAGTGATATAAAGCAGAATAAATCTTTTGTTCAGATAAAGGCAATCCTCACTGAAATATCATAAACTGGCATGAATCAAAAGTCCACAATGAAATGTCACGTTATTTACTAAGTTTGAGAATGAATGTGAGTAAGATTGTCCGTCTCCTTTTTTATTTTCCTTCAAGAGTAATGAATTAAGCAAATACATTGCAGCATACACCATACTGTAATTGTACTTATGTTTCCCACCGTTTTTAGGGTTCCTAATCCTTCTTTCAGAATTTTTGTGGTTTGTGTCTAACAGAGCAACATGTTCCTCCTCTGACCATTTCCCTGCTTCCCATCACCCCAGTTCCCTGTTTTCCTGGAGTCTACAGAGCTTGGGCTAGTCTGACTCCAGTCTGGAAGAGTTCACAGCTCAGAGTCCGGGCTGTGATCTCCCACAGTCCTTAATCCCTTAAGCCTTGCATCCCACAGGAGAATTAAGGACAAGGAGGGATGGAACCGTGCATGCCGGAGAGGGGAGAGACAACACTGACAGGGAGAAGAGCAGGAGCGGGGAGTGGGGTATGTCTGAGAGGGCCCTGGGAGCATCGAACAAATATGAGGGTTGGCAGAATATACAGGGCTGAGCCAGAACTGAAGGTGACTACGGCATCGAGCTGCAGGAGGGCTGGGCAGAGCTAGGCAGAACTGATGGTGGGACAGGGAAGGACTCGGAGGGTATAGCCCCCAGAAAGCTCGGCTAGATAAACTGGGTTGACTGCGGTGTGCGGGCAGAATTCCCTTAGGCAGAGCACAGTGTGAAAACACGTGTGCTGCGTACCCTAAAACACTTTTCCCAATCGACCTGTTGCAGGCAAGGCACTGTGCTCCTCTCCCTCACGTCCATGCACATTTCTCTCCCTGAACACACACTCGGCGAATGGCCAGAGACAGGCTAAACACAACACAACATTTTTGTTAACCTCTCTCTTTTTTCTTTTTGGGGCAGGGGGAAGGTTTGACTTAAGATTTTAGATCAGACTGGCAATACCACACCTAGCTTAAACTAATGAAAAAGTCTACTATCTAATAGACCTTTAATTGTGAGGTCTACTTAAAAACCAATTACGTGATACAACTGTCATAGTTAAGCTCTAAATCTCATGTATCTTACTGTTATCTGAGGATTTTCCTCTGAGATAACAGAAATGATTGATACATAGGAGATTTTCAAATGCTCATCAGCAATAAATAAGGGCCATGATTTTTCACCCAGCTGTTTCTGTTTTGGACACTTATAAGCAGGTTTTCAAAGGCCTCAGCAGCTACTGTGCTGTGGTTTGGAAGACCACTTCCTTATTTATGTGAGTAATTAGGGGTTTAGCGGCCTTAGGAACCTGAGCATAGCTCTGAGTGCTGAGATCATTTGAAAGTTTGGGCCACAAAGAATAAAGCTAGAAGGCATCTCAATTAATTTTAGTCCAATTGCCCTAGTCAGGAAATGACCACAGAAATGATATGGTGCAATTGTTGGAAGACAGGTTTTCTTGATTCTCTTTAAGCCTGTTAAAATTCCTTACCATTTTTACATGTTCCATTTTTCTAATGTGACTGCATTACACTGTGCATGTAAATCACATAACAGCATGTAGTTCACAGCGCCCACAGCCAAATGCCACGCGAGTAAACGTGCAGCTGAGCAAGACCGGATACAGTTGTGGTTTGGATGGTGGGGAGACAGGGAGCAAAGGAAAGGGCTGCAAACCCATACAGCATTTCCCACTTTACAGTTGTTCACCTTTACGAGACATGCAGTTAGCAGAGAAGAAACATCAAGGAAAGGTCAACAGCTGCTCAGAGCACTTTTAAGTCAGATGTACACTTGGGGTTGGCAGCAATGCAATCGGAGGCAGCTGAAGTGGTCATGCTTCCACGTACCATCTCACGGTGACAAGCTCTCACATTTTAACCAGGTGCTTTCAGAAAACACATTTTAAGTTCATAATACAATATAAATTATCTTAACTCAGTCACTTCCAAAGACCTCAGGGGAACTCCATGTCTCGGGCTGGATACCAACAAGGTAAAGAAACTCAAATGTGAATGGAAAGCTTTAGGTCTCTTACATTGATGGCACTATCCATAAAAAAGGGGAAAAGTACTCCACTCTTACATGTGGATAATACTCATCAGAAAATAGGTATTGGCTTACTCTGCTGAAGAAAAGCTTCCATTAACAGAGTTGGTCTTGATTTAGTTTAAATCCTTCTGCGAAACCTAGTATCTTTGTCCTGTAACTCCAGTTCCATGTCTTTGTGCATGCAAACCACAGCTATTTCTCATCAAATTGTGATGCGTACCATTAACTTGTAGTAGACCAATTACTTGCATTAATTAGTAATCCAAAATAAAATGAGTGTCTTTTGCTTTGGCTCTGATTTCCTTCTACCTACCAACACATAGATCCAGAAGGGAGGGTAACTGCCTTCTTCATCAATATTTTTAAGGACCTCTAAGGAACCAGTATGACCTTGGACATCCAGTGTAAATTCTTGCTTTGCCTTCAGTGATGCTGAAATAATGGTGGGCTTAGTAAGAGAGGTAAGAATCATCTTTATATCTTATGTTTCAATATTGCAATGGGAAGAAACAAATTAAAGTGTGAAAGCTGCAAATAAAAAATACAAAGAACAGATGAGGAAAGTGCAGGAGCCTTTGAAATGTGAGTGGCTGTACACTGACCCACAGGAAAGGTGCTACTTGTCCTACCAGTAAGACACTGGGCCTCAGAGGCAAAACCACTTAGGAACCAGAACACCAGTCCTGAAGGAAATTAGGAGCTAGTCCAGAAACCAGGATACCCCTCAGAAAGGACAAGATTTTCTCCAAAAGCTAAGGGGGGAGGTAACCATTAACAACGGGATTGATAGGAAAAGCAGAATAACCTGGACTCAGGAGAGCTCTAGGAGAAATCCGCGGATATTGGGGGTGGGGGGGCGGCCAAACTTTGGCGCGGAAAGGAAGCTTTGCCCCAGCTGCGGGCCGCCCCCGCCCGCCCGGCGCGGAGCCCCCGCGGCTCGCGGAGCCCCCGCGGGCCGGGCCGCCCCCGCCGGGCAGCAACAGGTCGGCGCTGCGCGGGGCCGGCCGCGGGCGGCCGCCGCCTCCCCGCGGGGCTCGGCGCCCCTCGCTCCTCCTCCTCCTCCTCCTCCCCCCCCGCGGCCGTCGCGGCCCCAGCGCGCGGGGTGGTCCCGCCGCCGCGGGCCGGGGCAGAGCCCGCCACCGCCATCCGCGCCGCGGCGCCGCCACCGCCACCGCCGCGGCGCTCTGAGGCGGCGGAGCGGAGCGGGGCGGAGCGGAGCGGGCCGCGCCGTGCCCCGGCGGGCTGCAGCGCCGGCGCCTCCGTCTCGCTCTGCGCCTCGGCCGGTGAGCGGCGGCGCTTCGGGGCGCGGCGCCGGGCGAGGGGGCGGCAGGTGGGGGCGGGCGGGGGCCCTTCCCCGTCCCCTCCCCGGCGGGGAGCGCGGGGGTTCCTCTGCCCGCGGGGGCCGCGGCGGGGGAGCCGCTGCGGAAGCCCGGGGGGGGGAGGCGGAGGTGACCGCGGGGGCGGCAGCCCTGGCTCGGGGAGCGCGGCCGCCGGCAGGGGCTGCGCTGGGGGCGCGGGCGATGGCGGTGGGGAGGGCCGGGCCGGGCCGGGCTCGGCTCGCCTGGCGGGAGGCGGCTGCGGCGCGGCGGGGGGCGAGGCGGCTCCGCCCGCTGCGCAGAGCCCGGTGGCGACACCGGCCGCCCGAAGCGAAGCGGGGCTGGAGCCGGGCCGGGTCGGGGCAGCGCGCTGGGCCGGCGGCGGCGGGAGCCGCGGGACGAAACCTGCGCGCCCGCGGGGCGAGCCGCGACCCCAGGGGCGGCGGGGCTCTGCCGGCTGCGAGGTGCCCGCGTGGGGCGGGAAAGCGCCCCGGTGAGGGGGCGCCCGGCGGGGGGCGGGTGAACGTGCCGTGGGGCTGGGGGAGGCTGGCTTTTCTCCCCCCCCCCCCCTTGCCCCCTTCTTCCCTCCCAGTTAGCGAAACTGTGCTTTGAACAATTTGGCAGTCAGCTAAAATCCAGACCTGCTGATCTTCTGGGGAAGATATCTCCCTTCCTTGGAATTTATTTTTACAAGTATGCTTTGTTTGTTAGCTGCTGCGACTTGTGAAACAGCCTCTTTTTAAAAAAAAAAAAAAAAAAAACCAAATCATTAAGTAGCTGCTCACAGCCTTCCTGGGCTCCAGACATGCAGCTTTTCTGACTCCAGCCCTTCTTCTCAAGCGTGTCGGGTGCGCGCTGGGGCTCCCTGCTGCGGCTTGCTGCTTTGTGGGGTTTTTCTTTTTCTTTTTTTTTTTTTTCCCGTGTCGGTGCTGCCAGGCTCTATTCTGCAGTCCCTGGTGTTTACTAGGTTTACTTACTCCCTGCTCTTCCTATGGCAACAGGTTGTAATTGTTGATAGGCTTAGGAGAGATTTTGTAACAGAAAACTGTACCTCTTTTAACTTGCCACCATTTAGCTTGACTTACTCTATTATGTCTCTTGAATGGGAAGGTGGTTTTTGTGTTTTGTTTTTTGGTTTTTTTTATTGCAGATTTTCAGGAGTTGTAGTCCACTTGTAATTCCTGTTCCGTGGCTGTGACAGTTTAATTCACTTCATTCTTTTGGTGGTTGCTGTCACTGGAACCTCAAAGGCAATTTTGGACATGCATTTTAAAATGACTAAGTAAAAAATGTAACAAACAGCCAGATCCTTGATCTGTGCTTCCTAGGGACAACTGCTTCTTCCACCTTCCCATCTTGGTTTGTTGCTGGGGGCTGCTACATTCAGCTTTTGCTATCTAGCCTCTGGTTGATTGAATTCTGGTTCACAGGGTGATCTCGGTGCCGTCACTGCATTGCAATATTATATTTGCATGGATTTCAGTGTTTAATAGAAGGAGGCCAGTCCTGTTAAAACGAAGGGCTGGACATCATGCCGCTTCCGAGTTCTGGTATTTAGAGTTGATGTAGCCTGCAAGCAGTTACTTAACTTCTGCGTACTTCAGTCTGTTTCCTCTCCCCCTCTTTTTTTGTAAATTTGCAGAGGGGTTGCTGACATTTTATTGATTTTTGGAAAACAATGCTTTTTTTAAATATAAAATGAGATAAATTTAATATTGGAGATGTGATAATACTGGAGCATACTTGGTGAAAGGGTGATGATGTTTTCCCAGAGAGCAGTCAGAAACCCCAGAATTATGTTTAGTGGCTTGCACATGTGGAATATTGCAGTGACACATGCAGAATAAAAAGCAAATACTTAGTATTTTAAAGATGCACTTGCAAGCCACACAGAAAATAAATGATTTCATTGTTATATATTTTATCATGTAGTTGACAGATTTTTCCCATGGAAAAACACAGTAATGAAATGGGCATGTTAATAATTAATGAAAATATTTCAAAGGTGCACACAGTTCCTTTCCACTCACTTTTTACTAGAACTTGGGGAGAGATGTACTGGCAGTCACTGTAAGCTCACTGATTGCAGTGATGTCATACTGTTTCTAAGGAAATGAGCTGGTCCCATGCTGCAGTGAAGATTGCCATAAAATGCTATATAATTTTCTTCAAGTATATGCATCTTTTAAGTATGTATGTCATTCTTGCAGCTTTCACAATTACAAATTTCATGGATAGATTTTTCCCTTTTAGCGCTGTTTAACTTGCATACTTAACTGCTAATAAAATCCCAACTAAGATTCTTCTTGTATATCAAGATGAGGATTACTGCTGGCAGCTTTTTCACATCTAAGTTGTTTTTAGGTAGGTTGGTTGAATACGCATTGGATGCTTATAGGAGTCTGGAGTTACAGGTTTAATAGCATTTGTGCAAATTTCTGATCATTATTAATGTACCCGCCAAAAATGTACCCCTGTTTTATTGAGTATAGAGAAGATACAGAGTTAGCCTGAAAGAGTTGCCCTATAGGATTAAATATTCTGTGAAATAGCTATATATAGGCTTAACCGAGAATTGTGTAGAATTGGAGATTTCGGTGGTGTCTTTGGAGTTGAAGGATGGTTATACGTCTCTGCTTTGCAGGACATTGTTTGCAACTCCAATACAGGTCCTTACAATTTCAGCAGCATCCTTGTCTTAAAACTGCCAACTCTCTGTCTTGGTTGATGTATGACTTCATGTCTTTACAAGACATGATGATTTATTTTTTTTTTCATTGGGAAGACATTATAACATTTTGATAGTGCTTTACTTGTCTAGTTGTATAATTAGATTCCCTTTAAATTGTCCTTAACCTAAAATTTGAATTAAATCTTTTTTTTTTAAAAAAAGCTCTACTTACTTTCTTTTCTTCTACCTTCTCTCTAGTATAACAGAGCACACTTTGGAAAACATGCCCCATCTTCTAGCTTTGCCTTAATAAAGATGCCAGTTACTGAGGTCATCTTCCTCTCCAATTTCATCTTCCACAAACACACCTAAAATTTCCCTGTGTTGTTTTCTATACATTATGGTATCTGTGTTTCCTTAATTTTTGGAATCAAGGCTTGGTTGCCGTGTGTGAGCTTTTTCTCCTGATTCACTGAAATGTTGGATCTAGACCCTAATTGTTGGAACTGTACCTGAAAAATATCCAGAAACCTAAACTTTGCTCAGAAAAAGTGTGTTCAAATTTTTTTTATTAAAGAAAACCAAGCTGAACTGTATTGCATCAATCTTGACTGCTCTGTCATTAAGAGGATATAAAAATAATCTTTTGCTCTTAGTTCTGGTCTTGTTATATTTTTTTCCTATAGAGTTTCTGTAGATCTGATAATAAATGCAACCTAAGCATTTTCAATTGCTGTGTTCGACCCTAGAGTGCCAGGTGCATAGAAGAGAGAAATCTACTTAAAAATATCTTTTCGGCTGAAGAAAACTAGTTTCAAGAAAACTTTAAAGGAACAAAAAGAATATGTTAGATCTTGAAATTTTTGTCTTTCATTATTCACAAGTTCTTTCATTATTCTTTCACAAAACATGCTCTTCCATCTATGAAACTCTTCATGGTTTAATGTGTTCTAAAGTCTTACATTTCTGTGTTGAGCATCATTACGGAGTGGTTGGGAACACCGCGTTTTTGAAAATGGCTTGGATAATTCTGATATTCAGAGGATTATTACTGCTGGTTCTTTTCTCCTTTTCAATAGCCATGAGGGGAAAAGATAGCTTTGAGTTTTTCTCTGTAACTAGATTGGACCTTAGGGAAACAGAACTGGTTCCAGCTCTTTGGTCTGGTCTTGTATTCTTCTGTTCCATATGTTTTCCTTGACGCTGATCTATCCTTTGAATGCAGGAAGGAGTGGTAAATAAGTCTGCGAGGTCGGCTGTTGCAAGTCCGTCCAGATTACTGTTGCTTGTTCTAAAAAGTAGCCAGTGTATTACCAGAGACTGTAAAGGATGAGAGAGATTAAGTCTCTCTTTACCACTAACACTGCAGTCTTCTGTCTTTCGAATGTCTTTGACGTGGAAGCGCCTTGGAAGCCAAAGCATTGGTGTAGGATGGGGCTGACTGAAGCCATGAGGTGTTTGCATTATTTTGCCATCATTCTTGCAAGTGATGGTCTGAAGCCTAAGATGGGGATTAAAAACATATTTCTACTAGGTAGCGCTACTGAAGTGGCGACAGAGACAGAACATCCTGAGCAAAGGCCGTTGGAGCACCCAGCACAGCAGCACAACAGTTGAGGTGGGCAGCTCGTCCTGGGTGGTGACTTTCCCAAGCGTCCCCGCTAGTGGCATTTGGTAGGTCCCTGCAGATCCTTCCTAGGAGGCCAGCCTGATGGATAGGAAAGTCCTGGGTTTTGCGGTGATAGTTGACACACTCATCAAATGTGTGCAACTTCCAAAGTCAAAAAAGGGCAGAGGCTTCTCTGTCATCTTTTGTTTGTTCAGGGCCCAGGCTGAATTGAAGGATTTTTGCCAAGCCCCAGGTAGATGGAGATTTGGTCAGATGTTTTGTCTGAAACTTGGGAATTTTTTTTGCTTGCGTTTTTTACGTGACAGTAGATAAAACTGGTGAGGTCTAGTAGATTCACAACTTTCTCAAAGATGCATATGCATTAGAAGTCATCTTAATGTCACTCAGCTATAAAAAGCTGCAAATAAAAGTTGTTGAGTTGACTGTGCAGTCTCCTGAGGATAGTCTTTCAATACTTTGAGTTAATAGAAAATATTTAATGAGACCAGTCCTCACCTGTCAGGGAAGGTGTTTTACTTAGCAGTGGCGAATAAATTCTTTTTGCTCTGTCTTTGAGGATGCCTAGGAGACGAGGAGTAGTTGGCAGAGCCGGTGAGTGAATCTAGAGTAATCAGGCCCTATTAAGTAATTTGGCTTTCTTTTAGTGAAAGAGTGGGCTAGTTTCTGTTATTTTATTTGCCTTCTTAAAAAGAGCGTGTGTAACACAAAATATGTAGGATATTTTTGCTCAGGTTATCTTATTTTTGGAAAAAAATTGTCAATGCTGTAGTCCATATTTCGTTTTTGACTAGAAATTATTATCTTTACATCTCTATATATTACTTGCTGTCTCTTCAGTGTTTCGGGTACCAGAAGGACATTGCAGTTATCAACAGTAGGAATTATGGAAACAATACTTTCCTGTAGCCAGCTATTGCTGACATGGCAAAATGAAGGGAAGCTTAAATTCTTCCGGGAGGTGGAACCTGGGGCCTTAGTTGGGAACCCTTGTGAGACCTGTGCTAACTCATGCAGGTCAAGGAAAAGAACTGTTCTACAGACTGGAAGGTTATAAATATAATATAAATACATTTAGGTTAAATATTAAAGGAGCTTCAGGATATGATTTGTAATAATTACCATCAGCTACAGTAGCATCAGGTGGCTGTTTAAATGCCTTGTGTTTTAAGTGAACTGTTGATTAAATGCATTGTGTAGCTGTTGTGACATGACACCTTACTTGGCTAGAACTGCAATTCAGATGTTGTTCCTCTGATTTTGTTTGTTTCCCTTGTAGATGTCTGAGTGCTGTCCTTCATTTGTTTTTAAAAGCTCACTGACCTGGAGTTGTGCATAATTGTTTTTTAACCTATTTCAAGTACTGTGTATATAACAGACCCTTCTATTCACAAACTTCAGGTTTGTTTCTTTTCTGTCCCATCCAGCTTGCCTTGCAATTATTGCTATGCTCAATTGCCGCAGAAGAGTGCGGGTACCTTGCGCCTCCCTGTTTGCATGCACACACTTTAACGAGCTGTTTCTTGTTCTTTGCCAGAGATGGTGTGTTGAGTGGTTTCCATAAGAAGCTTCTGTACCACTCTGAAGCAAGAACACATTCAAGAGTAAAAGGTCTGAAGACACCAGTGTTTTCCTGGCTGGAAAGTTAACATCCAAGTGAATGTATTGAAGATTTCTAGGCTTGGTGGAACAAATATCTCTACCTCCAGTTTTATGAATACTGCTAGCTATGGCTGTGGAACTCTGTTTGCTGCTGCTGCTGTTTTGTGGAAATACTATTTCAGAGGTTCAGCCTATATACAAACCACCTCCTGGGACTTTGGATTTTGGATTTGTACCTGCCAAGACGTATGATACAGGTGCATACCATGAACCTGGACCAATGGGAATTTTGTTTAAAATAGTCCATGATTTCCTTTATTTAGTGCAACCCAATTCTTTTCCTCAAGGTAAGTAGATAAATTTTAGGTTTTTGTTTTTTTATATGGACTTACTGCCAAAGTGTTTATCCTGGTGTAGATAACAAGACCACACTTTAGAAGTAAATGATATAGAGATAAGTAAATGTTAGTAGCACATAATGTAGTCTGGGAATGTGTGGAGTTCCACATAAAATAACTTTTTTTTTTTTGAATTGTTGTGGGGGAGGAGGTAATGATAGAAGTTTGACATGACTCTTATGTATCTCAAAAGCTGTCATTGATGCATTTAGGGCTTTTTTTTGACTGAAATTTTTTCTTACGCATGTTCAGAAACATGGGGTAAGAGTAAAGCATAAATTGCTTTACATTTAATGTTAAATCCAAAGTAGGTAGATCTCTGACTTGCATGTTGTGTATTGTGATAAGCATTTAGGTTTTTACGTTATTATGAGGTTTAGCCTAGGAAGGGTCACAAAAACCTAGCAACTTAAAATAAATTTGATTTGTTTCCCTATCCATGTGTATACGGTCAAGTCATACATAAGGGCAGTTACATTATACAGCTGCATGTAACTTCTTGTTCCTCTGTGAGCTGAAGGTTAAGACTTGAGACTGCATTTGTTTTATTAGGATACTTTTCCATTCCTTTTCTACTAAGTTGTCTCCTGTTCTGAAGGAGAAGTTAAGATCTTGGCAAAGAAGCGTGTATGCTTTTTGAGGCTGCATTCATAGGAAAGCGCGTTAGAGGAAATGTGTGTTTGTGGATTTGGTGCTTGAATTGATTTAACTATTCAACGTGCTTTTAGCTTCATTTAGCCATTAAAAGAAAATGCAAATTTATTGGTATAATATTAGCATTTAAAATTATGCTGAGGTGAAGTTTTGATTAAATCTAAGAATGACTGGTTTGTTACTGATTCATTTTGATGTTTTAGCTCTGTGTATAGAAGAAACTTATGTTATTTTGTAGCACACTCTTTCAGTTATAATTGAAAACTTTAAATTAAAGTCTGAGTAAGAAATAGCTCTTAAAAAAAAGTCTCTGGTCACATACCTGTATGATACCTGTAAACTATATGTGCTTTTGCTTTTGACATTTTTTCAGTAGCTGCAGAAGAATGAAGTCAAATGAACTTGAATGAGTTAAAATTATATTTAGACAAATGCCCAGAGTCCCAGGTGTTAACCTGGAGAACATAAACCTGACCTGTTTCCTGTGGGATCCATCTTCTGAGCAGATCTTGCACATAGTGTGGTGAGGGCAATTGCATGAAGCTTGGCAGGAATGTCACCTTTTGGAGGAGCTTGTTTTGCAGATACCTCTGCTTTTGTAGCCTCTTTCCTTCTATGAAATGTGCAGGTGAACTATTTCTCTCTCTGTGAGACCTGATGTGTTAAGGTTGTCCTCTGCATTCAACTCTCAGAAACAGGCCTTCCTTCTGCTAAAGCCCCCCCTTGAATATCTTATTCTCTTATGAGTGGAAATATTTGAATTCAGTGAGATATGTCATGTGTCTTTATATTAACAGGAATTTGGTCTATAAACCTGTATGTAAAATATAATATTATGTGGCCTAAGTCTGTAAATAATAGAGTTTACTAGCAAGATTGTAGTCCTCCAGCACTGCTTGTAGTAAGTTCTGCAACAAGTAGTAGGTGTTTGTAAAATCCAGCACAGAAGAAAAAGGAGAGATCCGAAAGTGAATCACTTGTTCAGAACTTACAAGCTAAGAACATCTCACACCTCTCCTTCCTTCCCAGCAGTTACTTTACAAATCAGTTATTTTTAGAAGTTTGTCTTCTAAATTTGCATTATGTGAAGTCCTTTTCCCATGCCCCCACATACCTCACTGCAAAATACAGATTTGAAGGATCATGTAGGTTTGAGTCATACCATGTAATTGGTTAATCCCTATAATCTCTTTTGCCATATGCTGTTCTATTTTCACATTCAGTGTATTAATGGTGTAGTTAGCAGTTTAAAAACATTTCAAATATGTAACTGAAACAGAGTTTGTTCTGGTTCAGAGATGAAAACAAAGATAAACACAAATGTGTGTGGATCTTTAAGCAAGCCCTGTCAATATTTCTATCTCAGATGTTTGTCATTCCAATGAGTCTGGTGCTTCCGAAGCGTTAACTCCAGGTTGATTCCCCAGTGTATATGTAGAGAAGCATAATGTAGAAGAGAAACGTGATTCACCTGCAGGACTCTGCATCAATCATTTGTACTTTGATCTTAGTAGTCTTATTTTTTTTTCCCTCCTAATACTAGTAAGTATTTGATGTTTGGTTTTTTGAGTCTACTGTTAGTACTCTTAGCTTGGTGGGGGGGAATGTGACAGGATTGTCAAATTGCATGTAGACCTTCCTGCATTTACAACTCGGTTTTGCGTTTGCAGTAGTGGTCAGATGAAGCTGAGTATGTTAACAGTATCAATGTTATACTCCTTCAGTCCTAAGCAAGCCCAAGAAAGGAAGAAAGCTGGTACGAGCTTTAGTCCTTATGATAAGGCAAAATAGGAAGTACAGCAGAGTCTTTGGGAAAAGTTATTTTAAAAGTATTTGCATGCTGGCAAGTCTGAAAAGTTATTTAGATACTTTTATTGGCTACCTAAAATTTTAATGCTGTCGTGTATTCCAGGTTGTTTGTACCACTCAGCTAAGAGGCTGTCTAACAAAACGAATGGTCAGTTTTTGTCTTTTCCTCTTTAGAATTTGTTATAAGCTGAGGCATTGATTAATTAAGGAAGCGAAGTCAGCGCGTGGTTGTGGCGCGGTGTACGTTGCCTGTTGCGCTAGAGGCTTTCAGGTGCGACCTTGCTGTAGACGGGGCAGGGCGCATGGTCAGCGCCACGCTCTGGGCACCTGAGCGCCTTAGTGTGGCCTGTCTTCGTTGCCACGGAAACGAGTTGCAGTCAGAGGGTGTTAATGCGAGAGCCCACCTGCCAGCAGCACGCACAGCTACTCCTCGGCTTCGCAGCTTGTGTCCTGTAACTCAAGTGCGAAGCCTTCACGAAGGAAGCAAGCTAAGAATAAAACTTTCCCCTCTTTTTAGATGAAATCAGACAACAACTTAGAGGCATGTTTGGTGCAGTAGTGTACTTGAATGTGTTGCAGGACAGTCTTGTTACTTATGTTAAATTACAAGATTCCTTTATTCCAGCTTCTGCTTTCTATTCTGGAAGCACCGGGCTCAGAACGCCCTGCTCCTGCTGAAGTAGCGTAAAAATAAGTTGTTGAATGCAGGCCCTTCCTGGGCAAAACACAGTATAAAGAGTTAAGTGTACTATTCATTTGTTGGGAAGGAGAACACAAGCCATTTTTTTAGGCCTGGGCTACACTTCTAAATTCTTTCATGTTTGCTGAGTGCCATTTGTTGAATAGTTTGAGTATAAGACTGAAGTTCGGAGCTTGACTGTATTTTTTTTTTTTTTTTTAATGCAAGTCCTGCCTCTGACCCCTTCGTTCCTCCTTTCATCTCACCTGCAATATTGGAGAAGATGCCATGGCCAGTCTTTCACAGCAGCTGCAAATTGTAGAGTTTAGCACTTTAACCTTGTGTTCCCTGTCTTTGAAATTAGTATCTCACATGAGTGTATTGAGCAATTAAAACATTTTAATCATTAAAAAATTAGTTATTTCCACATAATTTTATGTGGAAAGAGAAGAAAGCATATGCAAAACCCTCTTGTCGGAGGTAGGTTTAATGAGCTCCTAGGGTGTGTTTTTTTTTATACATTAACTGTGTTTAGATGTGAGGTTCTAAAGCTAATTATCAAGACACTTTATCACCTACTCAGTTAAACTCAGTTAAGCAGAATTTTATTTTTTTGTGTAAAATTAATTTTATTTTTGGCTACTCTTTAGGTTTTCATTGTCTATTTCTACTTCGGTTTTGCTTCTTGGTAGTAACAAATCTTCCACAGCTCCCCTACCAAAAAAGCATCTGGGCAAATTCAAAATAAGATTTGTAGTGTTCTGATTGGTATCTGTGCAGAATAGCTTCAAGAAGCTCAGTAAAATAAATACTTTTTTTGGGGGGGGGGTAGTTTCAACCTGATAGTAGACAAAATATGGCTTTTGGCACTGATTTCCTTGCATCATTTGTATAAGCGTTTCAGTGATACCTGTGTGAGATGTGCATGTGACTGAGGTGGTGGCACTGGAGCTAAATTCAGTGGTGCAGATCTAGAAGTCCCCTTTTGTTCTTAGACTTGAGACTTTCCCAGAAATGTTGTTCATGTTTGCACCAGTGAGCAGCAAAAGAACTGCGCTTGGGCTCTGACTCAAGCTGCTATGTGCGAACATTGCACTTTGGCAATGTAACATACTGCTCAGGTTCCCAAAGCAATAATGGCATTTTGTAAAAACTTAATTATGATAGCCTTTTCCAGTTGTGCGAAGTCTCAGTATTAGCTTGGGCATGGAAGTGCAAAGGTGTGATGCACTGCTTCTGAAGCTAGTGTTTGACAGCTATGCCCTGCACACATGATTATTTTTCTTAAAGTTTACTTTCTGGAGTTGGGTCAGGAGCACTGATGCACTTGCTGGTGCAGGAACTGGGAGGTGGAGAGGGAGAGCAAGAGCTGCCTCACAGCAAGTTAGCCGTAGGTTGGCCAAGCTGTATTATGAAATGGCAGTTTCAGTACGCTGTATAGTCAGTGCCTTCACCACATCCCTTCACTGTTTCTTCCACACCGTGGCTAGAGCTGTGACGTTAGTTTGGAGTAGTAGCTGAAGCATGTATATCAAAAATGCGAGTTTCAATGGTGATAGAGGTTGTGTATAGCATAGCAGCAGTGGTGTCATTTGGGTAGAGCTGGGATAAGTGGGGAACTTGGAGTGCACCTTTATTTGGTAGTATGGTGTATGCAATGAAAGAAATGCCTTGCGTCTAAGGCTGGGAATACTGTGGAAAACTGAGCAGCAGGAGAATACAAGGTAAATTGGCATCTTCCTTCCTCTGCCTGTTCATATACACTTAAGGAAATAGTGTTTAAAAAATTATTGGTCACTTCATTCTGGGAAGTTGAGTGATGACGTACATATGTAAACAGGGAATGCTTCTGAAAATGTTTCTGAAGCAGATTTGAGCTCTACTTTTTTGTACTTTCTTATGCATCAGAAACGTAATTCCTTTCTCCCCAACTATTCCCCACTGTAGACTGATTTAACAGATTACTTGTCAAAAGGAGTTTTTTGTGGATGGGGATGGGAGGGTTATACATACTATCTACTAAAGGCCACAATAGAAAAATACAGTTGTAGACATTAACACTTCTCTGATGTCTTCCAGCCCACTCTTTTTGGATTATGTAAACAAGGATTCTGTTTTTGAGACGGATATTTATGTCGAAAATATGATTTGTTTAATCAGAGTGTAGCATAGCTGGATCATCTGAAAATTTTGCAATATACTTACATCTGGGACCTTCTCTCCACACTATCCTCAGAGTTTGTCCTAGATTTCTTTTAATACTATCTGTCAGTTGTGCCTAGGAGAGAAGACAGGCCTCAGCAGCATTTGGAAAATGACAATCCAGCTGCACAGCTTCAACAGTGTTAAGAGAGAAATTAATGCAAATGAACCTCAAACTGAGTCTGAGGGAGTGGGGTTACTTTCTGTGGAGAAGTTGTTCAGAACTGACATTACCACAGGTGGTAAATCTTTGGTATTGAGGCCCAGCTCATATTTCCCAAACCTAAACTGCCTTCAGCCCCTTCCAAGTAAGACATGTATATCCTCTCTGTCTTTTGGGGATGTCTTCTGGCAAATAGGTTGGGTATCTTCTGGAAGAGCACTATCTGGCTTGAGAACCCTGCTAATAGTTGCAGTATGGCAGTCACAGGCCAGTGCTTGAACCTGTGTCTTGGCCTTGTTTTGTTTGTCTAGGCATTAGTGGGAGACAGAAGCTATAATGGAAGAGGTGATAGGCAGTATTTTGTTCCCCAGAGTGCAGGGGCTGCAAGTTCTGCTGTAGCTGGATCCAGAAGCTCGGGCTACAAGGAAGGGGGAGATACAGGACTGTATTGTGGTAGGACTTCCATATCATTATAGGTAAAGAACCTTCATTGATAGCATTTATCCTAATATAAAATAATTTTTAAAGAAAAAAGCTAAGCTATTATAACCTAGAAATGCATTTGTTTGGATAATTATTACTATTAAATGTGTCATGTGTTGAGGGGGGAGGTTAACATTAGTTACATTGGCTGTAGCGTGGTACCCGTGCACTCGCAATTGCAGTAAAATATTGAATTCAGCCCTTAATAATTTGTGTACAATTTTTTTTTGTTTGTTTCTGTAAAAGATTGGCCATCCCATGTAGCATCTAATAGCAAGGAGATAAGTAGCGTGGGTATCGACTTGGACAAAGCCTAAATTTTGCCTTTCAGAAGCCAGTGCATCATCACAGTCTGAGAATATACCGAGTGAAGAATGTAGTTCTTGGTGTCCCTTTCTCTGTTAACAAAACTGTGCTCAGCAAATCTGAAGCACTGGAGGTACGAAAGCTTTTTCAGGACTTCCAGAGCATGCCTGCAGCATCTCGTATAGCTAGAAATGGGCTAGAGTAGGTTTCCTATCAGTCAGATTCTCTGCAAGTGTGTTTCGTGTGTGAATCTCTTGAAAGTTATCTCCTATTGCAGGCATTTTGTGGGTCTTCAGACCACTCAGCTGAGGCTCCCTGTTTTTCCTGGCTTGGTGCTCCGGTGTCCATCCTTCTGCTCCATTTAATTGCTACAAGCTTATCTAGCCACATAGTGTTGAATTTCATTCTCTTTTTAGTACAACTTGTAGTTCATGGAACTGACATTGGTAGAGGGGGAATGTCCTTGTTCTTTCAGGGGTAACATTTCCAAAAGTCTAAGGGACCTCTCAGTTCCTTTTATCATTTTGGCTGTTATGTCCCTGTTATGCAGCATTTTGAATGAATCATGTGAGATTCTGTATTGTCTGCTATTGGAAAAGCAGGGATCATTTGACTTTCTCTTTTCTCTGTTATAGAGGCCTTTATCTCCATAATTAGCAGGATTAGCCTAGCCTTCTAGGCTTTTTTTTATTATTTTTTGCCCTAACAAGTCATTTAGGTTGTTATTTAAAAGCAATAAACTCGTAATTGTTGTTCGGTGATGGATGTGTTTCTTGAATGATGGCAGCCAAAGTAACAAGAATCTGATAAATCTTGGCCACAAATCTTGTTTCTGCAGTTCTCATAGTGAATAGTTAGATTTAAAGTTTTTAGAATTATAAATTCCTCCTCCCCCCCCCTTTTTATTGGTTCTCAACTTGTTTCTTTTGTATACTGCTTTTTTAAGCTGCTTTGTGTAACATTCAGATCTGAACAAGTTACACATTTTTCAAAGTGGGTAGGCACTATTCAAAAGTTACTTCAGCAAAATAAATGTACAAGTATTATTTAATATTTTAGTGATTGTTTTCTTTTAACAGTATCAAATCTTTCCATATTGATCTTGAAGCTTTGAGTATGTCATCTTCCTTTTCCACAACCAAGTTATTTTCTTGTTAGAAAGGAAACTAGCTGTCACAGATATCAGCCATTGTAGTTTAATCTGATTAATTTATCAATATATGCATCTTGGAGAAAGGTTACCAGTTACCTAGGAAAAAAAAAAAACTGTTTTGATAAGTGTTCTTTTGTTTTCTTGTTTTTTTTGCAGTTTGCAGATCCCTATCTTCTTATCTAAAAACAGTTCTGCGATTATGTCCTGTATTGTCTAAGTCAGAATCTTTCTATTCTCTGAAAAAACACCAAATTATTTTTGTGAGCTTTAAAAGTCATTACAGTTGTTTATTTTACTAATAAAATGTATTGCTTTGGATGTCTAACTCGGCTTAAAGGTGCCTGGGTGCACCTGTACAGAACAAATACAAACTTAAAGCCTTTCTTCAGAGCAGCAGCCTTGCTGATTTTTGGAAGTTCTCATCAGGGAAAACTTTTATCACCACCTTTGTCAGGTACCTTGCTGTGCAGTGTATATTGAAAAGCAATATTCGTTCATCTGTTGAAAATACACACATTGGTCAGATTTTACACAGGGAAGATGACTTTGTCCCTGAAACCTGCTTGGAGGAAAGAGTGCGTTTCCTATTTCAAATAAAAGCGCTTTCTTTTGAATGAAGCAGCAATCTCTGTAATACTTTGAACCAATATACATGCATAGTTACTGAATAGGTGGAAAATTCTTGCCCTTGCAAAATCAAAGAACACAGAGCTGGAATTCTGCAAAATCAAAGTGAAGTTGCCAGAAAGCCAGTTGCAGAGGTTATTAAAAGCCAGTAGCAGCAGGGCTCCAGTGTGTCGCTCCCAATTATCTGCATTTATATTTCCATAGGCTCAGGTTATGGAGTATGAAGATAGATTCTGTGCTTTTCTCAGTTTACAGGGAACTTCTGGGGAGGCAAGGAGCAGGAAATTTGACCTGTAAGGAAAACACTGTTGTTCATGCAGCCTAAATATTTATTACTTTGATCAAAGTTGTAAGTCTGGTCCATCTACATAGCCCACTAACTATGAAGAAGTTGCTCAGTCTGTACAGTGTGCTGAACCAGACAAGCATATACAGTCCATCAAGTTAAATCTTTGCCCTTAATCTGTTGTAAATCCTTACCAGATGGTGGCCTAGAGAGAACTTTAGGTAGCTACTGCAAACAAAATGAATAGCAAAGAATAGCTGCAGTGGCATAAACAATGCACTACAGAAGTTTCAGTGTCTTAAGAAAATGACAGAATGCAGTTTCAGTGTGTGGTACTTCTTCAAAGCTTTCTACTTGACTTTGTTTGCATGATATATGCAAATTTATTTCAGACTCCTAAGCAGAGAATTTTTTCTAAAGGCATCTCTCTTTTTGTTCTTTTTCCAATACTTCAACAAGAACAGAAGTTTCTTTGTAGCAAAGAAGAACCAGTCCCTGCAAAGATTATTTTCAAAGGAGAGATCTTTCATTCTAGGTGTCCCATAACAATTAATGTTTTGGCTATTTCTTTTTCTTTAAACCTTTTTCTGGTCCAACTCTTTCATGTTTTGTCTTCATGCTGATGGAAGGTGGAAAGTGCCTAAACAGAAAATGTGACTACTGCACTAAAGGAATAAACCTAGTCTTGGGTAGCTGCAGTGTGTGAGGATTTTCTGTAGAAGACTTGCATTATCTATTTGGTCTTCCTGACTAATAACAACCTTGAGGAAGCTAATTATAAAACTTCCATTCTTTCAACTACCGTTTCAGAAAATTAGGGAGCTTTTTGTACGTGTGAAAGAAGTTCATTGATCATTACTATTATCTGATCCACTGCTGTATAATTTCTTCATTGGAATGGTGATATTTTCTGTCAGGAGGGTTAATTTCATGTCCCTGCTATTGTAGCCTGCTCCCTTGGCAGCAGTTGCTGCTCCGCAATTTCACATCTCCAGTAATTGCACTTCACTTAGCTCCCTATTCTCTGATTAAAGTGCACCCTGTTTAGATGACTCCTACAGTTTCCTATCATGCTCATAGCTGTTCATCTCCTTGTCCTGTTTCCTATTGCAGCTCTATCCCTCTCTCACATTACCCCTCTTTGCACCCAGTATAACCTGAGACTCATTTCTAGGCAGTCTCGTAGCTCATCCTTTAAACTATGATTAAAGCAGTGCATGCTCCAAGTCTGCTGTGACCTTAAATGCACTTACCTTGTATTTGCCTCTTGTTTCATTTTATGTGTTGCTGGAGGCAGGGCCAGAGTATTCTAGGATAAGCTGGAAATGTAGAGTATTTCTTTTGCTTTTAATCACTCTAACTGGAGAAAGAGTCAGTGAGAATGGAAGATGGTCATGCTGGGGAGAGGAAATAGCATAGTAAAGGCAGAAGAGGGTGAAAGGGCAGATTACCATAGCAGATGAGAAGTAAAAATGCTTCAGCAATTTAGTATGCATTTGTCATGTTTAACCTCCATTCAAACAAGTTCTCCTAGCCTTTGTTAGAATAACAGGTTCTGGGACATCATTTTGCGTGTCAGCAGGGAGGAACAATTGCCAGGCTCCTTTTTTTCCTTACGCAAAGAAATGGCTGATGGCCTAAGATTTTGGGTTTTGAACATGAGGTTCAAGTATTTCTTTAATGCAGATGAATAAACATGCAGTTGAACAGAGAATTTTCTTTTACCATCTCTGTAATACAAGTAGGTGGTCTTATGCGAGAGCTTCAGAGCAGGGGGAGTGGAGACGCAGCTCAGGAGTTCTGCTCGGAGAGAAGAGGGACCCACTGTTCTCCAGAGAGAGGCAAAGGATGGAAGCTGAAGCAATTTGATGTTTCTGGTAACTCAGAGAAGAAAACCTGGGAATTGCATAGGGAGAAAACTTCTTCCCTCAACATTTTGGCAAGCTGTCAGAGAAGGCCAATTTTTCCCCTCTTAGTTCGGAGACAGGGATTGTGGCCCCAGTCTGCCTGAAGGAGACCTTGTAAAGAAGGGAGTGAACTCTTCTGACCATTAATAGAGCTCTTAAACAGCTTGAATTTGGAGGTGGAGAGGAATGATATAGACTGTAGAAGGGAATGCATGGACTAGACTCCTCATCTGTAGGCTGAAGTGGTCTCCTATTGTGCAATAAGTGGGAAGACCTCCTCAGCTCTGAGACTTCCCATCTGGCCTACAGAGTGAGTTTCCTTCTTGCTCTGTGGAAGGAGGCAAGGATCCTCCTCATGGGGTGAGCAACGCAACAGGACCCACTCTGCGCTCTCTGCATTAATGTGCATGTTGGATTCTTCTGCCGTCAACGTGACTGAGCTCCCACCTAGCTCTGCAGTAGAACTGGAGCCGAATGATAGCTCTAGGATTAGGGACAGTATGAGCAGAAGCATTAAGTAATTATGTGGCAGTAAAGGGCAGGAGCCTAGGTCACCTGCTGGAGGAGACACCTCTTCAATGGGTGTTAAATCTGACCATAGATTAAAGTTAATGGCAAGAGGCTTTCTAAGTTTGGGGGGTAGCAACCAAAGCCACACTGAAGTCAAATGAAGCATTTTAAAATATCATTAAACTGAACTTAAGTAAAACTTGTTCTAAGATGCCCAAAAGATTTTGTTGTCTCTGAGGAATCTGAACTACATGCCATACAGCTTTTCTGGTGTACGTTTTTACAGGACTTGCAGTTGTTTATACATCTAAGTCATAATTAGAGAGGAAAAAAAACAAGCTTGAAACCATTTTAACTCATTAATTTCAGACTAATAGATAGTTTCCAATATTGCTATTTATTTAGGACACTAAATGTGGTCAAACTGACCCATATTCAGAGAAACACTGAACTGTTAAGTGTGTGCATAGTCTGTTGACTCTATAATAGGTGAAGGGAAATGGGATGAAATACTGTGATGTGAGTTAGAATGAGATGGTATTAAAATGATTATTAACTTATGTGTATTATCTATTTAATTCTCCACTGCTGTTACAAAGATCTCCATTCAGTATGAGTTGAATGCTTCAGTCCTGGTAGTTACTGGTTTGCTTGAAGGCTTTTTCATAATAAAAGCGTAATATGTTGTATTATGCATAAAAGGATAAATTAATTTCAGTTATAATTTGAATAATACTGGAGTTACACTATGACTGAACTGACTCAGTGGAATTGTTTGAGTGAAGATCAAGTGTAGCATTCCCAAAGGTTTTATTCCAACTGTTTTCCTGTCACCTAGATTTGAAAAGCTTTCTTGGCAGATTTTATAACTAATTTATCTTGGTACTTAATAGCCAGACAGCTTATTTTTAAAACTCTATTTTTGCTATTCCTTTCTGTAAAGTGGTTCTAAGAAGGAAGCCTAGTAGTGACCTCATTTTCTTGCCTGAGTAATACAATATGGAGTGTGTTTGCACAGTACTCATGCTATCAAGCAGTTGGTGATGATGTTTTCTTAACGGAGCTCCTCAGGGAGGTGCTTAGTATTTCGCCACAAATTGCACTGGTAAATTAACAGTTCATCTGGCTAGTTAGTTTTACTAGGCCAGATGGCATTTTGCATGTGCGATGAGAGCAAGAAGGAGACAGAGTAAAGCAGTAATGTAATTAGCCTTGTAAATGAGCCTCACAAGGTAAATCTGTTTAACCCTAGTGACAAAATGTGCTCTGCTCTAAAGCCTTGGATTACTGGTCCTCTGAAACAATGTGTGCAGCTGGCCAATCACAGATTTGAGAAGTAATCCAGTTAATTTGGAAATAGAGGACACCACTCTTTGTCTACACCTGCCTAGCCTTTTTATATTTGAAAGGGAAATCGGACTCGAGGTGGTGAATCAGCTATGAGGTACTCTGCCAGTAATGCAGAATAGAGTCGTGGGGAGTTACCTTAGTTCAAGTTTAAATAAAAACTTATTTTAATACTGGAGCTGTTCTAGCTAAGGAAGAAAGGAGATCCATAAAAGCAAACCAAGATCTCGGGAAGAGGAGTGAATTAAATGCTAGCTGAGGTGTCTCCTCCCTGTGCTACAGTGAGCAGTGTCACAACCTGATGCTTGTGTTTGCATGGCAAATGTGTTGAAGGTTTTGTCAATAACAAAAATTAGCTTTCTTACGTGCCTCCTGGTGATGTTTTCATTTCCCTATTAAATAATTTATTTTTAAATAAACAGTAAGCATAATTATAGAATATTTTAGAATAATTTAGATTCAAAGGGACCTCTGGAGGTCTTGTCATCCAAATCCTTCTCAAAGCCAGGCCAGCTTCAAAGCTAGATACAATGTGGAAGTTAGGTTGCTTAGGACTTTTCCTTAGCTTCTCTGGGCAACTGGCACCAGTATTTGACTACCTTCACACAGCAGGTCGGTGCCAGCTTATGCAGCTGAGGATCGTAGAAGCTATTTCCTTTTCCTCCTTCCCATCAAATTTTGATTTAAATTTGTAGAAGTAGCTCTCTAGTGACTCTTCTGCAGTGTATTATTATACAATGCTAAATGGTTGAATGAATATGTAAACCCAGGGTTGTTTTTTTAGCCCTTTTCCTATTGTTAAAAGACATCTAGCTGTAGAGAAAATTCATTGCATTATATATCCTGTGCACCAAATGTTTCTTAAACTTACTCATTTGGGAGGTATATAGATTTAAACAAAAAGAAGAAAGAAATTTGATTTCTGCTGAAGAAATTGCCTAACACAGTTGGTGCAAATTACACTTTTTGAGTTTGTGCAACACTGCCTCATTTGATTACATACTTTGCTGCTGAACCCCCCCTGCGAAATGCCCATGCTGTGAGGTACCATGGCCTCCCTCTGCCCTCGATGCAGGGAGGACTTGGTTGGTCCCTGTGTGTGAGACACCTGAGAACTGCAGCTGTGGATCAGGTGTGTGTTGCCCGTGAGGTTGTGTGCCCTTTCTTTCAGTGATCTCTTGATATTCAAGATGCTTAATAGCAGTGCTTCAGAATATTTGCAAGGATTGTAACTCTTCTGTTCTTACAGAATGGCTATTTTACATATGTTTTAGTCTGATTTCTGCTAGTGAGGGATTCAGCCTTATCTTCTAGCATGTGTATAGTCTTCCCAAACTGAGGTTGCCTCACTACAGAGAGTCCTTGGTCATCTACTGTTAGCATCCTTTCTGCATCTTAGAATACACTTCCCTTCTGTTGATGACTTGTGGCTTGACAGTCCTGTGATATGTTAACAGATTATTTTTCTTTTTTAATTTACAGTCTTGGTGGCTACAGTTCTTTGCGTGTTTTATTTCCTTCAAAACAGTTTTCTGTGAGGATTTCTCACAACCAGAGTTTGTTCAAACTACAGATCTGTCAAGTAAATATTCCTTTGGGGTGGGAGATGGAGTAGAAGACCAGAGAAGCTATTTGCTTGGGTGGTTATTATTGTGAGACTTGTGTAGAACTAGAGGAGCAGAGTAAGATCACATCCCCTGTGAACTCACTGAACATATTTCATGAGTGCTACAACTTGTTAGAGGGTTTGGATTTTGTTTTAGGTGGTAAATAACTATTTTTGAATCTGTGGGTCCTTTTTTGATGCACAGGACGGGTAACTTCAGGTTTCCTCAAAAAAGTCCTTTGCCAGTCTAGTGATAGGGCAGTAGCACCACCAAGCCCAGCTCTGTACGAACATGATGGGCGGGGGGACAGAGTGCTCCCACCTAATCCGCTCCTTTTCCCCAATAGGAGGCGAGAGGCTCAGTCAGTCATCTCTCCCAAATGCCCAGATGTTGCTGCTTTGCTCCATCCTAGGCTGTGTATGACTTGGACCTGCTGATGCCCCCTCTGTGGCAGAGGGTTTGCAGAGCTGCAGGGGCCCTTTTGAAGTGCAGGGTCTCACAGGCATGGCCAGGAGCCACAGTTGCCAGCATTGCCATCAGTGTTAATGAAGGCTCTGTAAGGGCAGGCTGGTAGTGTCCCAAAACTGGGATCCCTTCTTTGCAGCTTCTGGGATTTACTGAAAGAAACTAGTGTGGTGAAATGTTATTTGTAATGTTAAGTGGCACTATTTGTGTTAAGCCCTTACTTTATTTTTTAGTGGTGGCTGTACTATGTCTATATTGTGAATGAGGTAGAAATGAGCTTGTTGGATGGAGCTGCATTCACAGTAACTTGGCATGTCTTAGGCTTCCTGATTTGTTTTGGCTGTGTTCCATACTCTCATACAAGATCTGTTGGTCCCAGAGAGAGCACAAGTTTGCTTGATAAGAAGAGAAATTAGGGTAATGTTGGAAAGATAAGGACCTTCTTCCTTGTACCATTCAGTCAAGAAGTTACTGTTAATATACTGATTTTGCACATTATGTATATAATTTCATATCTATGCACCTGTCATAAACATGATGAAGCAAAACTGCTACCCAGATCTGTCCAGGTGATTTGATAAACTCATGATGAACTTTTCAAATATAATGCTTAATATACAGAGGGTGACCTTGAAAAACCTTTACTGCATTTCAGTGGGAACTGATTAACAGTACTAATAACCTGGTTATCTTCCAGGTTTCTCATAAAATATACAGTTAAATTGAAAATGTTGGTACTAAACAAGTT
The DNA here is from genome assembly GCF_036417845.1 of Apteryx mantelli. Taxonomy (NCBI): domain Eukaryota; kingdom Metazoa; phylum Chordata; class Aves; order Apterygiformes; family Apterygidae; genus Apteryx; species Apteryx mantelli. Next base: position 70,660,978 of record NC_089982.1, read on the forward strand.
TATGGAAACACTAATGTGCTTGCCTATCCTGTTGATGTTTGTTCTTAATTTCATCGTGCCTATTTAAAGGTAGAATTCACACCAACCTCTCTCCCCATGTTTTCTAATTTGTACAGTTTAAAACTCTGGAATATTCTTGCTTATTTTCAGATCTCATCAGAAAACTAGCACAGCAGAAGTTTGGGAATACACAGGGCGATTATCAAAAGGTAAATTGTTTATGTATATCTGCATAAAATAACAGAAGTATTGACTTTGAAATTCAGGGTTTTTTTTTACCTGAAGTAGCAAATAATATTTTAAACCTAGAACAACTAGATGCAAGAGTGAAATTTGTAACAAGTTTGATGGTTTCATATAAAACTTGGAACCAAAACCTTTCAAGAGGAGTAACAAAGGAAATTTCATAAGCCAGTCTAAAGGAACTCTGTGCATAATTAAAGTTCCATTATAAACTCCAGCTGTAATTTGATTGTAGTGTCTGTTGCACAAAGATTGAAGGCTCTTAGATAAAAGCAATATTTTTCAGCACAAAAATTGCTTAAAGAGAGAGTTCTCATGTGGCTCAGTTCTCATGTGGCTTTCGGCTACTGCCCTCTAAAAGCTGAATTCATATGCTGGTTCTGATGCCTTTGTAAAACTGAGTTTCCATAGCCTGCTATCAAGTATATTTTAGTTTATGTAATGTGCAAATTCATATCAAGTACATTTTCCATTCTCTCTTTAGGTTTGTGATTATCCTGTAACAGTTGAAATTCTCATGATATCTGATAGCAGGAGAAGGCAGAATCTAGCATGGATGTAATTTTAGGGCTTTCTCAAGGACAGTACCCCCATCCTTCAGGCAGTGCCGCTGGTCGAGGTCCTGCAGTAGGAACATTAAGCAGGACCAAACAATGGACAAGTTACTTGGTGTGAGCTATTTGCTTGCAGTCCCTTCAATATGCTGTACATGTCAGGTAGACGATTATGGAATTTGGTATACAGTCACTAAGCTCTTGCCTTGGATCAGGATAACCTGAATAATCTTGGGATTTGAAAGTGGAAGGCCTTGGGCTACCATGTTCTTCTGATAACCAGCCTATCACTCCAGTAGTTTGATGTCCTCTTCATGACATCCGAGTGCATGGGCCTTGTCCTCATGCTGTGTCAAGACTTTTCCTAATCATGTGTGCTTGTTTGGTGAGGCTTTGTGATAGTGATGCATCACAGTTTGTGTCTGCCCACCTCAGGTGGGACGGAGGATAAGTTGGTTGGCAGAGTCTTTGGACAAAACTATTAGACCATATGTACTATCCAGTACTGTGAGTATAATACTGTAGTAACTAGTACAAAAGTCGTGGGAACTTTGAGACCAGTGAAAGCTATAATCTTGTGTAGTAAAAGCACTTGTTAAACTACTGTATGAGTATAGAGTGGCAAATACAATATTGGCTTTACTTAAGAAAAGTGGCAGGCCATTTACAGGTCCGAGTTCTGACATGAATACAATGCAACACTTTAAAACAAATTTGAAAAAAGAAAATACTTCAGAACATAAAAAGTGCATCATAAGACTGAAGCATCAGTGAGAGGTGGCCATAAGGAGATAAATATGTTTGTAGAGGTAAGTATGGTTGCAGATGTATCATTTGAGGAATTTCTAATGTGGATAGGGAAATAAGAATGTCACTGTAGGGTGCTGATAAGTAATTGGAAATGTTGCATGTGGTTTTGGTCACTTAGATTCAGGAAGAATGAACTCAGACTAGGACATATTCAGAGAATATCTGTTAGGATGATTTTGGAAATAAAGTTTTTAAGAGGACACTGGAAGAGTTTGCTTAGCTTAAGTGAAAAATTGAAGAGGGGATGTGATTACTCATTATATATGTGGAGGGGAAACACCAGGAAGAAAGGACAACTATTTGGGCAAAAGATGGTATTAGCATAGAAAGAAAAGGGCAGAAACAGGCCATGTGTAAATACATGTCAGAGGAACAGACTTGCTAACTCACTGACTGCTAGGAACAACCCTTCAATAGCGAGAACAAGAAATTTAACTGCATTTAATATTTATTCTGTTAAATTTCTGCTGTCATTTCTCCTTATCATTTTACTTATTTGTTGGATTGTGCGAGTGATCCAGGAGGCCTTTCTCAATGGGACTGCACCGTAGCTGCTTTCACAGCCTCTGTCAGGGATAGAAATCTGCTGGGATGAGCTGGCAGCTGAGTGCAGCTGCTGTGTGTCCTCCAAGGCAGACAGCTCGCTGCTGCTGCCCTGCTTAGTGCTGCTGGGACACGTGCTTGCTTAAAACAGTCAGAATCATACTTGGTACCATATTTTTATATGAGAATATTTATATTCCTCCCATAAAAGTATGATACCAAATATGATTTTTGAATGTCTTAATTATATTGTACAGTAGAAGTTTCATAAAGATATATGTGATACTTGAGAAAAATATCTCCTAAAACTTGGTAAAACTTCTGATTCTCACACATTAACACATCAGACTTTGGGTTGAGGGTTCTCTCAGTTTTTCGCTATTCTGCTTCCCTTTTCTCTTCCACTTATAAGAAAAGGGAAATTGTTATGAGGTGTGAACTTGTCATATAGAGATGAATGGGAAAAATGCAATAAATTCTATTTTTATTGTGAAAGCAAAGGGAAATGAGGCTCTTCTGAAATTCCTGTCATTGAAAACTGTGCTTTCATTTTTTTTTTCTGAAAATACAGATGAGGAAATCAGTTAGGAACCTGCTAAATAGACTTCTTAGGTCTTTCTTGAATGCCTTTTCTTTGTTACTTTTGAATAATTCAAAGGAAACCCCTATGTAATTTCTTAAAAGTGTAGGTGAATTTTGTATGTAATATGTTTTAAAAACTGCTGTGTGTTCCAAAACTGCTGTTGGAACAGCTCATCCTTCTTATGCCAAAATAAAATTAGAATTACAAAGTTAGTCAGGAGTATAATGGAACAGTTATGACAGGTGGATTTCACAAAGAAATTGTTAAACTGCAAAGTAATTCAATCTCTGGCCTTCTCTTCTGTGAGATGTCTTGGGAATTATAAGAAACAGATTTTCAGTACAGAAATAATTGGTCTTTTGTTGCTTTAAGTTGGAAATATTTATGTTGGACAAATCCTAGATTCCTTTCACTTACCAAGCAAACCAGAAATCCTCTGCTATATATTTTATTGTGAATAATTTTCCTTACTTAGTGGCGCTTCTATGTGTTATTTTACTTTAGTAGCTTTTTATTTTTTTATTATTATTATTTCTGTATTTTTAATTTTCAGTTACAGTTAATTGTTCATTGCTCTCATGATTTGTTTTTGTGCGTGCTGCCTGTGCATTGTACACATTCTCCGTCTGTTTTGACTTCCACAGCCAGAAAATGTTGTCCTGACTCTTCAGGTAATGTCTTACGGTGTATCTGGTAGATGTATAGCTTTGAAAAAAACCTAACATCTATATGCACTACTCCTATTAAAACATCCATAACCGGTTTTAATGTTATTTTAAATAGTGTTTTTTCATCTAACGTATTTTAAAATCTATGCTGACCAAAAATTTCTTAAGGGCTCAGTTAACTAGAAAAGAGAATAAGTATATTTTTTTGTGGGTTACTATGTAATTATTTTGCAAAATCTAGCCAAATTCTTCTGCCAAAGCATCTAATTCATATTCTTCAGAAGGCATAACAGTTATTAAGCAGCGGTTAATAATAAAACTAGGCTTCACCCCAGAATTGGTAATTAGGTCAGAAATTTGCAGCTCTGCTAATGGTGATGGCTGCTGTACTTGGATCAGCTGGTCACGAGGGATTGTGAGGAAGGGCGTCGGGAAGGCTGGAACTGGAGCACGATCCAGAGCTTGTGAGGAACCAAAGCCCATTTAGCAGGATGATGTGCTGCCTTCGTGGCGTCTGGCTACTGCCAGGTTGCCCCTGCGCTGGCAGGTGTGTGAAGCGAAGGGACTGGGGCTGGCAGACTGGCCGCTGGGCCCCCGGTGCCCGTGCTGCTGCCGGCGGAGACGCCAGCAAGGCTGTCGCGTTGCCCCAGCCTGCTTTGTGCTTTCATGCTCTTGACAGCCGTCTTCTAGTTGCTGCTGTTTTATTATTTGGCAACAGAATAAGTGTTTTTACCTGAGATGGCTGAAAATCCACTCCTTTCTTTTCCAGTCCTTGAGTAGTGTTGCTTTCTGGAGAAAACTCCACCAGCGCAATCTGTGTCCCAGTGAAGACCTTCCCTTTACTGTTCATAATAATCTCTCTGCCCACAACTGCATAAACGAGTGACCCCCACCCTGGCGAAGTACTGCTCTAGTCAGGCTTGCTGGAACCAGACATGAGAAACAATAGATCTGTGGTCCGGGAAATCCAGTGTGTTCATTTCTAATCTGTTTCAGTTGCATCAGTTTGCATTCATTTCCTTTGAGCATATTTCTCTCTTAGAATTCATTCCTGCAGTTTGCCTATCTAATATTCTAGTTAAATAATTATTAGCTATCAGTATCTACAATGTTATGTATCTTTTTGTTAGAAAAATTGTTGATTATTGAAAAAGCACCAAGTCCATAACCTCAGTAACTTAGTAGATGCTTTAGTCTTTAATATGATTTTTTTTCTTAATTATTTCCTCTATATTGATTGCAGTTACTGTGTGATATCTATTACCACTATTTTTGTCTGAATTACAGGCCATCTACTATGAAATCGGTTTTATAGTCTCCGCAGCCTTGGGACTGCTATTTATTTTGTTACTGCCTCTTGTGGGACTTTGCTTCTGTATGTGTCGTTGCTGTGACAACTGTGGTGGGGAAATGCATCAAAGACAGAAGAAAAATGCTGACTGTCAGAGGAGCTGTTTTGCAACATTTCTTTTTGTTGCTTCTTTAATAATAAGGCAAGTGTAATAAAGAGAACAATTCTAAGATTGGTATAGCCCTAATTTTGCAGTGTTACATGACATAATGTTTCATTTACTGTATTAGCCTGCAGGTGCAGAAATTATTTTTTTAGACTAATATACATGCTTATTAAAGAAAATATGACTGCATTATAAAAATGCTACTGTTGATGTTCAGTGGTCATTATATACTTTCTTGAGAGGCTTTGAGTTGTGAAACATGAAATATTATTAAACTAGAGTTTAGCAAATGAGGCTTTTGCCAGTATTGAAATGGCAATTAGATTGTTACGTTAAACTCATGAACAGAAGATACTGTGTTTTGTGTTCAATTACCATTCCACAGAGTATTTAGGGTACAAGGTACTGTTTTGTTCTTGATAGTGTAGTGGTGGTGAGAAAAGCAATTCTGTGTGACCTCCTTGTGTATTTTTTTTTTGTCCTTCAGATTTCTTGTATGTTCAAAATAAGGGGTTTTCTTCTGGACACCGATTGAGTTGTTTAAACCATGTGTGCACTCACTGTAAATTACTTGAGTTTGGAGATGTTTTTGCACTAGTAGTATTAAGAGCACACCATGTTCTGTCCTGGGTGTATAATGGTCGATTTGTTCTTCACACTCCATAGTTTTGCTCAGCTATGATGGCTCAGGGCAGTGCTCCTGCTGTTTTATCCACACTGTTGGGTTTAGTTTAGTTTTGTTATCCCATTGATGGTTCAAAATACATTGTTTGCTCTTATTTTTTTTCTATTTTCCATCTTCAACTTTGGTTCTTCACCTGCCTACTTTCTTAGTTTGTGATTATTCTTCAACAAAATGTTGTCTTTTGATCTGTAATGTATGAATGTTCAGTCAAGTGAGACTTGCTTTGTCACTTCACTGTAACCCAGACTTTCTGGTTTTTGACTACTTTCTGTCATGACAAATTGAGGCCTTTCTTATGCTCAAATGTAGACATGCTAATATCAAATATAGGATCATGTTCTTCTCTCTAAGTCATCGCTAACAAACATGTCACTTAAGTAGTCTGAAGACCAGAAAACCGAATGGTATAGATTGGTAGTAGATATATGCCTGCTATGATGACAGGACAGAAGTTCTTCCAAGTACAGTAGTGCCTCAGAGAAAGCAAGTTATGTACCTGTCAGCATCCTGAAGCTGAAGGTAGTTCACAGAGCTTGCCAGGGACCTCTACATCATGTTTTAGGACACTACGTTCTGGTTATATTTGATGGTGGATGTTATCTGTTAGTAGAAAGTGGATTAAGACGTCTTCCTCCTTGTTGGTTTCTTTAACTTGGACATGTGCTGTCAGCTATTCCTGTGGTCTTAAGCATACCCACAATTGGCAGGTGCATCTCCCCAAATCATAAATGGGAGATCTGTGATCCTTTCCCTAGAACATGCCTGGGAAGGACTAGGAAAATTGCCTCTGGAACTCATCCTTTTTTGTTTTGTATAAGTCATCTAGAAGGAGTATCAGACCTTTTACTGGAGGGGTTGGCCTGAGCTCTGTCCGCAGCTTCCCACAGGCGGAGATAATCTTCTATGACTTCCTAAGTCGCTAATGCTGCAAGTGCTGTGCAAAGCAAGGTGGGACTTTACACCACTAGTATTACTGACCCCAGCCCGAGTGAGGCAGGCCTGGTTCCTGGATCACATCAGTGCAAAGCAGAACTCTGCTGCCCTTCTGAGATCATCTTTCACAGGGAGGAGAAGATGCCATGCCCGGATCTATTTAAACTCGTGACAGCTTGCTTGCTACTGCTCTGAAATGCAAAAGGACAGGCTACTTGGTAGCCATTGCCTCAGCAAAAAAAAATTGGAGGCAACCTGAAATTTTCTTGTAACTCTTTCTCTGCATGATAAGATTACTAGAGGAAAGACACTGAGCTTGCACTAGATTGTGCATATAGCCAATATCCCCTGAAGACTGTAGTTACAGGGGGATGGCCTACTTTTCTGTGTTTCAGCATGCAAGTTCACACTGAGATATATATACTGTTAATGTAGATTTTAGAAGAAGATTTTAGTTAGTAGAACATGATTTCTTCTCACTTTTCCACTGATAGAATGCTCTTATTATTGGGATAAGTTCATAATATTAAGTTGATTAGAAAGATGTGTAAAGGATGTATAAAGATGACAGCTTAAAAAAAAAAGTTCTCCCTAAATCTCTGCTTTCTGAAGGAACAGGATAATTGCTAGGTATGCTTTTCTCAAGGAGAGATATAAGGAAACAGGTCAACAGTCTTGTGATTATGTACACGGTTGTTTATCTTAAAGTGAATAGGCCTTAAGCATATATTTTTCCAGTAGATGTATTTCTGTTTTAAAATGTTTCTTTTGGTAGATTGAGTCAGAAATACATGTAGCGTTTCTTGTAATTAACAGTTCTGGTATAGGAATATTTTCATGCAAAGTAGGATTCTGTTGCTAAAGAGCACAGGATGTAAATACATTCTACCTAAGTTGTGTCCATATCAAATCAGCCTACTTAGCTAAATTTATTATTAAAATGATTATGTGCTTTTCTTCAGAGGTTCACTGATAGTTGAGGGACAGAGACCTACTATTTCACTTTATTTCCTAGTCATCTGCAAGCTTAGGCAAATGCACATTTTCTCTGTGGAAGGAATGTAACTTTATTAATTCTTCTGCATCATAAGAACAAGGGAGGGGCATTTTGTTCTAAGAAACTGTACATTGCAATACCAATTCTAATACTGTTCACAGAAAGTGTCTTTGCTTTTAGGTGGAAAAGCACACAGCCAGTTTTCTGTCCTTCCAAGTGAGCTTGTGTTGCAAGCTCTTTTTTGAAGTTATGGATGTTACTATGTATGAAGTGCCTATTAGCTAGGGAAAGCTATGTCCAAAGGAGAAGAAATTATATTTGGTATCTTGCAAGTACCTCATTCAGGCATCATAGAGGGTCTCTTGGGTATTGTTGAGAATCTGGGAACCAGCATCAGTTAAAGGAATTGGTGAAAAGGTTTGTACAGAAAACCCATTATTTTTTTAAATTCATTTTTCTAGTAGTGAGGAGAGTGGCATTTCCCCAGTATGTAGATCTGTTCAGTGTTTATGTACTGTGATTTGAAATTTCTGCAAACACAGCGAAACAAAAAGCTTAGGTCTGCTGCCCCCTTCCCCCCTGCAACTGGTTTAATAAAATTTACATCAAATTGTGAAATCTCACAATAATTTGCATATGGAATATCTCACTCCTGGGGAGACTGTTTGTCTCATCTGTTGTAGGAAAGGCATGTCCTTTTTAGTACTGCTTTATTCCTTTCTCCTTGTAGCCGCTTATTGAGCGTTGGCTCGAGGTTCAGTTATAGAATGAATAGAACTTTCCTCTCTGATGTTGTGTATTTGCTTAGCCACATTCAGAATATAGGCGTGCTTGTTTTGAGTGCACTGTCTGTTTAAAGCATCTCCCATATCTTGTTTCCTCCCGCTCCTTCCATTTAGCAGACTGAAGAGAAAAATGATCATGCTCAAATCTTACAAAGTGCCGTTTTGTTGGATTGCAATTGACCTTTCTGGTCGGTCAGCATAACGCTGAGAAGATAGAAAAACTCTGACTGTCCAAAGAACAAAGAGGATGTTATAAACTCGGGCCCCAGAGTGACATATGGATATTTACTTTTCTTGATGGTTTGAGCTATTTTGTTTTTCACTGTTAAAAAAATAAAAAAAAAAAATTTTTTTTCTTTGACTACCTTGATAGAAAAAATGTTTTCAAAACAACTGCCATCACTATAGGCTGAAAAGAAATAATATATTGCATGTGTCCAAAATGCAGATAGCTTATTTTTGTTAAAAGCTGCTCAGTTTCTTGGAACTTTTTGCTTTTAAGTTCCCTTTCCTTGGGTAGTAGCTGATGATAATGGATCCTTAAGGAGCATTTGGCCTTAATGGAAACAAAACTATGCCCTTTGTTAGTTAAGTAAACAGTGAGAAAAGTGGGTGCTGGTGCCCCTTCTTTCGATAGTGACTTCTGGGAAAGTAGATGATAGCCTGCTTTAGGGAAACAGTTGTGAAATTTTTGATTGAGAAACAATCTCTTGATGTCAAACTCTGTCGTCCTGTTCCTAATTCTACTTTAGGAGATTGAGAAAAATGTTAGCAATTCTAGAATGAAGCAATTCTGATAGACGAGTAGCATATAGTGTCATCAGCTTCTGTATCGTGCTCCCAAACCGGACCTCTTCTGCAGAGAGCATTTGTCAGAGTAGCAAAGATTTTTGTACTTGAGACTGGTCTTATTAGGAGGACAAGTCTTTACCTTGGTTGGGGAAGGTAAGAATGGGGAAAAACTGTCAAAATAAAGACAAGGTTAATTTCTGGACCCCTCATAAGAGGTGATGAGCCTTGTCAGGGTGTTTGCTCCTCTTTTGCTAGGATGTGCCTATTAAATTATTCTAGTTACCCATCTGCTCTCCACCATCTCGTTTCTCATTTGTATGGCTATATGATGGCTTCCTGCAAGCATACATTCTTGGAGCAAGAGTTATACTTACTGTATGTATTTTGTCAAGTAGGGAGCCTGGTATGGGTTTTCTCCAAGTGCTTGGCTATTTAAAAATACTAGTGCTTAGGTCTTCTTTACCCCGACTGACAAAGTTTGTCAGTTTGGGAAGAGTATGGCACCATTTGTGTTAGTGGTCAATTCCCATGTCCTGGCATTCGGATGGCCATAATGGCCTCTTCAGGATACTGCCTTTCTTGTTCCTAATTTTGTGCTGCTTTACTTAGTACAAACTGAGAAACTGAACACATGTGCTGTCCAGAAACTGCCTGCAACGCCACGAACTGCAGCCTGCCGGCGGTGTTTCCTGCTGCAGGTGCATCCTGCTCATGGCGTGTGCATCTCAACTGGCTCCCGGTCAGCATCTGAGCGAAGTGTGGGTTTAACCCATGAAGTGGGTTAAAGCCTCCTTTGAGGTTATTACCGCTGCATTCCTACATGAAGTTACCATGTTGATCTTCTGGTGCCTGTAACTGTAGAAATTTTTATCTAACTGCATGTTTAGCCGTTGTGAATGTGAGAGATGTTTAAAGACAAAAATTCATCTTTCTATTTACCATAAGTCTATTTCTCCCCTGAACTAAACAAAGAAAGAAGTCTCCTGTATGCTGAGAGCTTGTGAAAGCTTCTCATGGGGCTTATAATTACCTTTTTACTTAATGCTTGTGCAAATCTACCATGTTATGATTAGAATTGTGCAGTGGGAATGATCAAACAGAAAATTACCAGTGGTGCTGCTTGGTAATCTCTCTTGCTTTCCACCTTTTGCTTTACTATCAGCAAATGTTTATGTATTTTTAGAGTCAATAGGGACTATTCACGTGCTTTTAAAAGATATCTGTAATTATGTAAATGAATGGGGCCATTTTCAATAAACGTTGCTGAAGTTTTCAGATGTAAATCATTCCTTTTCATAGTTATTTAATGAGCATTTGCTTGTAGATATGTCAGGGTTAATGATACCTGTGAAAGAGGCTAACATTTTAGTCATTTATACCATTCACATAGGCTATACGCATTTTCTGACAGCATAAGTGCAAATCTCTAAGTAACTGTATGTTAATAATTTCTGAAGACTTCATTTTTTTTTATTTGTAGTACAATATTGGCCCATACAGCTAATTCCTCTACTCCACCTAGTGGTGAATATAAGAACTTGGAGTAAGAAAGAGAAAGTGTAAATTCATGGAGGCTTTTATTTTGATAATTTTGACTTTACTGTATTTTTTTTTCTGTTTTAAAATGTCAGAATGGGTACTAACAGTGATAAAGTAATATCCATTATTTGTATTTTTTGTAGTGTTGGAGTGCTTTGTGCATATGCTGCCAACCAGCACTTAACGAGTCAAGTTCGAGGGGCAAAGAAACTGGTTAACAGTAATTTTAAAGATCTGAAAATTTTCCTTAACGACACTCCAGCGGTAAAGAATTTTTTTTCTTTATGGTGTGTGTGTGTGTGTGTGTGTGAAGTATAAGTAAGAAATATTGCAGAAAATAATTATTTCTTTCTATTTGATATGAATCATACCTGCAGCATGCTGCGCTTTTTTTTTTTTAATTCTTTGGGTGTCGATCTCATGAATTAGAGTAAAAAATGCAAGGTAAGAATTTTTCACATAATAAAAAATGTTTGAGTTATTCGGATGAATCAGCATACGTGGAAACTTGGATTCCTCATTGCACTCTTGTTTCTTTGTCTTTTGAGCTTGTGTTCCTAGGACTGAGCTACAGTAATTTTTTTCTAGAAATGTTTTGACTGCATAAGATTCTTCTCTAAACATTTTGGGCCATAGTGAACAGGAAAGATTCTGTCCTTTCTAATTTCAGACTTTCCTTAAAGTTGTGGAAGGACTCCTCTGCATATTTTTTTGCATTAAAAAAAAAAAAAAAAAAAAGACTATGGAAGTCTTGTGTACTTTCCCCTATACAAATTTTACTCTTTCTAGATTGGGGGAAAAAAAGCCCTACTGTCCAGTTATGTTGTCTTTAATTAACTTGTTAGTACGGTATCTATGTGTTTTTCTTCGGTGTCACTGAAACTTGAAACAGAATTCACATGACTCTGTGGGATCCATGACTGTGGCCACGTCCCCATCACAGTAGCTTTGGGCTGCCATAACCTATGAGCTGTTTTTCTGCTGACAAAACTATATGAGAAGAGGAGGCATCTGGGGATTGTCATTAAATCTTTCCATATCTGGAGTTGTTCCAGTTACCATTATTCCTGTATGCATGGCATCGGGACGGTCTGGTGATGCAGGTGTATGGCAGGAAGCAGTCGTGTCATGAGTCTTTGTCTTGAAATCTAGAGCCTTTCGTGAGTCTGCCTGACTCGGGGCACGGAAGGGAAGTTGGCATTGAAAAATGTAAACCAGTTGCGTCAGACGCCACTGGATTCCTCTTTGCAGCCTGCTGAGTGCTTGTGATAGGAAATGTCAAAGTAGAAAATTTTTTCTGTAAAAGTAACTATCTTAGAGAGAAAGTTTGATACTAGCTAAAAAGCAAACAAACACTGAATTTTTGAAATTAAAAGTAGTGTTAGGACTTGAATATTCTTCTCAATTATGTAGTGAGTTTTTAGTTTCTGTGCATGATTATTATGTTTTCCTTCTCAGGCTAGACATTTAATTGCAGAGTCATCAGATATATCTTATTTTTGACAGACAAGATACGTTTATATCATGTATAAGAATTTCTTGAGAATAAGAGAAAGCCTTCAGTTTCTTGCAAAAGCTGCAGAATCCAATTCATTGGCTATAAAACTCTGAAATCCTAGCTGGTGTCCAACTGTCCTTGTCTCATCAGGATGAGGTGTATAACATATAAGAGGATTTGAAAAAAGAAGTCACATGTTTAGAGTTCTTGTCATAGAAGATTTGCAGACTGTGCGAGTATTGAGTGATAACACTATTAGTTATACTGAATCGCATTTTGTCCATGACATTGCTGGAGACAAAGCAAAACTTGCAGCCCTACAAAGTATTAGTCCCCAGGTTAGCCTAGAAAACCAAAATAGCCCTACAACCTTCCTGGTAAGAAAGGCTCTTTTTTTCCCCCTCCTTTGTTAAAAAAGAGAATCTGCCCAATACTAAATTTGTCATTTAATGACATCTGCCATTCTGCTTTTTTTTTTTTTTTTTTTTTTTTTAATCCCACTGAAAACCTGAAAATGCAAGCCATGCTTTTTGGTGCACATTTGAGTCACTTATTGGAACTGGAACCCCATTTGTCAACTGTATTAACCTCTACGTTCCTTTAGCTGAGTTGGGATTAGGATCATAGTACATTCTTTTAAACATGCAGAAATCCATGTAGGTTGCTTAATGTCTCTTCAAATACAGTAAAGCAAGATTTCCACTTAAGATGGCTTTTTGATAGCCTTTTGTCCAAAACCAGAAACTGGTGATAGCTAAGTCGGTGTTTTCTATTATTTCTGTTTCCTGGTGCAGCCCAAGTTGTGACTGGGCCAAATCCATTTGGGGGTAAAGAAACCCGTTTGCGTTAAGACAGCCCAGCCAGCTCCCTTCTGCAGTGGAGCCTTGCAGAGGCTGCCCCCAGTGCGAGCTAACCTCATTGGTAGAATTGCATCAGAATTACCAGTCCATCAATTTGCTGCATGTCTCCCAATGAGAGAGGAACTAATACCCCTAGAAAATCAAATAGTAGAGACAGACGTGCAAAAACCTGTTATGACTGACCAACCTGAAGTCTTCATAAAGCCACAGTCCCTGCTACTTAACTATTTTGAGTTTAATCTTTTCCCAGTGATGTTCCAATTAAGTAGATTTCCCAATTAAATATCTCTTTGTATGTGCAGTTGTGCTGAGCAAGGATTTAAAATATTTTGTTAGCTGAAAACAGTAGAGTTCCAGGATTTGGGGGGTTTGCACAAATATTTGAATTGTTTCAAAGTGTGGTGATTTCTGTCTCATTATAAAAAAAAACTTTTTTTTCCAATTATTGTAAATAGCTTTTTTAAAAATTATCTTTTTTCAGCAAATTGACTACTTGGTAAGCAAGTACAATACAACCAAGGATAAAGCACTCTCCGACCTAAATAGTAAGTACTTTGATTTAAAAGCAGTTAATGATGTGTGTTTAAAACCTGTAATAAGATGATGCAAATAGCTCATAATGCAAAGTGAAATTTTAGTTATGAAAATATGGTTTATGAGAATATGGTTTTCAAGAAGAATTGCTGTTCTCAGTGGTAACTGCAACTAAAACCTAAGATTTTCTTCTCATAAAATGTGTCAGGATTGGTGTAATGCATACTATTTTCTGAAATATACTACAAGTGATTTAACAAAAGACTTATAAGTCAGGCTAATATTTTATTTTCCTTTTTATAGATCGGTAACCAGTAGTACTTAATGCTTTTTTAGAATATTATTTTTCAGTTTTTAACTATGAAGACAAATGTCAAGGAACAAAGTCGCTAGCTGTTGCCACTGTTGCAATGACTGGTAACTCCCCTGTATTTGTTTTTGTTATTGTTGTACCTTTATCCTCTACTCAGCTAGAAGTTGAGATAAAAATTTATCATCTTTCTGAAGCTGCTTAAGGTATTTGGCATTTCAGAATGAGCAACTGAAGAGCATGAGATAACAAAACTTGAAAAACAACTGCTGCACTTTGCTGCACTTTACCCTTCAGCACAGTTACGGTACAAGGCATCATCTTTTTAAACCTCTCAAAAACATACAAATTACTGAATTTTTTCAGAACTTACGCTTCACTTTTTAAAACAAATTATAATAAAAAAGGCAAACCATGTACAGTACAGTTAGAGTTCAAGGTGCATTGTTAGCATGTGTTAATGAACATGTTGACTCATGTACAGGTCTGCATTGCAGAATGAAGTGAAATGTAGAAATACCAAAACTAATTTTAAATAGTATTGCTGCTGGAAGAAAGCTATGTAATTATGGCAGCATGGTGCTTATCATGGATTGACTTATGGTTACTAGAATCTGTGCTTCAATGTATGTTTAAAAAATATTTTAAAACTGATTTTTCAGTGTAACCAGCTTGGCATTACCCTGAGGTCAGTGTGTCTTGTCTATGTGAGACTACTAAAGCACATAAAACACCGTTGCCAAAGTAGCCATATCACATCTTCCCAATTAATTCTAGACAAGAACACTCTGGTCCCAAAAGCTGTGTGTCAGGTTTAAGTCTTAAAAAAAACTGAATTGACATCTGCATTTCAAGCACTAGTTTGTAGCTGCCCTGCTACTGAAAACTGAACATCCAAATAAAATATTTATTCATTTTCAATGGTAATTTAATTTGTTGGTTAGTTAACAGGGACATAGTTGGATCTGTGATATGAGTGCCCATCAATAAATAAAGATAGCTTTTATTATCTTGTATAGTATTGAAAGACTAGAATTAAGTTTGTGACACCTGGGGACAAAGGATTTCATTCTAAGGGGATCAACAGTAGAATAAACCTCTAGAGAAATGTAGATGAGTTCAGTCTGCCAACCCTAAGGAAATGCTGAAAAGTCTTTTCTGCTTGATTAAAAATTTCCATCCCAAGTTGAAATGACAGTGTTGACAGTAATGGATTTTTCTGTAATGTGCTGCTATTCTCATCTCCTCAAAAGCAAAAAAAAACCCAAAAAACCCAACCCCCCCCCCCAAACCTCTACATTAACTGTTTGCTGTAATCTGAAAATGGAGAGGACCTAGGGACTACCTGAAGGATAATATTTACATTAAGATGCTAAACCCTTCCCTGCATTTGTCTCTTCCACGCACACCTGTTCTCATTTTTGCTGAACTCAGATTCATTTCTGTTTGTGGGCAGTGAGACGGGAGGGCTTATTGGGGATAGCTATGGGTAAGCTTCCTGGGTTTGAAGCCGGTGCTGTGGGCATCAGTGCTGAATGCATTGCACGAGGCAGTAAGGTCTGGCAGACGTGCTAAACGTGCTTAAGGGATTTCAGTGGAGATCATTGGCAGGTCTGGGTTGTGGGTGACTTTGACACTGCTGGATAGATGGGGAATGGAAGGAAGGCGAAGAATCCATTTCCTTTTTTACTCTTGCACTACAAAAACATAGCTTGTAATGAAAGAGTGTATGGCACAAAATTCTTGTCCAGATGTTGGACCTTTTTAAGATGGATTGTGGAAAAAATCTCTTTTCAGATGCGATGAAGTATGTGTTTTGGAGTCTTTTGGAATGTTATGTATCCTTACCTATGTGGTCAAATACTAGTGAATACTCTGCACCATATTTTGGTTTACTGCTTTCTTTTATAAGTCTGTAGTTAGCTAAACCAGAATTTTCTTTCCACATCCTCTTCTGTCACTAAGTTTTGACTGTCAGGCCTTACAGAAATTTTAATAATTTACATATATTTTGTTAAGCAAGAGTCTGATAGCACCTCTGCTGAGAGGTATTTTAGATTGAACTGGTATGTAATGTTTTTTCATCTCTTTGTACTACAGATGTGGGACCTTTGCTTGGTAGCAGAGTTCAAGAACAACTGGGGAAAGAAGTATGTCCTGCACTTGATGCAGCTCTGACAATGGCAGGAGGTAAAGTTGTGTATATTTTTGCAT
This sequence comes from Apteryx mantelli, assembly GCF_036417845.1. Lineage (NCBI taxonomy): Eukaryota > Metazoa > Chordata > Aves > Apterygiformes > Apterygidae > Apteryx > Apteryx mantelli. The sequence goes on from NC_089982.1 coordinate 70,676,983, forward strand.
TAGTTAATGTTCTGTTGTCATGTTAAGACAGGCATTGTCTTTCTAGAGCACAGCACAGAATGGCTTTATGCAGTGCCATAATTCAACTTACCATTTTTCTGTATGCCATGATATTTCTTTTAAACTGAGGATATCAGGTATTTTGAAACACATAAATGTATCTAAAAAAATAAGACAAGATTTAAGTGCTAATGTTAGTATCTAGTTTCAATAGTCGTTGAAGAGAGGTGAAATCTGAATGCCCTGCTCCAGGTGGTTTTCCCTTTCCATATAAGGGAGCCTAGGAAAACTGTGCTCTTAAACACTGATAAGATCTGTCCATGGATCTTTGTGAAGTAATCTTCTTATCCCTATCTCTTCTTTAAGTATCAATAGTTTACTGAATTTGTACAAATAGTGAGCTTGCAGAAATGTGAAAATTGGTCCATGAAACATGAAATTAGACCCACAGCTTTATAATTTCTTTGGATGAAGATGGATTCACTTTTTTGAGGATTTCATATTTTTTAATATTTTATCTGTCAGACAGATTTTGTTCTTTGTAGAGACTGATGGAGATGCTCAGTTTTTTGGAGACTGTCTGAATAGTATTACTGCTCTTCAGACAGGTCAGGCAATGAACATAGACTGGCCTCATTGCTACCTAGTCTGTCATGAGAGTGCCAACAACTAGCATTTCTTGACTGTGTCTTTGAGCTTAGCATTGCTCGTGTCTTGGTTCTGTGTCTGTCTTTAAAGAAAAGATTCTGTTATTCTTTATTCTATTGAAGAAAGGGTTTTTTAAGGAATTAGGTACAGATTACAGAGCAAAGTGAAAGGCATCTGTGAACTTGAGTCGCTTCTTTTTTTTTTTTTTTTTTTTTTGCCCATAAACATGAAACTATTCATCCATCACTAGAATTCTTTCTTATTCACTCGTCATCATTCTCCTTTTTGCTTTATTTCTCTATTTGTCTTGAAGTCAAAGTGGAAAGGGCTATCAAAGGTAAAAGATGTGACAAAACCTTGTGTTGTGTGAAGTGTGCTTTATTTTTGTACACTTGTGCATTTTTAGCTGTATCTGTGTGTTGTTTTTTTTTGTCTACTAATCACCTGTCTGTGTTATGTTGTTTTGTGTGATTGGGATGAAATCTAAAGGCAGGCAGTACTGAACACATGCTAATGCTTGGCCAATACAACATGATCTCTTTCACTTTCATCTTGCAGCTGTATAATTTGTGACTTGGATTATAATACTATTGTTGAAAATACTGTTTTGTGGATGTGGATTTTCTTTATAATTTGTAATGATTATGTACACTTAAAGTTCTCTTTTGAAAGCACTGAGTCAAGAGAAGTAGGGAAAGAGTACCAAAGAGTAATTTGGGAAACAGGTAGAATCTCAATAAAAATAGCTTGAATATATTCATTTTTTGGTAGGAAGACATAAGTGATGTGTTTATATGTGCAATAAATGTAAAATATTTTGTGCTAGAGTGTATTTCTGAGGGGGGGAAGGGATTATATTTAAATCAGTATCTTTAAGAGGCTCAGCATTTGCACATGTGTACATGCACTTTCTCTCTCCATATCTGTATCTATAGACTGGTTTCTAAGTAAATTTTTTTAAAAAAAAACTCACATCCTTGCAGCAATCAGAGAAACGAAGGAGGCACTGGAAAACGTGAGCGTCTCTGTAGAGGTTTTGCAGGAAGGCACCGAGAGGCTTCATGCAAATTTGACAGATGTTAAAATGCACCTGAGCAACACCCTCAATGATTCTGCATGCTCTGCAGTTCAGGCTGCTTCAACTTGCAATATCATCAAGAATTCATTAAATCAACTGAACATCAATGCCAATTTTACTGGGGTAAGAGAATATTTTTCAGACTCTTACAGTGTGATTGTCTTGGATAAGCCCAGTAGTATCTGTGCAATTTAATAGCTCAGTTTGTGCAGTCACTTGTGAGATAAAAGTGCATTTCCCTCATTCTGTGTTTCTGGGCAATTGCAGTCACTGTTTTCACTTTGAATGTGTAAGAGAATAAGATGTGTGTCAAGTAGTTACATTGAAGTGCTGCTCTGGGCAGTGAAATAATGTGCCCTCCCAAAAATGCTGAGGTTAAGTTTTGCTTTTGTACAACAAAGGTTTCAGGAGGGTGCTAGAAAGATTATGTTAAAAATGCTCTTTCTAGTTTCTCTTTATCCTCTCTCCCATCTTTGAAATATTTAGTAAAGTAGCAAGGCTACTACTTTGATCTGACTCAATAATGCTTTTTGTTTCCTAGTTGCCGGGAGTGAGCTCGCAGCTTGCCAAGGTCAATGATGTCCTTAAAATAGACCTTTCTAGTCTGGTTCAAAAGGTATGTTTCTTGACAGGCTCATAAAGTGTTAATAAACTGGGCTACTTGCGTATCACTCATTTTGCCATGGCTTTCTCAAGACAGTAGGAATCTCCTGTGCCTACCACATGCTGCCTCATAGTGGATATCTCTCTTTATTGGTCTGTTGTTTGGCCAAGGTTAATATCTAAAAATATGAGTGTAGTCATTTACATCCCCAGGATACTACATATCACAAATGTAATGCTAATTGCCTCTTTGAAGGAAATATCCTTAAAAATCAAAGAGGCAGAAACAGGGATCTGCTAGCATGCTCTGTATTTTCAGTTCAAATTAAAGAAAAACATCCACTCTCTCCTAATTAGTTGTATTGTATTCCAGCTATCTTGAAATATGTTCTTCAAATTCTTTAAGTGCCTATTTGATATTAAATCTGGTGCAATGGAAGTAATGACTTAATATTTTTGCAAGACTATCCACAGAATACCATGACTTTCACTTGGGAACAAACAGCTTAGTTTGAGCAGTTAAAAACCCCAGCATTTTGAAAAATGCTTCCTAGGAATAGAAGGGCACTTTCTGGAACCAAAGGCTGTATGTAGTGAGCCTAGACCCCTGCCTGCTTTTGAAGTGATCAGGCTTGCAGGAAAGAAAACTTCAAGTGCAGTGGCTCCTGCTTGCTGTCCTGATGATCTGCTAAGCTTGGTCCCCACTGTCCTGAACTGGTCTCCCTCCCTTCTCCCTGAAGGAAACATATCTTGAGAGGTGGTTGAATTTTGTTGTTTTTAACATGCATTTTGTGTTAGCATGTGTTAGCTTATTTGTATTCAGTAACTCCATTTCTTGAGTACTCATATGTGCATTCTCAGTTTTCTCCAAGTTAGATGTGTCAGGCAAAAGTACTATAAAGTTTGAGATGACTGTGACTGATGCATGTGTATTTAATTTTATATATTTTTCAAGGAGTATTCTGGAGAGCAAACCAAATCTGAAATACACTCAACTTCCCATTTTGCTTTGATCTTTCTTAATGTGAAATAATAAAATATATTTTTCATAATGCATATGTTACCATTTATATACTTCTAGACCTTGTATAAAAGGGAAAAAAATTGCAAGTAATTTGGCAATGAAAAACTTACTTATTTTAACTTTTTCAACTTTTTTATTCTTAGGGTTATGCATCATTTAATGATACTCCAGACTTAGTGGTGAATCAAACCAGGAACATTTTGTCAGGTGAGGCTGGCAGAAACTACTTTTTCATTTTGGTTGTTTACTGCTTATGTTTTTACGTCAGTCTTACTGATGTTTTTGTTTTCCATTATTGTTAATGTATTTTCTATCCTAAAGATCATTAAAAATGAAATGTAAAGTTTACAAGCTTTTAAGATTTGGTGCCATAAATAAACATACAAAGCAAGTATGTCTTAATGAAGACCCAAAATTAAATCTAAAAATAGACTATATAGCATTTTATGGAGGGCTTTTGTAATGAGAAATAAGTAGAGTAATGAGAAATCTTAGGATTCCCAACTGCACATTGATGCTTTATGTGTCTGAAAGGCTAATTATGCTTGATGGATTTGTCTATGACGTTTTTAGGAAGGTGACATTAAAAAACTGACCCTATCTGTTGCTCTATTAAAATTTAGTAGATGGGGGAGGGGAGGAAAACGACATCCCTTAAGGATTACTTAAATTTTTGTCTTTAATTGTTTTGTTACTCCGGCATTAAACTGTTATTCTTTAGCAATACCTGGACACTTTACATTGAAACATAGCATAATGTATGTATACTAATCTGTTCTAATTTTTGTTCTTGCATTGTGGACCTGTTCTGCCTATATAAACAGCTGTTCCTTGTAAGTTTTGGGGGTTGTTTTTGGCAAAATGAAACACAGTATTTATACAAGCATAGTATACTGTGTGAACTTGCCTAAAATGAGTTTTCTAAAACTGTGATGTTGTTTTTCATTAGGAATTCCAGTGCAGATTTACTCATTCCCAGTGCATAAACACAGGCAGGCCATCAGAATTTATTTGTTCATTAGGTCTCTGCTTCTTAATTTTTATAAAAATTGAGTATGAGTTACAAATAGAATTTAAAAAATTCTAATAGAGCAATTTCATGTTTATTTGTAAACTTTTAAAAGATGAACGTTTTTGTACCTGGTTAAACCTCTTTGGAAGAGTAAACACCAAAATAAACAAACAAAAATCCTTCTAATTGGATTAGAGGAGGAGGAAGGTGCCACCTGCTACCAAATAGCAACCTGTAGTCATACATGCTGCTGTTTCAAGTATTTTCAAAGTTAAGGAGAAGAATAAATAGAAACTGCAGTTTATAAATACAGGTATAATAAGTGAATACAACATGTCTTTGTGTATCTAAGTAGGAATTGTATATATAGGGCAGCAGGTTTGTTCATAATTTGAGAAAGAGAAAATCTGGCTTAAATGATCATTATCTCAAGAGTGCTGCTAACTAATTGGAAGTAATTTATTTAAATAATCCTTTCTAATAAGATTGAAAACAACTATTATAAATTCTTAATATAGGCAGTCTAATTTCTTTCACAGTGTTGTATTCCCAAGTGGTGGAGTTTAAATAGATTCTGAACTGCTTCATAAAACCAGTGGCTCACTGTCTTGCCAAGTATTATCATTTGCTATATTGCATGAAAAGCAAGATTTAAACTGGCTAGATAAAAAGTGACACATTCATTATGACAAAAAGAAAGAAAACTCTGGCTTGACATCTACATCATTCACCATTAAACTGAATGCTAAAAATAAAGTGCGTGTGTCTTAAAATGCCATTGTGTTACTTTGGAAGCTAAGTGCTTTGTTGCTTGCCTGTCTCTTCCTCACACTTGTCGTCTTCATGGCTTGCCTTGTTACATATGCAAAATGGCTTAATAGCATTTTATAGTGCATACATGGAGCATGTTTCTACTATGACTCTGTAACAACGTAACCCCATGTTTGCTGTTTTAGATATCAAAAGTGTGTTGGAATCCATTGGTGCAAATATCAGTAGCTTCACAAAAACGCTCCCTGTTGAGAAGATTTTAGCTGATTTGACAATATATCTTACACAGAGTGAAACATATGTTCAAGATTATTTCCCAGTAGTGGAGCAGTATGATTTCTACAGGTATGTACATATTATTTAGCAAATAAGGCAGGAGGGAAGTGCTACCTATTGTTAATACTTTGTAATATTTTTGTTTTATAAAGGCACTAAAACTAATAATGATGTACGGTAGTGAAACAAAGATACTATGAGGCAACAGTTTTTTACTGGCGTTTTGGTGAATGTCCTGGTCAGAACTGCAGCTCATCAAGCTGCGTGCTGCTCCGGTGTGGACTGAGGGGTGGTATCTGCCCTGCAGCCTTTCAAGCCTTTTCAGGCAGGATAGAAGTAGGCAGATGCCAAAGATGTAATGCACAAAGAAATGGGTTGTTTCACAAAGCCGGGGTTATTTCCTCATTTGGGGCTTGTTTGTTTTGGGTTGCAGATAAGGCACTTCAAGAGCATAGGAGTGGAGGGGGCCCTGAAGCCAGTCTGTTTTTATTGCAGGCCTTTCTGCCACCGAGAATAAGCAGCAGGGATTCTGCTGTGCACTGTGCTAAGCTTTGCGCACCTGTGCTTGTTCCTGCAGGTGTTGTACTGGCCCTCGGGCATGCATGGCTCACTTACACCTCCAGAAAAAAACTTCCTGTTTGAGACTCATGGGACTCCTGTAACTGACTAATAATCTCATATTTTGAAGCATAAAACTTTTCATTTCAGACCATTTAATTTTGCCCAGTTTGTGTTATTTCAATCCTCAAGCTCATCAAATTCTCCCTACATTTTGATATGATGTTCTTGTCCTTATATTGATAACTGTTTCCATCTTTGAGTCATCAGTTTTACTGCTATAAACTAAATATGCGAGTGGCTTTAGTGCCATGTTAAATAAGAGTGAGCAGAAGACTGAATTTCAAGGAACTCTTTCTGTACTCGTAACTTTCCCTTTAGCCCATTTCTTACCTGCCAGACAGTTTTTGTGTTGAGCCTTTATTTGTTAAGTTTATTAACACTTTCTTTGAAGCTCAGATTGCTTTAATCAAATAATATATACTGCTTCATTCAGCTACAATATGCCTCTGTTAATCTTGTATTATATTTCTCCACTTTTTAAAAAATCTATCTCCATAGCATTTAAAAAGACATTGTTCTGAACTCTAACCTAGTACTTTACTACTGAAACTAAAAGCCGGTAACTGTCCAAATTATTCTCTCCATCCCTTTCTTTATTACAGACGCATCATTTGTAGCTCTGAATAAGTGTTCTTTTGCTATGAACCTGTCAGCATTAATGTTTTTCTTTCCCCTTGTTGGCTGTGCTTATTCACTCCGATATTCCTTTATCTGTTTTCTCCTTCCTGCTCACTCAGTACAAAAGTGCAGGGAGGAGGAAAGGGAAGATAAAAAAGATAAGCTGGGAGAAGGGAGGACAGACCAAGGGAAATGCAAGGGGAGAGAGAATTGGGAGAAGGTGAAAGGTCAGAAAGAAATATGAAGGCTGTTTGAGTAAATGGATATGTGGACAATATATGTGGACAGATAGAACTGTTATATGGTGTTATTAATAAGAATGAAAATTCAATTTCTGTCAAAAATCTTTCTCCTGATCAACTTCCATTAACTGCCCGATACATTAAAAATGTTCTAGCACAAATACTCATAACCTAGGTTTTAACAGCCTTAAATACAGTTGTTTGCAATTTCAGGCCTAATGTACTGTGTGCAGGTCAGAAAAGTAGTAAGTGTTACAGCAAGAGCAGTTTTGAACTTCACAACCAATGTCCAATCCACGTTCGTAAACTTCTCTGTTGCTACTTGCAAAAGTTGCTGTTTTGGAATCTGCCCCTTCTGAATCATTGCTTGCTTCACATGAAGTTTTTGATGCTTTAATACAGTCCACCTGCAGTAACTGGGTCTTGGATTTTGGGACACCCTGTTCCTGCAGGATTTGTTTCCCAACCCTTCAGCAGCAGCTGCCGCTGCTCCAACAGCAGCTGTATTATGGCCCAAAATATATGCTGGTGTAGGAGAGGAGTTTTTTCACTGCTCACATTGGTTGTGAACCTGAGCCACAAATGGGCCAGCTGGGAATATGCTGTTGCCTGGCTTGCTCTGCCGGTCTCTAGTGTGTTCCTTGCATGCTAATAACCAAGCACTTTGGCTCTATTCCTTAGATGGCTGGCTTGTCTCATTCTGTGCTGCATGGTCATCCTGATTCTGCTCTTTTACTACCTTGGGTTGCTGTGTGGTACCTGTGGTTATGATAAGCATGCTTCTCCAACGACGAGAGGCTGCATTTCCAACACTGGAGGAAACTTTCTCATGGCGTGAGTTTCTCTTATTTATGAAAAATGAAACACGTACAGGTACCTAGAGATTTTTCTATTGATTTTGAAGGACATATATATGAAGAGGATTTGTTTTGTTACCTACTGTATGTGCTGAAAAAAATTGAATAAAATAAATATTAACTTAATATACTTCCGCTGAGGCACTCATGGACTTTAGACTGCTCCTTTATCGAGGATCGTAGCTGAAGATAAAACATCTTAATTATTGTTGTTAGGGGAGTGTTGTAGCCAATGGATATCTGTGTAAACTCATTTGGAAATTGCAAAAATGGGGAACTGTGTCAGTTGAAAGTATAAAGGGAATTTGTGAGTCTTTTTGAGAGAGTGCTCAAATATATTTAAAAAAAAACTAAAAATCACCATATGAGAAAAATAGACACATATGACTTCCTCAGAGCACTTTGAGGTTTGGGGATGGTCTCTGGAGTTCCCAGTGGTGCTTTAGTGTCATTTTTTTTGGGTGCAAGAGAAGATTCATCTGAAATGTGTTAAACTCTTTTGAGAACACAAGTCTAGTGACTTGGATTTTAAAAAAGAAAATTGTATTTATTTATTTATTTGTTTGTTTGTTCATCTTAGATTTATCTCTAAATAGGGTTGTGTGCCAACTGCAAATGTGAGTTTCCCATTATAGCAGTACTTTCATTGAAAATTTTACATGGCTGAAACATACAAGATAATTCACAGTGCAAGAACATTGTGGGGAAAAGGGTGGTATTTTAGCCATCAAACAAGTTTTATATCTTTGTCATTGCTATAGCTACTAACTGGCTTCACTATTACCTGAAGTCTACTTCATTCTTAAAAAATGATCTGACTTCTTTCTTTTTCAGTGGTGTTGGATTCAGTTTCCTTTTCTCCTGGGTGCTGATGATTGTAGTGGTGCTCACTTTTGTCACAGGTGGAAATGTAGAAAAACTGGTCTGTGAGCCATTTGAAGATAAAACTTTATTCAAGGTGAAATTATTCATATTTAAGATATTAAACAATGAATAAAATCTCTATGAGTCCTTGAAGGTCTTTGTCAGTTATGTATGGCTTATTATTTTTTTATGAGGCACCTCAAGTGAGTTTGGATGTGGTCTTACTTTCCACTTACGCATAGAGACAGTCATCCTTTCTTGGTTTAATTTGCTTTGCAGTATAAATACTGCATGCCTGTCTTCCTTTGGAGATAAATTTTTCTGCAGTTCAGCATTTCTTGGTGACATGTAGAACTTTAATATTCACTTTCTGCACCAGAGAGGTTAAATTCAGTGTTTTGCCAGTATTTCCATCAGTGGGTGATGAGCTTAGATGTGGATATGTGTCAAAAGATTGCATATGAATAAATTTATGAATTGAAAATGCAGAATTATGGTAACATCACTGAATTTTGTATTCTAGGTTTTGGATACTCCCTACTTACTAAATCAGCACTGGAAAAACTACCTTTCTGGCATTCTGTTTAAAAATCCAAATATTAACTTGACTTTTGAAAAAGTTTACAGGTAAAAAAAAGTAATTGTTAAGATTTAAGTGTTAAGATTTAATTGAAATTTGTACACCTTGTTTTTGTGATACCTTCCATATTTCAGATTTCCAACACTTTCAGAAATCTCATGTGTTCCTGAAGACAACATTTTGGTTTTCTAGTGAATCAGTAGCAAAAGTGATTCTCTCTCAGATATATGAGTTATTAGAGGTAATCTTGCATATTATTGTATAACAGCACCAGCTGAGCTCTCTGAAAAACTGCTTTGCATCTTTGAGACCATCAGAAATAGTTAAATACTTACTTTTTGAAGCTCAGTCTGTAAGAAAGCGTTTTTTTAAAAGGGCTGATTTTCCTAAAATATGAAAACATTAATCATTCTCTTAGTACTTGGTTCCCAGAGCAGTTTTCAGATTGTGTGTTTTGTTGTTTTTTTTTTTATATATATAGTGATTGCAAGGAAAACAAAGGAATTTATACTTCCCTTCACCTAGAAAACCTGTTCAATATCAATGAGTTTCTAAACATTAGTATGGTAAGTAAAGAAAATATTAATGAGTTCGTGGTTATTTTTGAAGGCTGGAGAGGTGTTTGCTGCTCTTAAACTGTATAGCATGTGTGTTTTATGGGATTTTATTTTTTATATACAATACATCCTGCTAGGAGACAAGAACTGTCCAGGCTAATTTGAAATAAAGGATTCTATTCTCCAAATAAGACATGCTTTATCAATCTCAGTGGATTGTAGAGAGACCTTTGTAAGGATTACTAATGTTTTGAATTATGGATGTTGAAATAATTTTGTTTTTTTTTTTTAATTTTGAGACTTATGTAGAAGAATGAAGTCTAACATCTTCCAAAGGCTGCTGACAGTGTTAACATTGTTAATAGTGTTAATAGCGAGTTTTGCTCTTTATATAAATGCCTGCCTTTGTGTGTTCAATTCTGATCCCTAACAGGCTTATGTTGGTCCAGTATATGATATGCTGTGCTCCTAAAAACGCTTCCGATTTCGGAGGGGAAACAAGATAAAATCCTTTCAGCTAAGGTTTTTAGAATTGGCTGCGTGACTAATAATATTTTGGTTATCTGTAATACAAATCTGTATTATAGCAACCCCTAGGAGATCCATGTTCCATTGTGCCAGGCATTGTATTTGCATTTAATAGGTACAGCTCCTGTCCCAAATAATACACAATTAAAATCAACAAGGAAGATTCACCAAGAAGGAAAATTACTTTGAGTTTCTGCAACAGCCCAGTGGTTGGAAAGGAAGTCATGCTTCAGAATTCCTTGTCTGTTGCCTTGCCTCCAGTGCAGAACAGTTAACGTTTCAGATTTGGCTGCAGTGCAGGAAAACTTCAGCCCACAATAAGCAAGTCTTCTTTAGTCACTTCTGAACAAATTTAGAGAGTTCTCATCTGGTCCTGTGGTGATGACTTTAGCTAGTATGGTAGACAGTGTCTGCCTGGCTGAGATGCTGAGTTTTGTGTTTTTCTTAATGCCAGTAGTAAAATTTACCATTTTTAAGGACAGCCTTCCCTGGAGGGGAAAGAGAATTCTTTGTTTAGCTCTCTGTCTCCTGTGAATGGAGGTAGTTCCCTCCAAAGAGAAACCTGCTTAAACAGGTAATGGAAGGCAAGTAATCCGTTCGTGTGAAAGATGCATAGGTAGGTGAGATCATTGCATGGTTAGACTGCGTGGATACTGCAGGAAAGGGAAAAACTACCTGGATTCTGTCCAAGTCAATCATGTTGCCCTGATGTAAAAGACAATCAAATTGGTTGTGCGCTTCTTTGTATGTTTAAATGATTATGAGTTAGCAAAAGCCGGATGCTTTTGTATGAGAGGAGGGATATAAAGGAATATGCACTGGATGCAACTGCTTTTGTTTTTTTTGTTTTGTTTTTTTCCTCTCAGTATACAGAAGATGTAGCACTTAAAATTGAACATATTCAGATAAATCTCAGCAAAATCATTCTGTTGGATGAAATTGGGAAGGAGAATCTTCTGAATTTCAGCTCTTCAGGAATAGAAGGGATAAACTTTGCAGCATATTTGATGGAGGTGAGACTGTAGTAATCTGGAGGCACAGCTGGAAGAAAGTATAATATCAAATGTTTCTTGAACAACAGGCAAAATAGAGAAAAATATGGTTTTGTGCAGGAGGATGTATTTTGAAGAGTCACAAAACGAACAAAAGCACTTCAGAAATAAAAGTCGATAAACACTTGAAGAAATAAAGGGTAGCTTAAGTAGTGTGATTAAATGTAAACAGTCTGTAAATGCAATAGTAACATACTCTTTTCTTTCTGTGCTATTCACATCTTGTTTTAGATCAGTAAAAGCGTTACCAAGGCTGATCTCTTATCATTTGCTAATGACTTAGAAGCAAGAGCAGACCAGCTGGTAAGTTTAATTGACCAATATAATAATACCTAATGCAGTACTGCCAGTGGTTTTTTAATAAACACGTTTGCTCCCATTTCCAGAATTCTAGAAAGATTTCAGTGGTTTGTATACATTATGTGCATTGCTTTGCTTAGTCAGCATTTCATGCTAAGTATTTAGACTTTCTGTGGGAAAGCTCTTCCATTTCAGACACTTGTATGCACTGTCATATAAAGAAAAACTTTCAAGAGCAACATTGCATATGAGCTGTATTTTAAAAATTGCTAATTCTTGATTTTGCTTGCGACAATGGTATAATTTCTGCTTCTGAAGTGTAATTTATTGTGTTCCACTGATTAAGAAATCAGTTTGCCTGCTGACTCTATTTCCTGTGGTGCTGCCTACATTTTTGGGCCCTATTTGGAAGACAAATTGATTAGATCATGATGGACAAAAGGATTTGAATTAATTTTCTTTCAGTTAGTGAGCAGAAGATTTTACAATTAGCAATAAATTTTTTTACTGTGGCAGCTCTTAAAGGCTCTAGTGAGGCCTGCAGCTCTGTTGTGGAAGGAGCAGTACACAAACGAGATCCTGTTCTGAAGGGCTTGCTGAATGCAGACACGTGGACAATGGTCAGAGGGTATAGCTACAACGTGCCAGCAAGTGAATCTGCTGAATGACACAGCTGTGTTATCAACTGAATATTCAGTATGTGCTATGTTTGTATGTATGTCAAAGTCATGTCCTGTTTATTTTTCAAAACTGGAAGTTGTAGCTTGGGCACTAGGTTGCCATACTCTAGCCTGAGAACGATTCCTGCATTGCAGCATGGCAGTGGGAGCTCTGCACATGCAGGACCATCACTCAGGTCACAAAGAGGCACAGACAGCAGAATGAGACTATGCTCTTTGGAAATTATCAAATCTCCATCCCCTGAAGGAGAGAAGCACACCAGCAGAGCTCCCTGGTGTTTAGTCCCGCTGTTTGCATAAGTTGCAGTTTTTTCCTGCCAGAGGTGCACTCGTGTGTCCAGGGTAGGCTGGTCATGGTTTTTTTTGTATTGTAGTTAGCATCCTTTTAAAGCACCTTGGGCAAGTTACACATTGTCTGTTTACTGATTAAGGTTGTCTGCTAACTTGGACAGATACCAATAGCTTTGGTCACACTTCTCTTTTTTTTTTTTTTTTTTTCCTTTGCCACTTTGAAGGTTGCACAGATGGAGGTGTTTTGTTGCTGTTTGGGGGTTATTTTCTATGTTTAAAAACTGAGCTTCCTCAAACATGCTGTATCTTTCATAAAATTATATGCAAGATGTCTCTTTTACGGAGCTATGTAAAATGTACCTTTAAAGAAGATATACTGTGCTGATATGTTGGTTTTTCATTATTATTTGTAATGAAATCTAAAGGAAGCTTTCTAAGTGAGAACAGATCAGGCGAAGGCATTTCTTCATATAAAGGGCCAAGAAAAATACAATATTGAGTATGTTCCTTGACACAGTATATGTATTCAGTTCTTCCTTGTGATTCTGCTCTATGAAATGCCTAATAAAACAGCACAATGTATTGCAAAAGTTAGATTGTTTTAAAATTTATACTAGTTTCCACGAGTGTTTTATACTCATACTTTATGATTAGCGATAGCTCTTCAAATTCACAAGTACAATCATTTAAAGAATAAACAAAAAGGAACTTCTGGAGTTAATTGACTTTGAGTGTATAGTTTGCATTTTCTGGCACCCTATGCAGAATTAAAAGTATGTTTTAACGCTGGAGGAGCAAATGGAATAAAACTGCATCAAACCAAGAGGTCAGAGTACGGAGGGGGGAACAATGTTTCCCCCAAGTGTTGTTAGGTAGGTGGATTCAGCTTGTACAGGAGACAAAGCATCCTGAAGTTGCACAGTGCCTTACCAACAGCATTAAGCATATTTATCTTTCAGAAGTGAGAATATGAAATGACCACTTTTATGAACACTACAGGAGGCAAATGGGTCTCTGAGCATCAGGGCCTGCATGACACACAGCTAAAAATGACATTCTTTTGCTGTTTGGCTTTATAATACGTATATTTCTTAGCATTTCGTCACCGTACCTATAAAATGGGTAGATATGACAAGGGCTGGTTATCAAAGGAATAGGCAAAGTTGGGAAGAGCTGGAGGGATAACCTGGAAGAATGTTGCAGAAGTGCGCACCCTAAAGATAAATTTCCCTTAAAAAAGCATGGGGCTACTCAGGAAAAGGTTTTGCCGCTGTTTGCCAAGATGGTGCTCTCAGAATAGATGGCAACAATGGAGGGGAACCAGTACTGTGAGAGATGCTACTAACTACAGTGCTGCCTTTGGATTTATTCTCTTTCCCAGTGCACAGAGACTGTTAAAACACACCTTGCAAAATAAGTAATTTTCAATGTACAGAAGCAGGGAAGCAGGATTTGTGGCCTTTCACAGTTTCTTTTATTTCCTCCAGTATTTGACTAGCACATCTTTTCCCGAGATAATCTTGTAATGCTTCATGCTGAGAAAAAGCATGTTTCCAACAAAATGAAACAATGGCTCTTTCTGTTCTGTATTTGCCAGTACAATAAAAAGTATCTGCAGAAGCTTTTTTTAGTAACAATTGTACTATTATGGTACCCCAAATTAAACATCTTGAATCCTGCTTTCCTGAAAGAGATCTCCTCTCTAGTCTGGTCTTCTGCTTGTGCTAATTCTTCCTAGGATCCCATCAGTTTCTGAGTCTTTACAACTGTGGAAATGGGCCCAGAGTTACCTGGCCACCATCCTTAATTTTTAACAGTTTCCCAGAAATGCAGGGGTTAGGTAGCAGGCCCTGCAATGTAGCTGCTAGCTCTGCAAAGTCACCCAGAGGTGGAGGACATCTCCTGCATGGAATTAAATTCCATCTAGAGCACTCCTCCAAGTATGGCGCTGGCCTGGGACCAGTTTATGCTCTTTTCTTCGTGTGGTCAGGTAACTGCTGCTGTGTTGCCTCATTGTGTGGGTGAGGATTTAGATGGCCCAGATGGGCTTCTGTTCCCAGAGGGCAAGGAAGTCAAGGGCATTAATGCAAGACCATGCTGATGCCTGACATGTGCCTGCTTAGTAGCCCGTGATTTGATAGAGGTGCGTACATTTCCCATGGGCTGTAATCCTAAAGGAGCAAAAGAGGTTACTGAGGAAAAAAGGCAAGCAAAATGGTTAACTACTCAAGCGGTGTGGGGTACGAACAGATGGGCTGATGCAAAAACAAATCCTGTTTTCTGTGAGAAAGATGGTGTAAGCAAATGCTTTTTTTGTGAGTAAAATTGTTCTACTTCCACTAGAGTTAATAGTGTGTATTCAGGGTGCCAAGTGATTTGCCACAAAAAAAAAAAGGAAAAGAAATATATTTGCGGAAATAAAATAAAATTTGACAGTATTTTGCAACAAGAGTGAGCTGTAGACAGGCATTCAGACTTAAAAATTAGAGCACAAACTCATGTCTTCTGATAAGAGGGAGCCAGTAAAAATGACAAAATGTCTCTTTCCCATCCCAGTCTCATTTCCAAGTTACTGACTGGAAAATATTCAAAATTTTACACTATCCACACTTTCTTCTGCTATCTCTGGAAGCAGAGATGGCTTCATAATTACGTCCACACTGTGTAAAACAAAATCATCAATATCTGTAAATGAAAAATGATCATCCCATCGGAGGGCGCCATTGCACCTAGCTGCCATGTGCTTAAATAAACAGGATTCTTGTGCTGAAATCAGCCTTTCCAAGAGGGTAGAGAGAAAGATGGAGGTATTCGCTTTTCTGTATTGAAAATGACTTTAGCGCACTATGTGAAAATTCTGTTCTATTAAATAGGTGCTGATATTGTAATTGTTGGAGAAGCCATATTATATATCTGTTTTGGTTACTGAGGCTTGAATTATTATGGTGTTTTTTTCCTCTTGTGTTAGGAAGTTCAATTTGCCACGTCCTATTGTTAGCATCAGTTGCTCTGCAGTATATGAGTAAAATGTACTCTTACACTTTCATTGCAATTCATTTTTCTTTGCTCTGTTTGAAAGCTTTAAAACTATTGAACAGCAATACTGAATAGTTTTGGTTTTTTGCAGCCAAAAGGAGCCCTGGAAAACGCTTTAAAGGGACATGCAAACAACATTCGAATGATTCATAACCAGCAAGTTGTTCCACTGGAGCAAGCTATGGTAAAATATTAAAGCACTATTAAAACATATTTGTAAGGAATATGAATTTATAAACTTCTTAAATACTGTTTAGAAAGCTAAACTATTGTCATTATCTAAGAACAGATTGCATATGCATTGTGTCACTGAAGAGTCATCTGGTTAAATATGTATTTAATCAATTTTTATTGTACTTTGTAATACTCTCTAGAATTATGACCTTTTTTCTTCCCCATTTTTTCTACTAGCAATTATATATTATGCTAGCAATTATATAGAAATAAAAGAGAAAGCAGGGGAGAACTTTCCAAGTTTCTAACCCTCTATCACACATTTTCCTTCTTCCTTTTCATTTTTCTTCAGTAATAAAAACAGCCATCACTTTCACATTTTATGTTGTGGAGTAAGCAATTGCCTGACAGTATTGGAGTTGGAAACTCCTGACAATAGTGTTTACAGCCAAAGGAAAAAAAAATTTTTTTTATTGATGCTATGAAAAACGTGAAAGTGATTTTTCTGACTGGTTTTGCCAGGCACTGATTTGTATAGTGTCAAGCTGTGATATATCTCATACAGGCCAGGTATTGTTTTTCCCGCTATATAATGTGAAGATTTTCAATTTATCTTAGTATGTAAGATAGTTCTGATAATTGAACAAGCATGTATTTTGGAAAGTGCTGAGTGTTCCTCTGAAATTTTTAGGAATGTTGTGTACTTAACCTCTTTCTGGAGGTTTTCCATATATCTCACAATTGAGCTCTAATTTAGCATTCTAACATTTTCAAAATTGCACTATATTTGTGCCCCTATCAAATACCTTTTGTAGAAAAGCATTAGGTCTTCTGTTCCACTCTGTTGATTCTATGCTGTTCTTTCCTAATTAATTCCTAATTATTCTCATCTCTCTTTCCTTTTACAAAACTGACTGTCAAGAAATATGTTAAAGCTAGGGTAAGTGCTGCTTCCTTTCTGAAATTGCACAAAATATAATTCTCCGATGAAGTATTCTGAACACAGCTCTCATTTTAATTGTTCTCTTTTTTCCCAAATACATTTTACTCAATTTATTGCTACTAATTTTAGTTAATTTGAAGTTTTCTACGTGCACAATTTATAACTTTTAGTGCTGTATGGGAAATACTGAATTAATGGATAAAAACAGTAAATGTTAGTTTTAAGTTAACACAACTGTTGCTACTATATAAGTGATAAGTTATATCTGATTTTCTATAGATGATTTTGGTTTCTAAGCATGCACACAGTGTTAAATCAAGTTGGCTTTTACCTGTAGTGAAGATTTAAGTGGTGTTTTTTTTGTTTTTTTTTTGTTTTTTTTTTTTTTTTACCTTTCTAATAGAGCACTTTAAATCACAGCATTAGATTACTGAAGAGGACATCATCTGAACTTATGGTAAGCTTTTCCTTCTGGTAACAGGAGCATTTTTGTGATTTAAATCTATCTCCTGTGTGTGCATGGCATATATTTTCAATACAGCTTTTTCTATTTCTAGCTGTTCTGTTATTAGAAAAAGACTGTAATACACTGAGGTAGTAACGGGGATTTAGAGACCTGTTTTGTTCTGCACAGCTTCCTCTATCTTGACTTTCACTATGTAGAGCTCTCCATGCATAATTTATTATTTTTACTGTTTATCCAGGATAATTAGTGATACAGAGGAAGACACACACACACACACACACACACACACGATTTTTTTGAAATATGAATTGTAAATTTAATTATTAGATGACAAAGTAGGTTTCAGTACAGTTCTGTATACTGTTACTCATGTTACTAAAAGTGTATCAGTTTTTTCTAGAGTGACAGAACGCATAACTTTTGCAAAAAAAAAAAAAAAAAAAAAAAACCAAACAAGAGAGAGCTTTGTGATTCACATGCATAACTAGCTTTTGTCCAGTGTCCAGCTGCTGTTGGGTGCCTCTTTCTTTAGCATGGTGCTTGTTCCCTTCCTGCTCTCGCAGTATCAGCCAAGCTGTGCAAAGCTGGATCTGTACAGAGGCTTCCCTAGGGCAGTCCACTTGTTTCCCCTCTAATTAGCAGTTAGTGTTTGCGCCACAGTGGCCTCCATGCTCTGTCAGTCTTTAGAGAATCAGCAACAGGGTGGTTACCTCTCTGGAATCAGTTTCTGGTTGCCACCAGCCTGCTGTGGCTTCTGTAGCAAGAATCCAGCCATACTACCACTTAGAGTTGTAGTTACGACAGCTTAATGGGCCATTTCTGCCTCAATTTTTGTTAAGTTTTTCATCCATGCTCAACAGCAGGCCAGCTGCCCTTTCAAAGATTATAGTTTGAACCTAGGTGGAGAGGTAGGAGGCCTTGAAATAAGGTGTTGTTAAGAAAATGATGGTGTTTGACCCATAAGTATGTTTAAGAAAAGTCTCTACAGTTTGAGGCTGTATGTATGTTATCCTTTGTATGTGAGCTTTGGCAAACTATGGGATTGTATTGTTTCCTGTTACTGATACTGAAAAAGTATCTCAGTTTCTTAATCCTTTTGGATGCTGATTAGCAGTGTAGTCTAGCTGGTAATTGAGTCATGATAGTATGTAGCCCAGTGACTTCTCCTTCCTCTGCATCATATATGTAGATGTATGTAGGTGTTCCTCACCTACAAGTATGTAGGTGTATGTACATGCATTGATGTGCCATGAAGTAGAGTATGCTTTAAATTCTTTGGTTAAATAAAATCTTAAGTTTAGCTATTTTGTAGGTTTGTCCACTGTTGTAGGACCTGAAGGTTGGCTGTCGCAGGAGATGAAATTATCTCCACTCTTAGGAAAAGAAAAGAGAACAGTAAAGAAAGCTGGTCTAGTATATAAATCCATCATGTAGGATCCAGGAAAAGTTACTGCTGATAACCACTAGCACCTTACTCTGTTAGTAGTGAGAGGTTTTTGTCAGATGAACATGAATCCTTAGGTGCCAGAAGATTGCTCTTACTACATCTGGAATCGTATGTTTTTTCAGACTTTTGTCAGGACAGCAATACTTGTTGATCTAGAGAATGGGTTAAAAACAATGGTTGCAGAGCCGTTTTAACAGCTTGGAAGGGATTTATTTATATTAAATGCCTTTTCTTCCTTTCCAGGTTAAAGTGAAAAATGTCATTAGTGCTGTTAATGCTGCCCAGCTTCTCATAAATAACAATGCTTCTCAAGTTATTGTCCAGGTAAATTTTATTTGGTTTAACTATGTTAATAAATGGTATCGTGGAGGTAGAGGCTTACTTATTCTTGTCTGTTTTTAGGAAACAAAGAAGTTCATGGATACTGTAATTGGCTACTTCGAGCAATACGTTGAGTGGGTCAAGGAGTCGGTAAGGTGTATTTACTGCATTGAGAGAAGCTGCTTTTAAAAAAACAAAGGCGCTAATTAAAAAAAAAAAGTTTCTGTGAAAGCATGTTTGTAAGTTCAATTTGTAAGACATTTGTACTCAGTATATGGGGAAAAACTCATCTCCTATAAAGAGTTTTGTTGTATTTGAAGTAGAATAGAAGTGATACAGTTGCATTGGTTGGAATACCTTGCAGATTTAGCATAGTATCATTTTTCCAGGGCTAGCCTGAAATCTACCACTTGTGCTAATATTGTTCTGAGCCTGACCCTGCTTAGTTCAAGTTCGTGTCATTAGCATCTTGTTTTATTTTTCTTTCTTCAGTTGCAGACATTGAGAAAGTGAGCTAATTTTTTTAGTAGTATACAATGTATATTTAGTTGATAGCTTATCCCACTAGAGTTTATCTTGAATTTGGAGAGGGTGAAAGATAACAATTTGGTAAACAGTATCTGTGGGTGTAAGCAATTACTGAGATTCTCATTTTACTCTGTTCGATACTTCAAACTATATTCTTTTTAATCTGTCTCAGATTGCCATGGAGGTAGCAGCATGCAAGCCTATTGCCAATGTGATAGATACAGCAGTAGATATTTTTTTATGCAGCTATGTAACTGATTCTGTGGTAAGGAAATATCTTCTATTGCTCAAAATTGAGTGGGAAAATGAAGTGGGAAATTCTTTGAACATAAATTTGTATTCAGTTATTCTGGTTAAACTATTCTGAAGTATGATAATAAAGGATCACATACAAAGTTATTCAAAGAAAAAAATGTTTTGAGCTGGATGAAGTCTAAAGCCAGACCAGTGCTGGAATTGTTCCTGTTGAACTTAGGCTCCTTATAGCAAGAATCCTGTAAAGTTAACTGTTCTTAATAAATTTCTTCTAACTTGAATTCAAAATAAATACAGTACTACTGGTTTTGGATCAAAATTCTGGAAAGGATGGGTTTCACTTTGATTGTTTGATTCAGAACCTCCCTTAAATTGAAAAGCATTAAGATCTGAGGTTTCAACTTAAACCATCTCTAACTTAAGGGCGGAAAAAATAAGTAAGATAGAAATACTTAGGAAAAACTTTCTCAGATGCCTTTCCTGGAATCTAGAAAACATGTAAGGAAAATGAACTGTTTATCCCTTGACTTGTAACAGACAGATCTTGATCCATTCCTGTATGGAGACTTTCAGCATGACTTGTAGCATCATGTAAGGATAATATTGGCTTTTTCATCTCCCAGAAGAGCTTGGAAAGTGGGTAGCATGTGTTAAAAATAAGAAACCGTATGCCTGAAAACCTTCTAAAGCATCTCCCAGCTATTGTTTAGATTTATGTCAATTTTAACCAGATAATCACTACTAACAAACAGGAACTGCGTGTAACCAATCAAAGCCAAAGCACTCTAATCTTGCTAACGCTCAACCATGAAATCTTCCAACCTGCCAGAACCATTTTGTAGCCATTGACCATCTTTTAAGTTACAGAGCTTCTGTTCTTACATTCTGAGCAGCCACCAACCAAGATTAGGTCTGCTAACAGATGCACCACAGTTTTCATGATGTTAGAACCTAGCTGAGCCACATGTAAGTCGAAACTGCCCCCAGCCAATACAAATCAAATCTGAAAAATCATCGTTTTAATGTCTGATGATAACTCAGTTCATCTGTGCAATAATGAAATTAGCCACACAAATTTGGGCTGCAGCTAGCAAGTTAAAAACTACCTCCATAAAGTGCTAGAAACTCAAATTTTAACAAGAACCACAAATAAGACAACTACTTTAAATTTTAAGAAAGGAAAAATATATGGCCAGTAAATTAATCCTAAGAGAAAATTATGTTCTAGCTCAAGGCTGACCAAGTTGAAATAATTTCATAGGTCACTTTCTGTGGATTCGAGCGTCTTTGCTGGACAAATTTCTCTTTGGTTACATTTGCAGGATGGTAGTGTCCTTACTCTAATTTATGTTGACTGTGGAGAATGCTTAACATGCCCTGTTCCGCCCAGTATGAGGAGACTCAGATAGTCCACACACCATTGCCTCTAATTTCTACTGTGTTCTTCCAGTAACAATGCTTAGAATGTCAAAAAAAGATACAGAGCTGTTTGATAATTTTTTTTTCTGGATTTTGTTTTGTTTCAGAATACCTTCTGGTTTGGTTTGGGAGGCTCTTCAATATTTTTAATTCCTGCCATAATTTTTGCTGTAAAGCTCTCCAAATATTATCGTAGAATGGATACAGAGGATGTCTATGATGAGTAAGTATATACTCTGAAGTAAATTAAATGGCAAGTGGAGTGAAATTTTTTTTACTAGTGTTGCACATGAAGATGATATAATCCTTTAGTCTTCTGTGCTATTGGATTAGAACTGCATGTTCTTGTGAAATAATGTGGGTTTGGGCTGGTGCCTGCCCAGGGCTTCATGCAGGTGGGCTTTGGTTAACATGTTTTGCCATGACTCTGTACAGTACTGTACTCTTGCAAGCTCTGTCTTGGAGAAATTTATTTCAGAATAAGGTCTTCAGAGCTTAGTGTACAGCCTTTATTTAAATATCTTCCAATGCGCAAGTGATTATCTTTGCTAAATTACCTATTAAAATGAATTGTGCATGCTTTGTAATCTCCTTGAATTAGTTATTTACTTCCTTACTATCTTGGTTATTCCTAACCAGTCTTTCCATTTTCAATTGCAGTTCCTCTGTCTCAGGGACTTGGCATTTTACTTTATGATAACTGTTCTTACATATTTTCCCTTGGTTTTGTTTTTACTATTTTCTTTTCTACGCTTTATTTTGCTCACTGTTCAGTTAGCCTGTGCACTGAATTTCTCAAATTTCACACTATTTATTTTTCATTGCACATTCACAAGTCAGCAGAGCAGAAGCAGGCCTACACAGCTAAAATAAATATTCACTTACTAGTGTCAAGTTAATTACTTCTCCTTTTTTGTATCTTTTTTTTAGTGTTGAAACCCATGAAAAAGTAAGACATTTTTGCTGGTATCTGTTAAAATTATTTCATTAAGATGGGAGGGTTTATATTTTTAATGTAATTTCTTACTTCAAAAGAGGTAACATTTTATTTCACCAGACTTTATATTACAGTATAGAGCTCAACAAGAATACCTTAATAATTACTTAATTTTTGGAGCATATTAAAATATAAAAATGTAAGATATAAAAATATATTAAATATAAGATTATAACATAACTCCTGAATGTTACAAAGGAAAAGTTACCTTCTACTGTACAGACACAGCTTACCTTTACACATAGTACCATCATCCATGTATATGTCTTAGCCATGCTGTACATAGTGCATCTAATAGTTAACGTGGTCTTTCTTGGTGTATTCATTTTATTACAGTATGGAAAATGGTAATAATGGTTATCATAAAGAACACTTATATGGTATACACAATCCTGTTGTTGAAAGGTAAACCAAGTCTGAAATTGCATGCCTTCATGTGTCCTTGCTTAATATACTATATTAATCACTTACCTGATTTTCTGCATGTTTCAAAATGAATCACATAATTCTGTTTTTTGCATGGTTACTCACTATAGCAAATGCTGTATGAATTATATTTTTAAAATATGCTTCATATCACAGCAGATACTGTAATAACTTTCAGGAACTTAACAAAGGAATTGCCAAAATTTGAACTGGCACAATGGGTGGCCTTAAATGGATAAATTTATTAAAATATTATGATAGCAACTGAAGGCGATTGGGTGGGATACATTCTTACTCCTGAGTTCATTTGTTTTTATGTTTATCAAAGGTCTGTATATAATAAATGTGCTTTTTATATACTATCTAGGACAGAAACAGGTGCAACTTTATAAACTCTGATTTACTCATAGATATTCTTGTGCAATCCATAGAACACACAAACTGAATTTTATAAAATCAGCTTTTTCTTCTGATCTTTTAAAATTCTAATCAGGAGCTGTAGAGACCCCACAAATAAACACAGCATTTAATTGCTCATTTGCTCTGTCACCAGAACATCTGTGCTATGTATTGTAACTTTTTAGATAGTGAGGAGAAGAGGTTTTGCTGTGCAAAAGGCAGGCTATGCAGAAAACATGAACTGAGAAAATAATCTTTCTGCATGTATAAAACTAGTGTAACATCATAGAATGAGAAAGTCAAGTTATGTCTAAAAGAGAGGAGATCTGAATTGTTTTTCTCTCTCTACTACTTTTCTGCTGTAAAACCTTAGCTGGTTGTGAGACTTCTTTTGCATCTTCAGTTTCCATAGGGATAACATAGGATGTTGCACCACTTCATTTTCTGGGTTTGCAAGATATCTGGGTTCCTTAGGGAAGGATCTAAGTCATGATTAAAATCTGTAACTCACTATGACTTTGCATAACTGAAAATATAGGTTGAGTGTTAGCAGACAAATAAGATGTCATTGTTCTTTCAATAATGGGTGAATACCAAAAAAGCTCAAAGTTTTGAAGTCTTGCCAGATTTTATGGCTGCATCAGTTGTATATTGTTGTTATTATTTATTAGCAATGTATTTTACAATAATTATTTTAGTGACCAAGTGTTGACTCCATATTTTCTTCTGGAGGAAGTATTTACATATAACTATTTTTAGTGATATTTATGTTCATTATTGTGTCATGGTCCGTTCTGCAACATTGGGACTCCCTAAATTAACCTACAGGGTGTTTGATTCAAAACTAATCTCCACTGGCACATCTAAGAACTCAGTTATAAGGACTTTTGATATTTTATGTAAGAGGAAACTTATAATTGCTCAGGCCTTAGAAGTTGCTTTCTGATCTTTAAATCTTTACTAAAGTTGATATTTTTGAGTTTATGGCATGTTTTTGTGACACTTCAGTGATTGATGAATAGTTTAATATAGTGTTCCTGAATAAGCTAAAAATTATTAACATTAAAAAAAAATCTGCTAAAGGCCACTAGTTGAGTCCTCACTTCCTTTTCCTAGATTTTATTAAAGCTGTAAGAATAATGTAAGAATTCAATTTGAAGGAATGCCTTCTTCTGATAAATTAATGGAGACTATTTGAAAATCTGCTGATTATATTAGATAAATGCTTTGAGTTTCTCAGTCTGGGATTCCCATACTAATAGAGTCTCATTTTTCATTTTCAGTTCAGCAGACTCTTTGCTTTTATGCTACCTCTGCTTTTTCTCAGTTCCTACAAATTATTTTACATGCTTTAGGTGACATAGGTAACAGCTCACATTATGCATTCTGTGAGACAGGAAGACTTTAAACAGGCCTCTATAAACCTGTACTTCTGCAGGTGTGAAGAATCCTCTATGTTATTTATCCTTGGAAATCTGCCTAATTATTTTGCTGGAAAGAAAGAAATAAGTATCTCTCTTTATAAATATATGAGATATACATATCTCTCATAGATTTCATATTTGTATTTATATATATAATACCAGTATGAGATATTTATACAAATATAAATATGAGAAATCTAAATGACATCAAATGCAGCCACCGTTTTGTGTGAGCAAAACTGGAGACTGGATTAAAGGGTGTTCAGTGGAGGTCAGCGGGGTTGAGGTGGTAATCCAAGCATTTGTTTCTATCCTACAACCAAAGAAAACCGGAAAGGTTGCTGGCAAAAACCGTGAATCTATTTTCTCTTGTTTGAAAAACTCTAAATGGGTAAAAGTTTGAGAACAGTTTGTGCCTAATGAGCCTTTTCACATTACGGTTATACACAGTACTTCTGTTCCATTTGTGGAGAAAAGAAAATTATATTTTTGGGTTTTGTTTTTCTTGTATAGCTCTGTGGAACAGTGGTAGCAGATACTGGAAACATTAAGGGGTAAGCAGTGAGCTTTTAAAGTTGATTCCAAATCTATTACTACTTTGCTATTTTTAAGAAAACTGCTATGCTTTTAGTAGCATGAATTTTGTAAGGTAAATAAATAAATATTGAACTGTAGTGATGTTCGTACTGAAATCTATACCTGCATTCTGGTTAACATTACATTGTAATGCTCTCTTCGTCAAATTTTCCTGAATTGTTTTTGCGATTATTTCCAGGTTATAGAAATGAGGCTCAAGATTCATCTATAGGAATATATCATCGTTCTTCCACGTGTGTTGGCATTTTCATTCATCTTCCAAATACTGAGCCACTTGTTTTATGTGACCTGTACTGTAAATCACAAATACACTATTGAATGTTATGTCATAAACTACTGTACAGAATATTTTGTGACCAGGGCACTGCCTCTCAAATACCACTGTTCAAGGCTTGAATTAAAATTTTTTTTTTTTTTACTTTTTTACACTGGGCTTTCTATCTTACATCACAGTATATAATTTCAGTAGGTTAACAGACTTTGCTTAGCTATCCTCTGGCAATTGGTTAAGTTCTTAAATTGCTGAGATGTGTTAAATACAGTATATACATGTTTACATAAAAAATGCATTTTGTATACAGAGACTTTTGTATATACATTTTCCTTAAAACTTAAGTGTTTAGTTAAGATTTTAATATTGTATAGTATACTTCACAATTGAATTTACCAGCATGATCAGTGTTGTTATTTGGTGCTCTTGAATGACCACTTCTGACTAAATTTTAAATGTAATGGGATCCACAGTGTCTCTTTGCATCTCTGAAAAGTTCAGCTGCAGTTTTGATTTTTCCCTCTTTTTGAATTATTTAATATTTAGTAATTTTTGCAGTGTAGACCTAAAAGGGACTGTGTGGAGAAGTTTGAAACTCTGTTTGGGTGGGAGGGTTGGGAGTGTCTATGATGCATAATATGGCAAAGCTAAGCTTTCTAGAGTTCAGTAGTACTCAAAAAGAGCATGAGAGATGTCATAATGTTGGTGATTTTTAGAATGCTTTACGTTCTGTTTCTTCTCTTTTCCTTCTTCACACCCAGTTCTATAATGTCCTTTAATAGATATCACTGTTAAGTTGTGGCTCTTTCAGCAGCCAGTGATTCTATTTTTGTAAGTAACTTTAAAATGTGACTTCAGATATTGTAAATCCAGTTGCTAAAAATGTTTGAATTTCATTCCTACTGTTTGAGTTATTACCTTGAATTTAGGCATACAGTTGTGTTGCTGAATTATGTTGACAGTAGAATTCATCAAAAGGGCCACAAGTGTGTCTATGACTAATGTAAAACATTGCAGAAGGTGAAATAAGTGGCTATATTGAACTAAAACTGCATCTCTTCATGTGCCAGTATTCTTAACTTTGTTTCCAACAAGGTTTATTGGCTTAAAGTAGGGATAATCCTGAAAATCATTGAAATGATTTTAAAGAAATGCTGAAAAGTGATACCAGTTTTTAATCTGGAATAACCTTATTTTTTCATTTTTAGGTCATGTATGGAAACATTTCTAACTGACAGTATGTAGCATATGTGTATATATAATGTTCAGAACTGTAGATTTTTAAAAGTTTCTATTTTTAATTTGAGAAAGTGTTCCCAGTTCATTTAAATAAAAAAACTTGGTTAACTAACTGATGTTTGATTCTCAATTGTTTTGTTTATATAAAGGTCGTTTTCAGAGGGAGGAGTTGCACTGAGTTAAGATCTTATGAAAGTGAGAATGTTTTTATCCTCACAAAAATTTCTGTGACATTTGACTTTTTCTGATAATTTGAGCCTAAGCAAGATGAGAGACTAAGAAATGGAGCAGGAGGAACATTGGCTCTGTGTGAGGGAGCTTCTGAGTTCCATAAAGAATGTTATTTATGCAGAGATGCTGAATTCCAGCTTCTGAGATGTGCAGGATATCCGTATATCCTGTAAGTGTTAAAGGTGTTACTGCTAGCCTCTACTGTTGTCTCTACACCACAGATAGCAGAATTAAGCATTTGCCCATTCTTCAGCTCCCACAGTTCACTGCTGATGTCTTAGCTTAACTTATAAAAGGACAGTTGTTTTTCAGTAATATACCAGACCACAAGCTGTTTCATCTGAAGCACAGGCAGATGTTTGTGAGGACACAAATGCCAGATGGGAGTGGGACAAATAGCTGTCAGTAACATGTTAACTGCAATACATAAACACAACAGAGCTCTTGTGTCCAAGCCTTTATCCTTATCCTTGTAGTCTGGTTTGTTTTCATAAATACCCTGTCTTCAGCAGTTAAAAAAAAACTCGGGTACTTCATAGAGATCTGAAACTGGTGTAAGGTATTTTTTAAGAGAATTTTGAAGTCTTAACAAAGAGGGACAAAGAGGGAAGAGACTAGTGTCAGGCTGTCAAGAATGGCTGTTCTGGGTGGCTCCATCTGTTAACAGTTTGGCAGATCGCAAGCTAGCTGGGATGCCAGAGCAGCTAAGCACAATGCCTATTGTCAAGTATTAGCTGAGTGTTTTTTCTAATTTATTTTTTTGATTTGCTTCATTATAGATCTGTTGGGTGATTTTTTGTTGTTTTTTTTTCTTTAGACCTGTTGAGCAGCTAGATATACAGTATAATATTCTATTACTGTATGTATGGCAGTTCTTAAGCTCTAGCATCCCATAGTTATTCAAGCGTACCAAAATAACATGACACTCCTTCACAAGCTGTTCAAGTCAGGCCGGGTGTAGTGTAGATGTCTTTGTGAAAGAAGTGCCTAATGGGGTCTCATTAGCCGGAGCAGTTTTGTCAGGACAGCTGGAATTTCTCCTCCTGACCTCCTGAATGCCAAGGGAGTTACGATTCTTCTTAGCTCTTTTTAGTTACTACAGAATTCTGCAGTAAAATATTTCTGTTCTCTTGCCATTGTTTTATTGAAGTTTTACAGCTCTTTTACTGTGAATAGGAAAACATAAAAAGCTAAGGATAGAAAGTGATAAAGCACGGCTAACTGCTATATCATGCTTTTGGGGGTTTATTCCCCAAGACCCATGATATGCTCGTTCTTTTGTCTTGCACTGTTGGCTGAAAATAACCCACGGAGTGGCAATGATTACAAAATTTCAGAATGTCTGGTTTATGTTTAGGCCCATAATATCTTATGTTGCTAAAACTTTATTCCTTGTTTAAAGATTGCAAGTCTAAAAATCTTTCATGGCTCAAAGAATGTGCAGTTGATTCTTCCAAGGTTTTCCATGTGTCCACACTGTGTGTCAAATGCTGACAAAATGAAGTACTAAAGTTGCATCCTTACTGTGCAAATCCACAGAAAACCAATTCCATAAATCAGCTTTTATTAACAGGATGTAATTATAATGATCCAGACCTAGCTGCATAGGTTTTTTTGGCACTCTTATTTTGTTTACTTCAATATGGCCTGACAAGTTATGGCATGAAGAAAGCTATAAAGGAGCTGGAGAGTGGAAAATATCTGTTAAAAATCAAATATGACATGTTCATCCTGGATAGGAATGTGCTTCTTAGTTATACAACTATCATGCTGTATTTAAGTGCATTTACCAGATTTGTCTTGTTAACTTCTTGGGAGTTTACAGGTTATTTGACACTCCCTTGGGCTATAAATTATGGGCACAGGCATAGCGAAGGGTGGTTTATTATAAAAAAAAAAAAAAAAAAAAAAAAAAAAACACACACACATATACACATCCCACCTTTAGCTGGAAAGAGGCTTCTTTGTGCACCAAGCCTTTAAATTGTGAGCAGCAAGCTGCTACTTTCACTTCTTCGGATCGTTTTGCTCAAGGATCTCAGCCCCTCTCACCATGAAGAGTGTTGCTCTTCTTTCCCTAGTAGTGATCTGTGGCATGGGAGGATTAGGACAGAAGCTGAAACCAAAGAAAAGAAGCAATGGTGAAGAAATCAATTTTCGGACTAAAGCCAAAGATGTTTGCACAATGACTGTGAGTGGGGATGAGGAGATGAAACTTAGAATTGAATGCAAAAACCAAGGCAAGTCCTACTGGTGTGAATTCACTGGCAAGCCATCAGTCTGTCGTCCTTTCAGAAAGAATCCAAAGATTTACTGGAACCAGATCGCCATGGAACTTAGAAAGCTCCCACATGCTTGTGAATCTACTCAAGTGTTGAAGGCCACCATGTGCCAAAAGGCTCCCACGGATGCTGTTATGAAGCAACTAACTGCTGGCATGGAGCCGGAAGATCTAGCAAACCAGGACAAATTGGTCCAGAAAACTTCAGCTTCTACAAAGGAAGCAGGGAAAAGCTCTGTAAAGAAGATTGGGAAACCTCCAGTACTACCTCTTATAAAACCAACCCAACATGGTCAAGGGTCTGCGAATGAAACTGAAGCAATGAAACTGGCACGAGAGCACTGCTGGGAATCACTGCATGGTTTCTGCTCCTACATTATTGGCATCTTCAGAGGTTAAGGATTTGCTTCAGGTAAAATTCCCTCTTGAAGCACAGCAGAAAATACCTAAGAATAATCCTGTAAGAGTAATGCTGTTCTGTTATTTTGATCTTGGGGATCTCTCAAGGGTATTGACGAGGGAGGTTCTAGTCTCACTAACTCTTCAAAGTTGCAAAGCCAGAACTGTGGCCTCTGCAGGTATGAACATTGACATCTAGTAGGTCAAGGGTCCCTGGTGGCCTCCTATGAGGCCTTTAGGATGTACTGGGATGTAATGCTTGTCACTTCTGTTGATAATAAATAGTGCCATTCTGAAGATCGCTTGTGCATTTCCTATTCAGTATATTTTTCTTAATCCCATGGTTTATCAGTTCTAACTGCTTGAATTGGGCTTATTTTCCCCCTTCTGTCATTTTTTCCCCCCATGTGCTGTTTTTTTTATTTAAACCCATGAAATGGAATAAATAAAAAATGCATCAGATCCATCCTGCAGTTTAGAGAGAACGACATTCAGAATTTGAGAGAATAAAGCTTGTTCATCAAAACTGCTAGTTAATAATTGCCTGTTTAATATTAGTTCATAAAAAGCTTGCAGAAATGAATAAAAGGAAACTGTTCAAATGTCTTAGTTTCTGTGTTTGTTTTATAGAAGTGATAGGTGATCACATGCAGACTCTGTGGGTAAGTCTCAGTTCTTCAGCCAGGTTTTAAAAAGACAAAGCCATCACAGAAGTAATTGGATTTTTACCTGCTTACATTTCACCTCAGAGAGAATCCAGGACCTGGCTGTTAAACCTGATAAACTTTCAGCAGAAATGGGAATATATGCAGCATGAGCCAGCAAGTTAGTTTAAGCATTTAGACTGCTGATGATCCTAATTGTGCTTAATACAGCAAAATGACTAATTTTTTCTTTTTTTGTTTTGCAGAACAAAATTTTTACAGCTGAAGAAAGCTCCCTGCTGTAGTTTAATACATTAGACTAATGAATTTTGGTTTCAGAATGAGTCATCTCTATAGGTCTTGTAGCTGTTTTCCCTTTGCACCCCTAAAATGAAACTTTTTAACAGCCCTGAAAGATGCATGAAACTGGAATGATTGTACTGAAAGTATTATGATAAACTAATTGTTCCTAAATATTACACACAATGTAACTGGACTTATATAACCAGGATTCCACTTTTACTTTAAAAGTGCTGTTCTTAAATAAGTTGTTCTGTGTGCAGATTTGCTTTGATTTGTTAGAGATACAAGCTGTATATGATGCTACAGTTACTGCAAACAATAAAAATAAGAATTTTGAAAAAATATTCAGTGTGCTTTCCTAAAATTTTAAATAAAAGGTGCTAATTGTGTTTATATTGATACCTGTGTCTTAAGAGATGTTGGTATTGAAGTTGCAGATCTGATTCATTACTTTTCTGATGTTAACATGTTATGATTAATACTTTTCAATATTATCATTACATTTATACTATAATGTTAAATTTCAGCAAAAAAAATGGAATGGAGAAATAAAAGATTGTTTATAAAAAGACATTTAGAAACAGCAGATAACAGATGCATGACATGAGCATTCCTAGTGTTCAATATTATTGATGATAATGGTATTAAACCTCTTGTTTGGGTTCAGTAAATATTCTGAAAGGTAACTCATGTCTATGCATTTATGAAATTACACATCACCTGCACAAATCTCTTCAAAACATAAAAAAAGCCTTAATAGCCTATTGTTAGAGTTTACAGCACATTTTTATGTGTTGTAAATGGTGGGTTTTTTTTTTTTTTTAATTTTATTTTATTTCACAGTGATCCCTTTTGCTCCCAAGTGAGCTGTTCTCAGCAGGGATATAACTGGAAAAACTTGGTGCCACAAAACCCAGTAGTACTCTGCATTTGCTGTTAAACAGTTTCTGCAATGTGTAATTGTACTTAAATACTTATCCGACTTTACTCATAGCTTTGTTCTTCTCACTTCATAACCAATAAGTCCAAACCTTTTGAAATATTAAATGGAAAGGAACAGCAAATAATGAAAGTGAGATGCAGCAAAATAATACAGTGTAAAAAGTTGTATATACAAGGCATGTAATTTGAATTTAATGTAATTTGAATTTTGATAAAATGCAAGCTTGAGAAAGTCTATTTTTTGTCAGCCAGTGTCATTTTTTGTCAGCTAATGTGGTTAATCTTCATTTGTAGTTTCAATTACCCTTCCTAAGCTCTTCTATTGTGAGGCAAAAAGAAAGCAGTACATCTATTCACTTATTTCTGTCATAGAAATGAATATAATTGTTATTTGATTTTCAAGTGGTTTTAATGTGTCCAAGTAATATTTGGGAACTATTTGGAAATACGAAGGGGAGATTGAGGGATTTCTGACAATTTAAAAATATTTATTTTTAAACTCCTCCTCTCTTGTATGATGCAAAATCCTTACTTCAGACCATACATTTTGCACTAGTTTCCATTACAACAATCATGACTTTATAGATGAGACAGAATGTCTGTTGTGTCTGAATCTCCATGAAAATCAAAAGTCACCACACCATACTGATAGCAGGGAAAAACGGTGAGGTTTCATGATTTCACTGAAGGAAAATTTTTCTCCCTTGTGCCCTCTTCTCTCTATACAACTGAATGCTGAAAGCAGCAAAACAAAATTGTCTGACATTGTATAGGACTCTTGATGGCACGGTCTGAAATATATGGCCAGCACTGATTCTACTTAGTGGAGGACTATGTCATGTATGCTTGCTAGCACATGGTTGCCATGGGAATTCTTATCTCATTTCAGTAGAGCAGAGCTGTTGCTGGATAGGAACTAGAAATCAAATATTCTTTCATCAAAGACCCCTATTTCACGAACCGGTTTCTGTAAATTGTCCAGGATCTCAAATACATGATTAAGCAATAAGCTTTACAAAAAGCTGAGGATATTTTGGTACCAAGGTGCTACATAGCTTGGGTTATGTTGGATTAGGCGACTGTATGCACCCTTAGCAAGTCAGTTACTGATAATGGTCTTGCTTTCAAAGATTTAAAAATCATTAACTGAAATATCCCACCTTACTGTAACACAGCACTGTGATTGTATCAGCTGCATTGCCACTTAATTGTGCTTAGTACTTACAATGTGCAGTCATGATATTTCAGCTACCATTTTAGTGTGAAAGTGCTATTCATTCATGAAAGGATGAATTGAGAAGTGTTTGTAGTGAGTTTAGTGTGGTTTTCAAGTACCCAATGAATGAATGAAACCTGTTATTTGTTTTAAGTTAACCTGTTAGTTCCCATATAATACCTAAGGAAGTCCACTCAAGTGGAGATGCACTTTGTTGCTTATTTTCTTGACAGAGGAACAGCACACTAAGATGTTTTTCTTGGTTTCTGAAATCACGAAGACCCTTGACATCCAGGCCAGTCTCTTCTGTTGCTAATTCAGTGTGATTTCAGGCAGTCCACCTGTCTCAAGATCCTCATGTTTATGTTCCCACAGAAGCAGCAGGACTACTTGCTACTTTGTCAAGGTAAGCCCCTAAGAAAAGCAAAACAAAATGCATTTGGAGAACCTGTATGTAGAAGGGTATGTATTTAACATGTAATTAAGATTAAGGAAAGCAATGGAGTGTGTTAAGGAAACACTACTGGAGTGAGTCTAGTGGAAAGCCATCAAGATGGTCAGGGGGCTGGAGCTCTTTCCCTGTGAGGAGATGCTGAGGAATGGGGCTTGTTCAGCCTAGAGAAAAGATGGCTTTGGGGGGACCTAATAGCAGCCCCCCAATGCCTATGAGGAGGATATTGAGAAGATGGAGTTGTGCTCTTCACTGACTTGCATGACAGGAGAATAAGAAGTGACAGTCATAAATTGATACAGGTGAGGTTCTGACTTGATATGAGGCAAAAACATTCTTTGTGAGGATAATTAAGTTTTGGACCAGGTTGCTCAGAGGGGCTCTGGAATCTCTATCCATGAAGCATTTCAAGACCCAGCTGGACAAAATTTGAGCAACCTAGTCCAAATTACTGTGACCCTGCTTTGAGCAGGAGGTTGGACTACAGACCTCCCGAGGTCCCTTCCAACCTGAATGATTCTATGATTTGTAATGGTAATATAGAGGAAAGCTTAAAAGTTCTGGCTATTTGATGGTGAATACCTCTATTAGCTTCTGTGTATCCTTAAAATGCAAGGAATCCTTATGGATCAGCCATTCTAACTATCCCAAATAGAATAAGAGAAAGGATTTTCTTAAGCAAGTTTCTCGTGGCAGATCCTACTGTTAAATTGTATGCATTTTCTTGGATAACTTCATGTTCAATGCCTCCATTTTTTGGTACCTGCTTTTATTTAGACTGATTTTGACACTGGTGAAAATCAACAAGGAAGTCAGATGTTCAGGAGCACTGAAAATCCTGTCTGTCTTAAAGTCAGATATCCAAAACTAAGGAAATCCTCATTTGCAGTATATTTGTGCTAAAGTAGACCAAACTCGTATCTAAATTTTGCGGCTCATCTGTCTTTAGATTATCTCGACTATGCAATAGTGCGCTCTGGTGTTTTCTGAGAGAATTGGTTAGTTACATTTTCCTTGATCGCTCTTGTGTGGTTTGCAGTTGTGTGTTTTGCATTCTTGATTTTTCAGTAGGTGTCATAGCTCAGTATGGCATGGATTTTAAGGCAAAAATCTCTCACAAAAATAAAAGGAGAGAGGAAAACTAAAATATCCCAAAGTCCCCTGTTGCCATTCCTGCTTCTTTAGGAGTAATGTTTTCTGCTTTTTTACTTTTTTATTTCTCCTGTTCTTACTTTTTCCAATTTCTGTTTTGTTTTTTTGTTTTGTTTTGTTTTGTTTTTCTGAAGATGAATAAGACAAGCGTGAGAGATTTCTTTTGGCTGTGTCTGCTTTTCTCCTCTACGCGACAAAACTATCCTCACCGGAGTTCACAGATCATTCTTTGCAATGGTAAAAGGATGAGATATGTGCATAAAAACAGAAATAAGAAAACAAAACAGAAGAGATGCAGTCAGTGCCATGACAAGATATTGGTGTTATCTCATGGATAGTAATCAGACATACTGCGAATCTATTTATTTCATTTTCACATTTCGTGTACAAGTTTACTGCATAAATATGAGGCAGGAGGCCAGTTACTGAATTTTTAGAATAGCTATATTATAGTACGTATGGAGCAAGAAAAAAATGAAGCTGATGTCTGAGTTATAGCGGAAGTTCAGGTCTCCCCCTCCACCACCTTAACATGTTA